>NC_134844.1:28537570-29157070 GCF_965363235.1 Mytilus galloprovincialis
TTTCAGAAGTATTGGCAGTCAAGTTGAAAAACAAAAATACTTTTGAAGGTTTGAATAAAAAAAAAAATATATGACATATTTTGATATAAAACGTTGACGCTGAACAGCACTAGTTATTATGATGGTTTGATGGTTAGCCAAACCTCCCGCTTTATGTAACAAAAATTAAACGATAACACTTTGTGACAGAAATATAGCACAAACATACATAAGAACATTCATCGAAGAGAAACACAAAATAATTAAAATAATAGTGGAAAGAACTGAAAACTGCAGATCAACAACGAACACATTCCCTCAACGACAGTCACAACAGGATATATACAAACAATTACGTGCTTTTGTTACTAAAATGCGATCTCGATCTTTATACAATTATATCCACAATAGTCATCGAAAGAATTGAAACAAGCTAATTAATAAATATATTATTATATTTAAAACCGTTTATGAGCGTCAATTTTCAAATTATCTGTAGCCTGACAAATATAAGTTAGGATGCTTGTTGAGTTATTTTAATATTAAATAATAAAACCATAAAAAAGGACGGATATAATATTATTCAAACAAAGGATGCAAATACTTAATACAATTGACCTTGTATCTGCCCCCAAGTTTCTGTTTAACCTTTTCTGGTTATCCTAATAGTTATATATGTATAGAAATCACAATAAAATTGAGAAAGGAAATGGGGAATGTGTCAAAGCGACAACAACCCGACCATAGAGCAGACAACAGCCGAAGTACACCAATGGGTCTTCAATGTTGCGAGAAACTCCCGCACCCGTAAGCGTCCTTCAGCTGGCCCCTTCAAAAATATGTATACTAGTACAGTGATAATGGACGTCAGATTAAACTCCGAATTATACACAAGAAACTAAAATGAAAAATCATACAAGACTAACAATATCTACATGTTCTAAAAAAATCGTTTTGCATTTAGACGTAAACTACCTATAAGAAACATTGTATTTACTTTTGTAACTGAATCTTCCTTATTTCGGCAAATACGCGCCAGTGTTTGTAAGAATCAGGCTATATAGAAGAATTTCAAAGCATAACGAAACCGTCCTATTTTGATTTTTCCCTTTGAAATAGAAACAACAGGTATTTTATTACTGTTTTCTAGTGTCTAAGAATTTAAGATTTAACAGACTTGGCGTCCTTAAATTTATAATGGGTAGTGCATTTCAAAAAAATATATCTTGAAATATCAAAAAAGATAAACGTATATACGTATACCATTATGCATTATGCATTTTATTTTAGATTAAAGTAAATTGAACCACATCTCCTTATTTTTGTATTAAGTGGGTTAATGTCTGTCACGGTGTCATTACCGCGTGATGCATATGCAGATATACACAGGTCGGGAACACTACCTTATATGGATATGTATAAATTAGCATACTTATGTCCTCGCACATGTAATTGTTTATTTACGTGTGAGGCAATTTATTTTTACCTGGGTTTTTGACCAATCCACTTAATCAGTATCACTACCTGATGGACTGCTACGTATTTACAATCAACCGAGAACACGTGTGTTTTACTGAAATACAACACATTTTTCATGCATAGCGGGATTAACAATTTCGCTTAGTTTTTTTAATTTTTTTAAACCACATTTATAGTTCGTGGTATAAAGTATTCGTTCAAAGCTCAGATTAACATATAGTTGTTTCGTTGCGAAGAACGGATTGTTTGAATTACCCGATATATAGCCATTACTATGGTTGATGATGACACGGAGCTTTCAGGTGTTCGTCCACAAGACGGCAACGAAACAATAGTAAAAAACATTATTACCCATAATACACTATTACTAGTGTAAAAAGGTACCAGGATTATAATGTTATACGCCAGACGCGCATTCCGTCTTCATAAGACTCATCAGTGACGCTCAAATCAAAATAGTTAGAAAGCCAAACAAGTTGAAGAGCATTAAGGACCCTAAATTCCAAAAGTTGAGCTAAACAAGGCTAAGGTTTGCCTAGGATTTAGTTTTTCAAAGTTTAGTCGTTGATAATGTTCATGAGGGCAGCAACTTTCATATAGATATATAGAAAAAGGGACCTTAGCAGACATAGAATGTGTCAAATGTCTGTTGTTGTCACTAAAATTCCACAGTTGTTCAAATTGATTTTATGATATTGTACCTTCTTTTATGATTGAAAAGTAATTCAAATCGAGCAAAAGTATGGTTATTAATTTGTCTTTAAGAAACAACATCGTATAATCATCAACCGGGGCCATTTATAGCCGTTTTACGGTATGGATTTTCTCTTGTTGAAGGTATTAAGGTTGCCTATCATTACTTACCTTAACTCCATTTGAACTTAAGTGGATAGTTGTTCCATTGCTAATGATACCACATCTTCTTATTTTTGTATACAAACACCTTTGAAAAAGATCGGTTTTCCATCATGGAAATTTACTGTAGAATACTGAGTAATATTGTCATATTTAGAATTTGACATGTACAGAACATGCGTAAAGCTCATATGATCCATCTTAATTTTATCAAAACTGCACAAGACATTTTTTAATTCTTGTCTGACAATTAAATCTATAAGTTTTTCGGTAATTTTGACTTTTTTCTATTTCAAACTGTTCTTGTATTGAAGATTAAATGGCATGCAGCTGTAGTTTCAATTTCTTTTTGTCTTTGCAAAATTCTTTTTGTTTCTTTTTAATGGAAATTTTCCTTTGTTTATTCTAACGGACTCGGGCATTTTCCAAATTTAATAAAATCATTCATGAGAGTATCCATGTGTATGTGCGGTGCGAAAAGGACGTGAACTTTTATACATGTTTTCTAAAAAATTACATTGTTGGATCTTAACCTAATTATATTTCTTTTAATTATTGGATAATTTTTCTTCTCCTTTTGTATATAAATTAGGCCATTGTTTTTTTTTGTATGAACTGTTTTACACTAGTAAGCGAAAAAGAAAGTCGAATCGTGAAGCCAGTAAACAATCTAGCATGGAAATTGAAGATAACGTTATATATTTAACATTAAATATATTCGCAGAACAAAATAATGTATTAATTTATTAATTTATAAGAGTCCCAGACACTATATTAGTTTCCAGTTTTCTCACTAATTCCACGTGTTTTCAAGTGCAGGGAACTCGTAGTAGCCAACAACGCATTGTAGTTCATTGAGTCGATTGTCAGTTTTTCAAGGCCATATTGGCCTTATGTTTAGGAAATTACTATGCAAATATATTCTTACGTCAAGAAATCTAGAGTTCCCGACCTGATACATCAATATGTTGAACATGTTTAGATGCATGCCGAAAGACTGATTTCGAAAAAAAATGTATAGTCTTATACTTTGTTTTGCATGAATATTATACGTTAAAATACCTATCAATTGAATTGAAAGTGAAGAAACAAAAATAAAATGTATCTGTCTACAAATACCTTGAGCTTGATCTTTGCCCTTATTTGAGCGTCACTGATAAGCCCTTTGTAGGCGAATCGCGAATCGGCGCAGATACAAAATTTAAATCCTGGTACCTATGATATGATGATAACCTTAGCCGTATTTGATACAACTTTTTGGAATTTTGTATCCTCAATGCTCTTCAACTTCGTACTTATTTGGCTTGATAACTATTTTGATATGAGCGTCACTGATGAGTCTTTTGTAGACGAAACATGAGCGTCTGGCGTACTAAATTATAATCCTGGTACCTCTGATAACTATTATTTACAACCACTGGGTCGATGCCACTGTTGATGGAATTTTTATCCCCGATAGTAGCACCAGCCCAGTAGTCAGAATTTCTGTGTTGATATGAATTATAATTGATATGGACATACTCAATTAACAGTTTATAAAATATAGAATTTTTGAATTACTGAGGTCTTTCTATCTCAGAAATAGATAATTTTAGCTGTATTTGACAAATATCTTGGAATTTTGGGTCCTCAATGCTATTCAACTTCGTAATTTATGTTACCTTTTTATCTTTTTTTTTATAGGAGCGTCACTGATGAGTCTTTTGTAGACGAAACATGAGCGTCTGGCACAAATACAACATTTCAATCCTGGTATCGATTTTGAGTGTATTTGCACATTTTGATTGGCTTTAACTTCAGCAATTAAGGAACGGTTATGTGTTTTTTTTTTCAATACAGATGTTAGAAGTCGAACTGGGATGGGGACATTTAACCCCGAATTCATCTTACTGAGTGACTATTATGATCTCTGTATGTTTAAACACCTTGCAATTATTATTTATGGTCAAAAGATGGCCTATACAAATGCACAATTTCTGCCCTTGCCCAACGTATACGAATTTCTAAGTGGCAGTTCTAACTCCCCACAATACATTGCACTCGATCTTCTTTGTAGACCCTACATACTATTTTGATTGGTAATTTGTCCGTTAACTAAAAACGAATAAAATATTTGAAGCCGGATGTAAAGCAAGCGAAAATCAAAAAATAAATAAATAAATAATATTAACATAGTAATAATAAAAAAAATTACAGTCAATAAGTGTATCAACGTAAACTATGTAAGTTAGAAAAATAAACTTTCCGAAAAGGCGCAACAGTATGAGAGCAGAAAACAATTAAAAATTATTTAAATTAAGTATGAAATTCGGGAATGTGTAAAATAGACAACAACCCGACCAAAGAGCAAAAAACAGCCAATCCCAACAAAAACGTCTTTATCACAGTGAGAAAATCCCGCATCAGAAGGCATGCTTCAGATGACCGCTTAACAAAAATCTGTACTAATTCAGTGAAATAGATCGTCACACTAACATCTTAAACATATAAATGAACTAAATATTAACAAAGATCAGAGACTCCTGACTACCTTGGGTTGGCACACACATGCAGCGGGGTTAGATATGTTTTATGAGATTTCAATTTTTTTTTTCGATGCACCCCTTAATTTATGGTTTGCTTATTTTGTTATAAGAAGCTGTATTATGTTACAGGTAAAAAAATATAATTATAAATATGTTTTAGATGCTTCAAAAAGAGAGACGAAAGATATTAGAGGAACATTCAAACTCAAAGTCCAAAAATACAGACAACCCATGGCGGTAAACGAAAAAGACAAAGACAAACTGTCAAACAATATTACACAAAACACAATATAGAAAACTTATGACTGAGCAGGACGAATCCCTTAAAAATATAGGGATTATTTAAGAACAGAGCCTTAACAATTTTTTCCTACATATAAGTTTAATCGTATCTTTCTGACAAACTTTATGTTAACGTTCACATAATGGTTGTATATGATTCTAATAAATATATTTATCCACTTTTCATGCTATTTAAACCATTTAAGGTGGCTTCAGCGGTCGAATGGTCCAAGTAGTCGAACTATTGTACCGATAGCCAGTTAAGGTTCATCATAACCTTTTGGCTAATATGGCCGTCTTTACACAACAAATTTTACTCTGAGTACAGACAAACCTATGCACCTGCAAAAGTTTTAAGGGATGGCAGGAACTAGATATATAAATTTTAAATGCATTTTATGTTTTAGAAAATTATAAACTTTACTAGATTTTGCTCTCCAGTTTTGTTTTTTTTTTCGTACCTGCAGAAGATGCCACAATAAATTTAGTTGGGAAAGAGTTTTGAGAATCTCCCCTCATATAATACTTGTTGTGAGTAGTATTGATTTGAATGGACAATAGATGGACAATAGACATCTGCAGACAGTATGTGATTTAAACTGTGTAACTAAGTAAACCGTATCAAATGAATTTCGGGTGTATGTTTATTTTGCTATCTTCTGCAGACTGGAAAAAATGGACATAAAAATTCAGGTAAGTTTTTAATTTTCTGAAACGTTTACTACACATAACTTTTATATGTTTAGTTCCTGCCATGCCTTAAAACTTTCCTAGATGTACCAGTTTGTCTGTACTCATAGTAAATGTTGACGTGTTAACACGGCCATATTTTTCAATTCCTTATGATGAACCTTAACACTGAGGATGTGATATCTAATCCCGAATGCACATGTGTTAGGTGTACTCGACTTCAATCTTAAATAATTATAAATGACAGTATTTTCCTCTTAAAGTTGATGTTTTCCCCTTCGGTTTTAGTTTGTAACCCAGATTTGTTTTCTCTCAATCGATTTATGACTTTAGAACATCGGTATACTACTGTTGCCCTTATTATTCATACCACAGATCGGTGGTTGTCTCCTGGCACTTAAAAACATTAAAAACTGACTATTCAGATGGAAATTAACAGTATAATGAGTGATGTTTTAAATATCAACGTCAACCGCTTTAGGTTAAGAAGTCTAATAAATGAAAATAAACACTTTTTTTTTTAATTAATCCGTCCTAATGTGTTCTTTCAAAGCCGAATATTCGTAAGTCAAGAATGAATAATTAGCAAAACAGTTGATAAGCTGTATGACCAAAACGGATCTCCAATCTAGAGCCTGATCCTCTAAGGTCAACATTCCTTGAGGGAGTTGAAACCTTAGGATTGTTTAATGACTTCATAAACAGACATTTTAAGAAAGTTTGTTTATAGATCATCTTGGTAGCGAAGTATTTTACTCAAATTGGCTAAAATAAAATATAATCTTTGGTTGACTGTAGGTGTGAGCATGTTCTGAATGTTGAGAATTTTAGCAAAGTAGCTAGGTTAGAAAACGACTGCAATATTGGCAGTTTTGTATCTTGAAATAATCACAAGAAGCGTTTCAAGAGTATTAATTTGTTTTTTTAATCTATTTTGAAATAGCTTTTGATGATCCGTTTTGTACCATGATCGAGTTAGACGAAATTCAACAACATGGAAAAATGGCACGATTTTGTTCAGTTTCGGGCTTGTGTCAATACATATGTGTCACCTCCGATTCTAAATGGACCTAGTTTGCAGCGATCTCATTATAGATTGCCATGGCTAAAAATGAAAAAGACAAACAGACAAACAATAGTACACATGCCACAACATAGAAAACTAAAGAATAAACAACACGAACCCCACCAAAAACCAAGGGGTTATCTCAGGTGCTCCTGAAGGGTTGCGAATGTTATAACAAATCCGGTAAATAGTCTAATTTGGTATGTCACATTCATTTTTGCTCTAAGTATTCTGAAGTTAAACGTATAAATTGTTGGTTTTTTCAATATTTTGCACTGCTTACACACATATAAAAGCTAGTCTGTTATTATTCATACGTCATTAATCATCATTCCTTCCGTTATATGTATTTGCCCTATCCCTATAAATTGAGGAAAATATCATCGTTTTACATCGATGTTTACGAAAACCAGCGACTTACTATCGGATGTTTGCGATTGAAACGAACACGTTTGTGCATTCTGCATAAAAAAAATATTATAAAGTATCCAAACTATTTTGGTGAATTTATTCAAATAGTCATCAAAGGTACCAGGCTTTTAATTTGATACACCAGACGCGCGTCTACGCAAGACTCATCAATGACCGCTCAGATTAAAACAGTTGGAAAGCCAAAACAAGTACAACGTTTTAGAGCATTGAGAACCTAAAATTCCAAAAAGTTGTGCCAAATACGTCTAAGGTAATCTACTAGTATGTGTAGGATAAGACAATCCTTTGTGAAACGGATAAAACAAGATTGGTCATTTTGAAAAAAAAATACTATTTGGTAATATTAATAGGGGTAATTGGCTATTATACAGTATGAAAATATAATGTTTCGCCTTTTAGATATCTTGCTCAAGTCGATTTTTTTTTCAGTTTCTCTATTTCGCATCAACTTTGTAGTATGAAGAAAGGAGGAAGCTGGTGATGTAAAATAAGTCACTTACCAATTATTTCACTGCTAATTAAATATTAGAAAAGTATTTACCCATTATTCCAACATGTGTTCGTCAAGCTAGTTAACAAGTAGAGGAAGTGGACAGAAAAACCCTCACTTGAGGTGAAATATATATATGAACATAATTTCATTGAAAGAAATATCTCTTTTGTTCACCCACCTGAGACGAATTGTGAAATTTCCTTATTTTACAGACAGGATCTTTTGTGCATGGTTTGTTTTCAATAGGCTTTTAAACTAACCCATGTCTCTAACATTTAATGCTTTTTCCGTGACGTCTATGGTTTAACATCATTGATTGATATTATTTAATAAAGCAGGGATATGACACCTCGTACACTTGCATTTTATTTAGAATATTAAATTTTTAACGATCACAATACGGCAAATAGAAAAGTCAAATTATCATGTTATACACCAGTAGTTTTAGATGTATTTTGACAAGATCTTTGTGAAATGTTCATGTATTGTGCATTTTGATTAAATTTAGCAAAATGTGTTTTGAAACAAATATCTTTTTTTATGATAAATCCTTTTGAGTTTTCATGTTAAAATACTTTTTATCCAAATTGATCAAATAGTTAATTCGACTTTTTATTTCACCTGGTCGAAAGAGCCAGTGTAAGCTCTTGCCATTACTTGTCGTCCGTCGTCGATCGTCGTCGATCGTCCGTCGTCGTCGTTATCCGTCGTCTGTAAAAAAAGTACAAGGATCAAATTTTAAAAACTACACTTTTTTATAGTATTTTTTTGCATCTTTAAGAATGGTACTACCTATTATAAACATTTTTTAACAACTATTTTCCACTTAAAAACTATCTTACTTTGACAATAAATATTGTTTAAATAAAGATAGATCATTGTTATATGCACTTCGAAGAAGAAGACATCGTGCTATGGACACATTTTAACTTTGTCACAAAAATATTTGGATAGCAATACGTATTTTAAATAACAAATTCATCACAACACATAATTTAAAAACTGTAAATATTTAAATTAACAAATGGAAACCCATGGAAAATATCACTACAAATGTCATTGCTCTTTCAATTCACTTATCTTTCACATTTCCCACGTGCTCTTTTTATTATCTATTATTGTTTATCAATGTCATGGTCCGGTAAACCCCTTGCATCAAACTCTAAAGTTGATAAGCTAATAACCACTGTAAGAAATATTATTTGGCGATAATATGCTATAGATGTGTCATAAATACAAAATTGCTTTTTTATTTAACGTTATAATATCTTTATTGCATATTTGCTGTAACAATTTACTAAGTTTACAGCTTGTAACTTAGTATCCCTCATGTTAGTTTACGTAATAGTTTAGGGAAGAACTATTTGGTAAGATATAACTTATTCATAATATTAGTAGCTATAGTATACTTGATTTCACAATTATATAAAGTAAATATTGTGAATATACATACAGATCTTTGTTAAAAAAAAAAAAATTTATACATTAGCTTTTCCAGAATCTTTTCCGTTATCGATTTTATCAAATGATCCGTGTTCCATTGAAAGAAATTGGGCATAGTGTTGGTGCGGCAAGCATGTACGTTATCACATTATCGATTGTGTCTAAATATTCTTCTATAAACAGGATTTAACTTATTTTATAAAATTTGGTAAGTATACAATTTTTGTTTAAGTTTCTACTGATCTATTGTATGTCGTCGTGTATATGTATTACACAAGTTAAATCATTCATTTTAGCATGCACAATTCACAATTTGTCTACACTATGAATAAATTATTAAATAATCGTGATTACACATGTTTATCTTTTTTTCCCCTATTGTTTATGAATAAAACAACAATGTGTACCATGTCGTTACTTATGCATGGTTGAACATTATTACAACCCTATCTGTAACACATGCCGACATGCATGATTGAACCTGTGAATAAACATGACCATATATGGCTTCTAAACAATCAACAATAGTGCTTACGTTTTGTACTTTTTATAAAATAATGTTTCAAACATTTAAAATTGATTTAATTCTGATTTTTTTTATAATCTTCAATGAATTTATATGTTTTTAAAATTGTCTTACTATTATTTTTGTTATTAAAATTGTTCATTTCAATAATATCTGAAATTTCTTTTTGGAAAATTTCAAAATGTTTATTTTTTTTGTTTTCTTTTCTGAGACATAATATGCTTTATATAATGAAAAGGATATTATTGTTAATATGAAGTTAATATCAAAGTATGCTGAGTCTTCAATTTTGTACCCTATTACTAGATTTTCAAGACTTATAATGTTTTTGTCTATACCTTCATTAATTTCATTGCTATTTTTAGGAAGTCTGTATTAAATAAGCAGTTGACAAAAAAGTGTTCATAGTTATCTTTTTCTTTACAATGCTTACATAAGTTGTCTTCAGTAATTTTCCACTTTTTTTAAAGTTCATTACATGGCAGAATATAGTGAATAAGTTTCCATCTAAATATTTTCAATCTGTTATCAGTGAGATATTGAAAAATAAAAACAAAGTTATTTTTGAACTTGTAACTTAAATTTTTGTCAAATAATTTTTCCCACAAATGAAAACCGTTCGGTTTTTCATGATTTTCTTTTAGTTTGAACATTTTATACAGTTCTCTAGTGCTCGTTAATGGAGTTATTGTTGTGTACCTCATTTTTAAGTCGTTGACAACTTTAACTTTAGTTTTGATGGATTCTTCAGTAGAAAGAATTAATTTCCGATTCATTGGTATAGCTTTTTTTAACATATATATTCGGTTTATCCAATTTTGTTTATATTTAAGCTTAGATAAGATGGTAGTTTCAGAGATTTTACCCTGTTCATCAATGATATCATTTATATTAATTATATCGCTTTTTATCCAATCGTCAAAGTTTAGACATTTTCTGTTAAACCTAATATTATCATTTCCCCACAAAACTTGTTTTCTAATTTCAAAAAATCTTTTGGGATCTTTTGTGTTCCCTCCTTTTTCACTAATCCAATCTTTAATTAGTTGCTTATAGAAGTCTGGCATATTTTGTAACTTATTTTTATCAATGTCTTTAATACTCTTTAAATTCATTTTGAATACAAGAATATTTTTCCCTAATTTGTTAAAATAAAATTTTGGAATGATTGTCCAATTATCATTTTTATCTTCGCTTAATTTTAGAATCCAATTGATATGCAGTGATTTTATGTAAACATCAATGTCTGTCATTTTAAGTCCACCTTCCAAGAAATCTTTTGAAAGTGTGGATCTTTTATTTTGTCTTTTTTACCTTTCCATATAAAATGATATATCAAAGTTTTAAAATTTTGCAACATTTCTTTAGGAATTATAGTGTTTGATTCAATTTTAAACCAGAGAAAGTACCAAATATTTCTATTAAATTAATTGCAAGAGTAACATCTTTTTTTGATTGAAGAAATAAAGTAGTATCATCTGCTAGTTGACAAATTTTCATAGTTATTACTTTTACCGTCTAGTTTTAATTCTAGTCCTTTTAAATTATTTTCCCTTATCGTAATTGCCATTACTTCTACTGCTAGAACAAATAGTAACGATGATAACGTACATCCTTGTCGGATTCCACGAGAAGCACTGAATCGAGCAGAAACCCACCCGTTATTAATAAGGCATCCTTTAATATCCGAGTACATTGTCTGAACCCATCTAATAAAATTATTTTTAAAGCCAAATTTCTTTAAAGTCTCAAACAAGAAGTTCCAATCTAACGAGTCAAATGCTTTTGTTAAGTCAAGGAATAAGATTGCCCCATCTATTTTAAAAGTTTCAGAGTAATCTATAACATCTTGTATTTGTCGAATATTAAAACCAATATACCTATTTTTACATATCCTTTTTGGTCAGTGTGTATAATTTGGGGTAGCCGGGGTTTTAATCTTTGTGCTAATGCATAAGTGAGCATCATAATTTAAAAGAGTTATAGGTCTATAATTATCTAGTGAAAGAGGGTCTTTTTTTAATATAAATTAAGGATATTAAAACTACCTTCTGAGTGTTTGATCGCTTTCATTTTTCATAACAATAATTAAAAGTAGCGACTATAACAGTTTTTAATTCTTCCCAAAATTTTCTGTAAAATTCAACATTTAATCCATCAAGCCCATGCCAGGAGCTTTATTAAGTTTCATTTTAAAAATTGCATCAGTACATTCATCAACAGTTATTTCCCCTTCACAAGTATTACTTTCAGAGTTATTTAATTTTTTATATTCTTTTAGAGATTCTAAATACTTTTTTTGTTTCTTCTATATCAGGATTTTTTGTAGAGAACAAATTTTTATAATAATTTGGTTCTAATTCTAATATTTTGTCTTGATCTCTTGAAACTTGACCCTTATCATCATATAATTGGATTGTTGTTTTTCTACTATGTCTAGATTTTTCCATCCCTAGAAAATATGCTGATTTTTTTTTTCTCCCTCTTCAACCCATTTTACCCTTGCCCTTATATGATTACCTTTTATTTTCTCATTATAGAGTTTTCCTATTTCCTTTTCTATATTTTCTACTTTCTGTACTAAATTGCTTTTGTTTTTATCATTGCATGATGATTTGTCTATAATTTTATTTAATTTCGTTATCATTTTTTCCAATTTGCTGATTTGGTCTTTTTTATTCTTAGCTTTTATTTTACAATAGTTGATTGTCTGGTCTCTAACTTCAATTTTGAAATTGTCCCACAGAATGTCAAGTTCAGTTTTAGTTTTTGCCTTGTTTTTAGAATTTTTTATTATCTTATTAATTATTTCAATGTAGTCTTCATTTTGAAGTACACTACTGTTAAGTTTCCAGTATCCCCTTCCTTTTTTGTCCTCTACTTAAATTTATTTTTAAGGAAACACAGTTGTGATCTGTGTATTGTAGTACTATTGGTCTTATATCACATGAAACACAGTTTTTGAATACCTCAGGAGAAATTAAAAAATAATCTATTCTTGTCGACTCCGATCTATCTTTTCTACTCCATGTATATTGAATTTTGTTTGGATTTCTTTTTCTCCACACATCACTTAGTTTAAGGGACTTTATAAGTTTATTTAAGTTGTGAGCAGTTTGTTTTTTTGGTGCTTAGTTTGCCTTTTGAATCAATATGGGATAAAATTTCGTTATAATCTCCTCCTAGAATTAGTTGACCCAAACTTTTTTCTTCTATTACAGCATGTACAGTTTTTAAAAAAAATGTTTCTGCTTTTTGGATTATTTGGCCCCTTGAATTGCTTGAACCATTACTTAGTAAAAGTTTGCCTTCAAATTCGATATTTAAATGGTTTGTCACATTAACTGTAAAGTGTGTTTCTTGCATAAGAAGAATGTCACTTTTTGGGGTTTTTGACCATTCAATCAATCTTTTTCGTTTATCAGGTTGTTGTAAGCCTTTACAATTTACTGTACAGATATGAAGATGTTTGTTTAATACCATATATAGTTGTTGAGTATTTTTAATATTTATTTGTAACATCCATTATGCTTCAGTAAACTTAGGTAAATCCCCTTTGGAGTGTTAATAATTAGGTTACATTTTAGTTGACCTTCACAGAGACTATAAATAGACATTTTTCCAGTTGTTTTATTTTTGACACTATTCCCGTTTTAAAAGGGACTTTTATTTATTAATTGACTTGTTCTTTGTATTATAAATAGGAGCAAGATATTTATAATTCTTTTACATTTGTAACTGAACGTGTTTATTGTGTAATCATTACAGGTTTTACACTTATCAACTTTATAAATAATGTTTACAGACATTATTAATTTTTTACCTGTACTTTTTGTGTTTAAATTCATTCTACAAAAAGGATGATTTGTCCATCCTGCGTATTTAATTTTACTGGTTTTACATGTGTTATCATGTAAAAAATTAGCATAGTTTATTTCTACTGAAGACATATAACTACAAGTTATATTCAAAAATGAGAAAAATGTGTTGTTTTCTTTGACCTCAAAACCAATTATTTGGGTCATCCTTGTGACTTCAAAAACAGTCATTGACATGTACATCATAACTTGAGTACACTCAGTGTCTGTTGGGATCAAATAAATATAAACACATATGCACTTCAACTTGAAATACATATTCAAAACATATTTAAAAAGAACCATTTGTATATACACATGTTTGCATATACACATACATGTATAACAAATAAAAACAATTTTGTTATAAGTACAAAGCATGATAATCAGTTTTGTTAAAATGTTTGTATTTATAGTAATGGTATGTTGGTTTAAATTTTTCATTATAACCACATTTACATTAACAAAATTTAACTTTTGGGTGTTGAATATTTCTAGGATTGAATTTTTGACAAATAAAATATATTATAAATACAAAATTGTATCCTAAACCATGGTAAACAAACGAAAATATTACTTTCTGCATTCGCTGTAATTATTTGTCCTTTCAAGCATATTTCATTTTGAACTGGAAACAAATCTAAAATATGCGTATATTTTCATAAAAAATATGAACATGTTATAAAATATTTATTTAATAATTATTGGCACCCAAACACTGGTTAAAAGAAATATGTTATTTTTCAAAGCAGAATTCTGACTTACAATGCATTGTGGGAAGCACTTGCTAACTACACAAACTTAATCATTAGATTAAAAACTAATACAATGAGTAGTTAATACAATGTTTAAATTAATTTGAACAACAAAATTTAATCATTGTATTTACTAATCATGTGATTAATTGTTAACGACTCGTTAAATTTATCATATAATTAGTTTAATCACAAAACCCCAGGCATGCAAGACTTAGTTTAGTATATATGCATGCATGAAATTAATAGTTTCGATAACATTAGAAATTCAGGAAACTCGTTCCATATGACTTTGATAACTTACAAGAAATTATAGTTCTTTATTTCTAAATTGAAAGAAACCAGTTGATATCGATTTTCCAGCTACTGCTTGTTGAATCTTAATCGTTATGTGTGATGTTGATATTCAAGACCATTCAAATAACAATACATGTAATTTTGAAACCAAATGATTTGAGTCTTAAACAAGTTTTTACCTATGGCTCTTACAAATAAGACGCATGTATTAATCAACCACAGAGTGTCGACATCCCTCAAAACTTTAACACTTAATCAAACTGACAGAAAGTAGACAGAGAACATAACGTCCATTAACACTGAAATAGGATACATATTTTTAAGGGACCAACTGAAGGACGCCTCCGGGTGTGGGAGTTTCTCGCTACATTGAAGACCCATTGGTGGCCTTCGGCTGTTATCTGATCTATGGTCGGGTTGTTTTCGCTTTGACACATTCCTCATTTCCTTTCTCAATTTTATTGATATCTTCGCATTAGGGAACTACATGAAGAATACAGTTAAACCTTGTAGATTATATAGACATTTGTTTATGTATAGCCTCAATGGTAATATGTAAAATAACAATACAAAAAACAGTGTTAATGTTAGTTACATTAACATGTCATGTGTATGTCGGTGTTCTAATAACATGATGCGTATTCGGTGGTCTAATAATGTGATACGTATGTCGTTATTCCAATAAAATGATGTGTTTGTCGTGGTTCTAATAATCCGATGCGTTCTAATAATGAGATTCGTATGTCGGTGTTCTAATAGACATGTTACGAAAAGGTATATTCTCGACACTGAGGTTGACAAATTAGACTTTAGATTTAGGGACGGTGTACAAACATGGATTATAGATTTAAATAGGTAAAATTAAATTCTGTGCGTTTGGTTAATTCAAATCACATTTATCTAGTACATCATTATGTAACATCCTTTATGAGTGACAATTGCTATTGTGATATCATTGCTGGCTATCATAAGACATGAAATGTGGGCTAGAATAAGGGGGCTGAGAGTTCATTCGATTTTAGTTTAATCATATATATATAGTAAGCCAGTAAGATATTAGTTTTATTGTTGATTGATACAGTTCATGAAAAAGTTCAATCTGTCACTCCACTAATCCCGCAACAAAGCTCTACAGTCAGGTTTATTTTTTTCTCGGGTGTGTCAATTAGCTCCCAATAACTTTAAAAGTTTTTAAGCGCCTTATAGCATGTTCGACATATACCCGACACTCTGATATACAAAAATTCCTTTTTTCATTTTCTTCTTTCTGTTCGTGGTTTAGCTTTTAGTTGATGGCGTCTGTAGGCGATAAAGAAGAGCAATCGACATCGATGAATTTTATCCGCTAAGATGACAAAATTCTTGGGGAAATCTAACTCCAAACCTGGTCCAATTAAAGGCAATAAGTTATACTGTTGGGCATCATTTTGGTGTCCTAGGAAACCACTTTGAATAAATCTTACATTATTTTGTTGTCCACAATCACCTGTGTATGAATGCAATGTCTGCATAAGGTGGGGTTAAGCTGTACATGCAAAGTCATTATGCAATGCTTTTAAAACTCGGCAGGGATGTTCAACATGTGAGTAGCGAGTCATATTTTACACAAACCTCATACCGTTTTGAACATGCATGACATATTTGCCACTGGGCATTAAGCAACCAACAATCAATCAATCACAAACCCCTTATAAAGAAAATACACATTGAGCTGAAACTTTTTAAATTAAGACACAGTTGGAAGGATATGAAGGAAGAAAATGCATGCCTTCGAAGCTATATGATCGGCGGTAAATTTTCTAAAACTATAATGCAACATGTTTCAAGTTGAAATTGCATAAATTTAGGAGGTAACCAACTGGATCAAAATACATACACTCCTTTGTTTGCTTTTCATAACTATATAAAAAATACTGTTACATGTATATTCACGCGTAGGTATAAAACAGATTATAATACTTCAGATTATTTGCAAGGTATATTAAGGGCTCGCCGAAGAATTCACACACGTATGTACCCGTGTCTCTGTTGCCCCGCACACCTTTTTCTTTTACATGACCGCCCCCCCCCCCCCTTTTCCCCCCATTTTTGTTGAATTATAGTTTCTTCAAAATATTATGGAATTTATTAATATCTATAATACTAAAATAACGAGGTCCAATTTGTCAGCCGTCATCACGTAAAAACGACGAATCAAAGAATTCAACTTTATATATAAATAATATAGTACAAAGGTGTAGATTAAAAATTACACCACTCCAGGCCCTTTTGTTTTCCAAGTAATTAATATTGCCAATAATTAAGAAGTTCCGTGTCGAGTCCGATACCGATACCAATAGTATATTCACCTGTTACCTATTACCTTATATGTACGTTCCGCATCTGACAGGCGCACCACCAAACGGTGTTTTTAGGATTATGCTATTTACACGGGTCATAATCACAGGGTTGACACTACTAAATTCCATCAATCATTGTCAAATTGTTACCTATTGTAGTATTTTAATCAGTAAGACTTTCTAAGAAAACAATACGAATACTAATCACAGGGTTGACACTACTAAATTCGATCAATCATTGTCAAATTGTTACCTATTGTAGTATTTTATAATCAGTAAGACTTTCTAAGAAAACAATACGAATACTAAAAATCTGGACTAAAAATAAGGCGTATAGGTACAGTTTTCAATTTGTTAGCGGGCATGACGTAAAACAGCGAATCAAAGAATTCAACTTTATTTATAACTAATATAGGACAATGCTGTTGATTAAAAAATACTCCATTCCAGGACCTTTTGTTTTCCAAATAATTAATTTTACCAATAATTGATAAATTCCAGTTCGACAGGTTCAAACAGAAAGATTTGAAAGCAGAGAAAACTGTGTATCTTATAATCAGCATGACTTTATCAGATGACAATAATAATACTGAAATAAGGCTTGCGCATAGTTATATACTTTAATTCAGTCACGGACCCGCGATATCACGGGTGTGTTCTAGTCTATTTCTTATATTTATTATGGTTCAAATGTTATCGAATATTCGTTCCATACGCAATTGCCTCCAAAAGGATCAATGCAGTTTTTAGATAATATTCAATGTATACACAGGTAATCTTTTTTGTGTTTTGGCACAGACCTCACATTTAAAGTGTAATTTGTCAACCTCAGCGTCGTGAATAGTCCTTTTCGTAACATGTCTAATAGTATGATGTGTATGTCGGTGTTCTGTATACTGTGATGTGTTTGTCAGCTTTTATGATAATTTGATGCATGTTTCATTGTTCAAGTGATTTGATACTAGAATAAACTTAATTGAGTGTCTGATATGAACAAAATTTTTATGAACCAACGTAAAATAACTGTGTGGCTGCGTGAAAACAAAGAAGTCAAAAGAAATAAAAAAAATTGTTTCAGTACAATTTCGTGACAATAAACTGAAATTCTACTGAAAATGTGTCAATTACAGTACTAGACATCGGGCCGACACAACTGAAATTCATAAAGACATAAACAATTTCTGCGTCCTGTAATGAACTTTTAACAGGAAAAGAAAAGTGACATGAATAAAATTCTTTTAAGTGGTTTTTAATAGAATTATATTATTGTGTATTATCAACATGATTAAGACTAAATTATCTTAAATCAAATATACTTAAATAATAGTTTACTTACCCATTGTATCACACTCAACTTGATTATATCCTATAGCAAAGATCGGTAGATACGTCATTAATTAGTTATAAACATTCATTAATCAGTGTCATGACCGCACCTCATGCAAAGAAATCGGTAATCTTGAAACAGGATACAATTTTGTGATATAAGTAGAAACAAAACAATTGTGACAACACACATAATTTAAAAACATATAAATTAATTGTAATACATTTTATGACATAAATATTTCCATAAATAACCATAAATGTGTGTAAATAACCGATTTTTTGGAAATCCATTGTTACGGGCCGGTAGAACTACCGGGTTAATATCTGTCAAGGTAAAATTTTTACTAAGGGCAACTCTTTTCCTTTATATTGTTTCCTAAATTTTATTGTAAAAATATAATTAAATACTGTAATACTGTAATTATTCTCTGGTAAATACAATTAAAATTTAAATTTGAGTAAAGTCTGGCAGAGAACGCTGTCTTCCCTCCCCTTCCCCTCCCCATGAAGTGGAGATAACTGGTATGTCAACAACAAAACTATAAATACTTACGTAAGCCAACCACTCCAATAACTGGAAAGAAGAAACTAACACCTGTACTCTTTGCAGACAGTAAAGGCAACTACCTGGAAAGGCAAATCAAACCAGGCATTGACCACCACATTAAATTTTGTTGTGCAAAGCCCAGAACAACATCTAAAAGACTTCACTGGCTACAGCAAAATTAAGCCCACAAAATTGGCCACCTGGATAATATATCAATATATATATATTTGACAGCATTCGATCCAAAGAAAAGATACGTCACTTTGCATCCTTAACCTGAAGAAGCCGTCGAAACCGCCACTCAAAATTTTCGAAATATTGCAAAACTCCTACGTGCATATGCCAACTGTTAATTAACCTTCATTGAAACTCTTCCATACTCAATTCAACAGTGGAATTAAGTGATTAAATAGAAACATCCTGATACCAACCAATTCATTAATCAAGACAGTGCCTTATGCAGATACATCTACCAACTAAATCAAAACATTAGGACTATAAATCAGGGACTAGAAAATGTATCACCGTCACTATCCGTTGATCTAAGCCACTGCCAAAGCAAAAACTCAAAAAATCGCCACAAAAGGCTAGCAGACAAGCACAACTTTACTCTATACAAGGACAGATCCCCTCCTGGCTCGAGTTTAGATGCGTAAAATTGGCAAACTGACTGTTTCGCCTAAATTCAAATAAAGAATACAACTGAAAAAACAATATCAACAAGAACTTTAAAGCAATACCAACTATATTATTATTAACTTTCTGTTTCCATAAATTTTCAGGCCACGAGTAGACACAGAGTGCGTTTGATTAGTAATTTGCAGTCGACAGTGGGATTATCCACGACTTACCTTATTGCTGATCAATCGTAATCTAGTGCATTGGACCCATATATCCCAACCTGAGGAAACAAGGATAAAAAAAAACATAGCTTAAAGAGTTAAAAAGTGCCATCCATTATACTGATATAATACCATATAAAAATAGTGCATACAAAATAGCTGGGAATCATAAATCAACAATCGAAAAGGAAATAATTTTGACTGAAACCTTCTCTTTGTACGTATAGACTCTCGCATATTAAATTCTGAATAAAGACTGCTGGTCAGTGAATTTCAGTCGATAGTGGGATTATCCACGACGTACCTTTTTGCTGATCAGTAGTAAGAGGTTTTTTTCTCCAAGTCAGACAACAAATATATAAATGGTGAGCAATTCTAAAATACAAGTCGTAGGAAGGAAAGAGGATGCTAAAATACACAGAGAGATCATTAAAAGATACTCCCTTAATGTAGATAAAGCACTGCTAAAAAAGCTAGATGCAACTCAGCGCTCCACAAGCATGGAATACAAGCAAACAAATGGAGGACTAGTCATAAAAGCAGATGCAGCAACATTTGAACTTCTGAAACATGCAACTGTTGCTTGTTTCGAGGAATAGCCATGCAATATAGGCAAAGCAACAATCCAAAGAGAAACTGACAGTTCGAAAAATGCAACGGTGCAAATAACTATAAAGATGAGAGAAAAATGTGGCAAAACCTACACAGTCAACCTATACCTTACTACCTGTACAATAATGCATATGGTAATTTTGGCGACAGAGACATAAAAGAAATACATAAGTTTATAGCAAATGTGAACAATAGAGATAAGAACAAAACCATCACTAAATTAAATGAGATCATGAAAAGCAAACTTGAACAAGCTCTACAAGGAAAAAGAGTACAACCGAAATATGCAGATAAAGATGAAAAAGTCAGCATTCAATGTTTCAAATGTAACAAGAAGCACATTCTGTAGCTCTGGTCGACACAGGGTACACTGCAACTGCCAACGTCTCTCAACAAAGGAGATCGAATTGTTAGAACAGGAAGAACTTGAAGACTACACATGTCGAATATGCCAAGATGTCAACCTGAAAATATTAGAAAAGGTATTGTCTCCAGTAAAAAAAGTTGCAAACAGTAAAACTTCTTACCATCACAATGACGTACCAGCAATCACCCACGAAATAAGCAGTAGCCGTAATGATGACTCAACTGAGAAAAGTCCTGAAACATACAATATATGTGACACAATCATAACGTTAACGGAATATAAATATGAAATCTGTGATATTTGTAATGATATAGCTCATCCTGAGTGCATGAAAATCAGTGGTAACAGTCTCACATGCCACTCCTGTTGCAACACAATCGATAGACTGGAACCAACTCAAGATGAAAATGAACAGATTGATACTAGCCAAACATTTATAAAGTCTTATGAATTGCCTGAAAATGAAGAAAACAACCCAGAGCAATCCCATGAGACGTCTATTATAAGAACAAATATTCCTAAAAGGCAGGTACTGCATAACGATCATGAAATAGCAAATAACAACCAACAATATTCCCAAGAGAAAAGGAAAAACCAGTGAAATGGTTAAAAAAACAACACAAAGAACAAACCTTGATAATTCCCAACTCATGAATAACCAACATCAGAGCATATTGAGCAAGTTTTAAGATGAGGCTGCAATTGTAAAACTAAGAGAGATCCGTGAGAGAGAACTCAAATTGCGAAAGGCTGAAGAACATCTGAAAATGAAAGAAAAAATATTCAAAGACGAACAGTCTAAAATAGTGCTCCTGGAAACTCGTTGCCAATACCTAGAATCCAAGAATTGTGAATTGGAATCATTAGTCAATACAATGAAACGTAGACTTGACATGAACACTAGTACTAATATCAATAATCCGCAAGGCATGGAGCATTCAACACCATTAAATGAACAAATGCAAGGAAAAATTAACAACAGAATACTAGCCTTCTAGAAAAATTAACAAATCTCGTTATGGACCAGGTAGAAAATCAGCTACAGAAAGTAGCGGAGAGCCTTAACATCACTGATGCAAGACTAGACATACATATTGAAAATAGGGTCAATAACCCAAGCTATGAAAGTAATCAAGAAAATAGTAGAGATGCAATGAATATAGCCTCAACAGTAAGCCCGAGCGTTCTTACAAACCCTGAGGTCATCCAGAACCCTTTTAAGAACAAACTTAGCAACGGCGTAGCACAAGTAAATATGAACTACCCGCCAAGAGTAGAGTCTTCAAGCTTAAAACCAGGATGCAATATAATGACACCAGGATATAAAATGTATAATGTAAATGAAGGCCATAGAGGACAAGTCTTAGGCCCTGATGCTACCAATAACAACGACACTGTTCGGTACAACTTTCCGCCGCCTATATATAATGCTCACCAGAATACAGGACAAATGACACCTATCATCATAACCCAGATGCCATTCGTACATAATACTGCCCCACAGGAAAGACCTATACCATCATTATCGCAAAAATTAACATCAAGCAACAGGTCTCAGTACATACAAGCGAATAATAGAAAACATGTTACGGTACAAGACCGGAGGCGAAACGAACAAAGCAGAAACGATAGTGCTAGAACCGATGTTTCCGACATAGAGTCAACTAATTAACAAGTCTTAGTTGCCAACCCGTTAATTCCAAATCACCAACAACATTTTTAAGGCCAACCAAGCCTCCAATGGCAGATCAGGTAGCACAACCAACAGAAGCCTCGAATACTACACTGCAAATAGTATCTTTCAAAAGTATTAAATCATGCAGTGCAACTGTTAGGGATCTGATTAGACAAAATGACTTTGTACTTATATAAGAACATTGGCTATTTGAAGGATAGGAAAAATCGATGCAAATGTGAACTATACCGCTAAAGGTGTGGATAAGTATGATCCACCCCCACCGATATATTTGCCAAGAGGTTATGGAGGAGTAGCTATAATATGGAAAATGAATTTGGATAGTATAATTAAAACATTAGATGACGGAAGAGGGCGTATACAATGCGTGGAAGTCTTTGGAAAAGATAATAACAATCTGATATTAATATCTATTTATTTGGCATCAACTGGAAGTCGAGATCATTATGAGGAATTTAAAGACACTATAGACCACCTTAATGAAATAGTGCTAAAATATCAAGATATACATTACATAATAATTGGAGGAGATCTAAACGAAGACTTAGGAAACATCGATAGAATAAATAAGAGAAAGGACTATCTTGAAAAATTTGTGAAAAAGACTAGGCTTAAATACGACAATGAAGGAACGACATTCGTAAAGGTCAATGGAGAAGAATGCTCAGAATTGGACTACTTCCTACATAAACTTGGAAAAATCAAGCCAACACACAAGCAAGTGTTGAACAGCATTATGAACAACACGTCAGACCATCATCCTATAAAAATGAAAATATTATATGGAATTTCGAATGATGCTGATTGTAAAAATCTAACTAAGGACTGTACAAACCGAGCTGTCAAATGGGATAAAGTTAATATGGACCTATATGTAGCCATGACAAATGAACAGTCAGATTCTATACTGAACATGCCGCTAGATATATTAGAACAAGCTACATCCGTCTTAGAGCAGGTGCATGGATTTCTAAATGATGATGCCGCTACATGTGCCTCAAACAAGCCTAGGTACAACGCAAAACCTAAACTGAATGTATGGTCTCCAGATATAAAGTTAGCCCTAGATGAGATGCGTAAATATTATGCGCAGTGGGTCAAGCAAGGAAAAATAAAGGACCCTGAAAATAATATATACCAACAAAGATTGAGAACCAAAAAAGAAGTTAGGCGACAGGTGCAAATTGAAAATGCTAAAGTCAAAGAAACTGAGAAACAACGCATAATGGAAACAAGAACAAAGGATACAAAACTATTCCATCAACTTGTAAAGAGCAATAGAAAGACCAGGGGTAATGCTATCATGGATCTGCACGTAGGAGACATATGTATGTCTGATGAGCAAATTGTTATGGAAGGCTTCAAACAGCACTTTAGAAACTTAGCAACTCCAGAGGAATCTACAGTCTTAGAAAATAGACAATATCACCAGCAAGTAATAATATTAAAAAGGATTAATTACAGAGATAGTGAAAGATAAGAATATACCACTGGCCACACTAGAAGAACTACAAAAAGGTCATCAAATCAATTAATAAAGGAAAATCAGCTGATATCTATGGAATCACTGTCGAACATATATTGCATGCAGGAAAAAATTTGGAAATGTTGCTACTGAACCTCATCAACATAATATTCAAAAAAGGCAAGGTGCCAGACATGCTAAAGGAGGGATTACTCGACCCCGTGTTTAAGAACAAAGGCGAGAAAAACATAGCAACTAGTTACAGAGGAATCACTGTATTACCTGTGTAAAACAAAGTAATAGAAACAATTGTGAAAGTAAGGATCAACCCAGCAGTACTTATAACACAAAATGTAACTCAACGAGGATTTACAGCAGGGTCAGGACCGGCAAATGCAGCATTACCGGTCGAAGAAAAATACCGTGAAGCCAAAGATAACAATCAAGAATATGAACTTGTACTGCTGGACGCAAAATCAGCCTTTGATGTAGTTATATATTCCCATCTTATGAAACGGCTCTATCATGCTGGAATCGATGATAAACACTGGACAATCATTCAGAGTATGCAGACAAATGCAACAAGTGCAGTTAAATAGAATGGCAAAACTTCCGAGCTATTTAATGTACTACAAGGAGTACGCCAGGGAGAAATCCTAAGTACGGATCTATACAAGCTTTACATCAATCCTCTACTTAACATGCTGGAAACATCAAATTTAGGATGTAGAATTGGAAATATACTCTGCAATACTAGCGCATGTGCAGATGATGTCGCACTTATGAGCAAAAAGACAACCGATATTCAAGTACAAATCAATATGGCAAACACCTTTGCCGGCATGGAAGGATATAAACTACAGCCAGAAAAAAGCGTCGCTATTAACATCAAACCTAAAGCCTACAAAGAAAGAAACGCTGCTGGAAGAATATACATTGAATGAAGCTATTATGCCAAGAGTTGACTCAGCTATGCATTTAGGAATAATCCGAACGAACTCTTTGAAGCAAAATATCATAGCAAATATTGAGGAGAATATAAAAAAAAATGAACAATAAGTGCTTATGCTCTACTTGGCAGTGGTTCGTGAAAATGGACTGGATATGGAAACTATAATACACCTGTTTAAAATCTACATCTTGCCGGTGTCATTATATGGAATGGATCTATAAACACCACAATCTCTGGATCTAGAGAAATTGGAAAAATTTCAAAAGAAAATGCTCAAGCAACTGATGTCACTACCAACTAATACACCAGATCCTGCAATTAACATCTTGTCGGGAATACTACCAGTAGAAGCACAAATACACATAAAGGTTATGACCCTATTCATAAATGTATGTACCCAACCCAACGAAAGTTTAGAAAAACAACTAGCAAGGAGGCAATTGTGCATCAAGTCAATGAATAGTAACAGCTGGTTTATTGAAGTAAAAAACAATCATGCTAAAATACGATCTAGGAAATGCAAGTGAGTGGCTTGAAATTCAGATGAAAAAGGACGAACTGTTAAATAAAGCTAAAAAAGGTATCAATGCCTACGGGATTGAACGAATAACATCTCTAGCTAAGCTCTATATCGGCCTTCGATACCTTTACAGTGATATATTCATGCCAGGAAAAAATACATCCAATATTGCGAATCAAGCACCAATCTCCAAGAGACAGCAAGAGAGTACATACATTTACCTTCATCAGGTACGCCCAAAGCCAAACATTTGAAATTGGAGGATGTACAAGTACCGAAACCGTTGAAGGGCTATATGTCAAAAATACCCAAAATAAATAGCCAAATTCATCTAAAGCCAACTTTGCCTGAGGGAGTTGAAACGTTAGTTTCTCTATAATTTCAAAATTTATAAACGGATAATTTTAGTGAGATTTGTTAAATCATGTCAGTACCGGAATTCTGACTACAGATCTGATGATACCCTCGGATCGGGGACTGATAGTCCACCAGCAGAGGTATTGACCCAGTGATGTGAAAAAAATGAAAAACAACTAATTTCAATTTAGGACCCCAAAGTTTTTCCTTTATAGTTTGTTTGAAAAAATTCTATTAAGGTAAATATCATCGTTTTACATCGTCAATGGTTAATACAGTAACTTGAAACAAGCTAAATCATAACTTATTATATCTTAAACTGTTAATTTGCTATAATTCTCAATATCTTTCTATACATATACTATGTTCTATTCCTAGTCGTTATTATTAAAAAAAAACCATGTCATGTACATACATGATTGTTGTATTTCACACGGACATGAAGTCGGCTACATATAAGTTATGATGCTTGTTGAGTTATTCTAATATTTAATAATTAAACTAGCAAAAGAGGAAGGATATAATATAATTTACATGCCGGATGTAATAACTTAATACAATCAATTTGATATCTACCCTCAATGTTTTTCAATGTTGTCCGGTTATTCCAATAGTTATTATTGTATCGAAATCACAACTATAAGAGAGCTCATTTAAAACCACTGGGTCGATGCCACTGTTGATGGAGTTTTTATTTCCCGAGGGTATCACCA
Organism: Mytilus galloprovincialis; assembly: GCF_965363235.1. Lineage (NCBI taxonomy): Eukaryota > Metazoa > Mollusca > Bivalvia > Mytilida > Mytilidae > Mytilus > Mytilus galloprovincialis. The sequence goes on from NC_134844.1 coordinate 28,563,989, forward strand.
GCCCAGTAGTCAGCACTTCCGTGTTGGCATACATTATCATTGATATGGTCGTAATTATAAATTAACTATTGACAAAACTTTGAATTTTTGAAATACTAAGGTTTTTCTGCCTCTAAATAGATAACCTTAGTTGTATTTGGCAAATATTAAGGCATGTTTAGTCCGCAATGCTCCCCAACTTCGTACTTTATTTAACCCTTTTATCTTTTTTTTATATATTTAAGTGTCACTGATAAGTCTCTTGTAAACGAAACGTGCATCAGGTCCTTATATAAAATCGACCCTCATTGTCAATTTATAGATGTAAGTCAAGATATGAGGCAGACTTAACTGTATCTGTTGTACCGTTTATCTCTAGTTCGATAGATAGATGTGTTCAACATAGTCACCAAATTTTGAACTATTTAGTGAGAGAACATCATCTATTTAGCGGAAAGTAAAGTTAAAGGATATTGCTAACTTCTTTCCTAACAACTTCATGCATGCAGTCAGCCTCATAATAATAAAGGAACAAGTCGGCAAGAGGAGTGAATGTAAGTGATTATAATCGAGCGTACGGCTTTTAATAATTAGAAAAACGCATACCGTATAGTCGGCTGTGCATTAATTTCCAAAGACAATATAAACAAGATCTATATTTGATTTGCAGTTCAGGTCATAATTTGCACCAATCCTTTAAACTTTGAGTAATAACACGTCTCATTACACTTGGTTTTTTTTTATTAAAATATTTCGCAGCTATATCTCTCACTCCCTTTGCTTAAGCTGTTTTATGTCTTTCATAGAAAACTAATATTTAAAATTTGATCGGCCGGTACCATTTCCTTATACCTTAAACCTTGATATAGTGTATTGTGCCTTGTATGAATGGGGCTGTTCTCCGCTTATTTAATTTTATGAATGAGGTCGTGACGTCAGACGATTCGTGGCGTTAGAAAATTCAAAAGAACAATATGAAATTGATATAACTTAATTTAAGGGTTTGCATTTGTATATCTGCGATTCAAATTTCTTAAAATTCAAATGCAGAATACAATTATGTTGTTTTATTTAACTGGTTTTAGCAATTAACAAAGTAAGCATGAAAAACAATCTTTAGTATCAACAACGAATGTTGGTGACTTTAATATAAAAGTACCTAATAGAAATACTTATAAGGAAAACTACTGAAACAAATATCAGTAGTGACAAACGTTTTTTTTTTTTTCTCACTACGTAAAAGATTGTTTTTAAAGTTTAGACAATTAATGTTATTGCTGCAAATAAAATTGTATAAAGACGAATGCATCAGCTATAAGTATTCCGGAAATGACTGAGGAAATAATCAGGATAAGTGCCACACGATTTTTCTTTCTAGCTTCTTCAAAATGTCCTTGTGCTCTTGCATCATTTGCCTGCATTATAAAATGGACCATGATAAGATAATGAAACATTATGTGATCTAAAGAGGAAATTGTACTAATTAATAAAAAGATATAAGAGGAATAGCATAAAAAAAATCTGAATAACAACGATTGTTCCGGTAAAGCTTACTGATTTTTATAAGCTTGAAGAAAAAGTGAAAAAGAATCCTATAATTTTGAAATACAAAAACAAATTGTTAACGCACGTTCGATTTTGTTCATTGAAGTCAAAATGCAATGTGCAAGAATCCTTATATTAGGTCAAATGTATAAACATTAGTTCAGTTCGGTTAGGAGTGGTTTTAGAAAATATGTTTGATTGAAATATTCATATTAATCTGATGTACAGTAGTTGTCGTTTGTTGATGTGGTTAATAATTGTGTCTCGTTTCTAGTGTTTTATATAAATTATACCGTTGGTTTCACCGTTTAAATGGGTTTTTCTTGGGGGGTGGGGGGCTTTATACCTTGCTGTTCGATGTGAGCTAAGGCTCCGTGTTGAAGACCGTACTTTGAATTACATGTTTTAATAACTTCATTTACAGACACATGTAGAAAGTTGTATTTTTAAATCATTTCAGTACTGAAGTATTGAATAATGGTGTTGTGCCAAAGCTATTTAACTGAATTTACTTTCGTGATAGAAGTTATTACGTTGTTTAATGAAAATGCTTTGTGTATTTTTATATTTCATAATTCCCGCAATATTTTGGTAATGATTTTACCGGGAGTTCGTAGCACATTTTAGGTTGTCATTCGCGACTCGGATGTTATGCGGAGTAATTTTCATAGGAACTGCATAACAAATCATTTATATATGTTAAAGTTGTATGAAATTACCTTTTACACATTCATTTATAACGATAATCTTTCATAATTGTAGTCTTTTGCTATACAGCGTTCATGTTTACATTGTAACCGTTACCCGGAAGTAGGGAATATCTATTTTTGTGTATTCACTTTGTAAACTAGGTCGACTATAGTCAGTTTCAAATTTGGATTGCCAACGATCAGCTGCTTTCAGAAACGAACTTCAGACTATATATAACTTCACAGATTAGTTATTTTATAGGTAATTAAACACATAGAGACTATTTAAATACTATTTTTTTGTAAATTGCAATACATTTAACATTTATTTCTGTGATAATAAACGGAATATATTTTACACCAGTTTTTCATTCATTGCTTTGAAATTAATAAACTTAATAAACGGTCGGCGTTACAATTGGTGACAGCGGTGAACGAATTTAATTTTTATTAAATTGCCACTGAAATTCTTTTGATTTAAAAATTATTAATACTCAAAGTGTAACTTGATACACAAAGAGTTTTAACAAAAACGGGGAGAAAAATAAATAAAGATAATTTTTAAAAGTATAAATGAAGAAACACAAAAAGTTTATTTTAGACTTAAAGTGTTATTTAAAAAAAAAAGAATATATTTTAGTGAACACTAAAGAGTGACTGACATTCAAAGGTGTAATATTTAAGTATTTTTAGTGAACACTAAAGAGTGACTGACACTCAAAGGTGTATTATTTAAGTATTATTTAGTGAACACTTAAGAGTGACTGACACTCAAAGGTGTATTATTTCATATATATAAGTGAGCACTAAAGAGTGACTGACACTCAAAGGTGTATCGTTTTTTCCATTTAAAAAAAAACAACCATAAAGGTGAACACTAGAATGATTTCTGATATTTTAAAGTCTAATAATCATTTTCATAATAAGAGTAACTGATACTCAGCAGTAAAAAAACCCAACAAAAACAATAAACTTGGGCAAGATACACAATCCTCTGTAGTGCACAGATTTATTAAAGCATTACACACAGTATATTATAAGATATAAACCTTGCTTTTGCCCAAAGTCAGTATGAATTTACGGAATAGAAGGCTACCATTGCCGATATTTTCAAGTATTGAGGGAAATTCTAGAATGACGCCAAGCTTACATACATCCACAGTTGGGACAACATCCCTAATGCGCCTCGAAATGAGGAACCCAAAGGCACGTGTAAAGAAAAAATCTCTGTGTAGTGATATTGGACATGTTTCTATTTTTAACAAATGACTGAACTTAATTATTTGTGGTGATTAGGAAAGTAGAGGAACATAGAATAAATGTGTAAAAACTATGGAGCTATTGAATGTGTTCAAAGTATTAAATTTTCAAAGAACTTATTGTGTTAAAAAGGGGATATTTTACCACAAGGAGCCGCATCACAAAAGGATGTTCGGGGTTTGCTAATTTACGGAAAAAGTAATCTCACTTCGTACCCCGAAAATTTCACCACTTATGTGAAAATGTCACAGCTTCGAAACAAGCTATCATACATATCCAAGTTTACGATATGGACTGAGCTACAGGAAAAAACGTTACCATTACCGCCTATGTAAAAACAATTAAAGATATTGAGCCAGTTCAAGCCGGTCCATCTTCATTAAATATGGGTAGTAGTAATAATTCATTAGGCATTGTTTCAATAAATAGTCAAAGTTCACATGCATATACAACTAGTCCACCTATTCAAAGTACTTATAGTTTTCCGTATGGTGCACAGAGCACACATGCCCCTGTTCAAAGTGCACCGAGCACTAACATGTCAAATTATAGTGCACTGAGCACACATTTGTCTAATCAAAGTGTACAGAACACTTTTTCACAATCAAATAGTGCACTGAGCACAATTGCCCATGTTCAAAGTGCACCGAGCACTTACCTGTCAGATTATAGTGCACTGAGCACAAATTTGTCTAATCAAAGTGTACAGAACACTTTTCCACAATCAAATAGTGCACTGAGCACAAATTATCCATACCACTGCGCCCCAAGTGCAATGAACATTCCTCGTATTGTACTGAACACTCAAAATAAAGCAAGTATTGACATGACTTATGACCAGACTGTTAATCCACCAAGAATGGTATCACGCAGCGACACACATATCTACCCACCTAGTAACACCATGGATACTAATCAGATAGAAATGACTGAGAGAGAAGATAATAGAAGTTGAAAGAGAAAGAGATTTCCTATGGCAAAACAGTCAAACAGATCAACGAATGCCAAGTAGGGAAACAAGAGGCAGAACAGAGTCAATGTAGAGCACGCAGGATGGATATCGATCAAGATTGCCCTTTTACAACGGCAAAGAAGATTGGAGCACATTTCTTATGCAATTTGAAATCATTGCAGACAGAAACAACTGGGATCCAAGGCGCCAGGCTGAAGAAATATTGCTAATCCTGAAAGATGAGGCTGCAAATTTTGCTGCAGAGCTGCCTTATGACACAAGAAGTTCATTTGGACTCATGTCCAGAGAAATGGAAAGTCGTTTTGGTGATAATTTGCCAGAAACATACAGAAAGGAAATGCAGACAGTCACTAAAGGTTACAAAGAATCAACCAATGAGTATGCAGCACGTATACAGACAATGGTGAAAAAAGCATATCTAGGAATGAATCAACAATTGTTCAATAGCATTGCCATAGAACATATGTTAAATGGGTTGCCAGATCAAAGCGTAGCATATGATGTTCTGACGAAAAGAGCAAAAACAATGGAGGAGACTATCAACCTTGTCGCATGGCATACAACCTGTAAAAATGGTATAAAGGGGAAAAATCAAATAAGACACATAGAAGTAGAAACAGAGGACAGTGATGTCAATTACAGTACAACTGAAAAGTTAGATTTACAACGAATTGGCGGGAAACGTTTTGTGTCTGAAGAGAGGCTGAATCAGTTTGGGAGGGAAATTAAAGATAGCATAACTACTGAGGTTACCAAGTCCGTTGAGAGAATTATGGATGCCAAGTTGAACACCCAACAAGCACCAAAGAATTTTAATTATCATAAACAAAATCAGAGAAACTTTGATCCAAGATCAAAATGGCAGAATAAAGACCGTTTCCAGACACAGAAACAGAATAACAACAGATGTTATAATTGCCAAGAAGAAGGACATTTTGCGAGATACTGTCCTAAACCGAGGCAGAACCAAGGAAAAAATCAAGACAAAGAGGAAGATTTAAACTAAAGAGGGCTGAAACTGACGGCCAAGTGTCAGCCCACAATAGTAAAAGTAAGACAGAAGTAGTAAAGATAAACCAGACAAGTGATGATCCAATAGAAAGGATACTGCAATGTTTGTTGCTTAGAGAGAAGAAGGAGGAAATGTTGAAATTTGCTAGTGGTAATCAAAAGCAAGATTTTGTTGCTGAGTCTGTGCAAAAGGACCAAGGTCTTTCTTCACATGATGAAAATGGTCAGAATACAGGTGCTGATGTAGATGTGATATTGAACACTAAAGAGGAAATTGTGATTGATCGCATAACAGCAGCCAGTATAAAGGTACCAATGGAGGTCAGCATTCAGAAAATCAAGGCTGTAATTGATACTGGGGCAGAAGTTACTGTATTAAATGAAGAGATATTTTTCCGCCTTCCAAAAACAAACAGATCAAAGTTAAAACCAGCACTGAAAAACCTAGTTGTTGCCGAAGCAGGGAAGCAAATGGAACCAAAGGGGTAGCATCAGTGACGTTAACACTTGGAGACTTACAGTTTGTCTGGGATGTATATGTAGCACCTATAGGTGATGAATTATTGTTAGGCTGCGATGTTCTTGATGAAATGGATATTACAGTTAACTCTAGAAAAGGAATCCAGTTGAATGGAAAATGGATAGAATGTGAAGTAAAACGCAAGTCGGACTTAATTGCCAGAGTAGTCTTGGATTCGAATTTCACCATTCCACCATCTTCAGAAGTTATTCTTTATGGTTGCGGTCAAAATCAAGAGTTGTTAGATACCCGGTATTCCATGATACAGCCTGTTATAGAAGACAGCATGAACTTTATGGTGGCATAGACTTTAGTTGACCCCTTCATGAAAAATATTCCAGTTAGACTGATAAATTTAGATTCAGAACCAATACGTTTGAAGAAAAACTATCTTCTTGGTGAACTTCATCCTGTTGATTACATAGAAAACATGTTTGAACTTGAGAATGACAAAGTCGAAACTTTGACAAGCAAACAGTTCAAGATATGTAAAACACATGAGTTATCCAAAGAAAACTTCACATTGTCTGAGACTATAGAAAAGGCAAATCATACCAGAAAAGTGGGAATCAGAGATATTGATTTGTAAAATCAATGAGCTGAATGGTAAAAAGAAGAAAAAGGCCGAAAATCAAATGTTGCCAGAACACCTCAAAGATCGTTATGAAAGAAGCAGTAAAGACATAGAGAGTGAAAGCATAAAAGAAAAACTAGCTGAAGTTTTACAGAAGAACAGTATGGCTTTTGCCTCTTCAAAAACAGATTTGGGAACATGCTCCCAAGTCAAACATAGAATTAATACAGCTGGGGCTGCTCCTATTAGACAACCACTAAGAAGAACACCAGCAGCATTTGACAATGAAGATAAGAAGAACCTAGATGAACAATTGGAACAGGGGATAATCCAGCCATCTAAATTAGCATGGGCTTCCAATGTCGTACTTGTTCGGAAGAAAGACAACACTGTTAGGTGGTGCTTAGATTTCAGGAAACTGAATGATTTGACCATTAAGGATGTCTATCCGTTGCCTAGGATAGATATGTGTCTGGATTGTCTGGCCTCTGCATCTCTATTTAGTTGCCTTGATCTTCAGAGTGGTTATTGGCAGTTACAGTTAGAAGAAAAAGATCAGCCAAAAACAGCGTTCATCACAAAATATGGATTGTACGAATACTGTAAAATGCCATTTGGTTTGTGTAGCGCACCAAGCACGTTCCAGAGATGTATGGAGCTTATCTTCAGAGGATTACAGTGGAAGACCCTTTTAATATATCTTGACGATATTATCATCTTCAGTTCAGACTATGAAGAGCATTTGTCCAGACTAGATGAGGTATTTCAACAACTAATCAAGGCTGGTTTAAGACTAAAACCATCCAAATGTAACCTGATGAAGAGCGAGACACTGTATCTTGGACATATTATAGGAAAAGATGGCATAAAACCAAACCGTAAGCTTATTGAGAGTGTTAAGAACTGGAAGGTACCAACATCAATGAAAGAAGTACAGAACAACTATTACAGGCAATTTATTAAAGGTTTCAGTGAGATAGCTGCCCCATAAAGTCATTTGACTAGAAAAGATGTCACTTGCTCAGAAAAGTTATGATAATTTGAAAACAGCCCTTTGTACCAGTCCAGTATTAGCATACCCACATCCAGATGGAAAATTTGTCCTTGACACAGATGCCTCCAACATTGGTATTGTCGCAGTGCTTCACCAAGTACAAGACGGGAAGGAAAAAAGTGATCGCATATGCTTCAAAGAAATTAGATAAGACTCAACAAAGATACAGCGTCACAAGAAGAGAACTCTTAGCCATGGTAACATTTGTCAACCAATTCCGACACTATTTACTTGGCAGAAAGTTTATCGTCAGAACGGACCATGGGTCTCTGAAATGGTTATTTGGATTCAAAGATCCACAAGGGCAACTAGCCAGATGGATTGAAACCCTTTCACAGTATGATTTTAAGATACAACACCGTCCAGGCTTAAAACACCAAAATGATGATGCATTGTCTAGACAAGAACATGATGTTTCAGTATGTAATCATTCTACAAACAGTTCTGAAGACACCTGTAAAGCATGTGAACAGATAAATGAGCAATGGAAAAGTTTCAAGACTGAAGTAGATGATGTAAAGGAACTGAATTATAAAGTCACAGTAAGGGCTGTGGTAACAAGGTCTCAAGAACAGCCAGATTGGTTGGCAAAATATTCAGTTAAAGAAATGCAGGCGTTCCAAAAAGAAGACCAAGATCTATAATACTTACACCAATGGAAAAAAGAAGGAAAAATACCAGAAAGAGAATTGTGTGCCAGTTTAAGCCCAGCCACAAGGAGATATTGGTTAAACTGGGAAAATATTGAATTGATAGATGGTATTGTTTATCAGAAATGGATATATGCTAAGAGTAAACTAAATCATTTACAGTTGATTGTTCCACAAATATTAAAGAAGGATATATTGATCTTGAGCCATAACACCCCTTATTCTGGACACATGGGAGTTAAGAAATCCATAGAGAAAATGAAGACAGTTTTTACCTGGTACAAGATGAGTCAGGATATAACAGAACATATACAGAATTGTACCATATGCAACAAAATAAAAGGAACAGGGAAAAAACCAAAAGCACCTTTGATGGACTATAGAGTGGGATACCCATTAGACAGAATTGGTATAGACATCATTGGTCCACTGACATTAACCAGAAAGAAGAATAAATTTATACTGGTTATAGGCGATTATTTTACCAGATGGATGGAAGCCTACCCTATACCGCATCAGCATGCTGACCTGGTAGCACCGAAACTAGTGATGGAATTTATTGCTAGGTTTGGCATACCACTAGAACTTCATACAGACCAAGGAAAGAACTTCGAAAGTGACCTATTCAAATCTGTTTGCAATTTATTTCAAATTAACAAAACCAGAACAACTGCATATCATCCGTCATCAAATGGTTTAATAGAAAGGTTTACCAAGACTCTTGGTGGTATGATCAAGACCTTTGTCAACAAGAACGTAACAAATTGGGATGAATACATTAATCTCCTGCTAACTGATTACAGAAGTACCCTCATCCGGCTACAGGGTTTTCACCAAACTACATGATGTTAGGTAGAGAGGTCAATATTCCTCTGAACTTAATGTTCAGAAGTCATGAAAACAGAACTCAAAACAACGAAGATTACATTGCAACAATAAATTCTCATTTTCAAAACGTCTATGAGATTGCGAGGGAAAATCTAAATGCAGAAAGACAAAAACGTGACCATGACACACGATGGACTGACAATAGATATGAGTTAGGGGCCTTGGTATATAAATTAGACAAAACCGTAAATAAAAAGTTTCGTTCCTCATGCATGGCTTGGTCCTTTTGTAATAACGAAAATTCTCAGCCCTGTTGTATATGAGATTCGCGGCGAATTCCGCACTGAGGTAGTTCACCATGATCGACTAAAACCCTGTAAGGAAAACATGCCAATTTGGTCAAAAGCAAGTTACCAGTAGAATATTTAAAATATGTAAATTTTAAAACAAATTTTTAATTTTTGATAAATTTTTATTAATAGAATGTCAGACGTCATAGGAACCAAAGTATGGAAGTGTAGGCTTTGTGATTTTGAACATTTAAACAAGAAAGGAGCTGTGCAACACTTTATGTTTAGACATACTCCAAATAACCAAATATCATTTTTATGTAATATCTGAATAATTAGCAAAATAATTAAAGAGCTATATGATCATAACAGATCTCAAATTAAGAGCCGATCACCTTAGGTAAACATTCCTTGAGGGAGTTGAAACCAAAGTTGTTTTAATAACTTTATTTACAGACACTTTTAGAAAGTTCTATTTTTAAATCATTTCAGTACTGAAGTATTGAATAATGGTGTTGTGCTAAAGCTATTTAACTGAATTTACTTTCGTGATAGTAGTTAGTACGTTGTTTAATGCAAATAGTTTGTGTAGTTCATTTTTATATCTCATAATTCCCGCAATATTTTGGTAATGATTTTACCGGGAGTTCGTAGCACATTTTAGGTTGTCATTCGCGACTCGGATGTTATGCGGAGTAATTTTCATAGGAACTGCATAACAAATCATTTATATATGTTAAAGTTGTATGGAATTACCTTTTACACATTCATTTATAACGATAATCTTTCATAATTGTAGTCTTTTGCTACACATCGTTCATGTTTACATTGTAACCGTTAACCGGAAGTAGGGAATATCTATTTTTGTGTATTCACTTTGTAAACTAGGTCGACTATAGTCAGTTTCAAATTTGGATTGCCAACGATCAGCTGCTTTCAGAAACGAACTTCAGACTATATATAACTTCACAGATTAGTTATTTTATAGGTAATTAAACACATAGAGACTATTTAAATACTATTTATTGTAAATTGCAATACATTTCACATTTATTTCTGTTATAATAAACGGAATATATTTTACACCAGTTTTTCATTCATTGTTTTGAAATTGGTAAACTTAATAAACGGTCGGCGCTACAAATGGGATGAAATTAAATATCATTTTAGGTTGACTGTAGGTGTGAGCATGTTCGGACTTTTGAAAATTGAAGCAAAGAAACTGAGTTAGAAAACGACTGCAATATTTACAGTTTTGTATCCCGAAAGAATCGCAAGAAGCGTTTCAAGAGTATTCAATTTGTTTTTTAATCTATTTTTTCTAGACGAAATTCAACAACATAGAAAGATGGCGTTCAGTGGTTGTCGTTCGTTTATGTTTTAGATATTTGTTTTTTGTTAATTTTTTGTACACAAATTAGGGCGTTAGTTTTCTCGTTTTCTCGTTTGAATTGTTTTATATTGTCATTTCGGGGCTTTTTATAGCTAACTATGCGATACGGGCTTTGCTCATTGTTGAAAGCCGTACTGTGACCTATAGTTGTTAGTTTTTGTGTCATTTTGGTCTTTTGTGGAGATTTGTCTCATTGGCAATCATATTATTTTTCCCAATAGACCTAGTTTATACTGTAGAGAGCAGTCTAGATTTGAATTAAATCATTTTTGTTCCTTTTGGATGATTTTCAACTTTCAATCAATGTGCTCACGATTGTGTAGTATGTATAATGTATTGCATCTATAGTAAAGACTGCACATTTACGATTAACTAGTAACTAATATACTTTTTGGTATAGATACCAGTATGCTTTAGATATCTATTGAATCTAATATAAGTACAAATTTATCAAAAGCCATTATTGATTCTATTAATGTATTTATTGTGATTGCTGATTACACTATACACGAGGGAAAAGTAATTAATAAAATCAAAACTATTGCATTTGTTAAATTGTACAGTTTCGTGAAACCAATAACAGTAGAAAGAGATATTTGCATTATAAAAGCTACATGTACCTGAAACTTCGTAAAAATATTGGAAAGATAAAAAAAACAGTTCCAATAACAATTGCTGATTTTATCCAAATATATGCCCTTCTATTATATCTTCGTACTGCATCATAATCACAGCGTCTTCTTGCTGCGTTTGCCTACAAAAGAAATACTATTTATGCACCAGTTTTAAAATAGAATGTTTTAGGAACAAATGACAAACATGACAAGATCTATTATTTTTTTCAAATGCCTTTTTGAAATCTTTACTGTCAGAAAGATATGATCTTTTTTGCATTTGGTACAAACTAGTCGAAAGGGCTCGGTTTACATCGCCCTTTTCTAGGTCCTAAGTCTAATACAAACACTTTTTTATTTTTCTGACAGTGACATAGTATTTACGTGTTTTGGTTATTATCTTTAAAACTATAACAGAGCAATTTAAATCCGAAAATATTATATGCTTGTCATTTCTACAACAAATGCGACTTTATAAAAGGTGTTATATCCATTTGACAAGGATGCTTTAATCTCTTTTATCATGTTTATACAATATCAAAGGAGATATACATAGTTCAAAGAGAATGATCGAGTATAAAATAATTTTCATATCTTTCAAACTAAATCCAAAATATTCTTTCTTTTTTAGCTTTATTTAAAGTATTTAGGGTTTTTGATTAAGTATTAATTTGATTTGAATATGATGTTGACCTGATTTTGAGTTTTAAGCAGGAACGGATACACTACTATTTCCCTCATTTCTTAAGTACAATTCTCTCCAAATTGAGGGTCAGATTTGTTATTCCCAATATAAGACTGTAAAATGTCGGTAACGTTCTCAAAATAGTAGCCCCTTTATTGTTTCTTAATAAATTCCTGGGGGTTTATTGCCGGCAATTAAAAAAACAATACTGTTTTGAGTATTATTAGGATCATTTCATTAATTAACTTCCTGGTTCAAATCGAAAACACAACTTCAATCATGTTTTAACTGATTTAATAGACGGATAGATAATCTTGAAATAAGTCAACAGATGAAATTCACTTTGATAAAAAATATATATATATATATAATTTTACTACAATATTAAAAAATTGATGTATTGATTCATTCTTTTTTTTTTGTCTTGAATATTTATTTATTTTAATCGAAAGAGATAATCGTGTCCGCACTGTACTGTTTGTAGTTATGGATAGAATGCAGTCGGGAGAGAATTGTAAATTAAGAACTGATTTAAATAACATGAAACCATTGATTTTAATAGTTTTCTTACAATTCATTTTATTCAATGAACATAAATTATAGAACGAACTAATTGCTGAACGCCATATGCGGGAAAACAATAGATAATCAATTGTCTAAACAACCTCTGTTTTTTCATCTTTGATTCTTCTACATTTTTATTCATTCTTGTTTTTGAATTCTAAATGATAATACGTCGAATATTCAACACTTACTTCAATTGCCATACAGATGGCAACCAAACCAAATGGAAGGCAACAGCAGACACATGCACAAATAGCAAAACAAAGATAATCGGCTTTGTCTTGTGGATCTATAGATCTCCTCTGTCCCTAAACATTAAAATACGATGTCAAAGATACAAATCAAGGTAAACAAATTGAAACTTATGGAATTACATGAACTCTAAATTTAAAGGATCGAGACTTGATTTGTCAGCATGGTCACCGTATACTAATATGCAGGTATCACTAGCTATGCGAATACACAATCAGTCAGAATATCACAATTAGGAAAACGACACAATCGAAAAATGTACAGATCAAATAATAATTCTGTTATAAAAAGTTCCAAACGCGCGAAATTATTTCCCTGATGGTTTGAGACACAGGCATAGCGTATATGACAAATGATTCGTGGTGTTGACTGAAAATCTGAGCACACATCTGTTTATGAACTCCATAAAGTATGAACATGAACGGACGCAGCGTATTAATGCAATCGTAATGCAATGGGGTAGAGGGTAGGATACTGCTGAATAATGAAAAGTTGACGATTGTTAATTGTAAATTAAATATTATAGTTTAATGAACTGTATCAGAGAATGTTCTGAGTTTACAAAAAGAAGTCGACCAGCGATACTAAGTGATTTATCGACAGTCTGTTTAGATAGCAATCCACCAAACTCAACAAATACGCTGTTGATAAATAAAATCTAGCAGTTTGGTTATTATGAAAAAATCTCTTTTAGTTGAAAAACCTCTACCTTCTTAACATTTATCACAAATTGTGTACATTAGTGAGCAATAAGACGGGTGCCACCTGTTGAATATGACACACAATGACCTTTCCAGAGCAGCGGCGATCATCCAAACATTTTGTAGATGTTTGTTTTGTCAATATGAAATAAAAATATGTGGTATGATTGCAAACGAGACAATTATCTATACGTCAAATGCAAATTACATGAAACACGTGATTTGTATTATCGCCTCCTTTTATAGAGACTTTTGTAAAAACAACAAGTAACGCGCAATGTTAATTGTATTGATTTTCAACCCGAGAAAGGAAATTACAATAGCTAATGATACGGATAATAAGTACATCTAACAAAAAAATATTCATAGATATAATAAAAATAATTTTTAGGTAAAGTTGTCATACGGTCATCTTTTGGAACCTTTTTTTATTTATTTCAATACTAATTTAATTGATTAATTAAAATCATCGGTGCTGATCATGGCATAGCAAACTCATAGATTATTAACTACAATTCTCATGCGGTATTGTTTGAAAACACTTCAGGGTAACACCACGAATAAAAACCGACAAAACATGCAATATCGGTATCATAGAAGACATATAAATAATAATTAACCAGGTAACACAAACTTAAAAGTTTATGTGGAACAATAGAAACGTGTTAGAACCTCAAATCACATTTAATACTATATGCACGCCTCCGGGTGCGGGAGATTCTCGCTACATTGAGGACCTGTTGGTGACCTTCTGCTGTTGTTTTTTTCTATGGTCGGGTTGTTGTCTCTTTTGCACATTCCCCATTTCCATTTTCAATTTTATATAATCGTGGCTTTAGTATATTCGTTACTTTATACTCATCTATGTCTATTTTACTTGATGGAGACTGGAGATTCCTGAATTCTTTCCCCTATTTCCTTTTTCCATCCCCCTTACTCCCAGCGGAAAATCTTTCAAAATTTTCAAGCATATCCTTATTCTCTCACCCCACTTCAACTGTTCCCATCCACTGACTCGCACTTTTCTCCTTCTGGCTCCTGTGTCCCGTCCTCTTATGTTCCTGTCCCATTAAAAAAAAGCCTGCAAACCCCTACTTATAAATATACAAGTAACTTACTTTTGTGGCAGAAATCGTTAGAGTTTGATTCTCAGATAAAAATGGATCGATAGAAGTTGATGACGTTGGTTGGTCTACATTTACTGGAACGATATTGTAAGTTGGTGCATTATCTGTTTCAACAAATATATGGCCAAATGAAGTATATTGAGGTGGTGGATCCCCTTCATGAATCATCAATGGAACTAGTGTGTAGGCAGGAGAAGATTCCGGTTTGGTAAACTGGTGATTTTCAAGTAAAGTATCTGACGATTGCTTATTGTCATCTTCTTCTTGATATATTGATGATTTATCAGCTTCATCTGGCTGTACTTCAGTGGATGGATATGACTGAGGCCTATGTTCGTTCAGTGCAATTGGAGTGTAGTATAAAGGCTGAGCTGCAAAAGTTAAGATTATAGTTACATGAAAGGAGATTTTAAAGGGTACAAACAAGAATAATTTAGCTTAAGCTGCAAGTCCAAAATTGATGCTGAATGAAACAGAAATATTTTATATACATTTTAGTTTAAATTATCACCATTCTGTTAAGATTGATTGACCAATTGAGTGATTGATTGTTAATGTGACGTCTACTGACAAATTCTTTATTTATGGAACGGTAAATGTATAGTCATTCAAATGAATGAGAAGACAGGCCAAGACAAATTCCTCTATAAAAGCTCGCATGGGTTTTAGTGTTATGAAACAAGCAGAACAAATGGTAGGGCCTAGATCTCCTAAAATCCTTAATATCGGTTTAACATGTTTATTTGTGTTTGAATAAAAATGGTATATTTGTCAGGGGGAAAAATTAACACCCCTACCTTTAACCCTCTACAAAATATCCTTTCATTTTCAAATATAGTTTAAATTTGAACAAGCAACGATAAACACCTCCTACAAATACATATCATGGAGATTTCCTTGTGAATTTATCCTTTAAAGGATTCTAGGAATGTAGATTATATGTATTTTTTGTGTATGTCCTTGTTTTGGTTAATGGTATTAAAAATTAGACTACGATCCTACCTTTTGTGATTTTGAAATTTGCCTACCATTCTCCCTATGTCTTTTACCTAGAGACCCGCGGTCCCCGTTTATTTAATTGAGGAAGTGGTCCCCGTCCAGTCACTTTTTATAGTAAGGTAGGGGGAATTAACATCGAATGTTCGTCACTGGACGTCAAAAAACTATAAATCCAACAATTACTAGTACCTAATATGAGATATGCGTCTCTTTACATTTAACGATGTGTCTATCAATAAAAGAGAGGCAAGAGATACCAAAGGAACATCCAAACTAACAAGTCGAATACAAACTGACAACGTTAGGGCTAAAAAAGAAAAAAACAGACATACATACAAATCACAAAGTAGATGACGAAAGACTGACCAACACGAACCTCATCAAAACAAGGGGTGATATCAGGTGCTCTGGAAAGATGGAACGGGCTATGTACTGTAGTTACGACATCATGAATATATTTAAAGGCAACAGTAGTATACTGCTGTTCAAAAGTGATAAATCGCTACCATCTTTGAAACGGACATTCTATAACGGTCAACCAACTAGTGAGGTCGTCCATAATATTTACGGTGAGATTATTTCAACTTTACCACGTGGAATTCTTATAATTCGTCAATCAATCAGCAAACAAACTATCAATAAATACTATTTACTTTTAACATACAGTAACAGTAACGCAATTTCAAACGAAGAATCACTTGAATATTGTTATGTTTTAACCCACTTTTATCCTCACTTGCAATCTGTGAAGTCGTCTACTTGTTTAAAATGTGTATTATCATTTATCTCAGCTAATTCACATACCTTTTAATTAAACGGTGAATCTATGTTTCGTAATGTTTCTTTACAGTTGGGATTGAAAAAAAAAAGACAATTAGAAAAATAGACAAAGAGAAACAATAAAGGGTGATGTTGGAGATTCCAAAGGAAATAGTCACCAGGATAAGCACTTTTAAATAAACCCCAGTAGATGGGCAAACAGTTTAAAACAGGAAACATTATCAGGAATACAAGATGTAAAAATAGATTATAATACTGAGATCATCAAATACTCCTTGTGAGACTGTTGACTTGAAAACTAGATGTTTGACCAATTTCTGCGTTTCTCAAAAATTACCTTAGCTTGAATATTATATTGAAAACGCTATATGATATAAAGAATAATAATAGCTAAAGTATCCAGTGTAGACGATAAAGTGAAAAGCCAAAATAAAACAGGTGTTTCCTTATAGCAGTTTTCTTTTTAAATAAAGATTGTTTGACTAGTTCACCATTACCATTAAAGTAAATACGTTGGATTCATTATTATTTATTGGATACCAATTTTCGTGGTTTTCGTGTGTATAGGTTGAACCACGAATTCAAATGTTCAACGAATTACACATTTTCTAAAGGCTTTTAATGCAGAGATTGGCAAAACCATGAAATCAAATACCCACAGAAATGCAAGTTTTCCACGATCCACGATAATTGATAACAATAAAAATAAAGGAATCCACAGTATAAGCAAATAGAAAGAAGTCATACTGAGAGGAACATATATATATATATTACATAATAAACAAAAACCAAATTAAAGTTTGTCAAACCACGACCGTTTAAATGGTCCCACATAGGGTTAACCACATAAATAAACAGCAATTCAAGATGTACAAAAAATCTATATATTTGTTACAGTTTGTAAATATAGCAATCTAATTGAAAACCGATCTCTCATCGCTCCCGTTTTCTGATATGTCGCGTGGGAGATCTAACGAAACCAGCTTTGAGGTCACATGTGAGTGACCTTGTAGGTGTGTCTTTTTCGACCAATGAAACTGAGTCTTCCACGATCTTGAAAGTTTATCGTAAGGTAAAAGGATGTAACTCATTTTATATACGACGAAATCGTTAGTCAAAATAATTCATAAACTTTTTTGATTGGCTTATCAATAAGTCGTCAACTCATTTGCATATCATTATAAATTCATAACTTCTAGTTCACTCACATGTGACCTCAAAGCGGGTTTCGTTAGATCTCCCACGCGACATATCAGAAAACGGGAGCGATGAGAGATCGGTTTTTAATTAGATTGTAAATATAGCTGTTTTAGGGAGATATACAACATTCATTTCTTGTGTTTGCCTAATGGTTCCCAGATATTATCTCTATATATCATCTCGTAGGGACATAATTTTGGAATGTTACCAGTATAAATACACACGATTAGCGGTAAAACTGAATTCCGATGAAGACCAACAGTGAAGTGTGGGGAAAGATAAAATTTTAGTATAAGTTTAATCTCCAGGAAGTTCGGGGCATATAAATGTTTAAAAAATGCCTCAGAGCCCTATGATTGACATTTGAAAAAAAAGTAGTGCATATCCGCTTTTCAATCCAGGAGGTATTTTTTTCGAAACTGCATAGTAAAAGTGGTACAGTTTTAGTCGTAAAATTCGTTCCTATGGGAAATTGCATTGTCTATATTTACAAAAGTGCAATAGATATGACTTAAAAGATTAACTAGTGCCTTCTAAATGTTCTTTTTTTTTTAAACTTTTTTACTATCATTATATTAATGCATGAACAGAAGGAATCGCTAATGCTCTTGCCTTATAACCTTTTTTTTGTCATTTATTCATAAAACGTATGTAAAATTATTGTAGAATATCAAAACTACAATGTGGATTTTTTCAGAGACTAGTAACACAAGATTGGTCATGTAGAAAAACTAATCTATCTAATATGAATAGGGTAAACTGGATAAATGTCCCATTTGACACTTTATTTGTCAATTATATGTTTATAAACATTATCAAAAAGTAAAATCACAAAAATACTGAACTTGGAGGAAAATCAATTCGGAAAGTCCATAATCACATGGCAAAATCAAATAACAAAACACATCAAAAACGAATGGACAAGAACTGTCATATTCCTGACTTGGTACAGGCATTGACAAATGTAGAAAATGGTGGATGAAACCTGGTTTTATAGCGCTAACCCTCTCACTTTGATGACAGTCTCATCAAATTCCGTTATATTTACAATGATGCGTTAACTAAACATACACAATAAATAAAATAGTCAAAATATGGGTACAGCAGTCATTATCGTGTAACAATTTTAAAAGGAACAATTTAACAGAACACAAAAACATCTATCTACAAACACATTCGTTGATTTGCGTGTCTGACGTCAGAAAATTTTATACGTCACATATATTTGTCGTTCAATGTACATACAAACAGTTTTAATATTTCACATAGGCAATGTTAGCATACAGGGTTAACAAATCGAAAGTATGTAAGAATAAATTTCAGAAATAGACCGAGATTTATAATAGTCCAAAAGTTATATAGAATTTATAAGAATCCACAAATAGTTAATTCTACTACGCGATTGAATGATTTTGATGTTTGTGGTTCAACGTATTTTGTAATTCATAATAGAAATATTATCATAATGACATAAAAAAAAGAACAATATCATACTGACGGGATCTTTTACAGTGCAGAGTCACGTTATGAGAACCAAAGAAATACAAAAAGTCGCATATACAAAACACACAACAAAAAAATGAAAGATAATACAAACACATTGACGGGATGTATAAGTACCGAGCCACGTTAAACGGATATCACATAAAACAATCCAACAGTAAAAGTAATATTAAAAATAGAACAAAGACAAATGAAAGAACAATAAAACACGTTGTTTAGATGATAAACAACATCAGTACGCAGAATCTATACATCAAGAAATAACCATAATAATCGAATGTGTAAATAATAATAAAAAATATATGTTTTTAAAATGGTTATCCTCTTAAAATATTGCTTAATAAACGGCCAGTGGACTATTTTGCATCTAAATTCTAGACGAAAGAAAGGGAGTCGTTGACGAAGTAAAAAAAATGTCACACTTACCATATATTTCACTGCTGATAAATAAAAAGAAACATAATTACCCATTATACAAACATATAAACGTCAATCTAGTTAAAGAGTAGAGGAAGTGGACGTAAATACCCGTTCTTGTGATAAAAGTCTTATTTACATAAATTCATTCAACTATAAAATATTTCTTTTATTCAGCCTCGAGCTCCTGACCCGAATATGTGAAATTTCCTTATTAAAAAGACAAGATTGTTGTGCATAGTGTGTTTTCAATAGGCTTTTATACTAAACTATCCTTTTAATTTCTAATGCTGTTTCTCTGACTTCCGTGTTTTAACATCATTGATTGATTTAACAAAACAAGAATGGGTTACCTTGTACACTCTCTTATTCAAAATATTCAAATTTCAAAGATCACAATCTGGCAAATAAGAAAGACCAATTAGTTCAGTTTAAACATATTTTATTATATAACAAGTGTGGACACAGATGAGTGTGGATAGTATGTTTGGATGTTTGATAGTGTCTTATGACAAAAGGAGTTCTATGTTTTTCCTATATGGTGTTATTAACTGTGTTGCACGGTGACAACTAATCTGAGCATTAGAAGTGTTATTTATTTAATATTTTTTTTATGTTCAAGACAGGCATGGAGGAGACAGTAATTACATTAGTTACCAAATGATTATGATAGAATATGTTCTATATCTTTGATTTTGGATACATTTTGTAGCTAGGAGAGCAACACATAATAGGTTAATTTATTCACGTGTTTTTTTCTAAATGAGAGATGATATCTAGATTTGAGAACATGATATAAGGAGTCTGTAACTCAGTGATTGCCGTTTATTTATGTATTACATATTAGTTTTTTGGTTTAATTTTTTTTAACCTAAATAAGGCCATTAGTTTTCTCGTTTGAATTGTTTTATATTGTCATTTCGGTGCTTTTTGTAGCTGATTATGCGGTATTGCCTTGCTCATTGTTTATGGCCGTACAGTGTCGTGAGTGACCTGTAGTTGTTAATTTCTGTGTCGATTTGTTCTCTTGTGGAGAATTGTCTCATTGGCAATCATACCACATCTTTTTTATATGTATTTGCTTACTATTGGTATGGTTCTATTTATATTACTTTGAGGTGGATCGTCAGTATCATTAGTTATTTTTTTTGTTAAAATGTCGAATTGTTCCTCAGATTAGAATACATTTATTGGGTTTTAGTAATGGCAATGCCTGACATGATGCTTGAGGCTAAATGAGCTAGGAAGTAAACCTCTGTGCTGATTTATATCAATTCTTTGATTATATCTCCTCCAAAGCTGGTCGAGGCAAAGAAAAATTTTGACCAATATGAAAATGATTTCACCAAAAGAACCTTTGTGAGCATGCTTCAAAGACTCATAACTGCTCCAAAAGTAATCTGATAGAATTTCAAGCATGTCAGGCAGATATTATCAACATCTACTTAATTAGTCTTAATATGTCTAAATATCTAAAAAGTTATAGTATTCAAAAGGTATTGCAAAATTATTCCTTTTCATTTTTTGTTTTGTTATATGGATACAAATATAAGTGATACATGTACCAATACAATATTTGTTGTGGTATGAAAGTGTAGTAATTAACATTAACTGTAACAATGTTAATTCACACAAATTAAGAAACAAACAAATGGATGGAACAGATGCTCCACAAGGCACAGCTTTATACGAACACAGAGGTCGAACCCCGAACGGTTGGGGCTAGATTGGACACAACATTCAAGCTGGATACAGCTTTGAATTTGGATTGTGATTAAATAGTAGACACAGCTTAGGTTTCTGACACAGAATGAATGTGGTCTAATGAACTTATAATATTTTCTTTTCTTTTGAGCAATTCACCAAGCTGTTGAATATTAGTCCTTTGAAAAAAAATATACTTGAAGTAATTTTCTTTTTAATTTCTGAAATCTGAAATTAGAAAAATTTACCCCCCCCTCCCCCCAATTTGTTTTCACCTCCCTTTTCCCTTATTCCAACCAGATGCTCCACAGGGCACAGCTTTATACGACCGCAGAGGTCGAACCCTGAACAGTTTGGGCAAGTTTGGACACAACATTTTTAAAAGCTTGATACAGCTCTGAATTTGGATTGTGATTAAATAGTTGACACAACATAGGTTTCTGACACAGAATGAATGTGGTCTAAGAACTTCAACTTAAAAATTTTAAATTGGACATTTACTTATTATGGCCAATATCCAAAATCTAAATACATGGTTAGATGCAGCATATCATAGAACCCCAAGAATTCAATTTTTGATGAAATCAAATAATGTTCAACTTTCGACCCTTTAGACCTCAAAGTGGACCAATTTGACAATCGGTCCCAAATTTTAATTAAATAGTTGACACAGCATAAGTTTCTGACACAGAATGAATGTGGTCTAATGAACTTAAAATATTCTTTTTGCCTTTGAGCAATTCACTATGCTGTTGAATATTAATCCTCTCAAAAAAATGTTTGAAGAAATTTTCTTTTTATTTATGAAATCTGAAATGAGAAAAATTGAACCCCCCCCCCCCCCCAATTTTTTTTTCCACATCCCCCTTTCCTTTATTCCAAAACTGATCTCAATTCAAATTTCTAATGGAGTTTGCAACAGTAACTACTCATTTATGTACATAATAAAATATTAAAATGTAAAAAAAGTGCTTGTTATCACTGAATGGTAAAGATTGTTTTAATTTATCAGTTGGTAGTAAAAGTGAATATACATTGTATATTGTATAAAACAATGATTTAAGTTGATTCAACTACTATTCTGGACAAAGACAGATAACTCCAATTGAAATTTCTTGCTATTGCACAATATTTTGCAATTGAAAATACTTGTATAAATATACAATAGGTTTGGATACAAGTTAAAGAACAAATTCCTGGATATTTTGACAATACTGAGCTACCTCTTATTTGTTATATTTACAAGAAATCTACCCGGAAATTCGTGTTTAATTATAGTCAATTGTGTAAAGATGTTAATATCAGTGAAAATACACCTACTTCATGTAATTGCAGTAATTCCGAATATATTTATTGACCCATTTCCCATGTTATAACAGGAGATCTTAACATCGTTCAAGACCGAGAGTTAAAATCATTCCTCAGTAAAGGACCTAAATATCGTCCCCCGTCAATTATCAATTGGAATGAGTGTCGTAATATCATCCACGACTCACTCCATACTTACTGTATGAAATGGATAAAACGGGAAAAAGCTGACAAAAAATCTTTGGACTCTTTTTTTAATTCAGTAATGAAGATAGTTGATATACGTATTCAACATTTTAAGGACATTTTACTATTAACAATAACCACAATAAACCTATTTCTCGTATCAAACATAAACTAAAAGAACTAGCCAAGGAATTTGTTTTTGTCCCGGCCGATAAAGCTGCTAATAATATTGTTATTGTTTGACGTAAATTTTACATTGAGGTTCTCAAAAAGGAAATCACCAATTCACCAACATTCCAACTGACTCCATTTTCAGAAAACGAAATCTGTAACAACCATAAACTTTTAGCCACCGCTTTACAAGCAGAGCCAAATACAATGAAAGTCCCAACTATGTATTGGCTTCCGAAGCTACACAAAACCCCTTACAAATATAGATTTATTTCGTCTTCAAGCCATTGTTCAACTACTAAATTGTCTATTCTTCTTACCAGCACACTTGGTACAATTAAAAACCTTATAATAAATTGTTCAAATAAGGCCTTCGAAAATAGTGGAATAAATTACTTTTGGAGTGTCAAGAACTCGTTGGAAGTACTTGATAAATTGCATGCTTATATTGGTGATTTTGAATCTGTTCAAAGTTTTGATTTTTCTACCCTGTATACAGTACCACATTGCCTCACATTCTCATTAAGAAAAAAATCACACACCTAATTAAATGGGCATTCAAAAAATCAGAATGTGAATTTATATGTTCAAACTCTTTAAGGTCATTTTTTAGTAGCAATAAACCAAAAAACTATGTTAATTGGACATGCTTTGATACTATATATGCCCTTGAATATTTACTAGATAACATTTTTGTTCGCTTTGGGGATTCCGTATATCGTCAGATTATCGGAATTCCAATGGGGACTAACTGTGCACCACTTATTGCGGACCTCTTTTTGTATTGTTATGAGTTACAATTTATGACAAAAATAAGCAAAGACCCATCAAAACAACATCTGATAAACAAATTTAATAATACTTTTAGATATTTGGATGATATTTTGGCTCTCAATAATGACGACTTCAGTATGTATATTAATGAAATTTATCCTGCTGAACTTACTTTAAATAAAGCTAATACTAACAATGACCACTGCCCTTTCCTCGATCTTGATATCTATATCACTAACGGAAAGCTGAATACTAAAATTTATGATAAAAGGGATGATTTTTCATTTCCTATCGTTAATTATCCGTTTTTAGATGGTGATGTTCCCTTGTCACCATCTTACGGTGTTTATATATCTCAACTTGTATGATTCGCTCGTGTATGTAACAATGTTTTAGATTTTAACGAGAGAAATTTATGTATTACTGAAAAATTATTACACCAGGGTTTTCGATATCACAAACTAGTCAAAACATTTACTAAATTTTATCATCGGTATAAAGACATCATTCGTAAATATAGCTCAACATGCAGACTTCTTATACGTTCAGGTATTTCACATCCAATTTTTTATGGAAATATTCTTTATAAAGCACAAAGGTGTCAGTATTCACCTCAGAAACTTACAAACCCTTTGAATAGACTTATTAAGAAGGGATATAATTACGATACTGTTGTCAAGTCATTAAAGATTGCATATTTTGGCGTTAATATTGAGTCACTGATAAGGTCTTTGCGTCGGAACTAAACACATTTATTCTAAAAACAGTTGTTGGCATGACACGGGTTATGTTCTTCTCATATATGTTATGATGGTATGACACTAAACCCCTAACGGGAAGGATTGTGCCTGATGTTCATAATGTCACGGCCATGACTCATGTACCATACGCCGAATATCTATATGAAAAATTATTGTACGCACAGGAGCCTGAAGAGGTCTTACAAAAACTGTGTTGTTTAGAAAGAAAAACAAACTTGAACAGCGAGGCTGTTGTTATATTTATTTTTGTTACACGAAGAGTCATAATGCTTAAAGTTGATAAAAAAATATGTATTCTTATATATATTTATTGTTTTAGTTGTAGAAATTCATAGTAACATCGGTTTTGTTACAAACTTTATAACGTTTAAAGATGTGTATTGTAATTTTACACACCTCTATGTCATTGTCATTCTTTGGAATGTGACGTAAACAAACACTGTCTAGAACAAGGTAGATAATCTGGATGCAATAATCGTCGTTCTCGGCGTACACAAGTCTTACCAGCTTAAATGAATAGTCCATAGAACACACATAATCCAAGGAATAACTTCATAACAATTTTAATAGAAGGTGACAGCTGAATATACAAATAGACGGTCTAGAGTTGATAACAAACTGACGTTGTTCCAATCGAAATCTAAACGGCACAATATTCATGGCTGTTTCATGCGGCTGATCACTTAGAAAACTCGTATCATAATAAACGAGACATGCTTAAATTCCTCTCCATGTCTAGAATATAATTATACAAATTTCCCGAATATGTTAATACGGAATAAAGAGATATTTACAAAAGTCTGTTCAAGTAGGAAACGGAAGTATGACGTTTCCCGTAAAAATCAGTTTCTGATTGGCTGATTGGTTGTTGAGGTAACCATAGGGGACCTCGTGAGAAGCACGAGGATGTTGCACGTAAATATTATTATAAAACATCATGCACAGACTGTGTTAAGCAGTCTGGCTTCAAGACTCAAGGCGGAAGCTAAAAATAAAAAGAACTGCTAGGCGGAAGGCAAGAGCAGTTTTAATTATTTGTCTAAAAGAGAAACAAGGAAAGGTTTCTATAGACGGAATATTTCTGAAAGAGAAATTAATTTAATATACAAAGAGGGTGTCTTTTACTTACACTTAGTTACGTAATAAATTGTGAACGGTGTTCGTACATAACAATTAAGGTTCAGAAGTACAAAAGTTGAATTTAAATATAAATTCAGCTAAAAGCAAATAAAGTATTATTTAAGGAAAAATATATGTATATTTATTTCCTATAGAAAATTCCTGAATATAAAGGAATTTAGTTACTTGTCCGAATTAAGGCAACAGTATAAAATATTTTCGTACAAATAAATAACGTATCGAGTTAGATACTTTATAAATTGTATAGAGTTATAATATAGAATAACTTTGACCGGTAAAACTATAAACAGTCAAAGTCCCACTATTATACGAATCGTTTTTATCACACGGTTTAAGGTACACAAGAACTAAGCATAGCCCCACGGCGTTACAATATGATGAAATCATAATCTTTCAGTCAGTTTAATTGAAGTCTGGAGCTTGCATGTCAGTTAACTGCTAGTAGTCTGTTGTTATTTATGTATTATTGTCATTTTGTTTATTTTCTTTGGTTACATCTTCTGACATCAGACTCGGACTTCTCTTGAACTGAATTTTAAGGTGCGTATTGTTATGCGTTTACTTTTCTACATTGGTTAGAGGTATAGGGGGAGGGTTGAGATCTCACAAACATGTTTAACACCGCCGCATTTTTGCGCCTGTCCCAAGTCAGGAGCCTCTGGCCTTTGTTAGTCTTGTATTATTTTAATTTTAGTTTCTTGTGTACAATTTGGAAATTAGTATGGCGTTCATTATCACTGAACTAGTATATATTTGTTTAGGGGCCTGCTGAAGGACGCCTCCGGGTGCGGGAATTTCTCGCTACATTGAAGACCTGTTGGTGACCTTCTGCTGTTGTTTTTTTATTTGGTAGGGTTGTTGTCTCTTTGACACATTCCCCATTTCCATTCTCAATTTTAACATAATCCTCTCCAAATAAGTACAATATACAAAATTTCAAGATGAGAGCAATTACATAAATAAATTCATTATGAAAAATATATAAAATGAATATATCATGTTTAAACAGTAACAGTTAAACACGAGTATACTTTACGATACAGGAATATTGATCAAATAATCTTTTTGTAAGGTGTATATAACAATGTATATTTCTGAAAACAAATTTTATTTTGCTCAACACTAATTTCGTCTGTTCCAAATAATATATGTTCTGTGGAAATACCAACTAAGATTTTTTGAATGTTTTCAAAGAGCTGATGTCTAAACTTTATTTTGAATGGACATTCTAAGTAAAATGAATCGAATCTTCTAATGGACACCTACACTCACAACTTGGGTCATTTACTAAATTAACTTCAGCTTTTAAAGGACTACATCTGTGTCGTAATTTTGTATGCAATATATTTTCCATCCAATTGTCATATTATGAATTAGTAGTTTCAGGTATATTTTGACAAAATCGTTGTGAGCATGTTCTTTTTTGTGAATTTTGATCAACTTTAGAAAACTGTATTTTGAAACATTTTTTTTTGTTCTGATGACCCGTTCGAGTTGTTGTAAACTGTGTATGTTAAAATGCTTTTTTTCCAAAAAAGATCCAATAGAAAATTCTACTTTTGTTAGTTCATCTGGTCTTAAGAGTCAGTGTAAGCTCTTAAGACAGGTCGCGATCACACACCTGCTGCTAAGCACCTGTTCATAGGGCTCTACAAACCTATCAATATTGTCCCTATGTAAAAAAAATAGTTACTTAAGTTGCTTCTTTTTGTACATAAAGGTGTAATACCACCATTGATTTTCCCCTATTAGTCTTTGTTAAATTTGCACTTTTCAAAAAATTGTGCATAATTTACTTTTGTTTCAAATAAAGAAATACTTGGCATGAGTAAAGTTTTATCCTGTCCAGTTCTATAGAAAAAAATTCACATAGCATTTCATTGCATATAAGAAAATAACGATCATTGGAAGTTAACCAAACAAATTTCTCACCTTATTCTATCTGTGCACAAGGTTTAGTCATGTAACCTCAAGATTACAAAATTTTCTATAGAAATCACAAATAAAAAATAATGGTGTTTTGAAATACCCAAGATATATGTTTATGACACAGAAATAGTTTTACTGCAATAAAATGTAGGATTAATTACCTACAACAGTCAAATTCAAGGGAATATTTTTTTCGACCTACTTTCGTATACAACCGGATGTGACATACCATGATTTGGTGGTATTACACCTAAACAGAAGTTATTTTCAAAAATCAAAAAAGCTGGAAACTGTAAGATTAATTGCTTAGAAATATGAAGGTATTCAACTTAATAACATCTTGATTCCTCTCTTTAAAGTTTAGTCTTTTTTGAGTACACAATAAGAATATATAAATTAATTTGGAAAAAATAATGATGTATTAGTTATGTTGATTAAAATAAAATATTTAGAACTTATAGAAAATACTTAACTTATAGTTTGCGTTGAAATAAAATTGCTAGATATTTGTTGAAAGTTTTTATTTGAATACAAATAATGCTGGATAGTTGTCTCATTGGCAAATATGCCCTATCATATTGTTTAGTCTGATTTAGTGAGAGATTAAGTTAGCTATCAAACTAAGTTTAATCCACACTTTTCTACATAAGAAAATGTATACATCAAGTCAGAATTATGACCGTTATTCATTCGTTTAATGTATTTGAGCTTTTGATTTTATCATTTGATTGGGGACTCTCCGTTTTGAATTTTCCTCGAAGTTCAGTATTTTTGTGATCTTACTTTTTGGAACGGGCATAATCGGAAGAAATCTTGACCTGTCGTTTATTGCACGATTCGGATGGGACGGTCGTGTAAACGTTTTTTTTTTTTCTTCAGTCTGCTCCGATCACTGTCTGATCATTGTCGGATCTCTGTAGGATCGCATTCTGGAGTATCAGGACGAAATCAGGACAGAATCGGTATAGTTGCTACCTGCGAAAGAACCAAATCGATATTGAGAAGGGAACAATCGAGACAAGTTCGAATGGAAATAGCTGAGTCAGGACGTTTCCTGACCAATATCTGATTGTTGGGATAAAATACATGTTTACAAATGTAGTAAATTTCCAGCCACGATTCACTGGATTTTCATCCGACAAATTTTAATCGGTAATGGTCGCATCATGGACGTCAGTAAAACTAGGGAATGTGTGACTGAGACATACCAATTTTAGAGGTGATGTCCGAAAACAACTACCCAGAAAGGAGTATATTCGGCTTATCCTGTTTTAATAATACACACAAATGCACGCAATTTCATTAGGCACATTACATTTTTCTTTAAAAAAAACCTTAAGTAAAATTGTTTGTATTGCAAATACATTTTACACACGAACACCCATTTGTTATTACACTAATCATTAAATCAAATTAAAGGAATAACTCAATAGTATTGATTACTTTTGTATTGTTAATAGACCACAACGGGTCAAAAAGAAATTAAATACAAACCATAAAAGAAAAACAAATTGCAGCTTCTAGAATTCCGTTAAATCATTTAAATATTTAAAATCTTAAACAATCTTGTATAAACGGATTCGTAACAAAGCTTGAACCGTGTTACGATTTGAAGATTATCAAATCCTAATAAACTTCCGCTTTCGTTTCATAACATACTGACCAAGATTACATACTTGAAGTTTTTAGCTTTCTTTAGATAAAACAACCTATATAATTCAGCTCAAAGATTTTAGAGAACTGGTTTTTTTTCAATGCCAAGTTAAACTTGATTGTTCTCATCTTTGAAATCAATTAGAACTGAATAATTTGACAAAGTGTTATGGATGAAACACTAACTGACATTGATGAATCAGATCTTGAATCCCTCACAGGTATTTATTTCATTTAAAAGTATAATACTTAAATACAAATCAAACATCATTGGCTAAATATCAAATATCAAAATGTTGTCCTTTTGGAGCCTCCTATATATGTCCTTAAAAGACTTGATGGACTTTTTTTTACCGGCAAAAACGTTCTACAACACTAAAATTTATAATTTCAGGTAAACTTGATCAAATTCTTTAAATATTTTTATTCTTATCAGTTATCTTGATCAACTTACCCTTTTTAGAAGAGCAACAACGCTTTTATGTGTCCTTTTAGTTTAAATTGTTACCCTCTGCCCTTAAATCATAGCTAGCACACTGTCGCTGTATAAACATTCCTTACAATAACACATATTTAGAAATACCACAATTTAAACAAATATCATCCTTTATGACAAACAAATATATCTGATCTATTATAATAAAGGTGAGCCGAAACACTCCACAGCGATAGTGAAATTAATGATTCGAAAACAACCCGACAAAGCCATTGCAAATAATTTAAAACGAGGACTTGACAAAGTCAACAAATACAACACAAAATACAAAAAGTAAGCAACACGACGCTCTAAAAACACCGGTCTCTGTGTTACAGAAGGTACAGCAGATCCTGCTCCACATGTGACACAAATCGTGTTAAACTCACTAATACCGAAACAACATTTATTGTTTTTGGATGACTGAGTAAATGAGCGATTGAGTTATGGGGGTTTAGGTCAAAGCAATGCAAAA
The DNA here is from genome assembly GCF_965363235.1 of Mytilus galloprovincialis. Classification (NCBI taxonomy): domain Eukaryota; kingdom Metazoa; phylum Mollusca; class Bivalvia; order Mytilida; family Mytilidae; genus Mytilus; species Mytilus galloprovincialis. The sequence goes on from NC_134844.1 coordinate 28,594,173, forward strand.
GGTAATATACGGAAAAACAAAGTTAAAATAAAGGAATTATAGGAATTTTAACATACAACCCTTCTATTCTAGGATATATCTTTAACTTAAGTACTATATATATAAACATTATTAAATGAAAACAGATTTTATTTAAATTGTTTTGCGAATTAGTTTAATACCTAACATGTTTCTTTTTTAGATATTTTCGCGTTACCCTTTACAGTTCAAGAATGGGACGAAGAAGCCAACCTATCACTAGCACATTTGTCTTTCATTATTAATATTCTTCTTCCAAAGCGACTTATTACTTTAGATGGTGATAGTAATATAGAATCACAACTGAAGGAATTTTGCGAAAGTAAAAATATTCAAAATGCTGTTGCGGTTGGCAGCTCGGCAGAAGGGTTTAACATTCCAAACTCTATGACTATTGAAACAGATTCACATATCGATACCAATTGTGATGTTGATATATTGCTTCTGGAGAAGGGTTTTCAAATTTCAAATTCATTGGTATTTAGACAGGAAACAAATGTCCATGCAACTTTGGAATCTTTGGATTTTCCCCTATTAGTCTTTGTTAAATTTGCACTTTTCAAAAAATTGTGCATAATTTACTTTTGTTTCAAATAAAGAAATACTTGGCATGAGTAAAGTTTTATCCTGTCCAGTTCTATAGAAAAAAATTCACATAGCATTTCATTGCATATAAGAAAATAACGATCATTGGAAGTTAACCAAACAAATTTCTCACCTTATTCTATCTGTGCACAAGGTTTAGTCATGTAACCTCAAGATTACAAAATTTTCTATAGAAATCACAAATAAAAAATAATGGTGTTTTGAAATACCCAAGATATATGTTTATGACACAGAAATAGTTTTACTGCAATAAAATGTAGGATTAATTACCTACAACAGTCAAATTCAAGGGAATATTTTTTTCGACCTACTTTCGTATACAACCGGATGTGACATACCATGATTTGGTGGTATTACACCTAAACAGAAGTTATTTTCAAAAATCAAAAAAGCTGGAAACTGTAAGATTAATTGCTTAGAAATATGAAGGTATTCAACTTAATAACATCTTGATTCCTCTCTTTAAAGTTTAGTCTTTTTTGAGTACACAATAAGAATATATAAATTAATTTGGAAAAAATAATGATGTATTAGTTATGTTGATTAAAATAAAATATTTAGAACTTATAGAAAATACTTAACTTATAGTTTGCGTTGAAATAAAATTGCTAGATATTTGTTGAAAGTTTTTATTTGAATACAAATAATGCTGGATAGTTGTCTCATTGGCAAATATGCCCTATCATATTGTTTAGTCTGATTTAGTGAGAGATTAAGTTAGCTATCAAACTAAGTTTAATCCACACTTTTCTACATAAGAAAATGTATACATCAAGTCAGAATTATGACCGTTATTCATTCGTTTAATGTATTTGAGCTTTTGATTTTATCATTTGATTGGGGACTCTCCGTTTTGAATTTTCCTCGAAGTTCAGTATTTTTGTGATCTTACTTTTTGGAACGGGCATAATCGGAAGAAATCTTGACCTGTCGTTTATTGCACGATTCGGATGGGACGGTCGTGTAAACGTTTTTTTTTTTTCTTCAGTCTGCTCCGATCACTGTCTGATCATTGTCGGATCTCTGTAGGATCGCATTCTGGAGTATCAGGACGAAATCAGGACAGAATCGGTATAGTTGCTACCTGCGAAAGAACCAAATCGATATTGAGAAGGGAACAATCGAGACAAGTTCGAATGGAAATAGCTGAGTCAGGACGTTTCCTGACCAATATCTGATTGTTGGGATAAAATACATGTTTACAAATGTAGTAAATTTCCAGCCACGATTCACTGGATTTTCATCCGACAAATTTTAATCGGTAATGGTCGCATCATGGACGTCAGTAAAACTAGGGAATGTGTGACTGAGACATACCAATTTTAGAGGTGATGTCCGAAAACAACTACCCAGAAAGGAGTATATTCGGCTTATCCTGTTTTAATAATACACACAAATGCACGCAATTTCATTAGGCACATTACATTTTTCTTTAAAAAAAACCTTAAGTAAAATTGTTTGTATTGCAAATACATTTTACACACGAACACCCATTTGTTATTACACTAATCATTAAATCAAATTAAAGGAATAACTCAATAGTATTGATTACTTTTGTATTGTTAATAGACCACAACGGGTCAAAAAGAAATTAAATACAAACCATAAAAGAAAAACAAATTGCAGCTTCTAGAATTCCGTTAAATCATTTAAATATTTAAAATCTTAAACAATCTTGTATAAACGGATTCGTAACAAAGCTTGAACCGTGTTACGATTTGAAGATTATCAAATCCTAATAAACTTCCGCTTTCGTTTCATAACATACTGACCAAGATTACATACTTGAAGTTTTTAGCTTTCTTTAGATAAAACAACCTATATAATTCAGCTCAAAGATTTTAGAGAACTGGTTTTTTTTCAATGCCAAGTTAAACTTGATTGTTCTCATCTTTGAAATCAATTAGAACTGAATAATTTGACAAAGTGTTATGGATGAAACACTAACTGACATTGATGAATCAGATCTTGAATCCCTCACAGGTATTTATTTCATTTAAAAGTATAATACTTAAATACAAATCAAACATCATTGGCTAAATATCAAATATCAAAATGTTGTCCTTTTGGAGCCTCCTATATATGTCCTTAAAAGACTTGATGGACTTTTTTTTACCGGCAAAAACGTTCTACAACACTAAAATTTATAATTTCAGGTAAACTTGATCAAATTCTTTAAATATTTTTATTCTTATCAGTTATCTTGATCAACTTACCCTTTTTAGAAGAGCAACAACGCTTTTATGTGTCCTTTTAGTTTAAATTGTTACCCTCTGCCCTTAAATCATAGCTAGCACACTGTCGCTGTATAAACATTCCTTACAATAACACATATTTAGAAATACCACAATTTAAACAAATATCATCCTTTATGACAAACAAATATATCTGATCTATTATAATAAAGGTGAGCCGAAACACTCCACAGCGATAGTGAAATTAATGATTCGAAAACAACCCGACAAAGCCATTGCAAATAATTTAAAACGAGGACTTGACAAAGTCAACAAATACAACACAAAATACAAAAAGTAAGCAACACGACGCTCTAAAAACACCGGTCTCTGTGTTACAGAAGGTACAGCAGATCCTGCTCCACATGTGACACAAATCGTGTTAAACTCACTAATACCGAAACAACATTTATTGTTTTTGGATGACTGAGTAAATGAGCGATTGAGTTATGGGGGTTTAGGTCAAAGCAATGCAAAAGGTAATATACGGAAAAACAAAGTTAAAATAAAGGAATTATAGGAATTTTAACATACAACCCTTCTATTCTAGGATATATCTTTAACTTAAGTACTATATATATAAACATTATTAAATGAAAACAGATTTTATTTAAATTGTTTTGCGAATTAGTTTAATACCTAACATGTTTCTTTTTTAGATATTTTCGCGTTACCCTTTACAGTTCAAGAATGGGACGAAGAAGCCAACCTATCACTAGCACATTTGTCTTTCATTATTAATATTCTTCTTCCAAAGCGACTTATTACTTTAGATGGTGATAGTAATATAGAATCACAACTGAAGGAATTTTGCGAAAGTAAAAATATTCAAAATGCTGTTGCGGTTGGCAGCTCGGCAGAAGGGTTTAACATTCCAAACTCTATGACTATTGAAACAGATTCACATATCGATACCAATTGTGATGTTGATATATTGCTTCTGGAGAAGGGTTTTCAAATTTCAAATTCATTGGTATTTAGACAGGAAACAAATGTCCATGCAACTTTGGAATCATGTGACGTTCACCCAGGCTACACAAAAGTACGTTTGTACAAATACAACGAGGACAACGAGGACATTTCAACGCTGAAAGATAAAGTTTTCCTAAATGGTAAGCAAAAACAGGATAAAAGGTTTGTGCGTTTTAATCTTCAAAGTGATAAGGATGACGAAAAAGTAATACTGATGCATGGCCCCGCTGTATCAGTTGAGTATTCAACAACCTTGAACGCTGAAAATATTTCGAAATATGGTCTCCGGACATCACTCGACATAGTACTTGCTCTTCCAGTAACATATTGGCCATCAGAGGCAAGGTTATGGATAGAAAGAAGCAAGCAAAGCAAATGGCTCGGTAACGAATTCGTTGATAACATTGTTTCCGATGGGTGCCATGTTGTACCTTTGCCCATAAGAACAGCCATAATCCCGACATTGAATGGAGAATTTCATTCGCTACATCAGAAAAGCAAATAGCAAGCAAGGAATGCAATTATTGACGAACAGAGACAGTGCTATATATATTTCAAGCTGTTACGACATTTATGTCTGAAAGATTTAGACGTGATCTCGTCTTATTGTTTAAAAACTGTTTTCTTCTACGCTTGTGAAAGAATTCCAAAACCTATGTGGGAAATACATGCTGGACAATGTTTGATATACTTAATCGATAGTTTGGTTAACTGTGTCAAAAGGAAAAATATCCCTAGTTACTTTATACCAGAAAACAATTTAGTGGATCATATTCCTCTTAAGAATTGGCAAGCACTGGAAAAAAGACTCGTTCAAATTCGAAAAGATCCCATTTCACCCATTTTGAAATTTACTGATTTCAGAATGATCGGCAAAGAGGTTATTCCGTACGTTTTTCGTGAGAATATATCATATGTTTTAGAAGACAATGAAAAATTTAAAATCCATAGGGATATCAAAAGATCGGCTTCGTATGCCTTCTTAACGACGTCATTCCGAATGAGCTTGCTCCTATTGAATAGTGGTAAGGCAAAAGAATCGGTGGATATCTTAACGGATTGCTATCCTACAATTAATCGATACCTTGGTCCTATGCCGCTGATCTACTACCTAAATAACGTAGCAATTTGATAGAGGATAGTCGCCTTCTTCTACTGCTTCTTCAAGAACTTGTAGCAATGTCAAATGAACAATCCGAATTTGAGTGTTTCAGAGAGAATCTGGCATGTGCTTATCATGCTGTAGCTTACACATATCATGAACATTCGACGGAACGGAACGAACATTTACACAAAGCTGAAGAAATCATGATAGGTGAAATTCTTTCAAATGGCTTGAACTCGTGTGGAGTGATGTATGGAATTATCCTTATGTCACAAAAGAAATTTCAAGAGGCATCAAATACTTTCGAATCGATTATAAATGAAAAAGATGAAATAGAACAATATACCCTGGCATTTGGAAAAAGTGAGCAAATATTTCTTGATACAGATTTGCAATCAGAAATAGCAACAAATGGAAACATAGAAGCTCGGTGGGTTTATTTTGCCTACTACTTTCTTGTCAAATGCTTTGATCAAAAAGACAAAATACCAAAACTTTCGATCATTTTTAATGATTTTCAGCAAATTTGTGAAAAGTCTCAAGACACTGTCGGTTTTAAGCTGCTAGCGTATAGTTACAAGCAACGTGGAGAAATGTGTAAAGCAGAAAAAGCATTTTTAGAGGTTTCAAAACTTTGTCCAAATGACGAGTTTATACTAACACTTATCACCAAGTGCAACCAAAACATGAACATGTAGTTCTATTTCTAGTATCTTTAATGTTACATTCCTTATAAAACATAATCAAAGTTGATATGCTTTAAATTTTGCACACCAGACGCGCAGACGAAACGTCTACATAATACTTATAAAAGAGGGGAGAAAATACCAGAGGGACAGTCAAACTCATAAATCGAAACAAAACTGACAACGTCATTGCAAAAAAAGAAAAAGACAAACAGACAAACAATAGTACACATGTGGCACCCGTCATGTTGCTCATGATATTTCAAATCCAGTAGATAGTCTAATTCGGTAGGTCACATTAATGTAAAGGGAAACTGGTTTAAATTACGACATAAGTAACATATCCGATATCAAATGTGAACCGGTTATTCCTTAACGGTCAACAAACTCCTGATGGCGTACATGAAACTTACGAAGGGATGATTTCAACTTCACCATTTAGAAATTTTGGTTTAATAGCGTCCTTGTGAGCAGCAACCCTCTATCAAGGAAATCATGATAGGAAATACAAATTGGGGATAGCGTATCAATTTGGAGATATATACCCCGTAAGCAGGCGCTGCTGGAATGTTGCTACATAGAAATTAAAAGTTCATAATAAAGAAGCTGAAATCATCTCTTTTGTCGTAAGGTTTTGTTTTCAACCGACCTTAATAGTCAATTTTTAGATGTGAGTCAAGATATGAGGCAAAAAATAAAGTAACTTATTTTCAACTATTCAACAAAAAGTAATACAGATACTGATATATTTTTTTTGATCGATTTTAAATATTTAATACGATGCATTTTGTGTAGGTGATTTAGTTTCTGCCTTCGGTCAAGTCGATCAAACACAGTGACCTTATGTTAAGGCATTTTCAAGCAAAATTTATCAAAAATCTTCGGTGATAGAGTTCGCATTTGGCAAATAATTCATTGCCAAAAGAGAGTCAATTCTTGTTGTTTCCTTGCAAAGAGAAAAACCCTGCTTATTAGCAGAATTATGTTCTAGGAACAACAGCGTTAAGAGGTTGCTATATAGGGGAGCTTTAAACAAGGTTACAAGTAAGATCTGAATAATCTAGACTGTATCCTGAATGCCAAGGTACTGCAATAAAATTCCTGGCATGATTTATCGCCAAATGTTAATGCTCATGAAACATGAGACACTTTTCAAAAGTGTTTGATTAGTTTTTTTTTTTTTTTTATCTATTTGATATTAAAATATACACGTATGTGACACCTGCTATTGTTACTGTACCTAGCTTATGCTGCAGACAGTTTTCCGTTAGGACTCATTTCTAGATTTCAATAAATAATTGTCTTCCTTTGATGATATTTTAATGAACTTTATTTAACAACTTTCAATCAATGTAAAGACTTTTGATTCACGATTTTGTACTATGCATTATAGTGCAACAAACGTATGCTCTGCAGATGTATTACAATTTTTAACTGAATAACTGATAAACTAATGTTTTGTTATGAAAATGTTTTCAGATATACACTGTTTGTTATATTATATCATACTAAAAAGAATTGTGTACAGTGAAACAATAAGACAAATACTTCCAAAACCAATTGAAAATCTTATCAAAGTATATGCCATCTTATTTAATCTTCTTGCTGCAATAACATCACCACGATCTCTTGCTTTGGATGCCTACAAAAGAAATCCTATTAAATTTAATGGAGAAGTTTGTAGATAGAATTTCATGGCAACAAATGAGCAGTATGACAAAATTTATTGCTAACTAAAATGTCTGAAATCTTCAATCGACTCCTGACATAACGAATTTTATCAATTGATCTATTGTCTTGAAAACGACCAAAAATAAATAGCTAAATCTAAAATTATCTCTAATGCATAATCTTCAATACACCACAGGGGTTAAAATCGCCGGACATTTCATTCTTGGAGTTGTTACTATTATATAATGATTTCTATACTGCTGCTAGAATACTTTCAGTTGTGTTTGTCTACCAAATATAGTAACAAAATGATATGTTATGCACTGTCGATTTAATGTCACGTCGCTTTTCTTTACTATTTGGGGTACTTTAAGGGATCCAAGCTTCGTTTTTATTTTTGTGTTAAATTTTCTCACCTATGTGTATCTTTATTAAGCTTCAATATATTATTAGGTCAATGTCTGAAAAAACCGTTTTGGTATTCGGCCCAAAACAGTTGAAGGGCTCTGTAAACATTGTCCCTTCCTCAGATTCTGATCATTATACAAAAAGTTATATTTTTTATGACAGTGACCTTACAATGTACATTTAAACAACTTGTATACGTGTTTTGGTTTTTATCTTGAAAATTGTAATAGAGCAACATCCATCTGCAACTATTATTTCATAATCAATTCTACTAATGATCCGAATTCATACGGGAGTTATATATTTGTTGAATGAGGATATTTACTCATTTTTTTTAACATAGCAAGGGAGAGATATATAGTTCAAAAGGATATTCTAGCATAGAGATTGTTTTCTGTTATTTCTTCGTAAAATCAAGACGTTTCTATCTTTTTAAGCTTTATTCAAAACAAAGTAAAACACTTTATGAATGAATGTTTATACCTCTCGTTATCATTTTTAGACAAATAACAATTTGTTTTGCAATGAAACCGAGGATCTATTTTACACAACACTGAAAGTCGATGATTTATTTTATTTTGGTTTGAGTGCTATTTTGATTTGAATATAATGTAAACACATTTTGTGTTTTAAACTATGTTCTGAAAAAGCTGTAATACACATTATAATCAGAAAATTAGAACAACATACATATTAACATAACTGAAATCGTGTTATAACAGATGTAGGGAAACTGTTTCCTGCAATCATGTTCAGCAAGATAAGGTTTTTCAATAATTAAACATAATTTATATTAACTTCTATAAAATAGAATTAGGAATAAAAATAATGTATTTTTACCACGAGAGTAAACAGTTGTATAGAGTTCATGACTACTCACTGTTGAACTGGGTTTTTTTTATTAGATGATTTGTGTCATCTTTTTATTTAAATTTTATTATCTTACCATTTCAGCACTCTATAACGTTAATTACTTAATTTCTAATTTGTGAATTGAACAAAATCTTGACAACATCGTAAAAAAGGACATGATTAAAATATTGTAAAGTCATCTTTTGTTTCAACATTTTCATCAACTTTTATTTTATTAAATAACCACCAATTATTAAAGATCTAATCGTAGAAAACCGTATGCGAAAGATTTAATTACAGCTTTTCATCCTAGATTCTTCAATATTAATTAAGAATTGAATGCTTCTTTTTGTAACTGCATTGGGGTGAACAGCGTTGACCGAAGTACATTTTGTATGAAGCGCGGAAAATTACATTTTTTTTTATCAAGGATCATGAAAACACAATTTTATCAAGTTTTAATTTAATTTACGTGTGCACTCTATTGTGGGTCCTCGTGTCATCATGAATGATTACTTTTATTGTGTAAGCAATTGCTTAAGGAATAACGCGAGATTGCAGTGTAGCCAATCAGAATCACGTATTATAATGAATCATACATCTAATGTAATTAAATGATGATACATTAATCATTTAACACTTACTTGGAATGCCTCAATGATGGCAGCAAAACCCAGTAGAGAGTTACAACAACAACATGCAAAAATGGCTAGACTAAGATAACTGGAATTGTCTGGTGGATCTTCATCTATCCACTGACAGCAAATATGCTGTAAAAGATAAAAATCAAAGTAAGCATTATACATTCGATAAGAAAACCAAGGGTACAACATGAAGGCGTAATACCACCATTGACTTTCCCCTATTAGTCCTTGTTAAATTTGTACTTTTCAAAAAATCGTGCAGAATTGATCTTTGTTTCAAATAAAATATACTTCACATGCGAAAAGTTGTATCCTGTCCAGTACTATAGAAAAAAAATTTCATAATGTTTCATATTATAAAAAAAATAACCCCTACTTGAAGTTAACTAATCAAATTTTCACCCTTTTTCTTTCTGTATACATGCAAGCTTTAGTAACCATGTAACCCTAAATGTCCAAAATTTTCTATAGAGCCACCAAATAAAAATAATGCTGCTTTGAAAAACCCAAGATATAATTATGACACAATTTGTTTTACTGCAATGAAAACTACATACAACTGTCAAATTCAAGGGAATATTTTTGTTTACCCTTTTCGGTATGATGTGACGTACCATGATTTGGTGATATTAAACCTGACCTCCAAAAGCAGTCAACCTGCTCAGCGTCTACTGATATGTTTGCGTCATCCACCATGCGAGTCCACACTAAGTCAGAATATCACAATCAGAAAACGACACAATCGGAAAATTGATAGGACATTTTCTGTTATCAAAAGGTCTAAACGCGCGAAAATATGTCGTGAGAGAGTTGAAATATAGACATATCGTATAGTTCAACAATGTATGGTAGTAAATGAATACCTTTTATTATGTGTAGAGCACACCTCTGCTTTTGAAGGGTGAACATGCCGTTATCATGATTATATATTTTTGTTAAATGATTAAATATTTTCCAAATACTCTGCCGACATTTACTCACATGTCCTCAATGCTCTTCAACTTTTTACTTGTTTGGCTTTATAATTATTGTGATCTGAGCGTAACTGATGAGTCTTATGTAGACGAAACGCGCGTCTGGCGTACTAAATTATAATCCTGGTACCTTTGATAACTATTTTAGACGGTGATATACCTGTGATGGAGGAGGAGGAGGAGGAGGATATGTACTGATTGATATTTTAGTCTTAAATAAAAGATTTTTTTATAAGTTGTTATTGGCTTTGAACTAGGTGTCAGTAACTGTGAGTACTCTTAGATCTATAATTAGCGCCTTTTTTGTTGTCAAGGGGTAAGGGATGGATAAATACCTTCCGCAATCCCGTCTGTATTTATGTTAGATTTTTTTCTGTTTTGCTTCTCTCTTATGGGATAGGTCTTTTTCGAAATGGTATGTATAGTCTGTTCCTTAGTTGTGCTGTAACATTACTATCCCAGATTTAGGGAGGATTTGGGCGCTCACAATTATGTTGAACCCCGATAAATTCATTATGTGCCTGTCAAAAGTCAGGAGCCTGTGTATAACAAGCGCTGCTAGTTTGTTAGAAATTACATTTCTTTTGAGACAGACGTAAAAAATCAGGAAACACCATCAATCCAAACAGACAAATCATTCAATTAATATGAATATAAATAAAAAAATAACGACCTCCGAGGAAAATTCAATCAAATGGCGAAGGTCAAACTTAAGTCGAATGGTTAACAACTGTCATAATCTTGACTTGTTACAGTCATTTACTAGCTAAACCTTTCACTTGTATGACAGTCGCATAACATTCCAGTATATTGAAAACAGTCATAGGAGACATGTTAAAACTAACCAGGAAACAGAAAAAATAAAACTTCATATTGAACAAAAATAAGCCGTAAGAACCTAAAATGTCATTTTATACTTCACATTATTTGCTTCAGTGAATTCGTTACTTTATACTCATCCATGTATATTTTCCATGATGAAGACTGGGGTTTCCTGATTCCTTTTTCTGCTCTCATTTTGAACGACAAATTTTATTTTATATCTCTACCTGTGTGACGTTTACATTCTGACGTCAAACGCGCAATTTTACGCCAGAGTCAATGTTAAAGCAATGAATGAAGTTGTTAAATGTGATATATGCCTTTCTGTGCTTCTTTGTTCAATTATTGTTTGTTTTTATTGTGATTAAGGTACGTGTGGCACTTGTACATCCTGTCATTATGTTATTGTTTTTTTATGATATTCTCGTATTCTTGTCTTTCATTTTTGCTAATGTGCTATGTCTATATAACATAATGTTGACTGCTGTACCCCTTTTTTGACATTTTGACCTGATATGTCTGTTTGTTTTGTTCACGCATCGTTGTCAATATAATGGTAATTGATGCGACTGCATACAAGTGAGAGGTTAAGCAACCTATAAAATCAGGTTCAATCCACCAATTTTTACATTAAGTCAGGAATATGACAGTTGTTGTCCATTTGTTTGTTTTTGTTTTATCTTTTGAATTTGAAATTTGATTAGGGACTTTCGGTTTAGAATTTTCCTTGGAATTCATGATTTTTGTGATTTTACTTTTTCCTCCGCCTATTCCCATTCGACAATCAGTCAAAAAACTTTCCCACCATATCCTGTTTACTCACCCCACTTCCACTGGTTTGAACTTTCCATCTAATGACTCGCACTTCTCTCCTGCTAGCTCCCGTTTCCCGCCCCTCATTCCCCTGCTCCCTTAAATCTGTCAACCCCCTCTTATATACAAATCAAAAACTTTGGAGGTAGAAATCTTACAGTTTGATCTAGATCGATACTGTACGTTGAAGAAAAATCTGTTTCAACAGTTATATGTTCAACTGTGGTATATAGACGTGGCGTATCCAGTAAAATATGTGATGGTTGTTCATCTTCTTCGTAATAAGTTGATGATGGAGCAGGTTCATCTTGTTGGACTTTGATTGATGGATAAGACTGGGCCCTATTTGCATTCAGTTTTATTTTATCGTAGTTTGAAGATTGGGCTGCAAAAATTTAAATTATTATCACCTAATTAAATTAATCTTCAAAAGTCAAAATGTGATTGTGATTATGCACAATAAAAATATTTTTCATACAATTTGTTTGTGATTATAACACTATAGCTTTGCATATTGATTAATAGAGTAATTATTGTTGATTAACTTTTTCTTTTGTTTCTCAAACTTTTACCATTTCATGGCGGTTAGCTTGTATTGGTTTTGTTTACTTACCTTGAGAGAGAGCCACCAACTTTTGCCTATAAAACTTGCAATCCTAGACAATTAATATTATAGTCGAACAAATAATCCAAGAGGTGGGTTTGATATCAGCACCTAAATGATGACATGCTAGTTTGACCACTTAACCGACAAGATTCTCCCTACATTCAGGCTTTTCGATTTTATCATGAAACATTCTCCATTATATTTTTGATAAAGGCACATACTGCGGTGGGTTTAACTAAGTGTATCCAAACCTCACCAATTGCCTATCTAGACTGTGAAAGTTGGCCGATGACTGCTGAAGTAACCTGCTCAATATGCCCTAGTTATTTTGCTTATTTTTAAATATACCTCTATTTTCAACTTCGGGAATTGGTCTAAAGTCTGTGTTGGAACTTTTTATTATAGGTTCAAGCAGATAGCGTTATGATACGTATCTAACTAATCTAAGGAGTTGTATTACAGGACACATTTACATGATATATGGTAAATGAACAAGAAAAACATCTTTAACAATAAAAAAAACCCAGTTGTTTAGACAATTGAGGGTCTTTTCACAAAACAAATGTATTTTGATATGAAAAAATTATACTAAACATGCATTTTACAGTGTCAGATGATAGCTAACTATGATCTGATTCCAAACATATATCTTTTTGATACAGTTTTGTGCTGAATAAGGGAGATAATGTGTTATTTCCAGTATGGGTATTCTATGATAGTTTGATTCCAAAAATATATGGTTCGATATATATGTACGTTGAATAAGCACATACAATAGTAACTTCCGGTTCACACAAGGTCCAATCTGGTTTGCTTTTCAAGATAATATGGCTTGCAACTCTTTCAAGAAGTCCCATGGTTCTATTGTGTATAAATATAAATCTAAGAACGTCAAGTTCACCTTTGACCTCTGACCTTGACTTCAATTTCACGGTCATACAGTAACGACCTCAAATCGAAAGACCCTTAGTCTGTCATATATATGGTAATTTGTTTCAAACACTATAAGCAAGTTTTTAATATGAGAGCAGAGAACACTCATTTGATATAAAAGTACCATTATAATCAAAATGTGAGTGTTACCACATGTTGCATATAGCAATTTAGTAAAAATATGTTTTCGATATCTTATACGGCTTCTTAAAATAGTAATAACAAGCCAAATCCAAAATTGACCTTGACCTCATTTTTCTCACAGTGAACCAAGGAACTCAAATCTAAACACAATATGCTCTATCACTTACGCTTAACGTATTTCAACAGTTTTGTTTTAAATTGAAATAACTTGTACGGAGTCTTTGTAACATACTTTATTCAAAACACTTGCATTAGTATAACTACCAAACGAAAAATAACTTGAAAACTGTTATTGTATAATTCCAATCAACTGACCATATGTATATGAGGTTAAAGTGAATATTTGTTCTTCAATAAATCAACCAAATAACGTCTATCTCATGTTTACCTCCTCCGACCCTTTACAATCATAAAAACAACTGTTCTCACCTGACTCAATTATCTGTTTAAAATAGCTAAATATCATCTAACACAGCTGGTTTTAACTTAAACTTGACAACCATGTGTTCTTTTACAACTAGTATAATGTTACGATTTTGGCTTATTAACCTATCACAAATGTTGATATGTAAGAATATTCTGATATTTGGAATCACGGGCGTGACTAAACATTATACCAATGTAAGCACTTTAAAAAAAAACTGTTCGCAAGAATTTGTTCGTTAAATATTTACTTCTACACGTAAAATGACAAAATCACTCGTAAACTCGACCATGATTAAATCATAAGCGCATGTAATAATCTATAAATAATCCGTAAACATAAAGAAAAATTACCCCAATATATCGTTGAAAAAGATTGTGACGAGCCATTATCGGATTCTGGTAAGCAGTTTACAGATGGTTATGTGTCGTTAACTAGCAGTTTACTGACAGATCGTCACAAGTTATTTCCAACAGTTTTTTCACATGTCATGTTTTTCTTTTCCTTTCATGTGTAACGAGATATTTACGCAAACCAGCGAGTTACTATCGGATATTTGCGATTGACAACGAGTTGGCTATTGAAACTTGCACATATGTAATTTCTGTGTTTGTGACGGTGGTACAATATTAACCGATGACACGTATGTAAAAGCGTAGCGAATGATACCAGAGGGACATTCATACTCATAGATCGAAAGCAACCCGACAACGCCTTGACTAAAACAGAAAAAGACATACAGACAAATTAATAGTACACAAGACACAGCTAATGTCACGGAGCTGTTATAAGGCACTGGCTTTAAAGACTCATGTCCAGATATTCATATTTATTATAAACAGGTTCAAAAATATACACTTCAATTAATTTACATTGTTTGATATATTGACACATCCATTCACTCTCATTAACTATCCTCAACTCTCCCGCATCTCAACATTTACCAACTTTTATTATCGTGAAGGCCTTCACTACTTTCATCACTTTCTCACACATAAAATAGTCATTCATCCCCAGACCACACAACTATAGGGACAGAATATAAACAAACAGAGACATAAATTATACGGTTTCTAATTATAAATGATTACAGTTAAAACACAGCTGCATCATACATTAAATTTAACGGTCAATCAGACAGTCTGCTAAAGTTCATTAAAGCAATACATTTACAAATATTTAACACTCTTTACTATAGAAAATTAATGTGGGCAATTAAATACCGATCTTAGATAAGATATAAATGTGCAAAGTTTCACCCTATGACACATAGAAATCTAAAGACTACGCAACACGAACACAACCAAAAGCTGAGTGGCATCTATAGTGCTGCTGAAGGGTAAGCAGTTCCTACTCCACATGTGACATCCTTCGGTTTGCTAATAATATAACAAACCCGGTAAAAAGTATAATTCGGTAGGTCATAATAGTGAAAAAGGAAGAGGATTGTAGTAACGACATAGGGAACATAGCCGATATCATATGTGAAACGAATATTCCGTAACAGTCAATCAACTCGTGATGGCTTCCGTAAAATTTAAGAAGAAACGATTTCAACTCCACCATTGAAACTCGTGGTTTAATAGCTTCTTTGTGAGCAGCAGCCCGTTATCAAGGGGTTTTAAATCTATTTTAGATCATTCAAACAATCTTGGTGGTTTTTATTTAAAGACGAATTAAACACGATTGGTTGTTTAGAAAAAATAATGTATGCGGCAATATAAATAGGGGTAATTGGCAATTCTACCGTATGACAACACAATGTTTCTTCTTTATAATGTTTATTCAGTTGGCATTTTAAAGATTCTCTCGTTTGCATCTAGATTTGTAGTAAGAAAACTTACATATATATCACTGCTTATAGATAAAAAGAAATATATTTACCCATTATTCAACCACGTGTACGTCAAGGCAGTTACCAAGTTGAGGAAGTGGACAGAAAAACCCTTTCTTATGTTAAAGATATATCAACATAATTTCATTCGAAAAGAAAATATTTCTTTTGTTCACGCACCTGACCCTCACATGTGATATTTCCTTATTATATAGACAAAATGTTTGTGCGTAGTCTGTTTTCAATAGGCTTTTAAACTATCTCTCTAACATCTAATGTGCTTTGCGTGACTTCTGTGTTTTAACATCATTGATTGATATTATTTAACAAAACTAAAATATTCTACCTTTTTCATTTGCATTTTATTTATATTGAAATTTCAACGATCAAAATACGGCAAATTGTTATGTTATACATCAGTAGTTTTTTAGGTATCTTGACAAAATTTTGTGAAAATGTTAATTTTTTGATGAATCTTATTAAAAGCAAACTGTATTTTGAATCAAATATCTGTTGTAATGATGGCCCCTTTGGAGTTGTTGTTAATTGTTCATGTCAAATTGCTTTTTTTTTAAATAGATCTAATAGAAAATTTGACTTTTTCAGTTAATCTGGTCCAAAGAGCAACGGTAAGGTCTTGTTAATACAAGGCGTTCATCGTCCGTCGTCGTTCGTCATTGTCCGTCGTCTGTTACCGTTTAAAAGGATCATCTCCTCTTAAACTACTCAAACGTCTTTTATAAAATTTACGTCAATGAACGACAAATTTTACCATTATTTGTTTGGTTTTTTTTTTTTTTTATTCTTGCCTTTCATCTTGAAATCGAATGATTTCAGCAACCTCCATCACCGAAAGTTTCTCGTCAATGGAGTTGTCGCAGTGAACGCATTTAAACGATTGGACTATTCGGTTCAATTATCTTGTAAATTATAATAGATAGAGATCCGCTTTTAATACAAAAATTGAATAAGTAAGAAAAGATATACAATTAAATCACCCCCCCCCTCCTTAGGCACACGTATGTTGCTACAATAGGATACCAATTATAAATTTACAAAATCATTTATAATAAAACATTGTCAACATGGTTAAAATCGTCAGTTAACACCTTATTGAAGTTATTGACCTTTAATCGCGAATTGATCTAATTTGTTTTGAATTGCCTATTATCTTGAAAAATATATTAAACAGATAGAATCTTGAAGTAGCAAACATTATCATCAAGACTAGAATCACATGCACAAAAAAGTAAGTCTGTCCTTAATCATTAGTCGACTTATTGAAGTCATTGTTCCTTAATGACGATTTTATGCCTTACTTTAAAAACCTTGGTTTCGAATTGCTGGATCAATTCACCTTTTAAAGGCTTGTCTTCAACGACAACCCGATTTAAACAATTAGGAAAATGTGAATACATAACCTTACTCGTTATAGACGACAGCAACAAATTGTAAAATTCCACAAATTTCGGGGTTTTTTCAGAGACGAATTAGACAAGATTTGTAATTTTGAAGAAGAAAAATATTCTGTTCGACGATATAAATTAATAAAATGGTAAAATCTTTAACATGCCACTATTTTCTTCTTTAAATATAATATGTTGTCAAACAGTATCATAATACCATAACGATCAAAATAACAATAAAAATAAGATATAATGAAGATAGTCTTTTTTCTTTATAAACATGCTTTATTCAGCCTTTTACCTGTTTTCTTTCGTTTGCATCAAGATTTGTAGTAAGAAGAAAGGGAAAAGTAGCTGGTGAAGTATAAAAATTTTACACTTACTACATATCAATGCTAATAAATTATTTGAAAAAATATTTACCCATTATTCCAAAAGTTTTACGTCAATCCCGCCAACTAGTCGTGGAGGTAAACAGAAACTTCTTTTCTGGCGGTAAAACATAAATTTACATAATTTCATATGATAATATTATTTTATTCACCCTCCTGACCCGAGTTTGTTATATGTTCTGATTATACTGACAAGATGTGTGTTGCTCACTGGTTTGTTGTCAATAGGCTTTTATACTAACCTACCCTCTAAATTCTAAAGCTTTTTTGATTGTATAACACACTTGAGATATTTGACCTAGAGCAATTGATTATTCTATCACAAAAAATAAAACATCAAGTAAGTGAGAGGGGAATCAAATTGCATTTCCTGTAATAAATCAATAGTTTCAGTTGTATTCTAAAAAGATCGTTGTGAATATTTTTTGATCAAATTTGACAAACTGTATTTTGAAACAAATATTTTTTTATTTTTCAATTGTTATAAATTTATCACGTTAAAATGATGGTTTTTTTTTATAAAAATAAGTCCAACAGTCAGTTCGAAATGTGTAGCTCACCTGGAAGAAAGACTTCAAGTCCGTCGTCTGTCGTCGTCCGATTGGATAACAACTGTCATATTCCTGACTTGGTACAAGCATTTTCTTATGTAGAAAAAGGTGGATGAGACCTGATTTAAAAGCTAGCTAAACCTCTCACTTGTATGACTGTCGCATACAATTCCATATGTTGACAACGATGTGTGAAAAAAAAACACAGACACAATAGGTAAAAATGTCAATAATAGGGATACAGAAGTCAACATTGTGTTATCACTCTAGAACCAAACAAATATATTAACAAACATTAACCATGGCAAAATAACACAATGACGGAGTGTATAAGTAAGAAAGAAAGAAAGAAAGAAACAGAAAAAGGCATATCGACAAAGCATATTAGCAATAATGAAAGACAAGAATACAGAAATTATAATAGAACAATAACACAATGACGGAATGTATAAGTACAGAGCCACACCATATGTTACAAAGAATCACACAAATGCAAATAGATAAAACATATTAGCAAAAATGAAAGACAAGATTACAAAAATTATCATAGAACAATAACGGGATGTATAAGTACAGAGCCACGTCTAATGGATACCACCAAAAGCAAAGTAAACAGTAAAAGTAATATTAATTATTATTGTATTTTTAAGTACACTTTTAATTGTTTCAATCTGTTATTGCGTAATATTTATGTACTAATAATGGTAATTATTCTTGTCGCTAGATTAAAAGGTATTTTTAATTCTACATGTATGTGGATGGTTTGAGTAAAACTTTAAATATATACTAGAATACATCCATCTGCGAAATTGCTTATTATTGAAATATTTGCTATTAACTATCAATTCTAAGTTTACTTTCCACGATAGTCACTGATTAAGTATAAAGAGACTCTTTATGTAATACATCAGTGACCACCGTTGATAGAAAACTTCGAAATGATTGTATAAAATAGCAAATACACTGTATTCATAGTATTTGTATGATCATAGTCAGAAAAACGTGAAAATAATTGTTCTGTCCCAAAGTTCTTATGAAAGTTATGAAGTTATGAAGGTGCAATTAAACAGGTCGAGAACTCTAGATTTTCTGACGTCAGAATATATTTGCATAGTAATTTCCAAAACACAAGGCCAATATGGCCTTGAAAAACTGACCAATCGACTCAATGAACTACAATGCATTGTGGGCTACTACGAGTAAACTACTACTTAAAACACGTGGAATTAGTGGGAAAACAGTCAATTAATATATTGTCTGGGACTCTCATTACCAAAGTTTTTATTCTGCAAATATATTTAATGTAAAATGTATAACGTAATCTTCAATTTGCATGCTCAGATTAAAAAAATATTGTTTATTGGCTTCACGATTCGACTTTCTTTTTCGCCTTGCAAAAGTAGTTGAACCGGTTTTGTGCATTGTTATGAATTGAACCTGCATTAATTTCACGACATGACACAGTGAAATATCCAATGAAGTGACCACTGTCCAGTAAGAAAATCATTTAAGCTCTTTTAACCCTGTATAATGTCATTGCAAAATCATTTCTGCCTAGATAAACACGAAACTTTCATTGAAACACTTCTTTCTGTACTGAATGTGTATTTATTTTTTATCAGGACTTGAACTAATAGTAAGAACATCATAATATTCAGTATTCTAAAAAGAAGTGTTATGAAAGCGGCAGGGGCGGGTCCAGCCATTTTAAAAGGGGGTCACAACCCTGGACAAAAGGGGAGGGGGTTCCAACTACATGTCCCCATCCAAATGCACTGATCGTCCAAAAAAGGGAGTCCATCCCCCGGAACCCCCGCCCCCTGGATCCGCCACTGAGCGGGTACGGTATATAGCTCAATACATTTTTTATAGTTTCATCCATCGATAATATCCGTTTGTTGCTAATTTTATCACAAAAGATACCTCAGAGGTTTTTTTATCGTTCGGCTGCTGTCCTGTTGACATATGTAAAATATCTCCAATATTAAAAGTCTCTGGATCATAGTGGGTGCCATATTACCATATTTTTTTTCTAAAACGTGCTTTGTATATAGAAATAAGAAGATGAGGTATGAGTGCCAAATGAGACATCTTTCCAACAAAGACATAATTTAGTAAAGTAAGCAGTCATAGGTCCAATGCTGAAAAGTAAGCTATTAATGACCCAAAAATTACTTGTGTAAAACAATCCAAAAAAAAAAGAAAAAAGAAAAAAAAAGGCCCAATTAAATATATAAAAGGACAAGAAATCTATCCCATAAAAAAAATATTGTATAGGAGCCTGTATTTCAGTGGTTGTCGTTTGTTTATGTGTTACATATTTGTTTTTCGTTCATTTTTTTTTTATATAATTAAGGCCGTTAGTTTTCTTGTTTGAATGGTTTTACATTGTCATATCGGGGACTTTTATAGCTGACTATGCGGTATGGGCTTTGCCCATTGTTGGAGGCCGTACGGTGATCTATAAATGTTAATTTCTGTGTCATTTTGGTCTCTTGTGGACAGCTGTCTCATTGGCAATCTTACCACATCTTCTTTTTTTATTATAGATCCAACGCTGCAATTTTCACAAAACATATCAAATTTTCCACCTTGTCGCACATACATATGGATAAAATCATTACAGCTGATTTCCTAATGCATGTGGAGCAAAACTTTGGTTAGCTTGCTTGCTTTGTTTGTATATTGTTCAAAATATAAAATATACAAGTTAAACTATGCCTATATATATATATTGTTTAAAGATGTCAATCTTATTTTCAAAGCTTGTATAAACAACTATACAAACAAAGCAAGCAAGCCAACCAAAGTTTTACTTTGCAGGTTTAAGATATCAGCTGTAATGATTTTATTCAGTTTGGCAAATGTCCGAGCCCGTTAAAAAAAGAACAAACTGAAACTACAGTTGCTGATTTCACTACCTTAAAACAAAAAGGGAACAGTTTAGAAGTCCCATATACTGAAATGTGACCAACAAAAATATTTATAGATTTTGTTAACACTGCCATGTATGTAAATATTTATTCGCCTTTTTTACGAACACAAAATTCAAGGATCCCACATTTGCCTTTAATTATCTATACGAACATTGCTGTACTCTTGAATATCAGCACCGGCTGCATTTTATCGACGGCTTACTTTACACCAGTAAGTTTGTCTCATGGGTAATTGTGTTTTTTCGCTGTTGTTTCGTTGCTTCTGGTGGACAAATACATGGAATCTCTGTGCCATCATCAAACATGTTAATGGCTATATATCGGGTAATTCAAACTCTTTTTTCTTCGCATAGAAACAACTCTTCGTTAATCTGAGCATGGAAGTAATACTTTATATCACGAACTATAAATGAGGATACACAAAATGAAAAACTAAGCGAAATTGTGAATCCCGCATTGCACGAAAAAATGTGTTGTATTTCAGTAAATAACACGTGTTCTTGGTTGATTGTAAACACGTAGTAGTCCATCATGCATTGTGACTCATTTGGTGGATTGGTCAAAAACCTAGGTAAAAATAAATTGCGTCACATGTAAATAAATAATTACATGTGCGAGAACATAAGTATGCTAATTTATGCATTTCTATATAAGGTAGTGGTCCTGACCTGTTAAAGGTAGCACGGTATTATTTGCATTCCAGTATTTGCGTTGATCTTTACGTAGGTCACTGTATCTGAACAGTGTGATTGGACCGAAAATACATTATCAACTGAACATACTTCCCCAAACTGAGGGATGAATCAGGTGTAGAAAAATATGGAATAATTTTACATACTGGTGAAAAGGAATTTTTGAGAATTTTTTTTTAATGTTGTGTTCATCGCATGATAAAAGACATAAAAGCACTAGTTGCCTTAGGTTTTTAAAGATATCAAAAAAAGTAATCGGTCATGATTAATATTCAAATTCGTTTCTGAATAGTGGAATATTACAAGTTCACAACGGTTCCTCTCATATATAAGATATTGGATTCAACAAACCATAAGAGGTTTGAAAAGGGGTGAAAGGAATCAAGTGAACTAATTAATACAAACTATTACCTGGTTCTCAGATATTAACCATCTGGCTTCTTCAAATAACTAGTTGACCACATAACATTCTAATAGACTCGTATTTGTGTTAAACGATCGCTAAATCTCATGTTCAGTTTGAAGCTGTTTGGATATTTCATGCGCATTTCAGTTCCGAAAATAAAATACCAAAAGCTTCATGCTATATACCAAGCACAGCCTATCTAAAGGTTCAAATAAGTACAAGTCCCAAAGTTGCGTAATCTGTTTTTTTTGTTTTTGTTTTTGTTTGTTTTTTTTTTTTTGTGGCCATTTCACCATCTATTTTACAATCTCCAATAATCGTTACAACTTCGGTTTCGTACCACACCAAATGAGAAAACGAAATAATGTCTATTTTTGTACCTACCGAATATATCATATTCAAAACCCATAATATCCGAACACCTCTAAAAACGAACAGGAACAAAAGTTTGTAATAAAACCATTGTGACAGGCCGAGCTTTTTCTTTTCTTTTTTTCCCCTGTTTTTCTGTTTTAGCTTTTTGTATTATGTATTATGCGTTTTTTTTTTTTTTTTTTTTTTAAACACAATGACCTCTAAATCAGCAACGCTTATGCATTCGATCCACATAGCGATCATGCCCTAACTATGACCTCCAATTGAGTGACGATGAGACCAAGAGTGACCGCGTTATCTTATACATTCGAGGTACCGAAAGGGGTAACTTGGAATAGTGGAATATTACAAGTTCACAACGGTTCCTCTCATATATAAGATATTGGATTCAACAAACCAACGATGTATAAACGGGTCTCATTGAAATGATTTGACGTGACTGACTGGCTAAATACAAAACCTTATGCAATGTTCCAACCTATTACCATAAAACATATCCAATACTTATAAAAAAGAAGCTTTCCCATTCTTAATTATTCTTTTGTTCAACACAATCATAACTAATTGAAACTGAAACTTTTCAATTTGCTCAAACCAGTATATTGATTTGAAACTTTATCAAAAGAAGAACTTCCTTCCCTAAATTTTCCGCAGCTGCGACAAAATTGAGGTCAGTCCTTTAGGACTTATCAATTTCCTTACATTGGCATAATGATCAACCATGTTTTTTTTTGTGCCCCACCCTACGTGTTGATTTATCCCTTCATCATTAACACCTAGCATACGCAATGTAATTGCACATCCGCTCCTACTGCTATGGGAAGTTTCCCCTTCGTATAATTTCAACACATTTAAATGTAATTTGAGTCTCTCTGTCATGTAAGATGAAGTAACTGGTTCGTTAACGATTCTTCGTGACACTTTATCTCGTATACGGAAAACATACCCTTCAGCAAGAGTAATGCCTAACTCCTTAGCGTTGGTGATGTATTTTGTTAAGTTTTTAACCGGACAAATATCAGAATCCTTTGAAGGAAGAACTATGAAATTTCTCGGATTATCCAAATTAGCGACTTTTCCGGCCGTTTGAGACACAAAAATGCCCTCTGAGTCGGGTATTTTAAAACATCTGTCTGCCGTCAATAAACCAAGGTCGCCCCCTCTGCTACCAGAATGACATAAAATTGAAAAATAAACCAGGTCTCTTGCATAGAGAAAGTTCGAAATAGGATCTTTCTCAACTGAAGCTCTATATGATAAATGTCTGCATAGCTTTCCCAAATTACTAAACATTAATGGAGGAGCTTGTTTTACAGAAATGTTAGCGTTAGCCTGCTCCTGATTAATGACCTGTAGATGTTTTTTTAACAAATGTGAGGCAGCAGGGTTACCCGTAAGAAGCATAGGATTCCACTCTCCTGATTTGCCTTCATCTCTAAATAATGCTCTGATTTTTCCCAGTAAAGAATCAACAGACTTTGATGCCAAAGTCCTTGGGCATTGGCAAGTTTGAAGGCCGTGTTTCGTGCGTAAAGGGCAGCTAATATCGTGTATCTGTGTTTTCCCACCCTTTTCTTTGAAAATGAGAAATTTCCTAATGTCTTCTGGACTTGCATTAGTAAGATTTTTCTGCGATTCTAAAAAGATAAAAAAAAAATCAATCTCTTTTTTCAAACTACATTTCTGTTTAGAATAGCTAGCCGCGTCTAGCAGAGAATCTAGCTGACTAATTCTATTTTATTTAAAACTTCCTCCTTTTTTATCTCGTCCTGGTAATTAGTAGCTTTATTTTCCCTAGCAAAACCACACGCTTTGCAGTACTTAAAGTCAATGTCATTTTTTACTGCACATCTTGAACACGTTATGTAGGGGTACCAAATTTTTTTCATGAGATACTCCTAAAACAAAATATATAAAACCTGATAATAAAAACCAAAATACTTTGTTAAGTGTTGACTCAAATTTTTATATCACATACATATATATATATATATATATTTACACAAGAAAAATCACCAAACATTTTTTAATACACCATACAAATTGTTAAGAAAAATTAATTGACCCTCTTCATTCAAGTGCACACAATCTCTCAAATGTCTACAATTAATGTTTGAATTGTCCATGAACATCCAACAATTACGCTTGCATAAACTTTCTATCTTTTCATTAATGATAGCCGATCTTGCGTTTATAGCTTCATCTTTACACCTAATTATTGATGATAATACAATAGATACGTGCCTATCACATGTATCACTCGTACGCGTGCACTGAAGTATATGTGCTAAATGTTCTAATTGTTGAGTTGTAATTAATAACTGGCTGAACTCGCTTTCAAACAGAAAGGATTTGCTTACATTATTGACACCTACATGAATAAACAAAAGTCTAGGCGGATGCATTCTAGTTAGTCTCCCAATTTGGGGTTTTATTTCACCCACAAGAGCACCTCCTTGTAAAAACACATTTACCATTGGGTTTTTAAAATCTCTTCGCCACTGTAAAAATCTTTGAATCACCAATACATAACAAGTGAAATTTAGTAGAAATAAGTGGTTCATTAAGAAATAATAATTTTCCATAATTAAAACACAGACATTGCTTTGAACTTATGCGAACTGCCCACAGATTTCCAGATAACCCTATACCATCTGGATCATAACCTTTCTTTGTAGGATATTTCAAAACATCCTTTTGTCCCTTGTTACCAACAATAAAATCATCGTGTATCAATTCATAAAATGTTGGAACCCATGTGGCTATTACTCCATCCGCACATAATATCACGGTACAATTTAACATATTCTCCCTGATGAAAGACAACACCGGTAATAATAATGCAAAAGGAGGAAATACGTAACAGTTTTCACTTTGATCCACGGCTTGGGCAAATAAATTTACACCTGGCGACAACGGAGAAACAGTTGGAGTGAAATGTTTTAGAATTCTACCATTTCTGTCGATCATGCTTAATTAGAATCTAAAGCCATCAAGTCGATCGTGTGTCCTGTAATGTCACCAAAATACTCTTGTATTGTACTCCATATATCGCTATCTAATTTCGCATCCGATTTACTAAGTTTTCTCGATGGCTCATCTGCTAAATTCAATTTAGATGGTACAAAATGTAAATTTAACATTACGTCTAAATCCAAAGTTAATTGAAAAATTTCTTTAAGAGTGGAATTGAGCATCATAGATTTGGAACCTTCGTTATTCCAAGTACCTATCAAGGCCTGATTGTCTACGTTAGCGTCCACCCGACTACCCTTTATGTCTTCCCGTATAGATCTTAAAACATATAACAAAGCTTTAGCCTCTAGTACCATAATAGGAAGCGATAACATTTCATGTGCCCACCAACCGCCCACTTTGTGCTCTGTATCTTTTATTTTAAAATATCCACCCCATTTGAACATAGAAGCATCTGTATAAATGTTTACAACTAAATGTCTTTCTTTTTTCCATTCTAACTTTCCTGTCCATGAATCCAAAAACCGCCAATTATTAAGTTCGTCCTTTAAATCTTGTGTCATTGGAATACTTGTTTGATTGCGGATTCCTAATGAAATTGCATTATTCATCTCCTGAGTGTAAAGTTTTGCTGCCGGAACATCTAACATAAAAGAAATACAACAACCCACTAATTTTTGTAAATCTAGCACCGTAATAGCACTTTTCCTTAAACAATCCTCGCGTAAATTAATAAATTTTTGTTTTTTGGACTCAGTTATTCTGAAACATCTAGTTACGGAATCAACAACAAATCCCAAAAATACTACTGATTGGGACGGGATAAACACGGTCTTGTCTAAATTAATGCAATACCCTAATCTAGTTATAACTTTACAAACAATGTAATTTGCCAATAAAGCGGAACTGACACCTGATTTTAAACCAGGTTTTCTTACTTCCTCGACAAGACGATCATCTTTATACAAATGTACAGGAATCAAAAACTTTCTCCTAATATACGATGTTGCTTGCAGATTTAATGTGTGATAAATGTAGCTAGAAAGTTTAAAACCAAACGGTAATGTTTTGAAAATGAAATAAAATCCACCCCACTGGAAACCCACTAGTCCACGGGAATCGTCGGATAACATAACATTATCAAAACCTGATTTATCATCTATTGAGGTAAAATATGCATTTTCTCTAACGGCTCGAGGTACATTTTTGAGAGTGTCTAAACTAAACGGTATATCTTTGATCCAATTGTTCAAATACATTAGATTAATGCATAATCTAGGTTTTGTTGGCTCGACGGTTAAAGGTGCTACAATGTGGGATGGTTTAGCTAAACCTACTTTTCCTAAGCATTCAATTGAACCATTTATAAGTCTATCCACAACGGTTTCTGTTATGAATGTAGAAAACTTTTTGCATTTATTTGAATTATTGAATGTTCTGCTAGGTGGGAACTTATCATCATAATGGTGTCCCCAGAAATCTCCTTTAAAATGTACCATGTAATTATTAATATTTACACCATGAACTAGTCAATCTAAAATTTCATCTGAAGAATACGAACAAGCTAATATTTTCTCCCATAGGGAGGAATTTTAAATTGTAGCCAATTTTACGCTCAATTTGTTTAGGTCACAATGATCTATTGTGAGTTTTGACTTGAGATCATTCAATCTAAAAACAATATCTCGACCTGTATCTATAGATTCATCGATGTCACAATAAGAAATGTTTGACAAATCGGTGAAATTTTCTGGGTTGTCCTTCAAGACTAAAAACAGTGCGCTTACTCCTCCAAATGAGAAATGAAGTTAGTGACAATACTTATACTTAAATTATACAAATTTGTAAGCTAAACGATAAGTATCAATTGAACAAATAACACAGAAAGCGATAATTTTATTTTTCGTGTTGAAAATGGCCTGTATGATGAGGTATCTTTGGATACCCTAAAAAACCACAAAATTTTATAAAACGTGACCACGGGAGCTCACGACGACATTCATGATTGGAAAATATAATGATTCTCCAGTAGTTTGCATATAAGTATAGCCGTATGTTATCCGTTAACTTAAACTCGTTAACTAGACGTCTTTTTCGACACTGGGCACCCTACTAAAACAGACAAATAATAGTACACAAGACCCAACATACAAAACTAAAGACTAAGTAACACGAACCCCACCAACAACTGTGCACCCAAACTTCACCAATTGCCCATCTAGACTGTCAACTGCCTATGACTAATGAAGTAACATTTTAAACGTGCCCTTAGTATGTTATCATACCAACAGAATCTTGTTTTTCTTTAACTAGACATATATTTTAAACTCCGGTAAATCGGTCGCATGTCTGTTTTTGAACTTTTCCAATATATACTACGTATTTTATAGCTTCAACCAGATGACATTATAATAAATACCCAACTGATCTAAAGGATTGTATTCCTAGCATTTTAAATGAACAAGAAAAAACCCTCATTAAATGTACATTCCTTTATCTCTTTCAGTCACTTACATTTTTGTATACCCTAAACGAAAATCACTTAAAAATGTAATTGTATATTTTCAATCAACTGATAATATATATGAAATCAAAGTGGTTATTTATTCTTCAATAAATCAATCAGATAACAATCCTAGATTGTTCAATGTTACCTTTTCCGACCCTTTACAATCGTAAAAACTACTGTTCTCATTTGAAATATGGAGACTCGATTGCTTGTTTAACATTGCCAAATCTCATGGTTTTGAATAATACTTGGCATCTATGTTTTGTAGTGCATCTAGTATATCGTGCAAGCATTTGTTACGAGTTATCACGGATAACTATGAGCATCTTACGGGCATTTAGCCGATAATTGCAAGTATATTACGATATGTTTCTATACATTGAATATCCAAGCTTTCGCATGCTAGTTACAAACTATTGAGGTGTTGTAAAGAATAGTTACGTTAAAATAACGAGTATTTAAGTGTCCGAATGAATCTGCATTTTTTATTTATTTCCCCAACTCGTCAAAAAATACATAAGAACACGTGACGAATACATATCTATTTGTTAAATATTTCACACTACACATTGAATTCTCATAATCACTCGTTAGCAACCATTAAACCAATTGTTTCACGACTATAATGAAATCGTAAAAAACACATAGGCATTTGTAATCATCGATTAATAACCCTTAACAAAACGGAAAATAATCACAACAAATCGTTAAATTTTTTTACAACGAATCATTGAGCAGTTTACAAATGGTAATGTTTTGTTGAGAGTCGTTTACGTGCAGTTTACTTACGGATTTTTAACACTGATTGTCTGGGAGAAATTTATGGATACCAGCGAGTTACTATCAGATGTTGGCGATTCACATAGTCTCGTACGTTTAGTATGTGTTTGTGAAGGTCGTATAATAAATACCGGTGAAACGAATGTGAAAATATTGTAGAATATCCAAACCATCTTAGTTTTTTTTAAAGACGAATAAAAGAAGATTGGTCATTTAGAAAAAAAATATTTATTCGGTAATATCAATATTACCCCAATGGGCAATTATATGGTGTAATAATGATAATTTTCTCATTTATAATATTGTTTAAGTCGACGCTTTTCAAGTTTCTCTCTTCACGCATCGCTTACAATATAATGGAATTTGATGTGACTGTCATACAAGTGAGAGGTTTAGCTAGCTATAAAACCAGGTTCAATCCACCATTTTCTACATTTGAAAATGCTTGTACCAAGTCAGGAATATGACAGTTCTTGTCCATTCGTTTTTGATGCGTTTTGTTATTTGATTTTGCCATGTGATTATAATGGACTTTCCGAATTGATTTTCCTCTGAGTTCAGTATTTTTGTGATTTTACTTTTTTGTATCAAGATTGGTATTAATTATATAAGAATAAGGTATAATTGTAATGCATTATAAAAAAATCACTAAATTCATATATCACTGCTAATAAATTATTGGAAAAATGTTTACCCATTATTCCAACATGTGAACGGCAAGCCAGTTACCAAGTTGAGGAAGAGGATAGAGATATATATTTTTTGGGGTAAAAAACTACATTTAAACATGTCATTCGACAATAGGATATTTATTTTGTTCACACACTTAACCCGAATATGTGAACTTTTCTTATTATACAGACTAGATTTGTGTGAATGGTTTGTTTTCAATAGGCTTTAAACTAACCAGCCCCTCTAACTTCTAATGCTTTGTCTCTGACCTCCTCGATGTAATATTATTGATTGATATAGTTAAACAAAACATGAATATGATACCTTGTGTGTTATCTAGAATATTAAAAACTCAACGACCACACTTCGGCAAATTGATCGATTGTTACGTTATCCATATGTTTTATTTGCTTTTGATTTTTGTGTTTTGATATAAAATCCACCCATCTCCGATGGGAAAACTGACTATTCTAGTCAACTAATATTGGAGTCGAGTACACCCGCACGAGCGGGGTTCAAACTCACAACATCCATCCTGCCTGAAAAGTGATTCCAGTAGTTTATTTGAAAATACTAATACCACTCGGCAACCGAGGCCCCTAGTTATCCATTAGCAGTTTCGGGCATATTTTAACAAAGCGTTGTGAAAATGTTCCTTTTTTGATGAATTTTAATCAAATGTAGCAAACTATTTATTTGGTTTATGATGTCCTCTTTAAAAACTTTTTTCAAATTAGATCCAATTTGTTAAGTTCACCTGGTTCAAAGGCTCTTTTCAATACTAGACGTCGTTCGTTTGTCGTCGTCCGTCGTTGTCGTTGTCTATCGTCTATGTCCTTTTACAAAGATCATCTCCTTTGAAACTTCTAGGTCCAATTTCACCAAACTTCGTAACAGTCACAAATTAAATGGAATATTAAGTTTGGTTAATTTCTCATGTTTACCTTTTATCTTATTTTATCAATAATAGAAAGAAAGAAATTTTGCCAAGTTAAAATAATTTATAACCAGACTAGAATTACATGCACAAATTAGACAGCATCATCTTGATCGTTAGTCGACTTCTCATTGCAGTCCCAGCTAATTTTTATATTAACTTGACAATATCACAGATAGATAGAAACAATGAATGGCAAAACATTAAATTCAAGATACGATCTACAAAGAAGGCATCATTGCTGAAATATTCAGTCGATAAATCTTTATTGTTTCTGTCTTTTGAAAATCAAAACAGAAAGTCCTTAATTAAATGGGGGAAAAAAGCTGTCATTAATATCAATAATGTGGTCGTTTAAATTCCTGTTATAAAACTTTAAATTTTTCGAAAAACTAATGATTTTCTTATCCCAGGCATAGATTACCTTAGCCTTATTTGGCACAACTTTTTGGAATTTTGGATCCTCAATGCTCTTCAACTTTGTACTTGTTTGGCTTTATAAATATTTTGATATGAGCGTCACTGATTAGTCTTATGTAGACGAAACGCGCGTCTGGCGTACTATATTATAATCCTGGTACCTTTGATAACTGCTAACACATCAAACAAATGGAAAACAACTGTCATATTCCTTTCTTGATACAGACATTTTCTTATGTAGAAAATGGTGGATTAAACCAAGTTTTATAGCTAGATAAACCTCTCACTTGTCTGACAATGGCATCAAACTCCTTTATATTGACAACGAAGTTTGAACAAAACAAAAGCAGATACAATAGGTAAAAATTGTCTAGACGGCAACATACAATCTATATATAATGTAGTGACACTGAAAACAAAAATATAGGTTTTTATTTTATTGCAGAAAAAGGTATAATAAGAGCAGCTATCTCGGCATATTTATTTTGTATAAAAAACAGAGGAAAGAAATAATTCCAAGAATAATGGATGAAATTATCGAAGTCAAAGTCCAACGATTATATCTTCTTGCTGCATCATAATTACATTTTGCTCTTGCATTGGATGCCTACAAAAAAAACAATAATGAACTGTTTTGTTATTTAAAAAAAACATTTCTATGCAACAAACGACGAGCAAGGCAATTTTTTTTTAAATTAATGCAATCCTATGAATCAATAGGGAGAACTGGAAACAGCTGAAATGATCACTAGGTCAATATCCTTAATACGCCACATAGGACAAAATCACCATACTATCTTTTTTGGGAGTCTTGCAGTTTTTCACAATTTGTTTACGAAATGACTGTCATTATAAAAATTAAAAAGAACAACTTCAAAACAACAACAAAAATTAACAAGTCAATTCTACCAAAATATTCACTTCTTTTAAGAGTTATTACCCTT
Organism: Mytilus galloprovincialis; assembly: GCF_965363235.1. Taxonomy (NCBI): domain Eukaryota; kingdom Metazoa; phylum Mollusca; class Bivalvia; order Mytilida; family Mytilidae; genus Mytilus; species Mytilus galloprovincialis. The sequence continues at coordinate 28,625,916 of NC_134844.1, forward strand.
TTATAAGAATGTTACCTATTTGTTTTCAAAGTTCACAATCAAAATGGAAACGAGACAAAACAGTTCAGAAAAAAGATGTTATACTATAAACATTGATAAAATTGTTTCCTATTATTTTCTAGCATTTTAGCATAAAAATTCTATATTTCAGCTTTTTTTTCAATATATAATCAATATCTTTATGAGTCGATTTTCACCTCTATTTTGTATGCCTGTAATAAAATTCAGATTTTATGTCGGATCATATTAAAAATTAAACTGACCCGATAGCAGATGAAGGAACTGTTCTACTAATTAGTCTTTAGCTTTCTATGTTGTGTCTATGTACTATTATTTGTCTGTTTGTCGTTTTATTTTTTAGCCATGGCGTTGTCAGTTTACTTTTAATCTATGAGTTCGACTGTTCCCTTGGCATCTTTCGCCCCTCTGTTACGGATTACAAATGTGTCGAGAGTTTTCTGATTGAATAAAAACACAGAGATGTCAGTTTATGTGCAGATATAACTTCCGGAGTTATGAACTTTAGGCCGTGAATGTTCCAGTATATACCCTGTTTGAGACCTGAATAACATGTAATAAGTTTTTAGACAAAAGTGTACGGTACACTTCAAATGTGATACATTATGTAGAAAAGCAAATTTGTATTCCAAGAAAAAATTGTTTTGTGATGAAATAGACGACCTTTTATATTCACCATTGCATGTGGATGAAAGTTTTTTGTTAATGTTCTATTTTGATAACAATTTATTTATAATTTGCACCAATTCTGCGTTTTAAGTATAATATAAAAAAACTTAGATTGAAACTGTAAACCATTGGTAAACAGCCAAACAAATCAGCATAAAAATATAGAACAACACGTTTAATAATTTATTGCGTCCGAAGCGCTTTTCTGGATTTACCTTCATCAGGAACGCTCAAAGCCAAACATTTGAAATCCGAAGATGTATAAGTACCGAAAATCGTTGAAGAGCTATATGTTAAAAATACCTAAAATAAATAGCCAAATTCATCTAAAGCCAACTTTGCCTGAGGGAGTTGAAACCTTAGTTTCATAATAATTTCAAAATTTATAAACGGACAATTTTAGTAAAGTTTGTTTAATCATGTCAGTACCGAAGCACTGACTACTGAGCTGATGATACCCTCGGGGACTGATAGTCCACCAGCAGAGGTATCGACCCAGTGATGTAAAAATATAGAACAACACGTTTAATAATTTATTGCGTCCGAAGCGCTTTTCTGGATTTACCTTCATCAGGAACGCTCAAAGCCAAACATTTGAAATCCGAAGATGTATAAGTACCGAAAATCGTTGAAGAGCTATATGTTAAAAATACCTAAAATAAATAGCCAAATTCATCTAAAGCCAACTTTGCCTGAGGGAGTTGAAACCTTAGTTTCATAATAATTTCAACATTTATAAACGGACAATTTTAGTAAAGTTTGTTTAATCATGTCAGTACCGAAGCACTGACTACTGAGCTGATGATACCCTCGGGGACTGATAGTCCACCAGCAGAGGTATCGACCCAGTGATGTAAAAATATAGAACAACACGTTTAATAATTTATTCATAACTGATAATCTGTTTTGACCATTACAGAAGATGTAGACAAACTGTTAATTACAAAATTTTATAAGCAAATGAGATTTTGAAATATGACGACAGAGAAACGATAAAAAAAAAAACATTTTACTTCATTAATCGAAAATTGTTTACACTTCAAAAAACACCTTGTTGTCTGAATACTTTAATTTGTTTTTAAAAAATTGTTGTTTTCTGTTTCTTTTCATTGTCTTTCACAGATCTTACCTTTGTACACTTTGAATTCTAATTTTGAATTCATGAATAAAACGCCATCGGAGGGAAAACGTAAAACCGGACATAATTAAAATGACTTGTATCCATCTGTTTTAATAATCCATATACAATTCACATCTTTTGATAAATACAATGTTAGAATGTTAGAGGGTTTTTAAGCGATAAAATTGAACCATGGAATGTTTAAACACCATAAAAAAAATAGATTTTATATCTTGATTCCTTAATTCTAAATGGTCAAAAGTTAATAGTTCAAAACTTACTTTAATGGCCATACAGATGGCAACCACACCTAATGGCCAAAAACAGCAGAAACATGCACAAATGGCGAAAAAAAGATAGTTTGAATCATCTGGTGGGTATTCGTCCTTCTCCTGTCTCTAAAACATCAAACATGTTACGTAGATTATACGAATCATGGTAAACAAAGGTATCACATGACATGGTAAACAAAGGTATCACATGACATGGTAAACAAAGTTATCACATGACATGGTAAACAAAGTTATCACATGACATGGTAAACAAAGTTATCACATGACATGGTAAACAAATACGACTGGAGCGAGACCCCCAGAATATTCGACAGATTTAACGTCTGCAAATATTCATAAGTCAATATTCTATGAAAATATTTCAATCAAGAAAACAACACAAACGGAACATTGACATCTCATAGAACTATTCTATTATAGAAAGTTCTAACAGCGCGAAAATATGTCGAAAGCAGTTTAGTATATATGTTAAGAGCACAACTGCATGTACAAATTCCATATAGTGTTAACATACATACCTTCAGATCTGTTCATTGTGTCTTTTTGTGTCGGGATGTATAAGTACCCTGCCACGTCCACTTGTATTTTTGTCAATCTGATGAGTTAAGCCTTTTTCAACTGATTTTTATAGTTCGTTCTTATGTTGTACTGTTATACCACTGTCCAAGGTTAAGGGGAGGGTTGGAATCCCTCTAACATGTTTTACCCCGCCGCATTATATATGTATGTGCCTGTCCCAAGTCAGGAGCCTGTAATTCAGTGGTTATCGTTTGTTTATGTGTTACATATTTGTTTTTCGTTCATTTTTTTTATATAAATAAGGCCGTTAGTTTTCGCGATTGAATTGGTTTACATTGTCATATCGGGGCCTATTATAGCTGACTATGTGGTATGGGCTTTGCTCATTGTTGAAGGCCGTACGGTGACCCATAGTTGTTAATGTCTGTGTCATTTTGGTCTCTTGTGGACAGTTGTCTCATTTGTAATCATACCACATTTTCTTTATATGGACGTATATTTGTAACGTCTAAGTTGAGATTCATTGCCACTATGCGATAGTGCAGAAGGTGTGTTACTATGTGAATGCTGAGAAGTGAAAAATTGAAGATTTGAAAGTTGATCCCATAATGTAAGTCATAAAATCTAGTCGTATATCTGTGTTTTTGTCGATAAAACATCAATATATGAAAAAATACCTTAAAGTTTCGGTTAAATAACTAATCTCAACTTTACAGGGCTAAGTGAGACACATGTACTCTCTTAAATGAGGGTTACTTGTTTTCTAGACATCACAAATGTATCCTCGATAAACCAAAAGACGTTTCGTTTCTTTTTGTAATAATGTATTTAAGGATGTTCGCTCCTCCTTTTTTTTTAATTTTTGCCAGATTTTCGGAATCCTCTGGTTTTATCCATGTATTGTCATTAAAAAAATTTGCCCACTAACCCCTATTTTTCTTTTCCTAATTTTATTGCATAAAGTTTACTAAGCCAAATTTCAAAATCTTATAAAATCCTTATTATTTTTTCGTATTTTTTTAAACAAAACATGTGCCAATGTTAAATCTAAGAAAAATCTAGAGAGAATTATTTCCCGCCAAATTTTCAACGGCTTACATCTCGAAAACGAGCACACTAACCTTCCATGTTTTCTGCTTTTTTAGTTTCTCTATTCACATATACTATCATTTCATAACAGTCTTTTAAAAAGCTTGTTATTTTCAAACAGAGTAGCAAACATCCTTAAGAAAGTTCTGTATGCAATTTATTTATTAACAATGAGTACAAAGCTAGTCGGCCAGTAGGTGTGCACAATAAGTATCCATCCAAATACTAAATGTCTGCTGAAATATCAATCTACCAAATTCAACAAATTTGTTCACCTTAAGGATGGTCGCTGCTCAGTTTCAAAATAAATAACTTTTCATAAAACTAGTATGTATTGATAGGGAATAAATTGAGGAATCCAAAAAGCAAAAAAATTATAGGGGTCAATGTGCTTGTTTTCGAGATATTAGCCATTGTAATTTTTTGCGGGAAAATGTACTCTTTTGATTTTTCATAGCTTTATCATTGACCAGTTAAAGTTCTCAAATACTATTAAAAAATAAATAAAATTTTATAAGACTTTTACAAATAACTTATAATTATACACGTTAAAGATTTATAAAAAGAAAAATGGGGGTTCATGGGGAATTTTTTTTAAGGCATTCAAATGGTTAAAACCAGAGGATTCCGAAAATCTGACAAAAATTCCAAAACATGACAAGCAGACATCCTTAAACAAGAAATTAATTACATTCCGTAGAACATGCGCTGCTTTCATTATAGTTCATCGTTCTTGACTTCGAGAATGTAGCGGGATTAAAAAACAGAAAAGTGTTTGTACTTTTTTTTATTCAAACGTCACTGGTATTTCTTTTTTAAGTTTGACTACAGTTTTTTTAATCCTTGTATCTATGAAGAGTTTATTCATATATAGTAATATGTACTATTTTGATGGAAAGAAGGTCATACGGTAGAACTTTGGACAATTTGTGGTTGATTGTCCTAGACCTGAGTTTTTGAGTTTTAATGATTTATTGAACAGAAAGACAATTGTGAGTTAAAACCATAATAAGCTGCACAAAAAATCAACGTGTGTATGTGTATGGCGATGCAAACTGAATTTAAACTCCAAAATCCAACAGATCAAGAATGTTTATTTAAAAATATCACACAAAGCCTCTCATCATTCATAAAAGAAAAACAAAAGAAACTGAATATATTTCTTGCTACTACAACGAAATCTTACTTATCGATTATCAACGTGGGATTTGAATCTATATAAAATGAGTATAATGAGTTCCTTCTAGTTCGTTACAAATTCCAGTTCTGTTTGATATATAGTTTTAAAACATTTTAAGATCACACCATTAACGTAAACGAAGAATAAAAACCTTTTAAAACAATTATAGAAAGATTAAAAACAACTTACCAGTAAACACATGAATAATAACTTTCAGTTTTAAAAGAAACGTTGATATAACTGGAGATTTGTTATACTATACAGCTTTAGTTATGTGGAGCAGGATCTGCTTACCCTTACGGAGCACATGAGAACCTCCTAAGTTTTTTTTTTTGTTGGGTTCGTGTTGCTTAGTCCTTAATTTTTCTATGTTGTGTCTTGTGTACTATTTTTTGTTTGTTTGTCTTTTTCATTTTTAGCCGTGGCGATTTCAGTTTGTTTTCGATCGATGAGTTTGGCTGTCCCATTGGTATCTTTCGGTCCTCTTCTATTTCATAAGCGCATTGTAGTGCATATCTTCAAGCAAGGGCAAATCGTTACTATGTTTTTCATATACAAATTATTAACCTTTCCAGAATAAATCTTCACTATTTGAGTCTCAGAAACACTTGGGAAGACGGAGGTAGATGTCGTTGATTGATCTACATTTACTGGATCGCTATTGTATGTTGGTTGACATGACTGGGGCCGATCTTGATTCAGTGGAGTTTGACTGTAGTTAGAGGACTGTGCTGCAATAATTAAAAACTATATTTACATGTTAGAATCGTACTCATTCAGAAGATTATGAAGGGTAAACAAAGTACCAGGACAACTTATTTAGCTACAAAGTATAAAAGTAATTTTGAATGACACAGACATATTTTGAAGCACAAACAGCTTATATTGGTGGAGAATCCGGAAATACCACCGACTGCAATATAACTTGCAATCCTAGTCAATTAATAATCTGCCATGAGCGAATTCGTCGTCTCTGATTAATATGTTAGTGCTTACTGCAGATGAATTACTTCGACCACTTAGCAACCGAGCTCCTCGCTACTCTATTCGGTCTTTTCTGTTATTCATTCATAGCATATGTTCCAAGTATATACATATAAAGAATAAAGAATAAAGAAACATTATAAGTTAAATGGTTTGCTACTGACCCCCTACGGATCCATAAAGTGTAAGTAAAATCCATAGGGGTGAGGCGGTAGGCCGAATCTCATATGTATTTTTTTCGCAATCTATGGTCCGTAGGGGGTAAGTAGTGAACCGTATAAAGAATTTATCGCACGCAGTAGTGCTGCGTTTTGTAGAAAAATAAATAAAGAAACACAACAACATAAATAGACGCATCCCCATTAACAGTAGACGTGACGTCATGAACCCCTATAAAATGTACAATCCCTCTATAGATCAATAGGGTCACCACGTGACGGTGTTAAACCAATCACAACACAATTACCCGCGGTGCGATAAAAAGTGATAGGTTTAACTAGATATAATATGTAAACAGATCTCACTAGTTTGCAAACTGTTAAATTATGCCTCTGACTACTGAATTAAACTATTGAAAGAACAGTGAGTATTATATTATCATGTCATCATTTTATTTTGTTTTAAGTAAAACTTATATTTCATAAACAGTCCTGTTTAAGTATTTGAAGATATGCAAATCACATAAAGTAAAATTTTATCTGGTTACAAACTTTCTTCATGTGAATGCCATAGTTTAGAAATTTGTGATTAGTATTGCTGGATCAATTCTCTTTTTTAAATATTTTCAACCACAACCAGATTTAAACAATTAGAAAAAGTTGATTAGCTTACTCGTAATAGACATTATCATATTGAAGCATATCCCACCAATTTGGGTTTTTTGTATAGACGAATTAGACGAGATTTGTAATTTTGAAAGGAGGCAATATAAATGATGAAATTTCCAGCATAACAATATTTTCTTCTTGAAATATAATTTGTCAAAGAGTATCAGATTACAATTAAAAACCACTTGTTCAGAGAACAATTGAAGGTCTTTCCACCACAAACAATATATTTTGATATGAAAACATTGAAATTCAGTTTAAATGTCAATTCCTATGGCTTTATGATGTATAAATATGAATTTAAAGCAAAGGTCAAAATCTAGAACATCGAATTTGCTTTTGACCTTGACCTCAATTACAAGGTCATAAACCAAGAACCTCAAATAAAAAAACCTTAGGTCTGTAATATGTATGGATAATGAGTTATATCACTTTACTCCGTATTCTAAATATAAAAGGGGAGAAAACAACCATTTTCTGCCAAGGTCTCCTCGCAATCAAAATTTAAGTTTTACGACATGACTAACAATTAAGTGAAAATAATTTGTCGATATCTTATACGGTTTTTGAAAATAAATGAAAATAAGCCAAAATCAAAATTTAGAATATGACCTTGAACTTTGACCTTGACCTAATTTTCATTTTTTTTTTTGGACCAAGGACCTCAAATCTAAAGACCCTAGGTCTCTATCACTTATGGCTTACCATTTAGAAATGCATATCACTCAATTCAAATGGAAAAGGGGGAATAACTCTCATATGGAGTCTCCGTAAAGCTTCTGTCTAAATGAATATCCTAATCCTTAAGATGTAACGAGCAATTTGGTAAAATAAATTTGTTGTAATCATTTACGGTTGCGGAGGAGTAGTGGCCACAAGAAAAACAGTGTTTGGGGAGATAACTCTTACAACAGAAAGTATTTTGTTACGCGGTTGTAAATTTTTAAAGCGTATAAACTATACGCTATACGATATCATATTTCAAATATCTAAGCGACATCTTTTGAAACATCAATACTACCAAAGATAAAAAAAATTAGGCGGAAGAAAAAAAAAGAAAAAAAATAATAATTAAAAACCAATTGTTCAGAGAACAATTGAAGGTCTTTCCACCATTTAAGATCTATTATGATGTCAAAATTTAAAAAATAGTCTAAAATGTCCGTTCCTATGGCTTTATGGTGTTTAAATATGAATTTAAAGCAAATGTCAAAATCTAGAACGTCCTATTAACCTTTGACCTTGACCTCAATTTCAAGGTCAGAAACCAAGGACATCGAATCAAAAGACCATAGGTCTTAAATATGTATGGTTAATGAGTAATATCACTTTACGCATAATTATTATTGTCTACGCACCCTTTCAATCAAAATGTATAAGTTACTACATGTCCCAACTAACAATTTTGTAACATTAATTTGTCGATATCTTTTACGGTTGCGAAGTAGTAGTGGCCACAAGAAAAACAGTGTTGGGGAGATAACTCTTACAATGTAAAGTATTTTGTCACGCAGTTGTAAATTTTTAAAGCGTATAAACTATACTATAAAAAAAAAGAAAAAAAATAATCAGAACAAATTCAATAGGTCTTTCCACCTTTCCGTGGAAAGACCTATTGAATTTGTTCTGATTATTTTTTTTATTTTTTTTTCTTCCGCCTAATTTTTTTTCTTGCGTAATATTGATGTTTCAATTGTCCTAACAACGAGAACAAAATCAAAAGGTCTTTCCGAGGAAAGGTGGAAAGACCTAATTATGATCAAAATAACAATAAAAATAAGATCGATTGATAACATGTTTCTTCTTGATAATGATGCTTAAGTCGGATTAATACATGTTTTCTCTCGTTTGCATCAAAATATGTAGTTAGATGAAAATAAGTAGGCAAATGTCACATTTACCACATATATCACTTTTGATAAATTATTAAAAAATATTTACCCATTATAACAGTATTTGTACGCCAAGCAAGTCAACAAATTGAAGTAAACAGATATATCCCTCTCTGTCGGTAAAACATAACTTTACATTATTTCATTTGATAATATTTCTTTTCTCCAACCTCCTGACCCGAATTTGTGATATTTTCTGATTATACTGACAAGATGTTTGTTAATGGTCTGATTATAATAGGCTGTTATACTAGCCTATCCTTCCAAATTCTAAAGCTTTTGTCGCGACTTCCGTGTTTTTACTTTAGAGAATGATATTGTATAACACACCTGAGCAATTGATCATTTCATTAGATAAATAAAAACATCAATAATACGGGTAAAAGGATAACCGATTGTCCTGTAATATTTTTTTTAATTTGACAGACTGTATTTTAAAACAAATGTTTACTTTTATGAATTATTCAAATTCAAATTATTGTAAAGCGTTAAAATGGCAATTTTTCCATAATAAATTAATTCTCCTTTTTCAAATGATTTTAATAGTTTCTGTTTATTTTGTGCTGTTAAACTACTTTCAATGTTAGGGAAGCTTTTCGCCATTACAAACATGTTTCAGCAATGTCATCCCTCCGCAATTTTATGTGCCGGTCTCTAGTCAAGATCCTGTAGTGCAATAGTTGTCGTGAGTTCACGTTTGTCATATTTGTTTTTTGTAAATTGTTTTGTTATTAATTTGGCTGTACGTTTTTTTTTTTAATTGTTTTGTTATTTATTAGGCTGCAGTTTTTCTTATTGAATTGTTTAATACTTTTCATGTCGGGATCTTTTATAACAGACTGTACGATATGGTTTTTTTCTCATTGGTGATTGCCATACGATTGCATATAAATGCGTATTTTCACTTTATTCAAACTTAGTTTTCCCATTGGTAATCATACCTATTTACTTATTTTCATATTAGAGTTATTGCTCTTTAATGGTGTTTTTTTTTATTATTAGTTTGCGTGTTTGTACAACATCTGGGAAATTAATATCGAAAAATAGAAACAATTAAAAAAATAAAAATATCAGCATGATGAAAAACAGTCAAATAACTTATAGTCACCATAACTGAAATTTTCAATTCTTATTAGATTGATTATACTATCATGATGATTTTTACTACTTGAAGTGACCATTGTTGAAGATGCAGATCCTCTAGCATTATTCCTTTCGGGTTTGAGTATTATCAAAATTTTCAAATTCAGACAAAATGTTTTAAGACAAAATGACACTCATAACAAATAACAATCATACCAAATCTTCTTTTTTATACTTATTACATTTTTGAGCATGTAGCCATATTGAAATGGATGTAAATCCGACACCTGCTCATGAGGCCCTTGCTCATACACTATTGTAACTGTATATGCCTCAACTAAATAATGACTTAAGTTGGTGGTCTCAGATCTTTAGATACCTGCAGAATTGTCATGTGATCGGTTTTATTGTTAATTGTGCCATACTCCTGATTATGACAGTTTGCATTGCATGTAATTGCCACAAACGACAAAACAGAATGCATTTTCATTTTATTGAATACAGAAATATAACCAAATGTATATAATAATATGTCATTAGTGTCAATAGTTCTTATAAATCTTTCAAATATAAATGTACTAATGAAATAGTAAAACCTGTAACACAAACAAATGTCAAAACTTGTTCTTTTATGTCTAAATGGTTTTTCGTTTGGCTTTCTACAACATTTCGCCATGGTCTTCCGTCATCTGACTGAAAGATAAAAAAAAAAAAGACTTGCAATATATTATGTAAATAAAGGCAACATTAGTATACCGTTGATCAAAAATACAAAATCAATCGATTGATAGAAAACAAATCCTGGTTACAAATTAAAACCTATGGAAACAGTACAGCTATAAGAGGAAAACAACGAAACAATAAAAATGCACAAATGCAACAAAAACAAATGAGAAACGAGCTATGAGATAACAACTGCAATAATCTGACTGAATGCTCTTCTCAACTATGTTAAATGTCTTTGACTATATGTTATTTTGTGGTTTTTTTTTTTTTTTTTGAACAGTTATTGTTTTTACATAGTGATCATTTTAGGCCCTTAAAAGAAATATAAACACTGTTACTTGATGTTCAGTAGTTGTCGTTTGTCGTCTGAACATCGGTGTTGAAACGATTATCAATTATAAGGTCATTTTTATAAATTTCCTGTTTACCAAACTTTGAATTTTTCGAAAAACTTACGACATTCATATCCCAGGCAGATATTTACTTAGCCGTATTTTGGCACAGCTTTTTTTAATTTTTAGTCCTCAATGCTCTTCAACTTTGCACTTGTTTGGCTTAAAAACTATTTTATCTGGGCGTCACTGATCAGTCTTATGTATATGAAAGCGCGTCTGGCGTGTTGAAAATTACAATCCTGGTACCTTTGATAACTATTGTTGATGTGATTCAAAAGTGTTTTTCATTTCTCGTTTTTTATATAAATTAGACCTTTGTTTTTGAATGGTTTTACACTAGTAATTTATTGGCTCCCTTTATAGCTTGTTGTTCTGTGTGAGCCAAGGCTCCGTGTAATGGTTTTAATAAATTGTGACTTGGATGGAGAGTTTTCTCATTGGCACTCATACCACATCTTCTTATATCTAATATTAGTTGGATGTTGACTGATATACTTGCTTGCCAGTGTGTCTTAATGTCACATTTGTATTTAACCGAGACATTTTGACATTGGCGGAATGCATAACATTATACAAGTAGCAATCATACTAGGTAGTTTTGAATAAGTAGTTGAAGATTTGTAAGAAAAAACTAATATTGTGGGTGTCCCCAATTATATTTTTATTTTAATTGCGGACACAAATGGTATAGAAAAAAAGGTTTAGAAAATCACAAACATGTATTTGGAAAACATTGCAAATTACGTACACAGAGAAATAATATATATTAATATATACAATGTATCTATAATTGCTGATATGTAAATGGCATCTCAGTGGACTATTTGGTTTTGTTTACATTGGATAAAGTAAACGGAAATATCCTACACTAAAAAACGTTTGAATTGATATTCACTTTAAATCTTTAAATTGTTAATATTTTGATTTGAAGATTTAAATCACAAGCTGTTTCTGATATACTATCTGTAAAATACATTTTGTTTTATTAAGTAATATTTATGCAACTGTTATCTTTTTAAATGAATTTAAAAGAATGAAACTATTATTACTTCCTTTGTTGTTTGAATTTGAGTTATGTAAAGCTGATCCTCGGGATAAATATTATAGTCGTCATCCTGCAGTTCAATTTCATCTACTAAAATCTGTCTGTCTGTTCTCATTTGACCTGTGAATAAAAAAATCATCAAAGATACCAGGACTAAATTTAGTATATACGCCCGACAAGACAACTTAAGTTTATCTTTTGAGTGAATAAGTTCCTTTTTTCCCATCATTGTAAATATGCATCTTTTCAAAAACAGTTGCAGCTTAGTCGAAATGGGAAATAACAGATATAACTGTTATTATTAAGGTTATTATGATTTGAAAGCATTAAGTTGAGCAAATATCTCTCAATCTACATGTCCAATTTATAATTTCTTGATGATGAAAATGTATTTTTTTTTAAATTCAGGTACGTCAATTCTACTGTTTGTCATTTTAATATTCAGTAAAGTTATCTTTTTCTATTTTTAATTTAAATCTAAATAATATACATGTTGAACACCAATATGAGTCCGATTCAGTATTACTTTGTCAAATGTATGTATACAGAATAGAAAAACAAAAGAACAAGGACTAGATATCTATCACCCTTTTGTTTTATGTTTTCAAAGCTATAGCAGATAAATTTAATCAAAATCAAATTGTCTGCTATTCAATTCCACCAAACCCTGATATGGCCGAAATCTTCCGTCGACTTCATATATGAGTAATATTTCTTTAAATTGGATGTTTGATCATTTGTATTAATAGTAATAATGAGATTTAAACATCATTTAGCTACTTTTGTATCTAATTTTAAATTAAGACATTGGTTTACGTTAAAGGAAATGGGGAATGTGTCAAAGCGACAACAACCCGACCAAAGAGTAGATAGACAACAGCCGAAGGCCACCAATGGGTCTTCAATGAAGCGAGGAACTCCCGCACCATTAGAAGTCCTTCAGTTGGCCCCTTAAAAAATATGTATACTAGTACAATGATAATGGACGTCATAATAAACTCCGAGTTATACACAAGAAACTAAAATTAAAAATCATACAAGACTAACAGAGGCCAGAGGCATAACAATACGCAAATTAAAATTCAGTTTAAGAGAAGACCGAGTCCGATGTCAGAAGATGTAACAAAAGAAAATAGATAAAATGACAATAATACATAAATAACAACAGACTAGAACACACCGAGGGGTGTCCAGATTGATCAAAAAGAAAAATATGTTACCCGATGACCAGTAAGGGCCAGGGAACTTTTAAGAGTTGTATTATGGTGTCTTTTAAATATACTAAATATGAATATAGATACTTTTTATATTGACTTCAGGAATAAAACATGTAGTTTTGTGAATCTAATGCCTTAAAATTAGTACCGTTTATATTATCACCACATTATTCTACAATTGTTTAGTTTTTTCATACATTTTAATTTTTGTATAAACAATTTTATTTATTTTCTTAAATGTTGTGTGTGTTTCCATTTCTTTTCTCTATTTTTTTGTTGCAAAAGTAATCTTGTACGAACTCTACAATCTTTATTCTAACTTTGAAATTTAGGAATTGAAAAAACATTCACCCTTGCTTTTTTTTTTTTATATTCTTAATGATAATATATTGATAATTTTACTACTAATTTACGGACAGAAAAAAAGACAAATTGATAAATAATATGAAGGTTAATCCAGAAAATCGTCTTGAACGCATGAAACATAAAACGTGTTGTTCTCATTTTTGAACCCAAACTTTACACCAGGTGTTTTCTTTTTTTCTTTTTACCTATCAAAACTTAATTAGAATGATAAAACATTTATAATTTTACACTTATTTTGTTGGCAGCCACTATGGCTACTAAACTGAATGGCAAGCAACAGAAGAGACATGCATAAATGGCACAACCAACATAATCTGGTGGATTTTTTTTTAACTGTGTCTCTACAAAAGTAAGGGAAAATCAAATGCTGTTAATAAACACCATGAAGTAATTACATAAAAATCCAAGGAGTTAAAATATACATTTTTTGGCAAATCTTTTCAACTGATTTTTATAGTTGGTTCTTATGTTGTACTGTTATACCACTGTCCCAGGTTAGGGGAGGGTTGGGATCCCGCTAACATGTTTAACCCCGCCACATTATTTATGTATGTGCCTGTCCCAAGTCAGGAGCCTGTAATTCAGTGGTTGTCGTTTTTTATGTGTTACATATTTGTTTTTCGTTCATTTTGTTACATAAATGAGGCCGTTAGTTTAACGTTTGAATTGTTTTACATTGTCTTATCGGGGCCTATTATAGCTGACTATGCGGTATGGGCTTTTGATTGTTTTACGAGGAAGAGTAAAATCGAAAATAAATTGACAACAGACAAATAATGTAACACAAGACACAACATAAATAATTAAAGACTGCGCAACACGAACCCCTTCAAAAACTGGGGTTGATCTCAGGTGTTCCGGAAGGGTAAGCATATCCTGCTCCACATGCAGAAAATATATGCTATAGAGAAGAACAAAAGTAATAAGTAATTCATCGACAATATCCGAGGTTGGTTTTTTTTCAAAACACTTCGGTTTTATTTACCTTATAGAATCATATTCAAAACAGTGTAGCTGTGGCCATTGATTGACGACCTAAATTATCCCATTGACTGGGCAGATTAGATGAACGTTTGTCTGTAACGACCACTGCTCACTATGAAGTTGTTAAAGACACTTAAACTGTGGGGTCACCAAAGGTTTTCAACACCTAAATAAAGTAATTTGAAAATATCAATAATATAAATCAAAACAAAAAGGTTATTTCTGATTTAAATTACTAATTATTTTATTATTAAAGGGGTGAAGAACCTTTGGTGATCCCACAGTTTAAATTCTATAATAAGTAAGTAGTGAGCAGTGGTAGTTAAAGACAAACGTTTACCTAATCTGTCCCAGTCAATGGGATAATTTAGGTCGTCAATCAATGGCCACAGCCACACTGTTTCGAATATGATTCTATTACAATGTCGTACTTTATTTGGCTCTTTTAACCTTTTTGATTCGAGTGTCACTTTTTAGTTTATTGTAGACGAAACGCGCGTATGTCGCAAAAAGAAATTGTTATCCTGGTATCTATGATGATTGCATTTACAAATAATAGATCGATGCTGTTTGAGTTTTTATTCAACGAGGTTATTATCAGCCCAGTAGTCAGCACTTCTGTGTTGACATGAATTATCATTGATATGATCTTAATTATAAATTAACTATTTACATAACTTTAATTATTTTTAAATACTCAGGCTTTACTATCTCAGAAAAAGATTACCTCAGTTGTATTTCGCAAAACTTTTAGGATGTTTTTGTCCTTATTGCTTTTCAACTTCGTACTTTTTAACTTTTTTTATTCGAGCGCCACTGGTGAGTCTTTTGCAGACAAAACGCGTGTCTAACGCAAATACAAAAAATCAATCCCGGTATCTATGATAAGTTTATTTACATCAATAAGTATAGAGGATTTGAATATTTTATACTCATTTTTATTTAGTTTAAATACAAATCACCAGCCTTTCGAGAAGAAATCTTTACAGTTTGATTCTCAGATACACATGGATCAACATAATCCGAAGTTGATGATGTTGGTTGATATGCATTTACTGAACCACTATTGTATGTTGGCGAAATATCTGTTACAACATGCTCAGTCAGTGGAATTTGACTGTAGTTTGAAGACTGAGCTGCAAAAATTCAAAAAAATATTAGTACTTTTAGGGCCTTTACTCATTCAGAGAAGGTTAAACGGTAGAAAAGGGACAGATGAAATGAAGCTTCAAATGAGAAAAATAATTTTAAATGACACAGAATCATTTTAGAAGAACAATAAAGATATTTTGAATACATTTGAGATTCGTATTGTAACCTTTTTATTCGATTGATTGGTTCATAATTTCTAGTAAAAAGTAAAATCACAAAAATACTGAACTTCAAGGAAAATTCAAAAAGGGAAGTCCCAAATAAAATGGCAAAATCAAAAGTTCAAACACATCAAACGAATGGATAACAACTGTCATATTCCTGACTTTAATTTTAATTTAATTTTTTAATTTACTCCCTTATCGGCAACGTTGGTTTTATCAGTGTGTCAAGTTCATCCTTATGTCAAGTATGTGTACAAAAATATATATATATGATTGACAATTGACATTTGTTTGAGACAAAAAAAAAGCATTTGCTTCTTATATAAGTGTATCAACCATTCTCTTTTTTAATTGTCTAATAAAAACACTACATTATCTACCTTATGTCTTAACCAAATAAAGTTAAAGCCATAATTACCAAAAATATCTTTAGTTTTACAGCACCAGTTCTGTTTATCATTTGGTTTTATATATTAGTTATGGTTTTGTTTTTTAAACTTAAGGATGTTCGCTGCTCAGTTTCAAAATAAATAACTTTTCATGAAACTAGTATATATTGATACGGGATTAATTGAGGTTTCAAAAAAGCAAAAAAAATATAGAGTTCAATGTGATCGTTTTCGAGATATTAGCCATTGAAATTTTGGCGGGAAAATGTTCTCTTTTGATTTTTCAAAGCTTTATCATTGACCAGTCAAAGTCCTCAAATACTATGAAAAAATAAATCAGATTTTATGAGACTATTACAAATGGCTTATAATTATACATGTAAAAGATTTATAAAAAGAAAAATAGGGGTTCATGGGCAATTTTTTTTTAAGGCATTCACATGGATAAAACCAGAGGATTTCGAAAATCTGACAAAAATTCCAAAGCATGACAAGCAGACATCCTTAAACGGGTTTTTATATGGTATTATAAAACTATAATTGGTTGCTGTAAACTAGAAAAATGAGCAGAAAAAAAAATTTAATAAAAAGTAATGATTGAAAACTATAAACTATCCCATTTTAATAGTTATTGGCCGTGATTGAAAATATTTACCAATTAAAGTAAAACTGACACCAACCGTGCAACAAAGAGTAAACATTAGTAACGTTCTATAGCAAACTCGATTCTTAAAATACACGACAAGTGAGAAGTGTTATCCGCATATATAACAGCCACTAAAAATGTTCACAAATTGTCTATTTATTAGACTGATTAACTGGCTCCAAATACATGAAATAAATTATCTTTCCTTAGACTACTATTTTGTATCAACCGTTTTATGCATGCAAAGAAGGATTCACTTAGTACGCTTTCGACGTATTAAGTCTCACTCCTTGTGAAATTTAAAAGATGTATTCCATTATACCTTATGGCTTTAAGAGATTTGAACATAGATAAACTATTACCTTAATTTAACTATAATATTTAACACATTTTAGATACACAATGTCAGAAGAAAAAACAATAGACTGACAAGTTATAAGATAGAGATTTAAACAAAATTAACAGTTGACCGGTTTAGCCAGCATTCGTATAAAAGATTTTAGTGTTAACAACTAAATCAAGACATCTGTATAGAGACTTTGAAAAAAATGTTTATATAACTGTGGAAAAATAGTGTGTCAATTTAGTAAACGATCGAATTACTTTTAAAAGAAAAAATCTGTTATAAAATCACATGTCACTAATAAACGATAGATTGTTTAAAGTCCATCATCGAATAGATTTATTAAATTATGTCGAAGTCCGTCCGTCAGTCTGTATAATATTCGGTCGAATGATAGCTCAAATGTACCATACCCAATTGTAATTCAATACTACACATCATTATAATTTGCGGAGGAAAGTTTACATTCAATTCTGGAATTGTTTTCGTTAACGTTTAATTGTAATGAGACTTTAAGCGTTAGAATAACTGATTGTATTCAAATATCACATTATAAGTTGAGTTTGATAAGATTTATTCACCTAAATCTGTATGCTGTTGTTTTATGCTTAAAATGATTTGCTCAACACTTTATTCTGTTTGCATCGATTGAAAAAAATCTGGTAGAGTAAGGTACGTTTTCATCATACACTGGTATCCTCGGTTAAGATTAACATAACAATGTAAACAGTGGTTGACTGTAAATGTTGTACTGTTATACCACTGTCCAGGTTAGGGGGAGGGTTGGGATCCCGCTAACATATTTAACCCCGCCACATTATTTATATATGTGCCTGTCCCAAGTCAGGAGCCTGTAATTCAGTGGTTGTCGTTTGTTTATGTGTTACATATTTGTTTTTCGTTCATTTTTTTACATAAATAAGGCCGTTAGTTTTCTCGTTTGAATTGTTTTACATTGTCTTATCGGGGCCTTTTATAGCTGACTGTATGCGGTATGGGACTTGCTCATTGTTGAAGGCCGTACGGTGACCTATAATTGTTAATGTTTGTGTCATTTTGGTCTTTTGTGGATAGTTGTCTCATTGGCAATCATACCACATCTTCTTTTTTATGTTAATGTACTTTTTATAATCAATTACTCTTATAATTGGGAAGGAAACTGGGGAAATTTGTCAAGAGTAAAAACACGACAAAAGAACAGACAACAGCCGAAGGTCACCAATGGGTCATTTACACACCGAGAACATCCCACCCGAACACGGGACTCGGCTTAATCTTAAACAAAATGAATTTTTATTCAATGAAAATCGATGTCACACTAAACTCCGAAACATATAAATGAACTGAGGTTAAAAAAAAATTACATAACTAACAAATGCTAGAAGCTGCCGACTTGGACATGTGCAAAAATCAAGCATAATCTCTTCTGTTTGGGGTTTAGTAATATAGCGTCATTACATAAATAAGTAGAACATAATTTGTACCATACTAGCAACTTGTTTTAGAATAAATGCGCTGATTTTTTATGCAAAACCATAGGAATTAAATAAGTATGAATACCAAAATATGCCATCTTAAATGATCTGACAACAGTATCGTTAGTATATAAACTCATCATAGATACTAGGACTAAATTTTGTATGTACGCCAGACGCGCGTTTCGTCTACTAGACTCATCAGTGACGCTCGAATACAAAAAAAAGTTTAAAAGGCCAAATAATGTACGAAGTTGAAGAGCGTTGAGGACCATAATTCCTAAAAGTTTTGCCAAATTAAGCTAAGGTAGTCGTATCACTTCTGATTAAAGATTTCGTCAGCTTTTGAAGTACATAGCTACTTCTTTTGACAAAGTTTTTTGACTCTAACCCCCATATTTAAGATATGTTTACCATGTCACGCAGTTACACTCTAGTATGTTTGGATCCAAAACAACAAACTTTACACTGGTTCTTGGATTTGTGAATGTGGACTCTCTTTCTATTTTGAAATTATCTGAACCTATATTCCAACGTTGTTGTCTTTTTTCAGGGATATTTAGACAATGTTTATATGCCAAGTATATCGTCTTCCGATCTTAATGTGCGATGGTTAGTTTACTGATTATAGAATTATACCAATTCTAGAGACTTTTGGTGTGTAAGCTGCAGCGATTTCTTCACAAACGGAATAAAAGTCATTCGGATTTTCGTGGAATTTTATTTTAATATCAATTTATACATTTTTCGAGGCTCTAATGCGTTATTCTTTTTTGCGATGCAATAAAAATTGTTTCAATACTTAATTTATCTTAGAACCCTAATACTCTTTTCGTATGGATGAATAAGTTCTTAAAGAAGTTGTGGTAGCATCGATTGAAGTTTAAACTTTTAGGAAATCTTTAACGGACCAGACCAATTTAAGTATGAGAGGTATAAAAATTTATCGGATTAAAGATTTTTAAAATGTATACGGCATTTGCCTTACTTTAAAAATGTTGGCTTCGAATTGCTGAATCAATTCACTTTTTAAAAAAATTTCGACCACCAGATTTATACAATTAGGGAAAGGTGATTAGCTTACTCGCTATAAAAGAATATCCCTCAAATTGTTTTTTTTTTTTCAGAGACGAATTCAAAGATTTGTAATTTTGAATACAAATCTTTTCTAAGATATAAATAAATAAAATGGTAAAATCTCTAGCATGACACTTTTCTCCTTAAGAATATGGTATCAAATTATTTCAGAATACAATAAAAATTGAAATAACAATACCCATAAAAATGAGATAAAATTATAGTTTTCGTGTCTATGAACATGCTTAAAACATGTTTCTAACTGTTTTCTCCCGTTGCCAGGTATCTATGGTGAGTTTATTTGCATCAATATGTGTAATATGATGAATGTGAGAAGCTGATGAAGTATGAATATGTCCCACTTATCACATATATCACTATTGATAAATTATAATATTTACCCATGATATCAACATGCGTACGTCAAGCCAGACAACAAGAAGAAGCGGTTGGCAGATACATCCTTTCTGGCGGTAAAACATAAATTTACATAATTTCATAAGACAATGTTTCTTTTCTTCACCCTTCTGACCCGAATTTGTGATTTTTTTCTGATTATATTGACGAGATGTGTGTTACTGGTTTGTTTTCAATAGGCTTTTTATACTATCCTACCATCTAAATTCTAAAGCTTTTTCGTGTGACATCCGTGTTTTAACTTACTTTAGAGTAAGGTATTGTTAGTTTTATTTTACACCTGAGATATTTTACCTTGAGCAATTGATTTTTTATCACAAAAAATTAGATTTCAATAAATCGGGGGGGTTCCAATTGCATGTCATGTAATAAATCAGTAGTTTCAGTTGTATTCTTACAAGATCGGTGTAAATATATTTGTTTTCGTGAATTTTGTTTAAATTTGACCAAAAAGTAAAATCACAAAAGTACTGACTCCGAGGAAAATTCAAAACGGTAATCCCTAATCAAACAGCAAAATCAAAAGCTCAAACACACCAAACAAATTGATAAGAACTGTAATTTCCTGAGTTGGTACAGGCATTTTCTTTTGTAGAAATTGATGGATTAAATATGGCTTTGTAGTTAGCTAAACCTCTCACTTGTATGACAGTTGCATACACTTCCATATATTGACAACTATGTGTGAATAAAACAAACAGACACAAAAATAAATATGTCAAATAATAGTTATACAGTCAACATTGTGATATCACTCTAGAAACAAACAAATATATTAACAAACATTAACCATGGCAAAAATCCATAATGAAAGGATGTATAGGTACCGTGTCACGTCATATATAAGACAGAAACACAAAAAGGCACAAAGAAAAAGTTTATTAGCAAAAATGAAGGACAAGAATACAGAAATTATTATAGAACAATAACATGACGACGGGATGTATAAGTACGGAACCACGTCATATGTAACCAAGAATCCCACAAAGCATATAGACAAAACATATTAGCAAAAATAAAAGACAAGATTACAAAGATTATCATACAACACTAACGAGATATATAAGAGCAGAGTCACGTCACATGGATACCACAAAAAGCAAACTTAACAGTAAAAGTAATATTAATTAATATTGCTTTTTTCAAATACACTTTAAGCTCTTCCTATCTCTTATTTCGTAGTATTTCTGTACAAGTAAATGTTAATTATTTTTGACGTTAAAAGTTTATTTATTTTACATGTTTAGGGTTGTTTAGTAGAATTTATATACATATGAGCATCGGTGTCTTTAGAGAAGATATCTGTCACAATTTCATTGTCTTATGTTTTTTTTTAAAAATACTAAAATATCCAAAAACAGCATTTCTAGACATTTCTGTTAATAGTGAAACGAATAAGTGGATTTAAAGAATTTAAATCAAAGTAAAAATTTGAGACAGATATATTCGAATTCCAAATTATAAAACAATAGTCAAGAAAATCGTTTCCACTTTTGACGTATGCAAATGGCAAATGCATTTCCATATTTATGATCCATCGTTTCGTATAATAATTGTTCCAAATATCAAAGAACCAAATTGGCATATAACCATTTTAGAACCCATAGCTGTTCATTTTATCTGATGATAGTATGAGCTGTCAAAGTAAAAAATATTTCTTTCTAGTATAAGTTTCAAAGATGTAAGGATAAATCGTTTGTTAATCTGTTTCAATGACGTTTTCCGTATTTTCTATCCAATATTTTACGGCTGTAATTCCTAAGTCATGAGGAATATTTGTGTAAATACAGGCATATCAAAAGTAAGAAGTTCTGAATTAAGATTTACAGTTCTTGGTAGATGATTTAAAATTCCAAATCGTCTCGTATAAAACTGGGAACTTAACGACATGACATGAAGGTTTAAGCGCAATGTCTAATAAATATCGTTCATTCTGTGTGTACACGCTATTGGGTCCGACCACATTAGGTCGAAATCTTAAATCATTTGGTCAAAAAGTTCGATGTAGTAACTGTTTCGATCTGATCCCTCATTTGAAATCTCTTCACTTTTGTGAATTTTATGTAAAACTATATAAAAATTTACAGTTTGAAATGTAATCCAGCTCTTCTTTATAGTCTACAATTCCTTCTTATGTTTCCTTGTTAATTTTTTATCGTTTTACTTGGGTTTGTTTTACTACTTTTTTATTTGTCACCTCATAAAACATATCATGTTGTAACGTATCTAAAATTTTATCTCTGTTATACTCACAGTCCATGATTACAACTGCATTACCTTTATCCGCTTCTATTATTATTATTATTGATTTATCTGATTTGAAATTTTGCAATGCTGTTTTCTCCTCTTGGGTTAAATTATGCTTGATATTTTAATGGCTTGTAAGTGAATTCGTTTATGTTGTTTTAATTGTTTCTTCTAGATCTTTATCGTTTGTGAGTTTTGGAATCCAATCTGATTTATTTCTTACTAGTGGTTTATTTTCTTCTTAGTTTTCTTCCTTATCCTCACAATTAAATCTATTCTCAATTATTTGCCAAATTCATCAATGTCGGCTCCAAGTTTTGTTTTCTCCTCAATAATAGTTAGTGAAAATTTTAATCCTCTTTTTTAAAGATTTATTTCCCTTAATTGTCACTTTTTATGTTTTTATGACCAGTTTATAATTATAGGGTGCAATTTTTCTGTGTCTGTTAGGCTTTTTCCTTCTGGATCGTGATCTCGATGTTCGTGTTGCCTAGTGATTGAATTGTGTTCCGTGTACTGCGGTCTGTTGTCCCTCCTCCCTTGTTATTCATCATGATGTGTTTTCTTAAAAATGGTTCTGTACTTTTTTCCTTCTATGTGTAGTACCATTATCATTAACGAAATATTATTTTCTATTTCGCAGTTTTAGTTTGTTTAGAAATATGATTTCGATGATGTTGAATTTTTGTGTATTTCGGGGTTGGAAATTTCTACGGGGATTATATGATACTTGGTTTTTAATGTTATTGTCGGTTATATGTGTAGTTCGGGATAATTTCTTTGTGCTTTCCTTTTCCTAGGAAAACTCTTCAAACGAATCGTATCTGAAGTTATTGCTTTTTTTATCATGTCTTTTGTTTTGTTTATTGCCCATTTTTTTGAAATTATTGTCAAAAACAGAAACTTTGAAAATAAAAATTTATCTGCACGATTAAACCTACTATAGAAACACTAGTAAGAAAAAAATCAGACTAGATTCCAAAACCCACAAAAGATAAAGATTTAGAAGAAACAATTATCAAATGAGAAATGTCCATTGTTGATGATGTAGGTAAGCGGCACTTTTTTATGTATAGAACCACTGCAAGTAATTCAGCCCAGTCAGAAAGAGAAGTTCATATTTTAAACAAAAAAGTTCTTTTTTTTCTACGCAATATTTGGGTAATTTTGTTTTCAAAAGATTTCTTACGGAATCCCTGTGTAATACTTGTTAAAAGTTTCATTTCACTAATATTCGAATGTTGCTCAAATCCGGAGTACCTGGTTGTGTACTACTTAACTTGCGGGAACCAGTGTACTCTATTTTATAATTAAAGGTATGTTGATTTGTTAGCAAAAGTCAGGATAAGTTATAGATTTGACATGATAAGACTACACCCTTATTTCAACTTAAAACAAATTTGCTATGAATTCTTGAAGTTGCAGAATTCAACATGGAATGGAAGGGGCTATGAATTAGTGGTGTTATTCCTATAACTAAAAAGCAAAGGAAATTCCATTTTTAGAAAATAATCATTCATAATAAAAATGTATAACATTTGTTGCTAGTTATCATTTTACATTAACTTTCTAGTGAAAAGTTATAGCCCTAAAACTGCTACACTATGATATTTGAGCTTTTTTATTAGTCAATTAGCATGCATTTAGGTAAATCAATCTGAATTTCAAATTTTTGCATTTGTTAGACTAGAAACAATGAAACATGCGTTTTCGTTACTACTCTGCGCCAGTCAAAAGAATCTTTTGAACAAATCATAGTGTGAGATGTTATGTTTTATTTGTTTTCCTATTGTATTAATTTATAACTAAGAAAATTGGTATCCCCCCATTTAAGAATTCTATAATCTCACTTGAAATGATATTTTAAACCAGTTCAGGAAGTTGTCTAAATCCAAAATCGGTGTTGATGGCCGTACTTTGGCCTGTAATGGTTAACTTTGATAAATTGTGACCTGGATAGAGAGTTGGCACTTATTCTTCATCTTCTTATGTCTAGTTGAGACATACATAATTGCTGTTGTTGATCCACGATATTACCCATAAGTATGTTTTATTAATAGAAGACCCTTTTCCAACTTTGCAGAAAAAAGAGTTTTTTTAATTATAATTTATATTTAGACAATTTTATCTGCATTTAATGAACAAGCTCTAGTAAAATAAGACATATAGGAAAGAAGGTTTTATTTAAGTAAATATTAACTTTAAGAACTGATAATAATGTGTGGTTAAAGACAATGTACATCAAAGGAACATGGGTTTTCTTCGTCTTGTAGTAGAAAGCTTTTCAATAATTGATTATCAGTTTGCTTCTTCTTCTATTTCAGTTCATTAACATTTCGGACAGAATTGTTATCTGTTTCATTAAACATACACTATTTTGCAAAGAATCCTCTCAAATCAAATGGGTCGTCTTGAACTTGCAATAAAAGAGGGACGAAAAATACCAAAGGGGCAGTCAAACTCATAAATCGAAAAATAATAGACAACGCCAAGGCTAAAAATGAAAAAGACAAACAGACAATCAAAATTCAACTAGGTGCGATGTTCTTTTTTATTATTATTTTACGTCGTTTTGGAGGCCTCACTGTGACTTGAGATAAAAGATAACAATAAAAGCGATGGGTTTTTTTTTGTTCCAGTTTTTTTTTACTGTGCATGTACTAATACTCAATATCATTTTTGCTTTAATTCAACTCTTCATAAATTCAACTAATCAGCTGTACAAGAATAACAGTTATAACATTAAAGTCCAATGAAACGAGATTATTGAATTCGAAATGTTTCTGTTATTAAAATTATTGAACCAAGGCATGATTATGTACTTAACAAATTCCTGTATCCACGTTTGAATATGATTACTACACATCTTTGTATAGATTATCGGGGTTTCAACACATTGATGTCATCACATATCAACTGCGAGCCTCAATGTGAACCTTTTTGACGAAAAGCGCAGTAATATTGTGTCGTACGGCTTATATTTTACGATATCTATACGAAAAAAAAAAACAATAATCTGTTTACTGATCTGTTGTTGGTTTTCTCCTCTCCCGGAGACAGTTTAATGCTTGAGGAAGGCAAGCTCCATAACGTCTTCGCACATATTGTGCCGTCGCTGATAGTGCCTGCTGTCGTAACAAATCTGTGTTATTTACAAGGGGTTCAGTTTTTTATGGTAGGGGTTCCTTTTTGGCTGAGTAGTAAATGCAATAGTGGCATACTGCTGTTCATATCAATTATAAGAGAAAAACAACGGAACAACAGACACACTGAACTGCTACAAAAGCAAACGGCAATATCCATAGAAACAAACTACTTCAGGAGCCTATAATTCAGTGGTTGTCGTTTGTTTATGTGTTACATATTTGTTTTTCGTTCATTTTTTTACATAAATAAGGCCGTTAGTTTTCTCGTTTGAATTGTTTTGCGTTGTCTTATCGGGGCCTTTTATAGCTGACTATGCGGTATGTGCTTTGCTCATTGTTGAAGGCCGTACGGTGACCTATAGTCGTTAATGTTTGTGTCATTTTGGTCTTTTGTGGATAGTTGGATCATTGGCAATCATACCACATCTTTTTTTTCACATGGACTTGGAATTTATTATTAATGCAATAATTAGTACTTGGTATAAATAAAACGAGTTTTTACACAGCAATGGCAAATTGAACCCCCTTCCATGGAAAAACTACACCTCCCCTTTCAATGAAAAGCTGACTCCCTCTCAATGGATCTCATTTTTCTAATTGGTATAACTAAATTAGTTTTTCTAAAAAAAATGATTATTTAAATTGTACACAGACATGGAAAATTGAATCCCTCTCTTTGGCTTCAGATTTTTAAATTGTCATATCTATTATCCAGCTATGATATATAGATATAATGCAGTCATAATACTTAGTTGGGGTGAAACATGCAAGTTTTACCCAGCAATGAGAAATTGAAGTACCCTCTATAAACTTCAGATTTTCGAATTGTCATAGCTATTCAAGCTAACTCATAAAGCAATAATTTATTAATAAGAACTTCTTAGGAATATAACATGTTAAGAAAATTTGTTCAACATAAATACTCAGCCATTGAAACTTCTTAAACTGAACCACTTATAGACCTGAGATGTTTAATTGTTATAGCTCGTTCAGCTTTGTCGTTTACTAATAATGCATTCACAGGTATTTGGTAAGAATAAACACTGCGACTGGTTATTATTTTAAGGGGCCCCATTTTTCATATTTGAGATAAGAGATGATTGAAAAAATTCCACAAACAAATGATGAAACTATCCAAATCAAAGCCCAACGGTTATATTTTCTTGCTGCATCATAATCACCTCGTGCTCTCGCTTTGTTTGCCTACAAAAACAAAAATTATTAATGCAGATTGTAGATAGTAAAAATCTTTTAAAACGCAACAAATGATGAGCGAAAAAAAGATCTATAAATAATTGAATTACAATAAATTGCCAATCGACTTTTAACATGAATCATTGTTCTTATATATGATTTTTTGTTTAACAATTTATACAATGTCTAGAAAACTGAAAAAAAATATTTATAAAGAGAGGAACCTTAAGATAAAGAAAATCAGCTAGAAACGATTTAAGAAACAAGTCAATATGATATCTGTGGTGATCTTTTGAAAGATGAAAGTGCCCGGAAATAATAATTGTTATCCTTTTTTTTTTGGTTTTGTTTTAACAGGTTATATGATTAAAAGGGCAAGATCTTAAATAAGCTACAGAGACCAAAAACCTAACATTTTTCCTTTTGGAATTGTTGTAACAATTCTTGATAAATTTGTTTTCGTGTTGGCAACCTCCTTCGATAATATAAGAGGGTAACTTCAAAACAACAACCGAAATTATCATCATGTCAAATTTACCAAAACGTCGATTTATAAAGGAGTTATATACCTTTAATGAGGATGTAACAATGTGTTTTGTGCAATAGTAAAATGAAAATTAAGACAGCTCACAAACGTGTTCCTTTTATTCTTTATAAAAAGATAAGGCATTTTTTAAAATATTGTTTCTTTTGTCAGCTTTATTCAAAACGAAGTCACACTCTTTACCAGTTAGAAAGAGGCTAAATATACTGCGCTGTAAATAAATCAACTTATATGTCATGTCATATCAGAAATTTAAAGCATCAAAAGCAGGCTAAAGAAACTAACTACTATTTGTATGAGTTTTTAGAAAAAAAGTTTTTGGTTCATTTGAAGTGTTATGTGTGTATATAATCTTAAAAGAAAACCAACCAATGTAAAGAACATTTCATTGTCAACTTTTTACCATGAACAATGAAAAAGAGGGTACATTTAAAACAATACTGAAAGTGGATGATTTTTTTTATATATATACTAATGATAACAATTTATTTCGATGTAAAAATAAATTTCACTCAATTTACGTTTTTCGTCATAATCATGAAAACCATAATAAAAGCTGTAAACAGCAAAATAAATAAGAACAAGAAACTCATGCAACTAACAAATCAACATATCTAAAATGAGTTTACACTATTTACAAAATGTGGAGAAACTATTTCCTGCAAAAATTATCAACGAGATGAGATCATGAAATAATTCAACATTATCAAAAGAAATAAGTTTAACTATCAAATACAGAATAAGGAATCAGAAATGTAAAAACATATTTTACCATATTTATATAAAAAAAGTAGTTAAAGTTAAAGTTAAAGCCGAAGTTTTCAAGGAAGTTACATTATTCAATGATCACAAATTATAAAACCAAATAATGGTTGAACGTTATATGGGAAAAATGAATATTCGATTGTTTAAGAACAATGAACCATGTCGGTTTTTTTTTATCCTAAATTCTTTAATTATTTATAATCATCACTTACTTTGGTGGCATAAGCGAAAGCAATTCCACCTGGTATCACGGACCAGCAGATACACAAAATTGCTAAACAACGATAATTGGAACCGGGTGCTGGAGGTCCATCGATATCCTCTATCTTTGTCTAAAAATTTCAGAAAAAAGCTGTAGAATATATTGTTACGGTTTGAGGGATAGGCTGTATGTTTGATCATATGACTTTTTATGGTTTTTACGTAAACACTCATTTCGATGTCTTGATTAAGGCATTAGAAAACATAGGCTGCAGCAGTGTACTTACAGACGAAGAAAAAGGATTCAAATGGTATTTCTTCTCCAAGGAGTATTTGGCAAAGGGAGGGGGTATTGCTTTTTTGATTTCTTTGTGTTTACGTATTTTAACGGATCTGAGATACAAGACAAACAATGCAATTTACCTCACCCTTTTTTAATAATGCATTTATGAGTGAATCGTTGGTTGGGTAAAGACCAGTGGCAAATTCTTAGAAGCATGCGGCCCGCTACCATGGCGTTCACTCCTGAATTACTAAAACTGAGCAACACGACGGATGTTACATGCGGAACCCGGCCAACACCGGTGATCAGTTCAAGGTTTTGTCTCCGGGGGTATCACCACCCCAGTAGTCTGCACTTCGGTGTTGACATGAATATCAATTATATATTGTACTTGTTTGATTTTATAACTATATTCTGGCGTCATTGATGAGTCTTATGTAGACGAAACGCGCGTCTGGTGTATCAAAGTATAATCCTGGTACCTTTGATAACTATTTGTAGGTGTTCATGTCTACTGTATAAAATAAGTATATGTGGTATTGCAAATGAGGCAATTATCTACAAAAGTCCAAATACCATTGTGTTGTCTGGTTTCTTTTAGACGTAAATCAAGATTGTACGGTTGGTATCATCCGCCTCGTTTTAGTCCCATTTTTAATAGAGTTATTGAGCCTTCAACAAGTTACCCTCGTCTTAATCTCACTTCCCTCCCGTGACTCCCGCTTCAAGTCGCCTGATTACAGTTTTCACTTACCCCTATACATCCTTTTATATAGAAATCACTAACCTTTGTATCAGAAATCCTTTGATACTCAAGTTCATATGGGAAGAAGGAATCTGAGGAAGTTGGTTGATTTACCAAAACAGGAACGTTTTTGTATGTTTGCGAAGTATCTGTTACAACACATATTTGTTCAACTGAGGTATATGGAGGTGGTTGATCCCCTTCAGAATATAATTCAGGTTTGGCAAAGTGTTGATTGTCTAGTAAAGTAAGTGACGGTTGTTTATCACCATCTTCTTTGTGATATATTGATGATGTATAAGTTTCATCTGGGTGGACTTCGGCTGGTAGATATTGCTGGGATCGATGTTCATTCAATGGAATTTGACTGTAGTTTGAATACTCAGCTGTAATATAAAAATTAAAAACTATAATTACATATAAGGATCTTACTCAAGTAAAATTAAGCTACAAAATCGTGACCGAAAATGTTTACTTCTATAAACACTATTTATCAAACCACAATAGCAGGATAGTAAAGGTAAGCATCACCAGGAATACAAGATCAGCATATAGATATAACTGAGCATCAAATGTCTCCTGATAAGATTGATTACCAGAAATAGAGATGTCTGACCAATTTTAATGTTTTACAATTTTACTTTGAAAATATTTTTTTTAAACAGTATAAAACAGTGACAGCAAAATTATCCACAAAACAATATTACATCAAAGGCCAAAGTTTGACTGAAAATCAGCTGTTTCCTTATGTATAGAAGTTATGTCCTTTACATAACTACTATTTGACCATTTTGTCATCTTCATGACGATATCGATAGCCATACAAATTTTTCTATTGATGTCAAACTGACACTAACCTTCATGTAGCAACACATAATCAATATTTACCACGTTCTATAGCTAACCCGATTACATAAAAAAAAAAGGATAGGGACATAAAATAAAAGGTGGTCCGACATAGGGTTAATTGTAAAAACTAACAGCCATCCTAGATGTACACAAATGTCTTGATTAACTTGCTTTTTCCGTATGGAGTTGACACGATTTCCCCATTTTACCTTGATTTTTCTTCTTTATCGCTTTTGAGAATTGAGCATAGATAAACTATTTTTGTAATTTGTCTTTTATATTCTAATGCATTTCAGATAAAGAAATAAATGTAAGCAGAACAAAGAACGAATTGACAATATATATACAATGGAGATAAAAAAAAACGAAATTAACAGTTGACAGGTTTCGTCATTATTCGTTTAAAAGATCTACGATAATGACGAACACAAGACATATCTATAAAGACTTGTATAATTGATAAAAAATCATGTCAATTTGTAAAAGTTCAAATTACTTTTAAAAGAAAAATCTGGTATAAAATCACCTGTCACCATTTAACGGTAGATTTTAAAAAGTCCGTCAATGAATAAATGTGTTATAGTTTGTCGTTGTCCGTCTGTCCGTGTGTATGTCTACTGAAATTTACTATACCCAATTTGTAATTCAATTACTACACACATAACTCTGATTGACTGGGGAAAGCTCCCTTACGATTCTGATTGTTTAGTTTACCACCTAATGGTTATCGTGATATTAACTTATTCTATTCACAAATCACACTCTTTATTCGAGTGTGTCTTGTTTTATTTACATAAAGCTGTATGATGTTGTGCGGATTGATTGAAGACAGTTCAATTTTCATTTGTTTTGGGGTCTATATTTATATGCCAAGTATATCGTCTTGCGATTTTTATATGTGAGGGCTAGTTTACAGATTACAGGATTATACAAACTGTAGAGGCTATTGGTGTACAAATGAATGAAAGTCATTCGGACTTTCGTGGAAATTTATTTTAATATTAATTTATACGCTTTTCGAGGCTCTAATGCGTTATTCTTTTTGCGATCCATTAAAACAGGAACAGCAGTTCTGTAGTTTTTTTTCTTTTGTTTCAATATTCAGATTTTCTAGAACCCTAGTATTCTATTCATGTGCATGAATAAGTTCTTAAAGAAGTTGTGGCAGCATCGATCGAAGTTTAAACATATGGGGGGGGGGGAGCTCTAACGAACCAGTCAATTTAGGTATTTGAAGTAAAACATTTATTGGATTTAAGACTTTTAACATGTATTATACGGTATATGCCTTACTTTAGACATTTTGGCTTCGATTTAGATGGATCAATTCACCTTTTAAAAGATTTGCAACAACGACAACAGGTTTAAACAATTAGGGAAATGTGATTAGCTTACTCGCTATAGAGAGCAACATATTGTAGAATATTCCACCAATATGCCATGGGTTTTTTAAGAGACGATTAAGACTTGAATTGTAATTTGGAAGAACAAACAATTATTTTTCGACGATGTAAATAAATGAAATGGTGCAATCTCTAGCAAAACACTATGTTCTTCTCTAAAATTATGTTGACAAACACGATCAGTATACAATATAAATTAAAATAACAATAAAAATGAGAAAAATGATAATAGTTTTATTGTTTATAAACATGCTTGATTGAGTTAAATCATTCCAATTGATATGTTATAGGGTGTCTTTCTATGTTGTGATGGCATACTACTGTTTCAGTACTGTCACTGTTTGGGGTCCTATATAGCTTGATGTTCGGTGTGAGCCTAGGCTCCGTGTTGAAGACCGCACCGTGACCTATAATTGTTCACTTTAATTAATTGTGACTTGGATGGAGAGTTGTCTTATTGGCACTCATACCACATCTTTCTATATCTATTAAAACAGGCTTCTACCTGTTTTCTCTGGGTGCCAGTTATCAATGATCATTATGAGTTTATTTGCATCAAGATTTGTAGAAAGAAGAAAGTGAGTAGCTGATGAAGTATAAAGAAGTCATATATTTGTTTTACTTACCACATATATCACTGTTAATAAATAATTACAAAAATATTTACCCATTATTCCAACAAGGGTACGCCAAGCCAGTCTGCACGTAAAGGAGAAAAGCACGTAATATCCTTTTTGGCGGCAAAACATAAATTTAACATAATTTTGTATTTTTAATATTTGTTTTCTTTACCCTCCTGACCCGAATTTGTGATATTTTCTTATTATACTGACAAGATGTTTGTTAATGGTTTGATCACAATAGGCTTTTATACTATCATACCCTCTAAATTTAAAGCTTTTTTGTGACTTCCGTGTTTAACTTCAGAGAAAGCTATTGTTAATTGTATAACACACCTGAGATGTTTTACCTGGAGCATTTGATAAATTTATCACAAAAATTAAAACATCAATAATTCGGGGGGAAAAGTCCTATTGCATATCCTGTAATAAATCAGTAATTTTTTTTTGGTGTGTATTCTGACAAGATCGTTGTGAATATATTTCTTTTTGTAAATTTTGATCAAATTTGACAAACTGTTTTCTGGTACAAATATTTGTTTCTATGGTGCACCCTTTCGAATTGTTGTAAATTGATATGTTAAGATGACTTCTTTTCCAAAATAGATCCAATGGTTTATTCGGAATTGTTAAGTCACCTGGCTTAAAGACTTAACGTCCGTCGTCGTCGTTATGTGTCGTCGGTTACCTATTTCAAAGTGCATCTCCTCTGACTCTAGCGGACCAAATATTATCTATTAGTTGAAATAAGGCTTTGAGCTATCTGTGGGTAATTGTCATCGGTAGTTTTTCTTTGCGTTTCTTTGGATATCCCACTTCAAACGAGAATCAAGGGCGTGTATTTCCTTCCATTCGTACATTTCACGGATATTTTCTCTGGTTGGTTAACTGTTAAAGAATAGCCGTTTCACAGATGACAACGTATATGTTCCAAAAAAGGGACAAAAGATACCAGAGGGAAAGTCAAACTCATAGATTGAAAATAAACTAACAACGCCATGACTAAAAATAAAAAGACAAACAGATAAATAGTAGTACAGAAGATACAACATAGAAGACTAAAGACTTAGGCTTAGCAACACGAACCCCACCAAAAACTGGGGGAGATCTCAGGTGGAGGCTCCGGAAGGGTAAGCAGATACTGCTCCACATGTGGCACTCGTCACAATTGTTGTAACTACAATCCAATCTCCTGTTTCCTAGAATGTGATTTATCAGCGGGTTCGTATTAAAATTTGTAACACTACATGTGCCATATGTGGAGCAGGATCTATCCATCAGCACCCGAGATCATCAAGTTTTTTTTACTGAGGTTCTTGTTACTCAGTCTTTGGTTTATATGTTGTGTTTTGAGTACTGTGTTTGTCAGATTGTCTTTTTCGTTTTTAACTATCATATAATGCCGTTGTCAGTTTATTTTTGACTTAGGCATTTTAATGTCTCTGTCGTATCCTTCTCCTCTCTTTTCACAAACATGAATAATGATCAACATCCTTCTAAATATTTTATCCAAACTATCATGTATGTATACATACATTTCTAGTGATATATAACGAGATGTAAAGATAAACTTCATCGGTTTGCAAATATAATTGAATTAGGGCTTATGAGTACGGATTATATCTCAAACATTTAGGTGAAATCGACATTGTTTCTTTTTTATTATGAGACTGACTTCATACAGAAAGGTCTTAGGAAGAAAGATAAGACGTTAGCAATATCCTTTACCTTTACGTTCCGTCCGCTATATCGATGATGTTCTCTCGCTAAATAGTATGTAAAATTTGGTGACTATGTTGAACGAGTCTATCCCATCGACCTGGAGATAAAGGATACTACAGGTGTAGTTAAGTCCGCCTCATATCTTGACTTACATCTAGAAATTGACAATGAGGCTTGGTTGCAAATAAAACTTTACGACAAAACCGATGATTTCAGCTTCGCAATTGTGAACTTTTCATTTCTATGTAGCAACATTCCAGCAGCGCCTGCATACCGAGTATATATCTCCCAATTGATACGATATTCCCGGGTTTGTGTTTCCTATATCATGATTTTCTCGATAGAGGATTGCTGCTCACAAGGAAGCTAATAAACCAAGAGTCCCAAATGGTGAAGTGGAAATCATCTCTCAGTCGTAAATTTTACGGATACCATCACGAGTTGGTTGACTGGTATGGAGTAACAGTTTCACAGATGATGTCGGATATGTCCCTTATGTCGTAACTACAATACCCTTCCCTTTTCACGAATGTGACCTACCGAATTAGACTATTTACCGGATTTGTAATAATATAAGCAACACGACGGGTGCCACATGTGGAGCAGGATCTGCTTACCCTTCCGGAGCACATGAGATCACCCCAGTTTTTTTGTTGGGTTCGTGTTGCTTATTCTCTAGTTATCTATGTTGTATCTTCTATACTATTATTTGTCAGTTTGTCTTTTTTATTTTTAGCCATGGCGTTGTCAGTTTATTTTCAATCTATGAGTTTGACTATCCCTCTAGTATCTTTCGTCCCTCTTTTTTGGACATACATGAACAAATAAAGGAATTTGATCGAAAACGTTACAGAGAAGTATACAAAATAGAATTTTTGTTCTTGCAATACATGAATTGATAACTCATCCAGTACATAGACATGATTAAACTGAAACTGACACTGCCATCATAAAACACCAAAAACGATCATATTTAAAAACAAACAACCGTATATATAATACCAAACATCACAAACACGAACACCACCAAAAACTGAGGAGTGATTGCAGGGTGCCCAGAAGAATTGTCGATAAAACAAGGAAATTATTTAGTGAAAAATCGAATTTGGAAATGAGAGGTTAAATGTTTCAAAAGTACCAGGCTTATAATTTGATACGCCGCACGCGCGTTTCGCCGTCTATATATACATAAGACTCATGAATGATGCTTCGATCAAAATTGTTAAAAAGCCTACAAGTGAAAAGTTGAAGAGCATTGAGTACAGTTCCAAAATCCCTATGAGAATATAAATTGCAAATGTCCATTTTTCATACAATTGTAATAAGAAGAATAACCAAATAAACGATGTGAATAACCTTTTTAGTATACAAAATCTTTTTTTTTTCTATAAAAGCAACTGTTGTATACTGCTGTTCAAAAGCAATCAATCGATTTGAGATAAACCATTCGGGTTACAAACTGAGACCAACCGAGTGAAACACATCAAATATAAGAGTAAAACAACGGAACAGCAGAAACACTGAAGTTGAACTAAAACAAACGCCAACATACATAGAAATGGACTATTTTTAAATAACAGCTGCAATATTCCTGACTTGGAACAGGAGATTTAAAGAAAAAATGGTGAGTTGAATCTGGTTTTATGGATAGCCAAACCAAGTTTGATATCCTTATCGTGTTAAATTATCTATAAAAAA
Source organism: Mytilus galloprovincialis (assembly GCF_965363235.1). Lineage (NCBI taxonomy): Eukaryota > Metazoa > Mollusca > Bivalvia > Mytilida > Mytilidae > Mytilus > Mytilus galloprovincialis. Next base: position 28,661,403 of record NC_134844.1, read on the forward strand.
AAAGAAGCATGAATTACTTTAAATCAATAGGTTGCATTGCACACAATTGCCGTAGACAATCATTCTGAAAAATTAATAATTGATTCAAATAAAATTAATTTGGACTTTTAGGGACGACATCAAAAGTTCAATGAAGGATAAAAAACTTAATTCATATACATGTAGTTCTTTTACTGACCCCCCCCCCCCCCCCCTCTCAACTTAATTTGGGAAAAATTGATTGACCAATTAGGATGTATGTAAAATCGATGTCAATTTAAACAAAACTTGCAGCAGTTTGACCCCCCACCCCAAACTATTTGAATTAAGTTTTTTATCCTTCATTGATTTTTTGATGTCGTCCCTTAGTTAATCATTATTTTTGATAATATTTCAACACTTCTACATTCATTGTTGTATGCGTTCTCTACAATAAGCATGTATGGTTCTATGATATTTTTTCACTTAATATTCTTATGTTTACGAAAACGTTTTCAATGATTCTTTTACTGCCGACATACGTTAAAAATATAAACTAGTCCAATACCATTTGTACATTAGAACTCGTCATTGGTTGAGATAAAATTGAGAATGGAAATGGGGAATGTGTCGAGGAGACAACAATCCAACCAATGTTATTTTTTGTCGTTAAATGGCTATTTATTAGTACTCTTTGTGCAAAAAAAAATTAAAGATTTGTATAGCTTATTTCCTAAATCCTGTTAATTAAGACTTTGGTTGGATTGCTTGCTTTGTTTACATGAACGTTTGCTATTTTTAGCATTCATGAAAATTAAGATTGACATCTGCTAACAATATAAAATTATTATAGTGAAAACCTGCAGAGGCGGATTTAGAGGGGGGGCCCAGGGGGCCCGGGCCCCCCCTTTTTGGGAAAAAATTTGGTTGCTTATATAGGGAATCATTGAAGCGTGACTGGAGCGGGCCCCCTCTTAGGTCAGTCAGTGGGCCCCCACTTATGAAAATTTCTGGATCCGCCACTGACCTGTATACCTTATACTTAAATTTGATCGGATGTTATCTTGTAGGTAAGAAACGGTAAGCGGAAGAAGGGATCCCGTAGACCGCCCTACGTCACGATTCATGAATTATGCATATTCTATTTATAGGCTATTTATAAACGATTCTGAAAATACTTATTCTAAAAATAGAATATTCTCAACATGTACAACTATTAAAAAAAAAACCGATTCAAAATCATTAACTTTCATGTAACACGGTGAATTTGCTTTATTTATTTTTTTATCACATGAAAAAAAGGAAAATGTACCGCATTACAGTAGCATATATCATAGTACAAATATATATACAGATAGCTTTTTAAAATACACCCTAACGGGAAGGATTGTGCCTGATGTTCATATGATGAAATCATAATCTTTCAGTCAGTTTAGTTGAAGTCTGGAGCTGGCATGTCAGTTAACTGCTAGTAGTCTGTTGTTATTTATGTATTATTGTCATTTTGTTTATTTTCTTTGGTTACATCTTCTGACATCAGACTCGGATTTCTCTTGAACTGAATTTTAATGTGCGTATTGTTATGCGTTTACTTTACTACATTGGTTAGAGGTATAGGGGGAGGGTTGAGATCTCACAAACATGTTTAACCCCGCCGCATTTTTGCGCCTGTCCCAAGTCAGGAGCCTCTGGCCTTTGTTAGTCTTGTATTATTTTAATTTTAGTTTCTTGTGTACAATTTGGAAATTAGTATGGCGTTCATTATCACTGGACTAGTATATATTTGTTTAGGGGCCAGCTGAAGGACGCCTCCGGGTGCGGGAATTTCTCGCTACATTGAAGACCTGTTGGTGACCCTCTGCTGTTGTTTTTTATTTGGGCGGGTTGTTGTCTCTTTGCCACATTCCCCATTTCCATTCTCAATTTTACATGATACATTTCATATAGATATGATAAACAGTAGGACTTAGTGCCTTAATTATGTTGTAAAGACCTGCAAATGTCAAATGCACGTGTCCCATGGCTTTGGATATACTATGGAGTTAATAATATTTTTATTATCCGTCTAAAAGAGTATTTTTATGTAGGCAAATTGAAAAAAGATGTAGCTTACACATGTTAAACATGTTACACGTACTAAGGCTTTACAGGAGTGTGAGAGGGTGTTTAAACTGGTCTGCGTTTAAAGAAACGAATCTGTAATGTGACCCCCTGTTGTCTGACCATTCTACTATAGCTGGACGTTCTATAGGAACCATTGTTACTTGTTTACAATAAAGCTACTGTTAGGGCGTTCTACAGGATCCCCTGGTCGTTCTACATGATCCCCTGTTGTCTGAACCTTATATATCTACTACAAAACGTTCTATAGGGTCCCTTATATTGTTTGTTTATCATGTATACACTAAAGGACGTTCTACAGGATCCCCCTGGGCAGTCTACAGCTCGGGGATCTACAGGATCCCTTGTTGTCTGAATATCATATATATATATCTACTATATATAGTATAGAACGTTCTATAGGAACAAGTTTTTGGTCAGGATTCTTCTGAAAAAGCTCATACCAAATTTATGAAATATATTCTTGGTGTAAACAGAAAGTCAGGTAATATAGCTCATGTAATGTCAGAGATTGGTAGATTTCCTATGTATTTTACTATAATTTTATCAATGTTAAAATATTGTCATAGACTGGAACGTTTGAAAGAAGGATTATTATTTGATGCATTTATATGTTGTGAACATACAGTTACACAGTTCTAATGTGAATACATGGTATTCTAGTATAGATTATATTCAGAGAGATTGAATTACCAAATTTTTACCAATCAATTGGTTCTTTATGTCAGTATGTTAAAAATAAACTATGTAAAAGTAATTTCACATTTTGGAATAAACTGAAGTATCAAACAATTAACTCCGAAAAAGGGAAAAAATTGTTTTAAAAAGAAAAATATTTAGAATTACAGGACTTAAAAAAAAGACAGTCAATTTGTAAATTAAGAATAAGCGCTCACTCTTTAAAAATTGAGACAAACAGAAATTCAAAAAAACATGTAGAAAGATCTGAGCGTCTTTATTCTAATTGCTCACTCGGTAAAGTTGAAGATGAGCTTCATTTTTTATTAGAATGCCCTCTTTATGATATTCAAAGGGACGATTTTTTCCAAGACATTTCTAACAATTGTTATAATTTTATAAATTTAAATAAATCTTCTAAATTGTATGGCTCTTGACCCAAGAAAATGTTACTCTTATGGAAAAACTTGGCTGTTATATTGGTGACTTTTTTTAATTAAGGAGATCAGATATGAACACTGACACTAAGTCAAGTAAACAATTTGAGAATAAATACATATATAATGTAATTTTATTATTCTTTTATTCACAATATATATGTGGTTTTTGGCTTGATTCTGACCAATGCTTATATTCCAAATATATATGTATATGCCTCTATTATTGTTGTTGTTACCAATTATGTAAATCAATTGTATCTGATTCTATGCCCTTTATAGGCCCTGTAATTTTTGGAAAAAATATATATAAGATCCCATATTGTTTGTTTATCATGAATATACTAAAGGGCGTGTTCTCCAGATCCCCTGGTGTCTGAACATAATATATTACCTATAGAACGTTCTTTAGGATACCCTATTGTTTGTTTCTGATGTATCTACTAGGCTAAGAGAAGGTTCTATAGAATCCCCTGTTGTTTGTTTATCATGTTTATACTAGAGGACTCTCTACTAGATCCCTTGGTTGGTCTGTGGGATCCCCTGTTTTCTCAACATTATATATAAACTATAGAACGTTCTATAGGATACCCTATTGTTTGTTTTTGATGTATCTACTAGGCTAAGAGAACGTTCTACAGGATCCCCTGTTGTTTGTTTTTCAAGTGTATACTATAGGGCGTTCTACAGGATCCCAAAGGCGGTCTACAGGATCCCCTGTTTTCTCAACATTACATATCTACTATAAGACGTTCCACAGAATCCCCTGTTGTTTGTTTTTCAAGTGTATACTATAGGGCGTTCTACAGGATCCCCTAGGCGTTCTATAGGATCCCCTGTTTTCTCAACATTATATATCTACTATAAGACGTTCTATTGGTTCCCCTGTTGTTTGTTTATCAAGTATATACTTTAAGACTTTCTATGGGATCCCTTGGTCGGTCTGTGGAATCCCCTGTTTTCTCAACATTATTGTTTACTATAAGACGTTCTACAGGATCCCATGTTGTTTGTTTTTCAAGTATATACTATAGGGCGTTCTACAGAATACTTGAGCAATCTACAGGATACCCTGTTTATAAAAATTATGCAATTAAGATAATACTTTCAATAGGTTCCCCTGTTGTTTGTTTATCATGTATATACTATAAGGCTTTCTATAGGATCCCCTGTTGTTTGTTTTTCAAGTGTATACTATAAGGCGTTCTACAGGATCTCCTAGGCGGTCTACAGGATCCCCTGTTTTCTCAACATTATATATCTACTATATGACGTTCTATAGGGCCCCATGTTGTTTGTTGTTCATGTTTATACTATAGGGCGTTCTACAGTATCCCCTGGGCGATCTGCAGGATCCCCTGTTTTCTCAATATTATTAATCTACTATAAGACGTTCTATAGGATCCTCTGTTGTTTGTTTTTCAAGTGTATACTATATTGCGTTCTACAGGATCCCCTAGGCGTTCTACAGGATCCCCTGTTTTCTCAACATTATATATCTACTATATGACGTTCTATAGGGCCCCATGTTGTTTGTTGTTCATGTTTATATTATAGGGCGTTCTACAGTATCCCCTTGGCGGTCTGCAGGATCCCCTGTTTTCTCAACATTATTTATCTACTATAAGACGTTCTATAGGATCCCCTGTTGTTTGTTTTTCAAGTGTAGACTATATTGCGTTCTACAGGATCCCCTTGGCGGTCTACAGGATCTCCTGTTTTCTCAACATTATATATCTACTATTTGACGTTCTATAGGGCACCCTGTTGTTTGTTGTTCATGTTTATACTATAGGTCGTTCTACAGTATCCCCCTGGGCGGTCTACAGGACCCCCTGTTTTCTCAACATTATTTATCTACTATGAGACGTTCTATAGGATCCCCTGTTGTTTGTTTTTCAAGTGTATACTATAGGGCGTTCTACAGGATCCCCTAGGCGTTCTACAGGATCCCCTGTTTTCTCAACATTATATATCTACTATAAGACGTTCTATTGGTTCCCCTGTTGTTTGTTTATCAAGTATATACTTTAAGACTTTCTATGGGATCCCTTGGTCGGTCTGTGGAATCCCCTGTTTTCTCAACATTATTGTTTACTATAAGACGTTCTACAGGATCCCATGTTGTTTGTTTTTCAAGTATATACTATAGGGCGTTCTACAGAATACTTGAGCAATCTACAGGATACCCTGTTTATAAAAATTATGCAATTAAGATAATACTTTCAATAGGTTCCCCTGTTGTTTGTTTATCATGTATATACTATAAGGCTTTCTATAGGATCCCCTGTTGTTTGTTTTTCAAGTGTATACTATAAGGCGTTCTACAGGATCTCCTAGGCGGTCTACAGGATCCCCTGTTTTCTCAACATTATATATCTACTATATGACGTTCTATAGGGCCCCATGTTGTTTGTTGTTCATGTTTATACTATAGGGCGTTCTACAGTATCCCCTGGGCGATCTGCAGGATCCCCTGTTTTCTCAATATTATTAATCTACTATAAGACGTTCTATAGGATCCTCTGTTGTTTGTTTTTCAAGTGTATACTATATTGCGTTCTACAGGATCCCCTAGGCGTTCTACAGGATCCCCTGTTTTCTCAACATTATATATCTACTATATGACGTTCTATAGGGCCCCATGTTGTTTGTTGTTCATGTTTATATTATAGGGCGTTCTACAGTATCCCCTTGGCGGTCTGCAGGATCCCCTGTTTTCTCAACATTATTTATCTACTATAAGACGTTCTATAGGATCCCCTGTTGTTTGTTTTTCAAGTGTAGACTATATTGCGTTCTACAGGATCCCCTTGGCGGTCTACAGGATCTCCTGTTTTCTCAACATTATATATCTACTATTTGACGTTCTATAGGGCACCCTGTTGTTTGTTGTTCATGTTTATACTATAGGTCGTTCTACAGTATCCCCCTGGGCGGTCTACAGGACCCCCTGTTTTCTCAACATTATTTATCTACTATGAGACGTTCTATAGGATCCCCTGTTGTTTGTTTTTCAAGTGTATACTATAGGGCGTTCTACAGGATCCCCTAGGCGTTCTACAGGATCCCCTGTTTTCTCAACATTATATATCTACTATAAGACGTTCTATTGGTTCCCCTGTTGTTTGTTTATCAAGTATATACTTTAAGACTTTCTATGGGATCCCTTGGTCGGTCTGTGGAATCCCCTGTTTTCTCAACATTATTGTTTACTATAAGACGTTCTACAGGATCCCATGTTGTTTGTTTTTCAAGTATATACTATAGGGCGTTCTACAGAATACTTGAGCAATCTACAGGATACCCTGTTTATAAAAATTATGCAATTAAGATAATACTTTCAATAGGTTCCCCTGTTGTTTGTTTATCATGTATATACTATAAGGCTTTCTATAGGATCCCCTGTTGTTTGTTTTTCAAGTGTATACTATAAGGCGTTCTACAGGATCTCCTAGGCGGTCTACAGGATCCCCTGTTTTCTCAACATTATATATCTACTATATGACGTTCTATAGGGCCCCATGTTGTTTGTTGTTCATGTTTATACTATAGGGCGTTCTACAGTATCCCCTGGGCGATCTGCAGGATCCCCTGTTTTCTCAATATTATTAATCTACTATAAGACGTTCTATAGGATCCTCTGTTGTTTGTTTTTCAAGTGTATACTATATTGCGTTCTACAGGATCCCCTAGGCGTTCTACAGCATCCCCTGTTTTCTCAACATTATATATCTACTATATGACGTTCTATAGGGCCCCATGTTGTTTGTTGTTCATGTTTATATTATAGGGCGTTCTACAGTATCCCCTTGGCGGTCTGCAGGATCCCCTGTTTTCTCAACATTATTTATCTACTATAAGACGTTCTATAGGATCCCCTGTTGTTTGTTTTTCAAGTGTAGACTATATTGCGTTCTACAGGATCCCCTTGGCGGTCTACAGGATCTCCTGTTTTCTCAACATTATATATCTACTATTTGACGTTCTATAGGGCACCCTGTTGTTTGTTGTTCATGTTTATACTATAGGTCGTTCTACAGTATCCCCCTGGGCGGTCTACAGGACCCCCTGTTTTCTCAACATTATTTATCTACTATGAGACGTTCTATAGGATCCCCTGTTGTTTGTTTTTCAAGTGTATACTATAGGGCGTTCTACAGGATCCCCTAGGCGTTCTACAGGATCCCCTGTTTTCTCAACATTATATATGTACTATAAGACGTTCTATTGGTTCCCCTGTTGTTTGTTTATCAAGTATATACTTTAAGACTTTCTATGGGATCCCTTGGTCGGTCTGTGGAATCCCCTGTTTTCTCAACATTATTGTTTACTATAAGACATTCTACAGGATCCCATGTTGTTTGTTTTTCAAGTATATACTATAGGGCGTTCTACAGAATACTTGAGCAATCTACAGGATACCCTGTTTATAAAAATTATGCAATTAAGATAATACTTTCAATAGGTTCCCCTGTTGTTTGTTTATCATGTATATACTATAAGGCTTTCTATAGGATCCCCTGTTGTTTGTTTTTCAAGTGTATACTATAAGGCGTTCTACAGGATCTCCTAGGCGGTCTACAGGATCCCCTGTTTTCTCAACATTATATATCTACTATATGACGTTCTATAGGGCCCCATGTTGTTTGTTGTTCATGTTTATACTATAGGGCGTTCTACAGTATCCCCTGGGCGATCTGCAGGATCCCCTGTTTTCTCAATATTATTAATCTACTATAAGACGTTCTATAGGATCCTCTGTTGTTTGTTTTTCAAGTGTATACTATATTGCGTTCTACAGGATCCCCTAGGCGTTCTACAGGATCCCCTGTTTTCTCAACATTATATATCTACTATATGACGTTCTATAGGGCCCCATGTTGTTTGTTGTTCATGTTTATATTATAGGGCGTTCTACAGTATCCCCTTGGCGGTCTGCAGGATCCCCTGTTTTCTCAACATTATTTATCTACTATAAGACGTTCTATAGGATCCCCTGTTGTTTGTTTTTCAAGTGTATACTATATTGCGTTCTACAGGATCCCCTTGGCGGTCTACAGGATCCCCTGTTTTCTCAAAATTATATATCTACTATTTGACGTTCTATAGGGCACCCTGTTGTTTGTTGTTCATGTTTATACTATAGGTCGTTCTACAGTATCCCCCTGGGCGGTCTACAGGACCCCCTGTTTTCTCAACATTATTTATCTACTATGAGACGTTCTATAGGATCCCCTGTTGTTTATTTTTCAAGTATATACTATCGGGCGTTCTACAGGATCCCATGTTGTCTTAACATCATATATCTACTATAAGACGTTAATAGGACCCCCCTGTTGATTGTTTTTCAACTGTATACTATAGGGCGTTCTACAGGATCCCCTGTTTTCTCAAAATTATATATCTACTATAAGACGTTCTATAGGATCCCCTGTTGTTGTTGTTCATTCACTGGGCGGTCTACACGATCCCCTGTTGTTTGAACATTATATATATACTATAAGGACGTTGTATAAGACCCCCAATTGATTTGTTTTTATGTTTATACTATAGGTCGTTCTACAGGATCCCCAGGGCGGTTTACAGGATCCTTTTTTGTAAAAAAAATATGCATCTGAGAAAGGAAATGCTATAGGTCCCCCTGTAGTTTGTTTGTCATGTATATACTATAAGGCGATCTTGGGCGGTCTGCAGGATCTCCTGTTTTCTTAACGTTATATATTTAAAATAGGACGTTCCATAGGGTCCCCTGTTGGTGTTGTTAGTGTTTATTTTAAAGGGCGTTCTACAGTATCCTCTTTTGTCTGAACATTATATATCTACTATAGAACGTTTTATAGGATCCCATATATTGTTTGTTTATTATGTATGTACTAAAGGGCGTTCTACAGGATCCACTGTTGTCTGAACATTATATATCTACTATAGAACGTTCTTTATGATCCCCTATTGTTTTTTATCGTGTATATACTAAGGGGCGTTCTACAGGATCCCCTGGGCGGTCTACAGGATCCGCTGTTGTCTGACCATTATATATCTACTTAAGGACGCTGTACAGGATCCCCTGTTGTTTGAATATTATATATCTACTATGGGACGTTCTATAGGTAAGACTGTTGTTTGTTTTTCATGTATATATTAGAGGGCGTTATATATATGCTCCCATGGGCGGTCGATATGATCCCCTGTGGTTAAATAGTTGTGTATCTGTATAGGGCGTTCTATAGGATCCCCAGGGCGGTCTATAGGATCCCATTGTTTGGTTATCATGTATTCACTAGATTTATCTACTAGAGAGCGTTCTATGGGATCCCCTGTTGGGTCTATAGGATCACCTGTTGTGTTATAATCGTGCATCTGCTATAGGGCGTTCTATAGGTTCCCCGGGCTGGTCTATAGGATCCCCTGTTGGTTGTTAATCATGAATCTATAATATGTTGTTCTAGCCTGGGCGGTCTATAGGACCCCGTATTGTTTCATAATCGCACATCTGTTAAATGGAATTCTTTGGGATCCCCGGGTCGGTCCATAGAATCCTCTGCATGTTGTTTGTTCAACATGTTTCTTCTAGAGGGTGTTCCATAAAATCCCAGGGTCGGTCTATAGGAGATCTTTAGTTTTTTCATCATGTATCTATTAGAGGGCGTTATATATATGCTTCCATGGGCGGTCGATATGATCCCCTGTGGTTTAATAGTTGTTTATCTGTATAGGGCGTTCTATATGATCCCATTGTTTGGTTATCATGTATTCACTAGATTTATTTACTAAAGAGCGTTCTATGGGATCCCCTGTTGGGTCTTTAGGATCACCTGTTGTGTTATAATCGTGTCTGCTATGGGGCGGTCTATAGGATCCCCTGTTGGTTGTTTATCATGTATGTATAACAGGTTGTTCTATAGGATCCCAAGGTCGGTAAATATGATCCCTGTTGTTTGTTCAACATGTTTCGTCTAGAGGGTGTTCCATAAAACCCTAGGGTCGGTCTATAGGAGCACTGTAGTTTCATCATGTATCTATTAGAGGGCGATATATATATGCTCCCATATGCGTTCTTTAGGATCCCTTGTGGTTTAATAATTGTGTATCTGCTATAGGGCGTTCTAAAGGATCCACGGGGCGGTCTATAGGATCCCCTGTTGTTTGTTCATAATGTATCTATAACAGGTTGTTCTATACGAACCCCTTGGCTGTCTATAGGATCCCCTGTTGGTTGTTCATCATGTATCTATAACAGGTTGTTCTATACGATCCCCTGGGCGGTGTATAGGTGTCGCTTTTTTTAATAATCGCGTATATTCTATAGTGCGTTCTATAGGATCTCCGGGTCTGTCTATAGGATCCCCTATTGTTTATACCTTGGCGGTCTATATGATCCCCTTTTGTTTAATAATCGCGCATATTCTATAGTGCGTTCTATAGGACCCCCGGGTCTGTCTATATGACCCCCTATTCTTTAATAACCTTGCATCTGCTATAGGGCGTTCTATGTTATCCCTTTCAAAGGTCGAGGGGGCATATTGTTATTGGTTGTCTTTAATTTCTTTTTCTTTTCTTTTTCCCCATAATTTAATTGTCCCGACAAGTTCTCGGAAAAGGATAGACGCATTCATCTTTATGGAATTATGGCATAATGTAAACCATTATAGAAAGTTGTGCTTTTTAATAAGGGGATGGTCCAAGATGGTCTCGATTACTATAAACACTGGTCAACAGTATTTTTTTTAATGTTTTTTGTATATAATTCTAGTATTCCTGAGCATAGAACCATGATATTCAATATACAAAGTAGGTGTCAACAATTTGTATGATCCTCAGAACTACATGTACCTAGCAGTAGGTAGTTGTGTTTTTTTAGTGTAAATGTTATTTCAAAATTGCTGACGGTAACCTAGCAATGGCAAGGTCGTCTGGAAACTTGACAACAGTATGACATCCGCCTCTGCTCGCAATGCCAATTCTATTTGTTTTCGTATTTTTATGGATTTGTACAGACAGGAGAAAAGAAATTGACCCGTCTGTTAATATCCCTTTCCGATATATTGATGATGTACTGTCTATTAATGATAATAGATTCAATGAGTATATATGGCAATCCGTTTTACTATTTATTCTAACTTCAAGATACTCATATAATATATCAGATATTTCAAATGATATATAAAATCTCTCTCTCATATATAATATATGATATATCTAATATACTATACAAGATATCTCATATAATATATAATATATAAGATATTTTATATAATTTACTCTTTATAAGATATCTTATCAACTTTAAAAGATAGCTTATATACTTTATAAGATATCTTATCAACTTTAAAAGATAGCCTATATACTTTATAAGATATCTTATCAACTTTAAAAGATAGCTTATATACTTTATAAGATATCTTATTGATTCAATAAGATATATTATACACTTAAGAAGATATACTATAAACGAAATGAACAAAAAAGAAACGAACAATAACAATATGCCCCCTTTGAAAGGGATAACAAAGAACGTCCTATAGCAGATGCACGATTATTAAACAAGAGGGGATCCTAAGACCGACCCGGGGATCCTATAAAGCGCCCAGGGTATCGTATAAAACACCCTGTTATAGATACATGAACAACGAACAGGGGATCCTATAGACCTCCCTGGGAATCCTATAAAACGCCCTATAGCAGATACACGAATATTGCACAACAGGTGATCCTATAGACCCAACAGGGGATCCCATAGAACGCTCCCTAGTAGATACGTGATTACCAAACAACGGGATCCTATAGAACACCCTATAGCAGATACACTATTATTAAACCAAAGGGAATCCTATAGACCGCCCAGGGGATCCTGTAGAATACCCTCCAATAGATACATTATGAACAACCAACAGGGCTCCTACAGACCGACCTAGAGATTCTATGGACCGACCCGGGGAGCTTAAAGAACGCCCTATAGCAGATGCACGATTATTAAACAATACGGGATCATATAGACTACCCAGGGAATACTACAGAACGCCCTATTATAGATACATAATGAACAACCAACAGGGGATCAAGCATGCAGATACACGACTATTAAACAACAGGGGATCCTATAAAACGCCCTCTAGTAATTACGTAAAGTAGATAAATGTTTAAAAACAGAGGAACCTATAGAACGTCCTATCCTAGATGCATACAAATCAAACAGGGGATCCTGAAGAATATATAATGCTCAGACAACAGGAGATCCTGCAGAACGCCCTATAGTATAAACATGGACAACAATCAACAGGGGATCCTATAGAACGTCCTATGATAGATATATAATGTTGAGAAAACTGGGGATCCTGCAGAACGTCCTATAGTAGATATATAATATTAAGACAACAAGGGATCCTGTAGACCGCCCATGGTATCCTGTAGAACGCCCTTAAGTATAAACAGGAAAAACAATCAACAGAACGTCCTATAGTACATATATTATGTTCAAAAACAAAGATTCCTGCAGACCGCCCAAAGTTTCCTGCAGACCGCCCAACGGATCATATAGAAAGCCCTATAGTATAAACATGAAAAACAATCAACAGGAAGGGGGTCTTATAGAACGTCCTATAGTACATATATTATGTTGAAAAACAGAGATTCCTGCAGACCACACAAAGTTTCCCTCAGACCGCCAAAGGGATCATATAGAAAGCCCTATAGTATAAACATGAAAAACAATCAACAGGGGATCTTATAGAACGCCATTTAGTACATATATAATGTAAAGACAACAGGGTATCCTGTAGACCGCTCAAGGGATCCTGTAGAACGCCCTTTAGTATATACATGATTAACAAACAATAGGGGATCCTATAGAACGTCTTATAGTAGATATATTATGTTGAGAAAACAGGGGATCCTGTAGAACGCCCTATAGTATATAAATGAAAAACAAACAACAGGGGATACTTTAGAACGTCGTATAGTAGATATATATTTTTAAACAAATGGGGATCCTGTAGACCGCCTAGTGGATTCTGTAGAACGCCCTATAGTATAAACATAAAACACAATCAACAGGGCATCCTGTAGACCGCCCAGGGGATCCGGTAGAACGGCCGTCAGTACATAAATAATAAACAAACAATATAGGGATCCTATAGAACGTCCTATAGTAGATATTTAATGTAATTCCAACAGGGGAACCTGTAGACCGTCCATGGTATCCTGTAGAACGCCCTTTAGTATAAACATAAAAACAATCAGCAGAACGTCCTATAGTACATATATTATGTTAAAAAAACAAAGACTCCTGCAGATCGCCCAAGGGATCATCTAGAAAGCCCTATTGTATAAACATGAAAAACAATCAACAGGGGGTCTTATATATACAACGCCATTTAGTACATTATAATGAAAAGACAACACGGGATCCTGAAGACCGCCCAGGGGATCATGTAGAACGCCCTCGAGTATATACTTGATTAACAAACAATAGGGGATTCTATAGAACGTCTTATAGTAGATATATTATGTTGCGAAAACAAGGGATCCTGTAGACCGCCCAGGGGATCCTGTAAAACGCCCTATAGTATATAAATGAAAAACAAACAACAGGGGATACTTTAGAAGGTCTTATAGTAGATATATATTTTTACACAAATGGGGATCCTGTAGACCGCCTAGTGGATCCTTAGAACGCCCTATAGTATAAACATAAAAAAAAACAATCAATAGGGCATCCTGTAGACCGCCCAGGGGATCCGGTAGAACGCCCTTTAGTATATAAATAATAAACAAACAATATAGGGATCCTATAGAACGTCCTATAGTAGATATATAATGTAAATACAACAGGGGATCCTGTAGACCGCCCATGGTATCCTGTAGAACGCCCTTTAGTATAAACATGAAAAACAATCAACAGAACGTCCTATAGTACATATATTATGTTGAAAAACAAAGATTCCTGCAGACCACCCAAAGTTTCCTACAGACCGCCAAAGGGATCATATAGAAAGTCCTATTGTATAAACATGAAAAAAAATCAACAGGGGGTCTTATATATACAACGCCATTTAGTACATATATAATGTAAAGACAACAGGGGATCCTGAAGACCGTCCAGGGGATCCTTTACAACGCCCTGTAGTATAAACATGAAATACAATTAACAGGGGGTCTTATAGAACGTCCTATAGTACATATATTATGTTGAAAAACAGAGATTTCTGCAGACCACACAAAGTTTCCCGCAGACCGCCCAAGGGATCATATAGAAAGCGCTATAGTATAAACATGAAAAACAATCAACAGGGGATCTTATAGAACGCAATTTAGTACATATATAATTTAAAGATGACAAGGTATCCTGTAGACCGCCCAAGGGATCATGTAGACCGCCCAAGGGATCCTGTAGAACGCCCTTTAGTATATACATGATTAACAAACAATAGGGGATCCTATAGAACGTCTTATAGTAGATATATTATGTTGAGAAAACAGGGGATCCTGTAGACCGCCCAGGGGATACTGTAGAACGCCCTATAGTATATAAATGAAAAACAAACAACAGGGGATACTTTAGAACGTCCTATAGTAGATATATATTTTTAAACAAATGGGGATCCTGTAGACCGCCTAGTGGATCCTGTAGAACGCCCTGTCGTATATACATGATTAACAAACAATAGGGGATCCTATAGAACCTCTTATAATAGATATATTATGTTGAGAAAACAGGGGATCCTGTAGAACGCCCTATAGTATATAAATGAAAAACAAACAACAGCGGATACTTTAGAACGTCTTATAGCAGATACATTGTATATAATGTTGAGAAAACAGGGGATCCTGCAGACCAACCAAGTGATTCTATAGAAAGCCTTATAGTATATACATGACCGCCTAGTGGATCCTGTAGAACGCCCTATAGTATAAATTTATAAAAACAATCAACAGGGCATCCTGTACCCCGCCCAGGGGATCCGGTATAACGCCCTTTAGTATATAAATAATAAACAAACAATATAGGGGATCCTACAGAACGTCCTATAGTAGATATATAATGTAAAGACAACAGGGGATCCTGTAGAACGTCATGTAGTAGATATATAATGTAAAGACAACAGGAGATCCTGTAGACCGTCAACGGGATCCTGTAGAACGCATTATAGTATAAACATGAAAAACAATCAACAGGGGGTCTTATAGAACGTCCTTTAGTATATATATAATGTAAAGACAACAGGTATCCCGTAGACCGCCCAAGGGATCCTGTAGAACGCCCTTTAGTATAAACATGAAAAACAATCAACAGGAGATCTTATAGAACGCCATTTAGTACATATATAATGTTAAGACAACAGAGTATCCTGTAGATCGCCCAAGGGATCCTGTAGAACTCCCTATAGTATAAACATGAAAAACAATCAACAGGGCATCCTATAGAACGTCTTATGATAGATATATAATGTTGAGAAAATAGGGGATCCTGCAGACCGCCCAACGGATCATAAACGCCCTATAATGTATACATAATAAACAAAGAACAGGGGAACCTATTGAATTTCCTATCTCAGATGCATATTTTTTTTTAACAAAAGGGGATTCTGTAGACCGCCCAGGGGATCCCGTTGAACGCCCTATAGTATAAATATGAAAAACAAAGAACAGGGGAACCTATAGAAGTTCCTATCTCAGATGCATATTTTTTTAACAAAAGGGGATTCTGTAGACCGCCCAGGGGATCCCGTAGAACGCCCTATAGTATAAATATGAAAAACAAAGAACAGGGGAACCTATAGAAGTTCCTATCTCAGATGCATATTTTTTTAATAAAAGGGGATTCTGTAGACCGCCCAGGGTATCCTGTAGAACGCCCGATAGTATAAACATAAAAACAAACAATCAACAGGGCATCCTGTAGACCGCCCATGGGATCCGGTAGAACGCCCTTTAGTATATAAATAATAAACAAACAATATAGGGGATCCTATAGAACGTCCTATAGTAGATATATAATGTTCAGACAAAAGGCGATCCTGTAGACTGCCTAGGGGATCCTATTGAACGCCTTTTAGTATATAAATGATAAACAAACAACATGGGATCCTACAGGATCCCTTGGGCGGTCTACAGAATACCCTGTTGTCTTTACATTATATATGTACTATAGGACGTTCTATAAGACCCCCTGTTGATTGTTTTTCATGTTTATACTATAGGGCTTTCTATATGATATTAAGTTGAAAAACAGAGATTCCTGCAGACCACCCAAAATTTCCCGCAGACCGCCCAAGGGATCATATAGAAAGCCCTATAGTATAGACATGAAAAACGATCAACAGGGAATCTTATAGAACGCCATTTAGTACATATATAATGTAAAGACAACAGGTGATCTTTTAAAACGCCCTATAGCATAAACATGAAAAACAATCAACAGGGGGTCTTATAGAACGTCCTATAGTACATATATTATGTTGAAAAACAGATTCCTGCAGACCGCCCAAGGGATCATATAGAAAGCCCTATAGTATAAACATGAAAACAATTAACATGGGATCTTATAGAACGCCATTTAGTACATATATAATGTAAAGACAACAGGGTATCCTGTAGACCGCCCAAGGGACCCTGTAGAACGCCCTTTAGTATATACATGATTAACAAACAATAGGGGATCCTATAGAACGTCTTATAATAGATATATTATGTTGAGAAAACAGGGGATCCTGTAGAACGCCCTATAGTATATAAATGAAAAACAAACAACAGCGGATACTTTAGAACGTCTTATAGTAGATATATAATGTTGAGAAAACAGGGGATCCTGCAGACCGCCCAGCGGATACTGTAGAACGCCCTATAGTATAAACCTAAACAACAAACAACAGGGGATCATATAGAACGTCTTATAGTAGATACATTGTATATAATGTTGAGAAAACAGGGGATCCTGCAGACCAACCAAGTGATTCTATAGAAAGCCTTATAGTATATACATGACCGCCTAGTGGATCCTGTAGAACGCCCTATAGTATAAATTTATAAAAACAATCAACAGGGCATCCTGTACCCCGCCCAGGGGATCCGGTATAACGCCCTTTAGTATATAATTTATAAATAAACAATATAGGGGATCCTATAGAACGTCCTATAGTAGATATATAATGTAAAGACAACAGAGGATCCTGTAGAACGTCATGTAGTAGATATATAATGTAAAGACAACAGGGGATCCTGTAGACCGTCAACGGGATCCTGTAGAACGCATTATAGTATAAACATGAAAAACAATCAACATGGGGTCTTATAGAACGTCCTTTAGTATATATATAATGTAAAGACAACAGGTATCCCGTAGACCGCCCAAGGGATCCTGTAGAACGCCCTTTAGTATAAACATGAAAAACAATCAACAGGAGATCTTATAGAACGCCATTTAGTACATATATAATGTAAAGACAACAGAGTATCCTGTAGACCGCCCAAGGGATCCTGTAGAACGCCCTATAGTATAAACATGAAAAACAATCAACAGGGCATCCTATAGAACGTCTTATGATAGATATATAATGTTGAGAAAACAGGGGATCCTGCAGACCGCCCAAGGGATCATAAACGCCCTATAATGTATACATAATAAACAAAGAACAGGGGAACCTATTGAATTTCCTATCTCAGATGCATATTTTTTTTAACAAAAGGGGATTCTGTAGACCGCCCAGGGGATCCCGTTGAACGCCCTATAGTATAAATATGAAAAACAAAGAACAGGGGAACCTATAGAAGTTCCTATCTCAGATGCATATTTTTTTTAACAAAAGGGGATTCTGTAGACCGCCCAGGGGATCCCGTAGAACGCCCTATAGTATAAATATGAAAAACAAAGAACAGGGGAACCTATAGAAGTTCCTATCTCAGATGCATATTTTTTTTAACAAAAGGGGATTCTGTAGACCGCCCAGGGTATCCTGTAGAACGCCCGATAGTATAAACATAAAAACAAACAATCAACAGGGCATCCTGTAGACCGCCCAGGGGATCCGGTAGAACGCCCTTTAGTATATAAATAATAAACAAACAATATAGGGGATCCTATAGAACGTCCTATAGTAGATATATAATGTTCAGACAAAAGGCGATCCTGTAGACTGCCTAGGGGATCCTATTGAACGCCTTTTAGTATATAAATGATAAACAAACAACATGGGATCCTACAGGATCCCTTGGGCGGTCTACAGAATACCCTGTTGTCTTTACATTATATATGTACTATAGGACGTTCTATAAGACCCCCTGTTGATTGTTTTTCATGTTTATACTATAGGGCTTTCTATATGATATTATGTTGAAAAACAGAGATTCCTGCAGACCACCCAAAGTTTCCCGCAGACCGCCCAAGGGATCATATAGAAAGCACTATAGTATAAACATGAAAAACAATCAACAGGAGATCTTATAGAACGCCATTTAGTACAAATATAATGTAAAGACAACAGAGTATCCTGTAGACCGCCCGAGGGATCCTGTAGAACGCCCTTTAGTATATACATGATTAACAAACAATAGGGGATCCTATAGAACGTCTTATAATAGATATATTATGTTGAGAAAACAGGGGATCCTGTAGACCGCCCAGGGGATACTGTAGAACGCCCCATAGTATATAAATGAAAAACAAACAACAGGGGATACTTTAGAACGTCCTATAGTAGATATATATTTTTAAACAAATGGGGATCCTGTAGACCGCCTAGTGGATCCTGTAGAACGCCCTGTCGTATATACATGATTAACAAACAATAGGGGATCCTATAGAACGTCTTATAATAGATATATTATGTTGAGAAAACACTGGGGATCCTGTAGACCGCCCAGGGGATCCTGTAGAACGCCCTATAGTATATTAATGAAAAACAAACAACAGGGGATACTTTAGAACGTCTTATAGTAGATATATATTTTTAAACAAAAGGGGATCCTGTAGACCGCCCAGGGGATCCGGTAGAACGCACTTTAGTATATAAATAATAAACAAACAATATAGGGATCCTATAGAACGTCCTATAGTAGATATATAATGTAAATAAAACAGGGGATCCTGTAGAACGCCCATTAGTATAAACATGAAAAGCAATCAACAGAACGTCCTATAGTACATATATTATGTTGAAAAACAAAGATTCCTGCAGACCGCCCAAAGTTTCCTGCAGACCGCCCAAGGGATCATATAGAAAGCCCTATAGTATATACATGAAAAACGATCGGGAATCTTATAGAACGCCATTTAGTACATATATAATGTAAAGACAACAGGTGATCCTTTAAAACGCCCTATAGTATAAACATGAAAAACAATCAACAGGGGGTCTTATAGAACGTCCTATAGTACATATATTATGTTGAAACACAGATTCCTGCAGACCGCCCAAGGGATCATATAGAAAGCCCTATAGTATAAACATGAAAACAATTAACATGGGATCTTATAAAACGCCATTTAGTACATATATAATGTAAAGACAACAGGGTATCCTGTAGACCGCCCAAGGGATCCTGTAGAACGCCCTTTAGTATATACATGATTAACAAACAATAGGGGATCCTATAGAACGTCTTATAATAGATATATTATGTTGAGAAAACAGGGGATCCTGTAGACCGCCCAGGGGATCCTGTAGAACGCCCTATAGTATATAAATGAAAAACAAACAACAGGGGATACTTTAGAACGTCTTATAGTATATATATAATGTTGAGAAAACAGGGGATCCTGCAGACCAACCAAGTGATTCTATAGAAAGCCTTATAGTATAGTGGATCCGGTATAACGCCCTTTAGTATATAAATAATAAACAAACAATATAAGGGATCCTATAGAACGTCCTATAGTAGATATATAATGTAAAGACAACAGGTATCCCGTAGACCGCCCAAGGGATCCTGTAGAACGCCCTTTAGTATAAACATGAAAAACAATCAACAGGAGATCTTATAGAACGCCATTTAGTACATATATAATGTAAAGACAACAGAGTATCCTGTAGACCGCCCAAGGGATCCTGTAAAACGCCCTTTAGTATATACACGATTAACAAACAATAGGGGATCCTATAGAACGTCTTATAGTATATATATTATGTTGAGAAAACAGGGGATCCTGTAGACCGCCCTGGGGATCCTGTAGAACGCCTTTTAGTATATAAATGAAAAACAAACAAACGGGGATCCTATAGACCGCCCAGTGGATCCTGTAGAACGCCTTTTAGTATAAATTTAAAAAACAATCAACAGGGCATCCTGTAGACCGCCCAGGGGATCCGGTATAACGCCCTTTAGTATATAAATAATAACAAACAATATAGGGGATCCTATAGAACGTCCTATATTAGATATATAATGTAAAGACAAGAGGGGATCCTGTAGAACGTCCTATAGTAGATATATTATGTAAAGACAACAGAGGATCCTGTAGACCACCAAGGGGATCCTGTAGAACGCCCTATAGTATAAACATGAAAAACAATCAACAGGGGGTCTTATAGAACGTCCTTTAGTAGATATATAATGTTCAGACAACAAGGGATCCTGAAGACCGCCCAGGGGATCCTGTAGAAAGCCCTTTAGTATATACTTGATTTACAAACAATAGGGGATCCTATAGAACGTCTTATAGTAGATATATTATATTGAGAAAACAGGGGAGCCGTAGACCGACCAGGGGATCCTGTAGAACGCTCTATAGTATATACTTGGAAAACAAACAGGGGATCCTGTAGAACGTCTTGTAGTAGATATATAATGTTGAGAAAGCAGGGGATCACACAGACCGACCAAGGGATCCCGTAGAAAGTCCTCTAGTAGATACATCAAAAACAAACAATAGGGTGTCGTATAGAACGTTCTATAGTTTATATATAATGTTCAGACAACAGGGGATCCTATAGACTGCCCAGGTGATCCTATAGAACGTCCTTTAGTATATACATGATAAACAAACAATATAGGAGATCCCAAAGAACGTTCTATAGTAGAAATATAAGGTTCAGACAACAGGGGATCATGTAGACCACCCAGAAGATCCTGTAGAACGCCCTAATAGAACATGTAGCTTCATTATAAACAATAACAGGGGAAACGAAGAACAGCACCCCAACCCCATCACCACTACCACTACCCCCTCACACCCCGTAAAGGAAATGTCTCGTGTCTAAGAACGTGTAAGCTACATGTTTTTTTTCAATTTGCCTACATCAAAGTACTCTATTAAGCAGATAATAAAAATATTAACTCCATAGTATATTCAAAGCCATGGGATCACGTGCATGGGACATTTGCAAGTCTTTACAACATAATTAAGGCACCACTACTGTGTGTCATATATATGTGAAATGTCATATATATCTTAAAAAGGAATATGTATTTGCTTAATGAGGGCACAATGATATATGCTACTGTAATACGGAACATTTTCCTATTTAAGACACCATTTCACGTTGAACGTGAAATAATTTCTGTCATGAACGTTGCACGAAAAGTAAAGACTTTAAGGTGAACCTTTTGTGACTGTCCTCTTGTATATATGAACTCTCTGTTTTACTTAATATTCCCTATTTAGTGTGTACACATTTATGATATAAATAATTTACAGCTTTTAAAAAAGTATATAAAGATATTCTGAACTTTTAAAATGCAAATAAAGGAACAACATCATTGCCCTTACCGCCTTGTCATTTCTTATCACGGAAACAAAATTAAATCAATTTGTAGAGAGCCGTGGTGTTTTGGTTAGTGCATCGGACTACTAACACTAAGGTTCCTGGTTCGATTCCCGTTTGAGATGAAAATTTCAGGAACTCATGCAATTTTCGGCTCTCCCTCGACACCATTTGCGAGTATCGGTATGGTCTTGAGGAAACGATGATAGTCCGTCGGAAGGGGACGAGAAATGGCTGACCCGTGTTAAGAGAGAGCCATAATCTTGCACGTTAAAGACATCCTTGTAGATTTCGAAAAAGAGTAAGCTTATGCCGCTACAAGGCTGAACTCGCACCCGCAACGTGGAAAGGGATTAATATAAGTTGCAAAACGTGTTTCCCAATCCACTATAAATAAATATGTTTAAACATAAATCAATTTCGTTCTTCTTGACCATTTGACGATCCCTGTCTGGTGTTTGATTTTTTTTTTGAAAAATACTGAGCACGCAAAATAAGCATTTGAATCACGAAGCACGTACAAAATTACATAAGCACAACATTTTGAACACCTAGCTGTTTTGCACGACTGAACGTGTAATAAAAAAGTAAAAACACGTTGAACGTGAAATAAAAAAAAAGCGATCACGTTCCACGAAAATAACCCTTTACCACTCTCCATGAAAGTTAATGATTTTGCATCGTTTTTTTAAAGATAGTTTTACATGTTAAGAAATTCTATTTTTAGCATTAGTATTATCCGAATTGTTTAAAAATAGCCTATAAATAGAATATGCATAATTCATGAATCGTGACGTAGGGCGGTCTACGGGATCCCTTCTTCCGCTTACCGTAAGAAACACCCAATTAGCCGTTTCAGAATCTAATGCATCCTGGGTAATATTTTCAAAAGTGTACAACAAAACGTCCTGATTGGTTAAAAATGTCATAAACAATGGAAATTTAACCAATGACGTGACGTTATTTTCATTTTGGGGTACGAACAATGAAATTACCCATGATGCTTTAGATTCTGAAACGGCCAATTGTATATATTACAAGACAATGTTAGTAAGGTTTAACTCCTAATTACAATGTTTGAGCAAACGTTGAAACGAAGAGTGAGCAAGCCAGTCAAAATCTTAATCTACAAGCATTTCGATATTAGCTCTATAAATATATGTTATAAAATCAGTGAGAATGCAAATGGGTAATATGTTAAAGAGACAACAACCCAACCAAAGAGCAGATCTAACAGCTGACGGCCACCAATGGGTCTTCAATGCAGCGAAAAAATCCCACACTCAGAAAAAAATGTGTACTAGTTCAGTGAAAATGGACGTCATACTACACTTTAAAACATAAATGTCATTATGAAATAAAATTAAAATAAAACATACAAGACTAACAAAGCCAGAGTCTCCTGACTTGGGAAAGGCCCAAAAATGCGGAGGGGTTAAACATGTTTTGTGAGATCTCAACACTCCCCCTATACCTCTATCCAATCAGTGGCGGATCCAGGGGGGGGGGGGGGTTCCGGGGGTGCGCACCCCCCTTTATTTTTGCCGATCAATGCATTTGTATCGGGACATATGTTTTGCACCCCCCTTTGCCCTGGGTGCCCTGGGTTAGCACCCCCCCTTTCGAAAATTCCTGCATCCGCCCCTGCCAATGTAGAATAAACAAACACATCGTATATATACACAGTAAAACTCGGTTTGTAAAAGAAGTCTGAGTCCAATGATACATTGTAATCATATCATATTTCATTGTCATATTGATCATCATATCACATTGGCGCTTGATGAATGACAAATCCAAATCAAACACACCTTTTTTTACCTGCATGCTTTCTAGTACCCGTGAAACAATTCATGCTTACCTGTATCTTTTGATACCTGTATAGTGTATTCTATATATTCAAGCGTTGGGACGTGCGAAAAGTTTGCGCCATATATATTTACAGGTTTGTTTTTCCGTTTCTTAATGTAAAGGTTCGGTTATAACATCTTCGTTTATGCAGAGACATATGTACATTACACTGTGGAGGCCCCTCATGGGGGGGTCCTAGTAATCACATAATCACCATTTTTTTGCCAATATAATCACATAATCATTAAATATTTGCTTATCTTTAGTAATCAAATAATCATAAACTAAAAATACAGTCCTAGGTAATCAAATAATCATGAAATATTTGGCTTAATAATCAAATAATCATTAAAAAAACGGCCAAGTAATCACATAATCAAAAACCCCATGAGGGCCCTCACTGTGTATATGCATGTCGTATATATGTCTCTGGTTTATGATAGTACTGTTATATTTCTTTGAACAGTTGCACTATTGTTCAAAGGCATATTTGTACTATTTGTAATTATCATTGTATATAAGATCATATAATATACTCGGGTGAATCGTTTTACAATTGTCATTTCTATAATTTGATAATAAACTTTTGTGTGTGACTCAAATTTTCACCATAAAAGTTTGGCTTGCTCAAAAGAAGAGAATTGTCTAATTGGCATTCATTCCACCTCTTCTTATTTTTATGGAACAAGGCCTGAAAAGCATTATTAGTAGGCCAGATATTTCAATGAATGAAATATCCAATTTTTAGAGAAGATTTAATTCATATTATGAGAGGGGTACATCTGAAATATTTTATAAAGCATTTGTAGGACTTAATTTACAGTTGGTTTAAAGCGTGTCAGTTCGTACTATAGCAAAAATAAATATTAGAAAGTTTGATCTAACATGAGGTACGAAACGAAATTTTGAATAAGGTACGAAACTGCTTGAAAATGAATGTAGGTACGAAACCACCTGCTGTAATAATTTGAAATTGAAAGTGAAAGTAGATCTTTAAATGGCTTGTTAAAAGAAATGCACAACATAAATACTGCATGCAAATAGTAACAAAAAAGTGCCCTTCCTGTAAGTTTAAATCTTGCTCATTTGCACAGCTTTCGGCTCCTGCAAATAGAAAAAATATGTGTCCAGCTGATCACTATTAATTTGAAACTGTTTTAGTCCAAAAATTATCATTTTAATATGAGGGTTTGGATGGGGATAAATGATTAAAGAATAATAATGGCCTTAAAAAATGAAGATTAGAGAAATGCGTGGTCTAATTTTTTAAAGATTAGAGAAAAAAGGGGTTAATTTTTTGAAGATTTAGAGAAGAAAGGGATGAAAATTAAATGTTTACAGAATAACAGACCCCCCATCCAGACCCTCATTTATGAGGCTGGTAATGGGGAAGTCCAAATAATTATGACTTCTGGCAAGGTAGGAAGGCGTCCCAGAAAAAAATTAAAATAGCCTTGCCAGATGTCATAATTATTTGAACTAGTAATGGGGGTACCTTCATGATGAATAACGGTAAAAATTCTTGCCAAATGATGTTAATGGTAATTTTTTGTGCATGACAATAAAATATGCACTTTCTTTTAGACGATAAAAAAAAATTGAATAATTTTGAGGAATCATGTAAATTTTTTTCCAAAATAACGTAAATAATAATTATTTGAGACCTCTGACGAATCACTATTAAATCATATTTTGACGATAAACAGTAAAATTTTAATCAATTTGACGATAACGGTTGCCGAAAATGGCTATTTGACGCCTGACGTTAAAGGGCATTTACTACCCTCATTTATTATGAGGTCTTGGAAGGCTATTTTAAATTTTTTGCTTTGACGGCCTCGTACGACGTCAAAGAAAAATATAAAATAGCCTTTCAAGACGTATGTCCTAATTATTTGGACTAAGCACTCTTATGATTTTATCCACCATTAATTTATATTGATCCAAGATCGTCAGTCAGTCCCAAAAGCAACGAAGCAGTGCATTCATTTTGGATGGGCAAATATCAACGAGCTCTGAAGTCCAAAGGCCCCAGCTTGTCTGACAAAACAGCCGTTGGACATCAGAGTAATCTCGGATTAGGCATCTAATTGCATAATGTGCGTTCCTGATTGTATGCTGAGGCTACTTATATGATAGTAGTCTCAGCTGAATCCCAAGGGCTTGTTTAACATGTTTAAGATAGGCAGTGTCTGCGCGTACCCGCAAAAAAAAAAGTCCCGCATGCTCAGGTACGAATAGTCAAATTGCCATTCGTGAGGCTACTCGTACCCACATCCGGTTTGATGATAAAATGCCATCGGATCAGGATGAAACGTGAAATATATACAGAAATTATCGATAAAATGGGATTTCGTGTAGAATGAGTGAAGAGTATGAAAAATAATATTTTCAAATTGTACTTATTAGTTAATAATACATAATAAATATTGCAAATTAAATGTACACTGATTGAAGATGAAACTTTACAGTCCCTGTAAACATTTGTAAACTAGTCCTATAATATATGCACTTCTATTTTCTTTTTACTTATATTGCTATTTTTCCTTTTTTACTATTATTATCAATGTGCCACCGGCGCATTAAAAAAAATGAAAATATCAGCATGAAAACGTTAAATAGTGAATATATAATGCGAAGGCATATATTATATAGGACTACCTGTAAACATGAAGCAAAAAAAATAATACTATTATTAAATGTAAATGCAAATTTAAACACTTTAATTTTACTGAATTTGAAAAATACCAATATGAGATTTAAAAATTATCTTTGAGTGAAAAAGATCGTAAAACAGAAACTGTAGTTTAAAATATCTTAAACTACTAAAATTAAAGCTTGGGTGTCTATAAAAGAAATTAAAGAAGTTCTTCTTTTCTCTGCAGCTTCAATTGACTCTGAGTTCCTTTTATACAATTATCTAAAATTAATCGACTCATAGTTTTGAACAAATTGTTCCGATTCATGATAACTTTGAAATGTCTTCCCCACATGTATATCACTCTCTTCCATTTTAAGAATATTTATTAACCGAGAAAAACTGTTCACTTACCTATATACAGATATTTATAAAACTTCTAAGTTTTTTAAATCAATTTATTCACTAATTGGGATAATTTCAGTATATAGTATATATGTCATGTTTAATTCCCGATCCAATGGCATAATATCTTAAAACCAGATGCGGGTATGCGAAGCCTACAAACAGCAATTTGGCTATTCATACCTGCATGCTGGTACGCTCAGACACTGCCTTTCTATATATATCAGATGACCCACTTTTAATCACTTTTCAGTGTGAATCTTTTTTGAAAATAGTTCATGATCCAATAGACTAGGATTTGATATCATTAGAAGGGTAGGTATGCCTTTTACCATCGTGCTTCAATTGGTCAATTTGGGTACCGTTAGCAATAAATCAGTAAAAATTTACTGGGATTCATCAAAATATCCTTATTATCATTCATCATATTAGTCTCAAATAGTTATTGTAACTGTTAAATTTGGAAAAAAATTAATGTGATTTGTCGAAATCAGTCGATTTTATTTATCGTTCTAAAGAAAGTGTACAAATTATCGTCATGCACCAAAATAAACTGTAAACGTCATTTGGCATGATTTTTTACTGTTCTTCATCATGATGGTACCCCCATTACGACCCTCCATTTATAGGTACTTAACCTGTATTTTTGAGAAATGTCATCCAGTCGCAAACTTCCATTATATTTTGATTCTGTATAGTTGTCTATATATATCCAATTTAAAATTATTATGTCATCAATGTCAAGGGCAGTTTTAATGGGTGGCCCAGGTGGCTTGATTCCCCCCTTTTCTGGGAAATATTTGTTTGATTATATTAGGAATCACCAAAGCATGACTGAAGTGGGCCCCCTCTTAGTCAGTCGGTGGGCTTCCACTTATGAAAATTTCTGGATCAACCACTGGATGTACATTAAATTAACTACAACAAAAATATGATGTATACACACCTATTTCTATTGTCAGAATCATTTGTAGCAGGCCTTCCAAGTTAAGGTCAACCGTTATATACTTTTCTTCATGCAGACAAGCAACTGGACGTTAAGCAACCAACAATCAATCAATCTCGCAGACAAATGACATTGTTCATCTCACATTGTTATTAGCATGATTAGAATTCATGGTTTTAATAACACAATATCCTGAGTGAACAACAATCTCTGTGTACTCTCAGGTGTGTGTTTTAGGGGGTTCTTGAAAGAAATTATTTTTTCAATCAGATTTCTTTTTAAACTCGATGTTGATTCCCCACCTAATTTTCAACAGACAAACTATCTTGTGTCTAAAGTCTAAATAATCAAAAGCACTTTTTAATAACTTGCCAAAATCATGAAAATGTATATACATAGTTGATATAATGTTTTTTTTTCAAAAATATAATAAAAAGTAAGGGTCACATTAATTTTTTTTTCAATCTACAGGTTGGGTAAAGTTGTCAGTTGCCAATACTTGGAAAACACATTATAAAAATAAGGAGATGTGGTATGATTGCCAATGAGACATTTAATTGTTCCTATTGAAAAGATTTTTTTTGTGAGTTTGACAAATAAAAAATTGAAAATGACAATATTTGAGATCAGCTCTTCCTGAATTTATTCGTTTAGTCAACAAAACACACTAAAAAATGTAAATTTCAATTAATTAGGAACAATGCTAAAAATGTTATCAGAAATCTACTTTTTATGATAAAATCAGTGTTAATTAATAATTGAAGGCCACTAATTGTCAAATGTAAAACAATTCAAATTAGAAAACTAATGGCCTAATTTATGAACAAAATAATGACATAGAATAAACAAGTACCCCACAACAACCACTGTCAGACCACCAATTAAATGTCCCTATCGGTTCAACCAAATTTTGCAATTTTCACAGCTTTCTTGATATTTTACTTAACTTCATAGAAACCAGTAAGATCGAGGTCTCCGGAATAGACAAATGATAGTTACCACTAAAAATAACCCCTGGTTTCTGGAAATCTTAAATTAGTATACTATGTAGACTTGCTACAATTCCCTTTCTATTATTTCTCTCTTACTATTAATTTATATGTTTACTGATAAGTGCCAGCCTACTGATTGCCCTTGGAGTTCCTCCTGCAGATGTCAGTATAATTGTAATCTCCTAGTTATAGCAGTAAAATTATTAAAGGGGCAAAATTGAAAAAAAAAAGAAAAAAACATAATTAGGAAGGGACATGTAGCAAGTCTATATACTATGGAGTGCATTAATCCTGAATGTTGAATGCAAACTCATAGACAAGTAAATTTTGACTCAAAATGGTCTTAAATATATTTTCTTTCACCAAAAGTTTCATTTCTGCCAATTTGTTGGTAATAGTTTAAGTAAACAATGACATCAAATGCACTATTATTTTTTTGTCCGAGTAGGCCTACTTTCACATTCATTCTAAATTGGAAGGAGTAATTGGTGATCTGACATCTACAGGCCCCTGATTTGGTACAGGCACATACCATGCAGTGTGGCCTTTAAGACATCACCATTATTTTAGAGTTTCAGAAAATGTTTGAAACACTTTTACATTTTAAATTCCAAAATACAGGTTATTTCTATTTAGGGATAGCAAATCCTTAGCATTTCAAATAATTCTAAATCTTGTAAATAGTAAATTTATAAATAAGACTTTTAAAAGCATATTAAAAAGAAATTATTTTTTTAAGAAATGCTATGTTTAAAGTAGGTACATGTTTTACTGTTAGATGTGAGTACGGTATATATACAAAATGTCTTCATTTTTATTATAGACAATGGACTTAAATGATGTGTTTGAAGAGGAAATTCTGCAGATAGCAGATAAAGATGAAGACCTCCTTTGTGGCAAAGTATTTGCCAAGAATTTTAGAAGCAAATGTTTTATCAAGACTAAATTTCATGATTGCTTTATAGAAAAAATGACAATAGCCAGAATAACAAGCAGTCAGAGGCAGACATTGGTAGGCATTGAAGGGATCGGAAAGTCTTCATCCGCAATATACTATGTCCTTAGTTGTAGAAAAAAGGGGGACAATGGCATTCACTATGTTGACTTGAACGTAATTGAAGCAATCGATAAAAACCTGGAAAAATTTAAGCTATTTGCAGACAATGTGACTTGTAATGATTGTTTAGTAGTAGATCATGTGACATTATCTAATATGCCATTAGTGAAGAAAATTGCAGAAGTTACTCAGTATACACAAATCATTCTGATTGAGTCTGGTTTTACTGCTTGTGCACATACAACAACTGGTGTTGACTTTAGTAAAGATCTTCAGCTAGATTTGGACGAGTTTAAGAAGATATGGACTGGATCTCTTTCAGTACAAACTAAAGGTTTATCAATGTTTCTTGAAGGTCATAAAGGTTCATCATTGTTTCTTGAAGGTCACAAGGTTTATCATGAATTGAAAAGCCAATTGATTGTCACACCAAAACTATTACATAGTACTTTAGATGATATGATGTTGCACAATTTAAAAACTGAAGCTGTCCTTTACTCCGCAAAATGTAGATTACGGGAAGATATAGCTATTATCAACCTTGATGTTAAACATCCTCAGGAGGAAAGATTCATATTAGATACAAAAACCCTGCTGGAGTTAATTAAGAACCATGATGACGGGTTTACCACCACACTTTTTACCTTACAAGAATTTAAGATAGCAATTAATATCTTTGATGTCCAAATTAGTGTGGTATCGAAGCAAGCTCTGAAGGAAAACTATAGATTATTTGAGCTTGAGCTTACAGAGGGTGATGTTTATGTAGTTATAAGTGAATTGCAACCCTCTATTCATTCTTTTTGGATTGAAAAGTTCCCTTATAATTTCAAAGAAGTGACAAGTCATACTGATAACTGTTCAAAAGATTTTCTTCATAGGATAATTAATTATGGTGGTATGCAAAAAGAATTTGAGACAGCGATTGTTAAATTTCAAGCAGAAAATCACATAGTGTTCGTTCCTGATAGAGATGTCTACACAGATACAGACAGTGTTGAAAAACCTGGTAAATGTGAGATTAAGCAGTGTACTGGGATTATAAAGCAGAGACATGGTTTACAATGTCTGAAACCTGATCAAGATAAATTGATGGAATATTCTGATGAGAATACCAATAGGTATGATAAACCTCTAAGGAATGTACACAGAACAGCTCTTTTCATGAGTGAAGAAATAAAAAAGAATAGAGATCAAACTTTACTTGTATATCCCTCTGTTCAGAATCTGGTTGGCTTCAGTTATTTCTTGTATACTGCAAATACTCATTCAAAATGTGGCATCGACGAAGAATCTAGTGGCAGTGTTCCAGTAAAAAGAAAAAGGAATGAAAAAACTTTGTTTTTGGTTCGAGTCTCAACTGGGATCTCTCACACGGGACTAACAATGAACAATGCGTTAAAAGTCTTCAGAAATACCTTGAAAGAAGTATCTGTCCATGCAGTTGTCTTGATTGCTACAAAAGGTAGTGGTCCTTATACGCTAACAGGGAACTGCGTTTTTAAGCATCTATCTATTGTCAATATAGGTCACCAACATTATATGAAATATTTAAAGTTGTGTCTAAAGGAAGAGGATTATTCAGTTATCGATGCAATATTAACAAGCTCTGATGAAGTCGGGAATGAAAGAATCTTTCCACTTGTTCAAAAGATTACCAGGAATGGAAATTGAGCCTGGCGTAATATATTGTGCTGCAGACAGTCACTGAGGCATATATCAGTTAAAAGTGAGGAACAGAGAAGATTCATATGTTGGATATGAGAAAGTGAATAAAATTATTTCTTTTAATTTACTAATTAGTATTTTGTACATTAAACAAATGATTTCTGAAAGATTTAGAACAAAACAAACACGAAAATAGAAATGAAAAGTAACACAAGCAGTTGTGTTATGATTGCCAATGAGAAAACTATCCACCAGAGGTTAAACGATGTAGGAAACAAGAGGTCACCTTAGGCATTCAATAATGATAAAAGAAAACATAACAAAGGTCCTGACATGAAGAATGTAGAAAAAAAGTAGCGAATTCATAAGATTTCAATCAACTAAAAACAAATGTGACAGATATGAGCCAACGAAAACCACTTAGGTTTAGGCACATTACAGCGGCGTTAATCAAGTTTGTCAATGCCACGTTTATCTGGGACATTGGTGTAGCAGCACATCATTAGAATTAACTGTAAAAAATAGTGGTAAACTATTGGTTAACTATGTTAACAACTGTATTCCTTAATTTTCAAAAGGATTCAATTTACATTCTAGTTTGATGAATGAATAATTATACTTCATCTTAGTTGGTATATTATGATGACTGGCAAGATTTATCTGACTTGGACCTCATTTTCATGACTCATTGGTCAATCTCAAGATTTTTGTAGTTTATACTATACCAATAATCAATGGAGCCATTATATTTAGTATAAAAATAATGATGGTTTGGTGTACATGTCCTTTTGGCAGTTTTCTTCTGACCTTAAACCTATTTGAATGGTTCATTTATTGATGTAATTATTTCCCAGTTCAATCCAATTTTCAGATATTTTTAGGCAAAGTGGCCACTATTTTATAGCTGTTGTATGGAATGATTTTAATGTGTACATATCTGGTTGGTATATTCCATGGTTTGTTGGTCAATGTTCAGTTTTCATGGCTCATTGGGTAGTATTAAGATTTTTTTTACATTTTAATCTTTCTCTCAGATATTATAAGCAATAGATCAACTATGGTCACAATGTATAGAGTGATAGTGTACAAATTGACTTGCAGGGTTCATCTGACCTTGAACCAATTTAATGGTAAATTTATCAAGGTTCAATTTTTGGTAACTTGGTTTATTTTTCACCGACTATATGAGCAAAAGGCTCTGTGAATTAAATCCAACAATATTTGTTGAAAAGTATCATTGTTAGGTTGATCTGACCCTTACCTCAATTTCATGGATCATTGATAACGGTAAGTTTATGTGAAACTTGTAGTAAAACCTTTATATAACAGACCTTCACATCAATCACGAAGCAGGTGACACATTGATGCTGACCTTGACCTATTGTGTGTTTATTGACCAATGAAAAAGGTGATTAGTTAATTTCTGAATTACAATAATAGGTCAACCCAATTTGATTGATAGAAACAAGATGAAAATGTCAACTGGGTTAACATATGTTGACCTCATTTTCATGGTTCATTGATCATGATCATGATTCTGAGAGCATTGCATGAAAAAACAGTTCCCTACTGGTTAAACATTCATTGTACAGGATCAAAATGCTTACTTGATCTTTAACTTGTTATGGTGTAAACTTTATAACAAATACCAAGTCAATATCTTCAGTCATGATGAATAAAGTGTGGAATTGAAGTGAATTTTCTAAGACAAAGGACCATAACTATGCACAAATTCATCAGACCAAAACAAAATTAGAACTTAATCTGTAAATTTTCATGAAAAAAAACCCAAATACACCACATATCATATCAATGTATTTAAGCATGAAGAAAACAAGTGTGGAAAATTGATTTGCTAAACAGACCAAGGGACAGGGTGCAAACCTTAAGCCCCCTTCGTCTTCTTCGGTAGGGGACTAATAAAACATGTGAAAGATGAGAGTATGTAGTTTAATAGGCAATGAGACAACTATCTACCCAAGATGAAATGACAAATTCAAACAATTACAGATTACCATGAATACAGCAGGCACTTAACAACAATCAAAACCCATACCTCTTTCAGTTAATGTTACAAGAACCTTCTGACGGACAGCAATCAACATCAAACAGTGAATTAGTTTCCTTGTTTTTATCAGGCACATACAGAATAAGGCATGGATTTAACCATTCTGTAAGAGTTCAGTTCTCTACTTAACTTGGACCAATGATAAACATGGTAAAACGGCTAAACATTAGACGGAACTGTTTAGTTGAAAGGGGCTTGTTGTCAAATTGGGTCTATGCACAAAAACAACTAACAACATGGCAAAAGAAACAATGTAACAATCTAAGTCAGTTCCCATAAGTAATATTTCAACTTTATTTAAAAAGACAGATATTTGTCTGTCCAATAGGAATCCTCTGACTTTGGGCTCATTCACTTTGGAATAATGAAATATGTAATGTGTAAAACTATTGTAAGGTGCAATAAGAAAAAATAGCAAAATAAAACTGTTGATCATTTTTATTTATTAAACTAGAATGTTAAACAAATATTTGTTAAACATTTAGTCTAAGTAAACGTTGTACATGTATACATGATTTGGAAAAGTAATTTAACAAATGTGGGGTACTTGTACCCTTTTTCTGGTTTCATTCTTTTCAATGAAAAAAAACCCCAATATTTATATGTTTCAATTAATATCCCATCATTTCGTCAGTGGCATATTGCTTTGGACACTTTTCATATCAAAGAAATTTGACTTCATTAAGCTGATGTGAACAATAACATTATCTAGAGGTGGATCCAGGATTTTTGAAATTTCAGATAATTGAATATATACAATTCATACTTGAAACCTTTTTTTGGACGATTTTGTCCTGTTTACATCTTTTGTGAAAAAAAATGTGATTCTACCAAAAATAAAGGACTTTTGAGTGATTACTGATAGGACAACAAAAACCATCCCAAAACATAAAACTACTATTAACTTGACTAAGTGTTTATCAATCTTGACTACCTATGAGGGTATTAATGCTCTTCACCAAACATAAAACATAAAACAGAATATTACAATACACCATCATTATTTGACATTTCCTTAATATACTTCCGACACTTTGAACATTGCAATAAAAAAATTCTACAGAAATGCTTCGGTATGTATCATACTCAAAACTTTACTTACAAAGTTTTGTATAAATAACAATGGAATTCTAAAAAGAATAAAAGTAGATGTGACAACATGAAACCTCTATGTTTTCATAGGGGGTCACCATGTGACAGTGCCAAACCGATCACATCCTCACTGATAAACCAGAGGTGCAATAAATAAAACTATCAAACTTTTATATTCTTCACATTTGTCTTGTAAACAAATTATTTATTCAATACACTGAGATCACTCTTGAATAAATTATCACAATTATATGAATGAAGCTACAAAAAAAAATGAATATGTGAACAATAAAAATAAATAATAAAATATGTACTGTACAATAAACATCCTTTAAATAAGTACAATTAAATGAATAATGAACACAATAAAAACAACAAATGGCACAAGGAATGAGCTAACATTTTTATGATCTTTAATGGATGTATGAAAAAAAAAAACAGTAAATTGTTGAAACCCTCATCAAATATGAATGTGATAAAAAAAAAAAAACATCAAAAAAACTTCTTTTTTTTTGTACCATGATATTGTTATTTTTGTTAAGTCTTTTAATTATTGAAAATGCTCTATTTCATTGCATGCATTTGGTAATTTGTTATCCAGTAAAATATCAAGACTTAGAAGACTGTCTGATTCTTTTTTAAGAACTATCAAATATAAGCAGTTTTTTGTGACGAAATTTGTCTATTAGAATATAAAGTATGGTACTTTTTTAATTCTTAAAGTGACATGCTTTTGTAATCATTTCTCTTGTAGTCCATAAACAAACTTCTAAAAGAAATTATCAAATTTTAAATAACAAAAATAATTTAAAGAAAGAAGTTTTGATAGGATTTTTATGTTAGAGTTACCTTTACTAAAAGTATTTGAATTTTACCTTTCATCATGTCAACTTTTTTTTATCACTTATGTTTTGCATAGATACAACTTAATCAGAAGTTTATGGCTATGCTTTAATGAAAGACAGATGTAACTTTTATATATCGAACAATATATTTATGTTGGTAATTGTATATTAGCATCAGCGTCTGTATATAAGCCACTAGCTGAAACTGCCCGTACCAGTACAAACACGTAAATTCCAGCGGGCTCTGTAATAGATGAAGGCATTCCAAATTCTATATTCTGATTGGTTGTTTCTAGCCACTGTACTATATTAGATCCTCCCCTGAATGTACCTGCTGATATTTCATACCATAAAGTTTCTGACGATGAGAAAACATTCTCCCATAATACATTGAATTTGTTGTCAAGCCACTCGATGATAACTTGTTTGGAATCTAAAATTTGAAAAATATTTAATGATGAAAATTGCGCTCAAAAGTTGAATATTATACATACACCCTAATCCGTCAGATATTACTTTACATATTTTTTTTTTCATATTAACTTTATGGTAATGGTTTATGTAAATATGACCAATAGATCACAAGATTTATACTGAATTGTTTTTTTGCACAATAGCGTGATTATAATTTCATTTGCAACACAAATTCAGATAATTATTTTGCAGTTTCCAATAAGAATTCAAATTTTTTATTGTAATCTATTGTTCCCTCATTTATGCAGTTGTTTGCATAACACTGGTTTGTTAATAAATTTAACTTCTAGCTTTAAACATTCAACTCAGGCTATTTTTTTCAAATTATGCCTAACTTTCTATGTCATTTGGTCACGCTGATCAGTGTTATCTTATTGGAAATAATAACACATTTTTATATTTTTATTTACACATGGTAAAATTCTTGAGGATGAGATTCAAAATATTTGTTTTATTTAAAAGAATAATATTTGGTAAATTATTTTAGAATGTTACTTTTAGATTGAATGCTTCTTTTTGTAACTTTATAGGGGTGTAAAAGTGTTGACCGAAGTACATTTTGTATATCCACACTTCATTCTAAAAATGTGAAGTCAACACGTTTACAACACTATGAAGTTACAAAAAAAGAAGCATTCAATACTTATAATTTACATTTTTTAGCTAGGATTATGAAAACAAGATTTTTATAAAGTTTTTATTTAATTTACCTGTACACTTTGTTGTGGGACCTTGTGTCACAATGAATGATACATTTTATTGTGTAATAAAGTTGATTAAGGAATAACGTGAGATTGCAGTGTAGTCAATCAGAATAATGTTTTATGATGAAACATACATCTAATGTAATTATTAAATAATCAAATAAGAAACTTATCTTCTATAATTTCATTTCACAGTTTTGCATGTAATTTTTTACTAATGCATATAATTTCATATGGATGAAAAAGTGGTCCCTACAATTATCTGCTGATAATATTTGCAGCAGCCATAAGATAAACTAAGTATAATACATACTATCTCTAACTGGTGGTGTTAATAAAACAGTCATATTTCTGGACACTTTGTCACTCTTTTTATACAAGACATTAATGGCCTGTACATGTACAGTCTGGTGGGACTCTTTCAGCTGCAGATTATAGAAATAGGTGAAGAATAAATCCTGTTGTATTGGGAAACTAACTTTCTCTTTCTTCGTCTGACTTCCTTCAAATGTAATCTGCAAATAAATTTTGACATTATTTTAAATAACATTTTTTTTAAATTCAAGGTTAAAATTCTATATATTTTTTATATAATAAAAATCTTGAAGCTTTATTCATCAGCAAGCAAAGAGAATATTATTATAATTTTTATTTTTCAAATAACCAATTTTATTTTTTACATGAAATTCACTGTAAATTCATAAATTTCTGTGTGCATTTCTAATTGGGATTGTTGAACAATGGACAAAAAAATAAGATCAATTATTATGATCTCAGCAAAATGCTGCATTATAAGATAATGCTGTTGGAAATGAAAATACTGATTTATTTTTGCCAAACATGTCCAATTGTAATTTTCAAAACTATAAAAATATAGATATTTTTTTTTTAATTGACTTATTTATTTATCATATTGCAGTTTTTAAAACATCTTTTCAAAATGTTTTGCCTATTACACAGTAATGCTGTTGAACCTAGAAAGAATCCCTCGATTTAATTAAAATCATTTGTATATGCTTTTTAGATTTCAGCTGACAGTTTTATACTTTACTGTAAATTTATTTATTTTTTTGTGGGATCCAATTATCATGAATTGAGGAAAAATCATATTTACTTAGGTTAACATTTAAATTTGTGGTTCACCTATACCCAAGAAATACACTAAAATTTGTATCCTGCTTATTAATAATAATAAATCCACAGTTTATATTTTTCCTTCCGTAACATTTGAGGAGAAAAATCTCAGCCAATTTGTGTAAAATATAAGTATTAGAAGATCTTTCTATGAATTTTCATACATACCAAGTAATTATCAATACCAATAGAATCAGTAAAACCTTGCCACTTTAATCTGACGACATCTGTCACACTCTGGAAGCCATCTTTAGATATATATTCACTGGATGACAGATAAAATGGTGACACAACTGCACTAGTGATGGAGGGAGACTTGTTTGATATTCTGACTCCATCTGAGGATGTAGTATTTCCTAGTCCCATCTTGTTATAACATTTGACTGATGTATACACTGTTAACCCTTCAAGGTCACTGTAATCAAACTCCATCGAAACACTTTTAACTGTTGTAGTTGTCCAAGGGTGAAGGTCACTTCCACCTGGTTGATATCCTGCAAGTATAATAATGAATTATATACTGAGCATGATTCCACTCTCATTTTAAAATGTATGTCCAATACTATGTTCCCTTTTATGCAATTTGGTCAATGACTTACAACGTATGTATCTATAAAGATGTTCTCATCTCAATTGTTTTCCAAGTCAAATGGTTTAGTAAGAGTATTTTCAAGACTTAATCTGCAAATAATAATTTTCCACAAGAATGGGGATCCATCTCTTCAAATTTTCACTCAGAAAGCAAGAGGCTTGCAAACTTTAAGCAGTTACATTTTTTTCTCTCTTTATTTCTGTAGATTTGCCAATCTGGGCTCTTGGTCATAAAACTTTA
This sequence comes from Mytilus galloprovincialis, assembly GCF_965363235.1. NCBI lineage: Eukaryota > Metazoa > Mollusca > Bivalvia > Mytilida > Mytilidae > Mytilus > Mytilus galloprovincialis. The sequence goes on from NC_134844.1 coordinate 28,700,001, forward strand.
TTTATTTAATTATTTTTTAACCAGTTTTTAAATTGGTTGAATTCTGATTCTAAGTACAATAATTGTACTCAAAATATTTTTGACTGCAAGGCATGTTTTCTTACCAAAGGCATACTGACAGAAGTCAATACCAGACTCTGCATCTTCTACTTCCCAGTTAGCTGAAACAATGTTGATTTCCCAGGCATCTTGATCAGCACCTTAAACAAAGATATGACAGTGTCATTGGTTATAAAAAATGATCTATGTTCCATACAATTTTGATGAAACTTTATTCTTAGAATAAAAATTCCTAAACCTCTCAATCGTAACTAGCTTTTAAAATATAACAGTTACAGTAAATCTGAAGATAAGAAGGCACTTGAAGAGGATTCACTTAATTTTATTGATACCAATTTGGAGTGTATTTGCAAATGTTGATGTTTTGTTGTTTCCTATTTTTTTGTCTGATGACCGTTCTTTTGAGAACAATGAAACATATTTATTTCATTAAGATAGCTTGATCTGGTAATACACTTAAAACATTATTTTTTATACAGTTGATCAATTGTTTATGAATCAAAGAATCTGTAATTTAACCGAAGAGTTAGCCTGTGTTGAAACAACTCAAATCCTGGTAAGGGGGATAATGCACTGGTAATAATTGCAAATCATAGCAATTTTCATTGATTTTTAAAATACATAAACAATAAAAAGTGAATCTACAAAACTTTACCTCAACCGCCAATTAGCTTGAGGAATACATATATAATTATAAAAAACAATTATGGAATTAAACAAGAATGTGTACATAGTACACGGATGTCCCATCCGCACTATCATTTCATTTTCTATGTTCAGTGGACCGTGAAATTGGGGTAAAAACTCTAATTTGGCATAAAAATTAGAAAGATCATAATCATAGGGAACATGGTACTAAGTTTCAAGTTGATTGGACTTCAACTGTATCAAAAACTACCTTCACCAAATCCTTAACCTGAACAAATGAATGGACGAACAGACCAGAAAACATAATGAATAATAAATGGGGCATAAAAATGTAGATAACGTAATATTTGACAAATAAAGTTGGATATCAGATCCATTTTTACAGAAGTGGTCTTAACTGTAAGTTAGGGGAATATCATATACATTAATCAGGTGTTTTGTGTCCTGTTTTGAATTGTTTTACATCTTTCATTTAAGGGTTTGTTCTTGGTTGCAAGTCATTCAGTGAACTTTTATTTACATCCTCATCATTTGGTCTATGGTGGTTGGTACTGTCTCAGTGGCAATCAAACCACATCTTCTTATTTCTATATTCAATAAATAAAGTGAAATGTTTAATATACCTTATTGTGACTTCCAGATGAAGAATAGCAATAAAAGGGCTATCCTTTGCTTTTTTAAAGTTTTTTTAGAGTGCAAATACTGATTTTGTATCATGGATGGTAACCCCATATCATATGTTCTTCTACAAGAGTGAATTACTTTTCAAAGAGGGCTGTTATATTCCTCTAGATGCATCCTAACACCAAGTTATGAGAAATCACTTGGTACAGTATTAGAAATCTCAAGTCTTTCAGATTTCATACACAATTCTTACCTGTACCATCATAAACATAGTCGAATATAGGAGGAGTAAGGTCAACTAAAACTGGGTCTGAGTAAGCTATGGTCTGCAGTCCTGCAGCATTGGTTGCTATGACAGTTATGTAAACAAATGTTTTGTCCACCAGGTTGACTTTGTTATTCAAACCAAATTTTCTTCGACCTTCACATTTGAATGTTTGAATCTGTGTACCACCTTGAGTATAACCTTAAAAATAAAATGAATCTATTTTATCTCAGAATCATTTATCAAATTATACATTTATTCCTTAACATTTCTTCACCATTGTTGCAATTTAACATGCCAAAAATCAATATTTAATCTCAGATTTCTTGTAATATTTCTTCAATTGTGAACAGCAATCCAAGTAGCCCAAGTTTAAGACCACATCTAACCAAGAAAAAAATACATTTTGAAAACAAATTTCTTCATTCATTTCTATACACATCAGGGATTATAATAATGACATAACTGACGGTCACCTCTGCCTGCCATAACAAACAGTATGTTAAAATACAATTTTGTTTTTTCTGTCTGAGGTGTGGTAAAAGTATAGTCAAATAAATATGTTTCAAGCTCACATGAGATTTTTCACTACAGGTACCGGTTTCTATCATCTCTCTTACTTTGCCTCCTGTCTACTCAAAGACGAGTCTTTCGGAACAGCACCAACTTAACCAACTTTTCTATAGTTCTTTTAAATGAATCAAAACTTTCAAATTGTAGAAAATGCACCATAAAAAGTCTTGTAGATAAAGAATTAATATTAAATTACCTTTTATGGGTTTTATTTGAATAAAAGACAGCTTTTACCAATCCATTTTTAAAGAATTTGCAATTAAACAGCTTAATTCTTTAATTCATCACATACGTCAACTCTTTAACAAAAACAGGTTTATTAGAATGATATACTGTGGATTCATTTATTTTCATGGGTACCAATTTTTGAAGATTGAAGAAAACTTACATTTGCGTGGATATTTGATTATGTGGCTTTCGTAAAGTCTGTATATAATCATACAGTAAACTTGTAATTTGTTGTACATTTTAATTCTTGGTTTCCCTGCACTCAAGAAAAAACACAAAAATTGGTATCCAATGAATAATAATAAATTCACAGTACATGTACTAACTAAGTGGCAAGTGCATATAAACAATGTAAAAACCTACCTATAGCCCATTTATAATCCACAATTGGTGACTCTGGATCAATAAAACTCCACGAGCCATGAATGGAACTCCATTGGTGGATGTAATCAATATGACCATTCACATGACCAGAGGAAGCTGAGTCCAACTGGACCTCGTGTACCTGTATATTATCATAGAATAAGCCTGTCTTCATGTCCAGGCTTCCTATTGTTAATTGTGCACTATTTGTTGAAGCTGTGAAATAAAATGTATGTCTGTGCCAAGACGTTAATTCTCTTGTATTTGTCCCATGATCATCTCTTCTGTAACTTTTTGTGTATATAAGAAAGACATGATATTCATCACCTAACTTCACAAAGCCTTCTTTATTAGCCACATAAGCTTCCCATATTGGTAAGTGACTGGTATAAAACGTTACACGGTACAATTTCCCTGCTTCAACACTTGTCAATGTTTGCTGTAGCTCCCCACGTAAATACAAGAAGAAGTTGCCATCATGTGCCAAATTACTGGTTGATGTGACTGCCGTCAAACAAGTCCCAGTTCCCCCTGTCCAGCTAGCGGGATGGTGGAATGTTTGTGTGTATGTACAGATGTCTGTGGTTGTACTAAGTGTTTCCCAGGATATTATACTTCCTTTAGTCAATTCAAAAGATGGATTCTGTACGATGTTAGTATCTAAATGTGTCAATGATTCAGGTATAGGTCCAGTTACATCAATAACAACACCATCAGAGACAACTTTGTCTGATATCAATCCAACAGCATCGATTGCATATACTTTATGGTACATCTTTGACCCTAAAATAGATTTATCTTTTATCTTCTTATTCATTTGTACATAGAGGCATAAGATTCAGTATCTAGATATAATCAATTCATTTTTTTCTACAATTGTTTTAAATTTATTTAATAATCACTGCCTTGCTCTGTTAGATAGCTGACTCATTTGCAATCATACCACATCTCTTTATTTTTATACTGATTTTTTTTTTTTAATTCTAATTTACTGAATGTTTAGTACAGTAACCATTAAATATATATCTGTCATAGCCAATTTGGCCCAAGACCACAATTAATGACCCTACTTTTCGTTGTCCACGAATATAGTTCCCTTTAATTAAGGTGTATTCTTTCTTATTTTTTTTCTTTGCCTTTCTCATTGATTATTTAGTTTTTATGGGTTGGAAATGAAAGAAGAGAGGTGAAATAAACTTCTGGATGTTGTATTTTAACTGATTTTGATATGGAAAGAGTGATTAGGCTAAGTGCAAAAAGGTAATATTTACAGTTTTCGGAACATCTCTTGACTTGTCAATAGGGGTAGGGATGTGTATTGGCTAAATTTGTAAAAGTGATTGTTACAATCTTTCTGAATTTTGGATACACTTTTAGACAGGTACTATACATTACACACACAAAAAATTGGACAAAAGTGCATGGTGCAAATTTTTTAATGTGACAAAACGTTATAAAGAACTAATAGAGAAATTAATTGTGGTCTGTGGCCATTTGATGTTTGTACTTAGAGGAAACTAGAACTATAAAACTGTGACAAATAGTCCAGGTTGTTGTCTTTTTGACATATTCCCCATTTTCATTCTCAATTTTACTAGTTGGAGAAACAAAGCTAAATTATTCATTTATACTGTCATCTAAATAAAAAGAGCATTCTCTAAATGGATCCTAAACCAGTTTATCATATTGATCAGAAACATTCACAGCTTGTACCTTGTGTTGCATTATTAGCCAGATATCTAGAAGCAGAGACGTGGAGACCAACATTTTCCCATGGTTTGAGGTCACATTCTGTGCTGGTAGTAGTTGAACCAACACACCAGTAGTACTCTTTTATTCCAGCCTCTGTATCAGAAAATCCATGCCAGTGAGCTCCAGCAAATGATGAAGAATTCTGATATTCCATATCCTCTAAACCTGTTATCAATTAAATAACAATAAAGCTGACTCAGAAATTAAAAAAAAAATATGCTTATATGAGATCAATGTTATTTGGAGTGTACCAATTTATGTATATTTTGTATGTAGAGACAACCAAAAATTTAAAAGTTTAAGGATGTTTGCTCCTCTACTTTTTGAATTGTTGCCAGATTTTCGGAATCCTCTGATTTTATCAATGTATTTACATTAAAAAAAATTGGCCCACTAACCCCTACTTTTCTTTTCATATTTTTATTACATATTATTTAAAAAACCATATTTCAAAAACTTATGAAATCCTTGTTATTTTTTCGTAGTTTTTTAAACAAAAAAGGTGCCAATGTTGAGTGAAAGAAAAATCTAGAGAGAATTATTTCCCGCCAAATTTTCGACGACTTATATTTCGAAAACAAGCACACGGACCCTCCATTTTTTTCTGCTTTTTTAGTTTCTTTATTCATATACTTTCAATTTATAACAGTCTTTTAAAAAGCCTGTTATTTTTAGACAGAGTAGCGAACATCCTTAACAATGGTATAATTTCCTATAGGCCTGTATGGAAAATTTGACAAAAACATGAAATTAAGTAGTATCTATAATTATACAATTTCGCTTCAATCAAGTCTAGTCTTGTTTGTTCATTTTTAATAAAATATGCTCATTTAGGACATTTAGTTAAAAAGGAATAGCAAAAACAGTGGGTTTTTTTTTTATCAAAGAAAAAACAAGTTTATATTCACTTGATCAAGCTGTTTTTGAAGAAAATTAAAATTTCACCAATTTTTCATTTTATAAAAAAGTTAAATATGCATTTATTCTATAACTTTTGAAAACTTTACTATTTACCTATCCCATCATACACCATTCCTGCCGTTGGTTTGATGTGATCTATTGTAAACCCGTCAGATGTTGCTGTCATGTGGACACCAGAGTAACTGTATGCCACAACATTGACATAATATGTCACTCCTACTTCATAATTTAATCTTGTCATGTTGTAATGAGTTGTCTTTCCTGATAATGTATCTGATAAAATCAGGAAATCATGTCCTGCAAAATTGGAAATACATTTCAATAAATGAATCCTTTTCACTAGTAGTGCATTTTTTAAAATGAAATTAATACATGCATTACACACAAATTAAAAGAAGAGTAACATAACAAGAATGTGTCCATAGTACACAGATGCCCCAATTGCACTATCACTTTCTATGTTCAGTGGACTGTGAAATTGTGTTCAAAACTCTAATTTGGCATTAAAATTATAAAGATTTTACCACAAGGAACTTATGTACTAAGTTTCAAGTTGATAGAACTTCAACTTCATCAAAAACTACCTTGACCAAAAACTTTAACCAAAAACTTTAAACTGAAGCGGGACAGACAGACAGATGAATGAATGAATGGACGGACAGATCTTATTTGGCATTCAAATAAGGGACGACATCAGAAGTTCAATGTAGGATCAAAAGAAATTAATTCATATAGTTTTTTCACTGACCCCCCTACCCCCCTCTTAACATAATTTGGGAAAAATTGATTGACAAATAAGGATATATATAAAATCGAAAGTTTTTTATCCTTCATTGATTTTTTTATGTCGTCCCTAAGAAAGATGATATCATAGGGAACATGTGTACTAAGTTTAAAGTTGGTTGGACTTCTACTTCATCAAAAACGACCTTGACCAAGAACTTTAACCTGAAGCAGGACAGATGGACGGTGCGAAGAACAAAAACGGATGAAAGGACCCACAGACCAGAAAACATAATGCCCCTCTACTAATGTAGGTGGGGCATAAAAATCAAAGTTAAAATTCATTTACTGGCAAAAAGCTGCAAATGGATAAACCTGCCTTAAAATTACCTCCAATACTGCGTGCTAGACAAAGTCATCAAACTTTCAATAATTGATGTAATGCCTGTTGCTTATTTTATAGAAATATCATTGAGTATTCTGGTTATCAGTTGACATTGAAATTGTCATATTAAGGGCTGTAGTTTTGAACAGTTGGGAAGCTTTGTAATAATAAAGTTATTTCATTGATGGACAAACAAGAATGTGTCCACAGTACACGGATGCCCCATTCGCACTATTATTTTCTATGTGCAGTGGACGGAGATCATATCAAAGGTAACATGTATACTAAGTTTCAGGTTGATTGGACTTCAACTTCATCAAAAACTACCTTGACCAAAAACTTTAAACGGAAAATTGCACTTTCATTTTTTATGTTCAGTGGACCATAAAATAGTGGAAAAAAATATAATTTGGCATTTAAATTAGAAAGATCATATCATAGGGAACATGTATACGAAGTTTCATGTTGTTTGGACTTCAACTTCATCAAAAACTACCTTGACCAAAAACTTTAACCTGAAGCTTGACAGACAAACGAACGAACGGACGGACAGATGAATGGGGGGACAGACAGAGGAACGAATGCACAGACTAGAAAACATAATGCTCCTCTACTGTCGTAGGTGGGGCATAAAAATGTTTGATCACGTACAGAATATAAAACTAAATTAATTATTTCTACTTTTTTAAGCATTTGAATAATATGTGAATAATAGATTATGATATATAGATAAAGAAGATACGGCATAAGTGCCAATGAGAACTCTTCTTCCAAGTCACAATTAGTAAAAAGTAAAAACCCTTATAGGTCAAAGTCTTGCCTTTAACCTGGGAGACTTGGATCACACTGAACAGCAAGCTATAAAAGGCCCCAAAAATAACTAGTGTAAAACCAACAGTGTAATCTACATAAAAATTTAGACACACAAGAAACACTTATGAACAACATCAACAAATGACAACCAGAGAACAACAAGTTCCATGTTCATTTCCATATGGCCCCTGGTATCATCCCTCAACCCAAATGAGCACTTTGCTAGCTCTTTGATCTAATATTGGAGTATCAGAATGACACCAGGGCTGTTACAGAAAAGAACATGTTCTAATACAATAATATAGTAAACCTAACCTCCAGGGAATGTACTTATGTAGATTCTGAACTCTTTGATCAAAGTGGCAGCATTAACAAACTTTTCATTCCAGTCAAAGGTCATAGGTCGTCCTTGTCTGACAAAATCAGCATCTTTTACATTGGTCCCTGTCACCTTCTCTGTAACCTACAATATATACAAAGTCACATGACATTCATGACAATGCAACAAGGTTCAACACTTTATACAAACAATACCATACATGTGATTTATTTAAATTGAATTTTATATTAATGTACTCTTCAAATAATATTCTTTTGAATACTGTAAATTCAGATATTATTGTGTCCATTTGTTATTTCATTTCACTATAATGCGATAGGTATCTTTGCGATATTGAAAAAAATCTGGTTTAATTCATATACAAAATTTCAAAATATGAGTTTAAATTATTGTGACTTACATCTAATATAACCTTGTTGCATTTTTCACAATAATAAAACATCGCAATAATTTCTGAATTACAGTAAACTTATCAAAATTGTCAATTTAACATTGTAATAAGTTTTTTTAATATTGGTTTTAAAAGTACTAACATTTTATTATTTATACTTACAGCTTTTCCTCCTGCTGTAGCCAGAGCTAGATTTCCTGTAGATATCATTATACCATTGGTTTTAAAGTCAGCAAATGTTGTACCATCATACCATAAACGGACAAAGAAGGAATAATCCTGACCATTGGTGAGGTAAAACTCTGCAAAAAATATATATCATAAAATATGTGTACTTGATTTTTTTTTTTAAATATGCCAAACATATTTTGCTTGATTATTATAGACCACTTAATTTCAAAATTGCTGTGATACAAAATCTTAAGTTTTTCATACCTCTAATAGTGTTGAGCTTACTGTTGCAACTTAATGCACTGATAGCTAATCTTTTCTAAAGTAGCTTTTAACTTAGAAATTTGAAATCTAATGAAAAAGCAACACTGTAATAACAGCAAACATCATACCAAAGTTGACTTATTTCAGGAGAAATCGTTTAGACTATTGTTTCATAAACATGCAAAAAAAATGGTATGAGTTTTCATGTAACTCACTATCATGAATGTTTTTTAAAATATCTATAATTCTAATTATGGTTGACAAATAATTAAACCAAACCTGCTGTACCAGATAATTAGCCAGCTGTGATCATGGTGATACTGTAAACCAACTTTTTCGCAATTACTTTATTTCACGTTTTACCTTTTATAGTCCACTTCGCTGCTATTTAATTTCGCGATTTTCTTATTTATATGATGTAGTTTGATAAGGAAAGATCCCAGTTTTACATATTAGCGACGATTTATTTCGCATTAATTTTCTACACGTGAAAGTCACAAAAATAAATCGCTAGTGAAAATAAGTTGGTTTACAGTATACCAAATGTATGTTGCAATATTCATAATCAGTGATTTTTTTCAACAACAAAAAAACAGATTTATTTATGATGATCAATGTTTTACATTCACTGTTTTCATCTGTGATTTTTATAAGATCCATTATAAAATTTATACCATATTCAGAAGAGTATGTAGCTGATGTAAGCTGTGCTGCATCATGCCAGACTCTATCATCTACAGAAGTATATATTCCATCTGGTAATGTACCACTAGACAACCCTACACTCCATTCAAACCTAAAATAAAAGTAAAATACCATTTCAATTGTTCAAACAAAGAACCTAATAAACTGACTTATGTTTCAGTTTCATTTGCTAAATTTTATGCTATGTTATCATTGTCTATCAACTCCCAATTGTAGAGTTATTCCCTGTCTCATTACTATCTGCCAGTATCCCCTGAGTATTGTATCTGAGGATGTACTCACCATTGATGAGCTATTCCCTTCCTCATTATAAACTGTCAGTACCCCCTGATCAGAACAGTATCTGAGGATGTACTCACCATTGAGGAGCTATTCCCTTCCTCATTATAAACTGCCAGTACCCCCTGATCAGTAAAGTATCTGAGGATGTACTCACCATTGAGGAGCTATTCCCTGCCTCATTATAAACTGTCAGTACCCCCCTGAATATTGTACCTGATTATTTATTCACCATTGTGGAGATATTCCCTGTCTTATCATAAACTGTCAGTACCCCTGAGTATTGTACCTGATTATCTATTCACCATTGTGAAGATATTCCCTGTCTTATCATAAAAGAGGGACGAAAGATACCAAAGGGACAATCAACTGCCAGTACCCCCTGAGTATTGTACCTGGTTAGTTACTCACCATTGAGGAGCTATTCCCTGTCTCATTATAAACTGCCAGTATCCCCTGAGTACAGTATCTGAGGATGTGATTTCTTGGTCATCCAAACTATAACCATTGACATCATACACTTCTATCAAATCATTTGGGTTGGCTGAAAAAGATTGTCTATGAGCTATATTCAATTTAAATTATACAATTCATTTTAGGACACACCAATTTAATTTCTTATTCTACTGATATTTCCACTCCAAAAGTTGGGGAGAGGGAGCAATTTGAAAATAATTTACATCTATGTTCCTTTTCCAGCTATTCCAATAAATGAAAGAGGTGTAAAATACCAACCAACACACAAACATATTACTCTATCTCATTGTAAAAATCTAAATTTCAGCTCAATGTCAATATACTATGAATGAATTACTTTTTTCATGGATAATACATTTTGTAGATTAAAGAAAAATTCTTTTTTGGGGGATATTTGATTTCATGGTTTTGTCAAAATCTGCGTACAAGTCTTTAGAAAAATTGTCTTTTGAATATTTAAAGTTGTGTTTTATGTATTCTCAACAAAATTGATATCCAATGAATGATATTGAATCTACAGTGAAAGGAGAATCATTCTAGCATCTGGCTATAAACCTCTTTACCACAGTAATACTTACATGCTGTTACACTGTTACATGTTAGACTTGGATCATATGAACATTTCTGGTCCTGTGGAGCACACACACAATGTCCTATACAGGATCATGTCACACAGCGTCTAATTAGTTCTAGTGATCCACCTGACTAAACCTCTTCACCACAGTAATACTTACCTGCTGTTACACTGTTACATGTTAGACTTGGATCATATGAACATTTCTGGTCCTGTGGAGCACACACACAATGTCCTATACAGGATCATGTCACACAGCGTCTAGTTAGTTCTTGTGAACCACCTGACTAAACCTCTTCACCACAGTAATACTTACATGCTGTTACACTGTTACATGTTAGACTTGGATCATATAAACATTTCTGGTCCTGTGGAGCACACATACAATGTCCTATACAGGTGAATGTCATACAGTGTCTAATTAGTTCTAGTGAACCACCTGACTAAACCTCTTCACCACAGTAATACTTACATGCTGTTACACTGTTACATGTTAGACTTGGATCATATGAACATTTCTGGTCCTGTGGAGCACACACACAATGTCCTATACAGGATCATGTCACACAGTGTCTAATTAGTTCTAGTGAACCACCTGACTAAACCTCTTCACCACAGTAATACTTACATGCTGTTACACTGTTACATGTTAGACTTGGATCATATGAACATTTCTGGTCCTGTGGAGCACACACACAATGTCCTATACAGGAGAATGTCACACAACGTCTAACCAACTCTAGTGAACCACCAGATTTTTTATTAAAGGCTGAGTGAATCATGGCACTTCTTAGTCCAACCTAGAATTAAATATAGAAACATATGACTGTATAATCATAGAACTGAAGTTTCAATAGGGAATGGACCATATCACCACATAGTAAAAAATAAATCAATTAAATAAGGCTGATTGGATTAAGCACAAGATGGTTATATCTGCAGGCTTGCCTGGATCACAGCTATTCTCAGTCCAACATAGATTAGATGTTAAAAGAATTAAGTGGCTCCCTGCACTTCTTAAACCATAACAGCAGAGTAGATTGGAGCTGTTACAATATTACAATGTAATGAAATGACCAATTTCATTATTGAAACAGTGTAACAATATTTGTATATATACTCTTGTGAATAATAGTAGTCTCATTGGAAATCCTATCACATCTCCTTGATTCTAGAGTATAGTTGCCTCATTGGTAATTGCAATCAACTCACATCTCCTGGATTCTAGAGTATAGTTGCCTCATTGGCAATTGCAATCAACTCACATCTCCTTGATTCTAGAGAATAGTTGTCTCATTGGCAATTACAATCAACTCACATCTCCTTGATTCTAGAGAATAATTGTCTCATTGGCAATTGCAACTTGATTCTAGAGAATAGTTGCCTCATTAACAATTGCAATCAACTCACATATTCTTATTTATATATAAAAGTTATTATATGTCTTACCCCATTGACTGCCCAGACAGTGACATACACTGTATCATACAATATAAGGTTGAGAGTAGGTACAGTATTTAGTTGTATATATCCTTCATCATTGTGATCTGTTCCTGTTGTTGTGTATCCATACTTTGTTGATGTGTCCTTCAAAAGAAATGGTATTTCATTTGTCTGCTATTTTTTTCATAATAAAACTAATGATATATGTATCTATAAATTTAGGCAAGCATGCAAATTTCTTTACACCCAAATTACTATTTGGAAAACTGTCCGGCTGGACTTGAGAATCGTCCTGCTTAAACTTTTGACATAATACAACAATCAATTTTCCATTGTGGCGTCAGATATTTTCTATTATGACGTCAAAACTTTAATGATGTCCAGTAATAGTGGACAAATAGCAATAAGGTGCATTGGATCACTGTAAGAATAAAAAAAAATCTTTTTCATTCATTGTTTTCACACAGTGTCATATTTTGTCAAACCACTTTAAATAGCTACTCCTCATTCAAACAAAGAAAAAAAAGAGTGATTAAATTCTATAACTGAATAGATTATAACTGAATAATTACTTACATCAGTCAAATCATCTTTTAAATAACCGCTCCCTACAGTAACGTGATAATAATCTATCCCTGAATGAATGTCTGAGAATCCTAGCCACGCTAAATACAATGCTCGACTGGACCAGGTCATGTGACCATTTTCATGTCGTGTTAAATTAGCTGCATGTTCTGTGTCCACTGCAAACATTCCTTTTAAAAAAGTATGAATAAAAAGATATCAATTTTGTGAGAGAGCTGTCATAGATTTTTATTGGCTAAATTTTCATGGCATTTACTATGTCTACTATATACACATATAAGCAAAATATCATATTTTTTGTATATAAGTTATAAATATACATATTATGAACTAAGTATGAAATTTTCCTAAATTGAATTAACATCTATGCTTTAATGGACTTCTATTCACATTTAATTTTGCTCCCTTGTTAAATATTTGCACAAAATGCCTTGATAGTAAATGTTTCACAAGCAAATGGTTCTTGCAAAAGTTAAAAAAATATTGTGAAAATTTTAGTCTTAATCAAATACATATTTATTTGTTTAATATGTGAGAGGATTAATGCCTTCATCTGAACATGAAACTTTACAAACATAGGAATATAGAATATTAATTAAAAGTAATTAAAAGTAAATAATGAAAATAGGTCTGTGTACACATGAAAAAGCCATATAAATGCCTTCACCTCCTCTAGCACATGATTTTTTTTGGTACTTTTTGAAGTAATAAAACCTATTGGTATTCTGATTTGCCTTAATGAGTGTTATTTTATTATACAAGAAAGTTCCAGATTCAATTTTAACATCAGTGTTGATGTTTAAATGTAACTAGAGGCTCTCAAGAGCCTGTATCGCTCACCTGATTCTACTTGGATTTTTGAAATCATATAAAAAAAGATAAAATTTGGCTAGAAAGTTACAAAACTTGGCCAGCACCTCATAAGGACAGGAACATTCATGCTATGTTTGATTTCATTCAATTCAGTGGTTCTCTAGGAGAAGACTTTTGTATGCATTCCCCATAGGGTCCTATGTTAAACTAAACCCCCTGCTGGTGGCCATCTTGGATGATGGATCGGCTACAAAGTAACGACACTTGGTCAGCATCTCATAAGAAACATTTATGCTATTTTTGATTTTATTCCATTCAGTGGTTGTCTAAAAGAAGAAATTTGAATGTATTTCCCATAAGGTCCTATGTAAAACTAAGTCCCCCATCTGGCAGCTATCTTGGATATTTGATTGGTGACAAAGTAACAACACTTGGTCAGCATCTCATTAGGAAAATTCATGCTATGTTTTGTTTCATTCCATTCAGTGGTTCACTAAAAGAAGTCATTTGTATGTATTTTCCATAGTGTCCTATGTTAAACTGAGTCCCCCACTGGCGGTCATCTCAGATGATGGATCAGCTACAAAGTAGCAACACTTGGTCAGCACCTCATAAGGAACATTCATGCTATGTTTGATTCCATTCCATTCAGTGGTTCCCTAAAAGAAGACATTTGTATGTATTTACCATAGGGTCCTATGTTAAACTAAGTCCCCCTGCTGGTGGCCATCTTGGATAATGGATCGGCTACAAAGTAACAACACTTGGTCAGCACCTCATAAGAAATATCAATGCCATGTTTGTTTTCATTCCATTTAATGGTTCACTAAAAGAAGTCATTTGTATGCATTTCCCATAGGGTCCTATATTTAACTAAGTCCCCTGCTGGTGGCCATCTTAGATGATGGATCGGATACAAAGTAACAACACTTGGTCAGCACCTCATAAGGAATATTCATGTCATGTTTGGTTTCATTCCATTGAACGGTTCTCTAAAAGAAGTCATTTGTATGCATTTCCCATAGGATCCTAGTATGTTAAACTAAGTCCCCTGCTGGTGGCCATCTTAGATGATGGATCGGATACAAAGTAACAACACTTGGTCAGCACCTCATAAGGAATATTCATGTCATGTTTGGTTTCATTCCATTGAACGGTTCTCTAAAAGAAGTCATTTGTATGCATTTCCCATAGGATCCTATGTTAAACTAAGTCCCCCACTGGCGGCCATCTTGGATGATGAATCGACTACAAAATAATAACACTTGGTCAACACCTCATAAGGAACATTCATGCCATGTTTGGTTTCTTTCCATACAGTGGTTCTCTAAAAGAAGTCATTTGTATGCATTTCCCATAGGATCCTAGTATATGTTAAACTAAGTCCCCTGCTGGTTGCCATCTTGGATGATGGATCGGCTACAAAATAATAAGGCTTAAATTAAAATATTGTTTGTTTGCCCTTTACCGACCGACCCTATAAATTTGTTCCGCCTGAAAATCTTTTATTTGTATTTACCAGCAAGATTTTATTTTATTTTATTTTTTCGTTCCTACAAAAAATCTTATATTTGTATTTCCCGCTCAAAACTTTTTTACCGGAATCCTCGGGTTTTATCTTTATCGTATAAGGTCTAGTGTGTTTGGTATCACGTGAGCGTTTTACATGCACACTGGCAGTTAGAGTTTCAAAGCATTTGTTTGAAATCGATGTTGAACGCTTTGAAATCATGATATGACGTACTTTAACTCTGTATCTTTATACTTGAAGAGCAGGGTTCATTTACAAAAAAGTTTGTTTAATACAAAATTATCAACGTGTGTACAAACTATTTTGTGTAAACGGACGTTGTATTCTATGTAGGGATGGCCTTTTGTGATCCGTAGATCAGGATGATTATGTTAACAATGCCTTCGACCAGCATTGCTATATTCTTTATATCTGACATGAACCAAAGGTTACAAAAGCCTGTAAAGTGGAGAATATTTGGCAGTAAAATCGCCCAAGTTTTCCATACAGATCATTTATAAATGCGATGTAAAATACGTGACAATTGAGTTTGTCTTGTAGCATTTTTATTGGAAACATAGGCACACTCGGAAATTTAAAAACTAGGGACCTTTTCTACTAGTAATGTATGTCTGCCCAGACATATTTTACCAGGACAAAGTTATCTCTTACAGAAAACCTTTAGGTAGAGGTAAGCGTACAAGGTACGTAGTACAGAATATTAGTGCAAGCTCAAACTCTTCAAAGTTCCAGGCATATATAAACGTTGAAAATATTCGGCACAGCTCTATATTTTGATATTTGAAAACAAAATAGTAGTGCATATGAATTAGCTTCACATTCTACATGATATTTTTTTTCAAAACGTAGTCCCAGAAACTTATTAGCAAAAGCAAAAATGACATTATGCAGATTTTGTATCTATAAAATAAAAAAGTATACCTACCTGCCTACCCATGAAAAAAAATATACCGAGCCAAGTTATTTTTTTGGGGAAAAAAATAAAATATTTTACCTACCTACCTACCCTGTTTCAAAACATAGGGTCGGAAAAGGGCAAACAAACAATATTTTAATTTAGGCCTAACACTTGGTCAACACCTCATAAGGAACATTCATGCCATGTTTGGTTTCTTTCCATACAGTGGTTCTCTAAAAGACGTCATTTGTATGCATTTCCCATAGGATCCTAGTATGTTAAACTAAGTCCCCTGCTGGTTGCCATCTTGGATGATGGATCGGCTACAAAATAATAATACTTGGTCAGCACCTCATAAGGAACATTCATGTCATGTTTGGTTTCATTCCATTCACTGGTTCTCTAAAAGAAGTCTTTTGTATGCATTTCCCATAGGATCCTAGTATGTTAAACTAAGTCCCCTGCTGGTTGCCATCTAGGATGAATAATCGGCTTCAAAGTAATAACACTTGGTCAGCACCTCATAAGGAACATTCATGCCATGTTTGGTTTTATTCCATTCAGTGGTTTTCTAGAGGAAGTTCAAAATGTAAAATGTTAACGACGACGACGACGACAGACGACGAGGGATGCCAAGTGATGAGAAAAGCTCGATTGGCCCTTCGGGCCAGGTGAGCTAAAAATAGAATGGATTGCAATCTTAAATATTGCATATCATTTATTCCTGAAATACCTCTTGATGGTGGAGTTGTGTCTACAAACATTCCATTGGAGACACTTGTGGTACAAAGTTGTGCTCCATTACAGGCTATCAATGTCACATAATATGTAACACCATCATGTAGTCTTAGATTAGTAAATATATAGTTCCTCACTATCCCATTCACCTGCAAACACATAATATACATGATATATAAAAAATAAATATGTTATTATGAACTGAATATGATGAAAATGACATAGGTAGTAAGAATTACAATGCAGTGGGCAACAATGTTAACTAAAGGCCTTTACCCAAAATCTGGTTTCTTGGCTCTAATTGCTGTCAATACTTTAGCTTATCTGACACAAATATTTAGTTTGTCAACACCTTTGCTCTATGTTTCCTAAGCATTAATTTGGTTAAAATCAGTATGAGTTTGTCAAATTTTCAAAAATCTCTGATTTTGACCTATTTGGGATGTCAAAATCAACGCTTCAGAAAAAAACTTTGCCAAAAATACTTCTATTTAACTTCCTAACATGTCTTTTCATCATCTTGAAATATTTTCATCCTGAAACATTGAACTTAATAATTGGAATCAAATAAGGCCCTTTCCCCTCCTTTGGTTAACTTCCTAAATATTATCCTTTAATTGCAGCATAAACATATATAATGGGAAAGTCTTCAGTCATTATTCAACTTACCTGAACAGAAGACAATTCAAACTGACCACCAATATGAGACTTGACCGATAGATACTGCCTTTCTATATGTGATTGAGTATCTTCAGTAGTCCATTCTACTTTCATAGTAGTCCTATATATCTGTGTTAGTCCATTTACACCAAAGTTCTGAGGGAATGTAGGACCAGTAACATCAGGGACTGTATCATCTACCTTGAAACCATTGGAACTAGCTTCTGACCACAAACCTAGAAATTTTGGCAGATAGGTATACAAATTAAGAGGGTGGCACATGTGCTCATTTGCCAAATCGAGATTTCTTTTGTCTATTTTTTAAATTCCCATTTTTATAACTTCTTTTACCCAGATCACACTTTTACCCATAATATCCCACATCCACACTTTTTTAACCCCCTATCTATATCTCACATCTTCACTTTTTCACCCCAATATCTCAAATCCCAAAAGCATGTCACATACAAGCCAATTTTCAAATTCTCCATAAGGGATTTTAAGAACAACAGGACAAAATGATCCTCTTGTATTGTCATAAGTGTTCTTAATCTTGAATGAGTATATATATATGTGATTATATTCTTTTAAATCATTTGAATGCCAGTTTTTAGGTCTTTAGTTTATATGATAAAGAATTTAAAAATTTCGGTCAACACCTCTCCTGGCTATTATCCCCAAAAATCAGAATAGTTGTGAATTGACAGGGTGATGTCATACCCCTCAATCAATATTTCAGTTTCGTGACATTTTCAAATTATATTTGTTACATACATCATACTACACAGATATCAAATTTAAAATAATCATATGTATGTATAATAAGAAGAAAATGTTCATAAGAAAACTGGTGAATAATTCAAAACTTTTGTTGAACTAAAGTTATTTTTATGGAAATATCTTGTGTAAGAACTGCCAAATACTTCTTAATTCCTTACCTGCTCTGTTATAAGCTCTAACTGTAATATAAATTGTCTTCTCGACTGGTAACAATGGGGACAAATTTGGGACGGCAGCAACCTGCGTTATATGGAGCTCCACTGGTGCCATGACATCATCTCCTCCTTTTGTTGTACCTGCCCTCCATACATATTTTTCTATACCAGATTGTGGGTCTTGGAATCCATACCATTTGGCTGATATGTAAGACCTGAATCAAAAGATAAATATATCCTTATGTAGTTAAGAAACACTACATGCAATGAAAATAGGACTAATCTAAATAGGACTAATCTAAATAGGACTAATCTAAATAGGACTTATCTAAATAGGACTTATCTAAATAGGACTAATCTAATTTCCAGCTAGTAGAGACATAAGTTTTTAAAATGTACTGCTAAGTGATGTTGCCTTTTTATTCTAAAGTTCGGCCTTCACTGGGAAGGGCTAGAAAACCATTAATACGTAGTGGTTTGTTTATGTCATGACATATGGTATGAATTAGACAGTTTGAAGTCCTAAGCATATGAGTGAAATCATGTGAAAAAGTTTTGTGACTCTTGATAGACACCCTGTGTACAAAACCAGTTTTAGGTTGACATATACTATTTACCTTAAAGACTGATATTGTATGTCAAGGTACCCTGTTCCGTCCTGCACAGATCCAGCCTTAGGTGGACTATTGTCTATAATGACACCATCTGATGACATGGACGTACACAGTTCTGCTGTGTTACAGGCTGTTATACTGACATAGTATTTTATACCATTACCAAGGTGTACGTTAGTCAGTTCAAAATCTGTAAAATAAAATTTGATGCAGTTTAAGATAAGATGCTGTTAAAGATGCCTAGCTAGGATAAACAAATGGTTATTTTAAAAGAGGCACAGTTATTTCAAATTTGAAATATACAGCAGGTTATAGTTGAAGTTTTCTTTTTATTTTATGTCATTTTAATTATATAGAAATCTAGCTTGTATCAGGAGTGACTTTAACTTGGATAAGCAATTTACAGTTTATAATGTACTCTGTTGCAGCATCATTTTAAAAAAGAAAATGTGTCCATAGGACTATCATATTCCTTGTTCAGTGCATCATGCATGAAATCAAACAGTAATCAGGTATAAAATCTTACAGTTTACATCATAATGAACATGTGTGAGACATCAAAACAAGGAAATTATTACAAAACTTACAATTCAAAATAAAATAAAAAATGTATCTTCTACATGCATGTAAATTATACACTTTAACATATCATATTCAAGCATTTTTTCATTTGAATTTTTTCGAATTTGGTTGATTTTAGGGCACTTCTAAAGATTATGATATGGTATCAGTTTTGCTCATTGTTAAAGACTGTACAGTGTCCTTCATTGCTTAGATCTGTGTCATTTGGTCTCTGGTCAATATACCATGTCAAATCTTATTATTTTTATATATTGATAGTTAGATATAGGAAGATGTGGTGTGAGTGTGATGAGACAACTCTCCATCCAAATAACAATTTAAAAAAAGTAAACCATTATGGGTCAATGTACGGCAGTCAACAC
This sequence comes from Mytilus galloprovincialis, assembly GCF_965363235.1. Taxonomy (NCBI): domain Eukaryota; kingdom Metazoa; phylum Mollusca; class Bivalvia; order Mytilida; family Mytilidae; genus Mytilus; species Mytilus galloprovincialis. The sequence continues at coordinate 28,719,718 of NC_134844.1, forward strand.
GGAGCCTAGGCTCACACCGAACAAAAAGCTATAAAGGGCCCCAAAATTACTAGTGTAAAACCATTCAAACGGGAAAACCAACGGTCTATTCTATATTAAAAAACGAGAAACGAGAAACACGTATAAATTACATAAACAAACGACAACTACTGTACATCAGATTCCTGTATGTATTCAGGACTGGTATTCTCAAATTATTTGATTTTATAAATCTTCATGATTTAATTTTAGAAACTCAAATATGGTTCTACAGGATTATATAACTTAACTCTCTCTAAATATAAATATAGTTTCAGGCATTCAGATATCAAATTCTTTTACATATTTTGCAATGCTTGGGAACAGCTAGTACTATTTTCCTTGCTTAAAGTACATAAGCAACATTACCTTGTACAATACCCAGTGCTTGTCGATGCAGAACATCATCACACAGATCACATGTCCCAACACTGACGTAATACTCCTGTATATGGGAATGAGAATCATGGAAACCTTGCCAATAGCCATAGAGGACTTTAGTCTCTGTCTGATAGTCTATGTCCTTAACATCACCAGTCATTTGACTTCTCTGTCCATCATAAACATGTCCACCAGTAGGTGGCGTTGTATCAACGACAAATGCCCAGGATGTAGCAACAGATGATAATCCAGCATTGTTGAAAGCCTAAAAATGGTTAGAATTTTTATTGATACTATATTAAGAACAATTATTCCAGAACAAATATCTGAAACACTACAAATACAGCTTACAAAATAATACCCCTAATCTTATACTTATCTAAATATACGAAGTCTTGACCTTGACTATGTAGATACTCATTCAAATACAATTTGCTACATATAGTCTAATCTAATGGTTAGTTACATTGATAAAATTATTAGTATCCTTTAAGGTATTAAAAAGTTCTGTGTCTGACTGATCATATTTGAAACTTTGTTTGTGACCTAGATCCTGCAAACAACTGTATCTGTGAATGAAGTTCCCTATGAGGCAATTTTTCAAATACCATATAATCATTCCTAATCATATGAAGCTAAACTAAATAGGGTATGAAATAAAATTAAAATAAATTTCCAGAAATCTTTCTTTATAACAAAACATGATCTCAAATGAATGAATATTTTCTCCATTATTTTCAACTTTCTTCCTGTACTCTTCCAAAATGAATAATATCTTATATATTATATAGATATTTTTGAGATTGCCTCATTTTTCAATCTTACACTATAAAAAATATTGTTCTGGGAAACCAAATCATGTAAATACCTCTACAGTAATATAATATGAATGACCATCCAGTAAATCTAATGGTGTATTTGAGTGTCCACATTCCTCTCCAGTTACCATAGCTCTGGACATGATGTCATAATAACCAGGCTGAGATCCAATGTACCATTCATAGTGATTTATACCACTCTCTACATCTTCAAAAACTGATGTCCAACTGTAATGGTAATAAATAGTTATATTTTGAATACAACTTCAAGGCTAGTAAAACAAGTGAAACTGCGAGCTACTGCTCACTGATGATACCCCCGCTGCAAGTGGATAATATTAATAGTGTAAAAATATGCAAGTGTTCGGTAAACAGGAAGTTGTCGAGTGATGAATCTGAAAACGCATCACACGGTATAGCTGACTTATATAAACCCTGAAACCAAATTTCAGAAATCCTTGTATTGTAGTTCCTGAGAAAAATGTGACGAAAATTTTCAACTTGGCTGTCATGTGTGAAATCATACAAGTGTTCGGTAAACAGGAAGTTGTCTAGTGATGAATCTGAAAACGCATCACACCGTATGGCTGACATATATAAATGTTGATACCAAATTACAGAAAGGGTGGATGTGTAGTTCCTGAGAAAAATATGACGAAAATTTTCAACTTGGCTATCATGTGTAAAATCATACAAGTGTTCGGTAAACAGGAAGTTGTCAAGTGATCAATCTGAAAACGCATCACACGGTATAGCTGACTTAGATAAACCCTGAAACCAAATTTCAGAAATCCTTGTATTGTAGTTCCTGAGAAAAATGTGACGAAAATTTTCAACTTGGCTATCATGTGTAAAATCATACAAGTGTTCGGTAAACAGGAAGTTGTCAAGTGATGAATCTGAAAACGCATCACACGGTATGGCTGACATATATAAATGTTGATACCAAATTACAGAAAGGGTGGATGTGTAGTTCCTGAGAAAAATGTGACGAAAGTTTCATGGGACGGACTGACTGACGGACGGACGGACGGACGGACAGACAGAGGTAAAACAGTATACCCCCCCTTTTTTAAAGCGGGGGTATAAATACAATCTATGCTGTATTTTCATGAATAGCATAAACCTTAGCTAGTCCTGTCCATATCAGGAAAAATAAAAAAGTTACAAGAAAACACATTTTTCTTTTAGTGTTTCAATTCATATCCTGAACTCAACACTTTAGTGTCATTCAAAGATAACATACGATAGTTTTTTGTTCAACATGTTCAATACATACAATAGATTTTTGTAATTATAACAAGAAATTGATAGATGTTTTTTTGAGATATATTTTATTTTCACAAACCTTAATATTTGTCTTGATTGCCACATCTTCAGCAAAACTTAGAATAACTGAATCAACTATTGTCAGGAATGACATTTACTTTAGCTGATATGACTACTGTAAACCAACTTATTTTAGCGTATACTTTATTTCACGTTATACAATTCAAGTCCATTTCGCGGCTTTTTAAATATGTGATTTTCTCATTTTATTGATGTAGATTATAAAGGATTTCCTTATTTCGCGACGATTTATATTTGAGTTATTTTTCTTCTCGCAAAAGTAGCGAAAATAAATCGCTCGTTAAAATAAGCTGGTTTTCAGTATTGCAATGCAAGACAGAGAAATATGGACATGTGTATACTGTAGCTATCACTATGATAAAATCTAGAATGAAAATCACTTATTTGTACCAGAGAAGTACTAGTACAAGATTTTTGTTTTAAGTTTCATATACTATTGATTCATTACTTTTCTTGGGATACTAATTTTTGTGTATTTCACGGGTATATGTTGACCACAAGTTTTAATATTCAAAGGAGTACATAGTTTCTTAAGGCTTGTATGAAAACTTTGGCAAAATAAAAATCCAATGGAAATACAATTTTTCTTTACTTACCATGCCTCCACCTCTCTGGTTGATGTAATGTGACGACCAACTAAATATATAGGTTCATCAGACTTAGTAGGTTGGGTATAGTCTACTATAACTGGGTTGGAAGTCTTAGTTGTGCTTCTCCCAGCAAAATCAGTGGCTATAAATGAAATATAGTATGTAAAATCTGAAGCATTTCTCAGGTTACATTAAAAATAAATGTTAGTTATCTTGATATAAGTATAACAAGAATGTGTCCACAGTACACGGATGCCCCACTCGCACTATCATTTTCTATGTTTAAAGGACTGTGAAATTGGAATAAATTCTCTAATTTGGCATTAAAATTAGAATGATCTTATCAAAGGGAACATGTATACTAAGTTTCAAGTTGATTGGACTTCTACTTTATCAAAAACTACCTTGACCAAAAACTTTAACCTGAAATTTGCACTATCATTTTCTATGTTCAGTGAACCGTAAAATTGGGGTCAAAACTCTAATTTGGCATTTAAATTAGAAAGATCATATCATAGGGCACATGTATACTAAGTTTCAAGTTGATTGGACTTCAACTTCATCAAAAACTACCTTGACCAAAAACTTTAACCTGAAGCCAAAAACTTTAACCTGAAATTTGCACTATCATTTTCTATGTTCAGTGAACCGTAAAATTGGGGTCAAAACTCTAATTTGGCATTTAAATTAGAAAGATCATATCATAGGGCACATGTATACTAAGTTTCAAGTTGATTGGACTTCAACTTCATCAAAAACTACCTTGACCAAAAACTTTAACCTGAAACATGCACTTTCATTTTCTATGTTCAGTGGACCGTGAAATTGGGGTCAAAAGTTTAATTTGGCTTTAAAATTAGAAAGATCATATCATAAGGAACATGTGTACTACGTTTCAAGTTGATTGGACTTCAACTTCATCAAAAAATACCTTGACCAAAAACTTTAACCTGAAGCGGGACAGACGGACGAACGAACAGACGAACGAACGAACGAACAGACGGACGGACGAACGAACGAACGGACGCACAGACCAGAAAACATAATGCCCCTCTACTATCGTAGGTGGGGCATAAAAATATTCAATTGAAAGGACAAAGCTCCTCAAGGCACAATAATCTGATAAAGAAGCCCATTAAAACTGGCTGTCGTAAAATTGTACTTGTGTTTGAAAAGTAGAGTGATAAACATGTTTGCTATGCCCTTATTATTTAACCTCAAAACTGATTTTTTTTGTGTATAACAAGAATGTGTCCTCAGTACACGAATGCCCCACTCGCACTATCATTTTCTATGTTCAGTGGACCGTGAAATTGGGGTAAAATCTCTAATTTGGCATAAAATTAGAAAGATCATATCATAGGGAACATGTGTACCAAGTTTGAAGTCGATTGGACTTCAACTTCATCAAAAACTACCTCGACCAAAAACTTTAACCTGAAGCGGGACAGACGGACGAACAAACGGACGGACGGACGAAAGGACGGACGAACGGACGGACGCACAGACCAGAAAACATAGTGCCCCTCTACTATCGTAGGTGGGGCATAAAAATAAGATGGGGTCCCGTTTGCTTATGAGTCAACTATTCACTGTAGATCAAAGCATGTGCATGTATGTAAGTAAATAAAAGTCTTCAGGAGTTTACATTTTTGTCTAGTCTTTAAACTCTCCATAAAAATGTAATCTAAATGCAAATCTACATGTATCTAAAATCAATGAAACTTTTGATGAAAAATTGAGTTTTAACTCATTTTCTAAAGAAAACTTTTACTGAATATCCCCATCTTTGACCATTTAATTGTAAACTAAGCATATTCTATTGTCAAAAAATAAATTTGATAATCATTATTATAAATTTCCACATCAGAACTATGCAAACCTTTACAGTGTAAATCTACTTTTTTTTTAAATACATGTTTTACAGAGTATCATAAACTACAGTACCTGAAACAGTGGCATAATAGACAAATCCATTCTGTAAAAGTAGACCATGGAAGGCTTTGTGATTGACTACTCCTACACTCTGCCATGCTACAACATCATTAGCTCCCTCAGATGTACCTAAAATACATCCAAAATAACATGATTGAAAGCAAACAAGGACAACCACTAAATTTTGCCCAGGGAATGAACATAAACAATGTGGCTAGGTTAAACATTTTTGTGAACTCTGAACTCATATTAAAACTGGGACAGAGGTGCAAGTCTAATTATGTAAAAAAAGTTCTGGTCAAGAAAACCGGTATGTCACACTGTCCGGAAACCTTATTGGTTCATGTACATACTATATTATCTGTAATCTTGCTGGTCAATGCATTCATGAATTTAAAAACTTCAAATCAATTCGGATCAAAATGAGGGGAAGCTTCTTACTTTTAATATTAAATTTCAAATTTTAGCCTTCAAATAATTTCTTTTTAAGTGATCTGCTTTCAATTGAAGGTCTCAAACTTACCAATCCCAACAGTGTAGTCCATTATACCAGTAGGATTTGGTCCAGTCCCAAATTCATCCACATCTATAAAGGACTCCCAGTTAACATACATTTCTGTGATCGAACTCTACAAGATCATTTTTAATATGATAAATATTTCTCAATGTGTAAGGGGTCATAACTCCTGATAAATATCATCAGTATATGTTTATAAGGATATAACATTATTGCAGCAACTCATTTGAAAAATAAATCTTATAAGAAGAAATGCTTGTAATCTAAGAACATGTCATTAATAATTCAATTAAGAAATAAATATTTGTGCTTTTGTGAGTGTCAAATCTTAAGATTGATATTTTATGAAGTGTTTGTGATGAAATATTATGCTTCTTTGATAACTTATCAACATTGTTTCATTCATTATGACGTCGGTGATATATCCAGGTCAAGTTAATTCAGACAGGGTTAAGGTATTTGACATCACAAGGATGGGTATGCAGTTTTATGAACATCTGAGCAGAGTTATACAGATAGTGTGGTAAAGCTATAATACCTGGTATCTAACACTAGGACTATGAGAGATCCAAACTGATCCTGCTGTTGGTGATGTCAAGTCCACCACAACTCCATCACTACATGTACTGACCGCTGCTAACTCTTCAACCCATGTATCCCGGTCAATCACCTTATAATCAGCATGGACACATACAATGTAACGAGTACCATGTACTAAATCTCCAGCGGAAAACACTTCATTCATATACTCATGTTCTACAATACCAGGAAAGAAGTGAAGGATGATAATCATTGGATAATCATTGGAATTAAAGAACTATTTGTAGATGATTTGTTCCATCAAGTAAGTGCAATTAAAAACATTTCTATTTTGCTTATGTTTTATAATTATTAAGAAGATCATAGTAGTATATGTCAATGTGGTAGCAACCAGACAAGAAAATAAACTGAAAAAAAACCAGAGGTAATTATAGATATTAAATATATGCATAAAGTGGTTATAATTTAACAATAGAATGAACATATCTCTGAAATATTTTTGTAAACCTCTTCTATAAGCATTGGCTTATGAACTATTGAAAGAACAATTTTAAACTTTCTGTAAAAGGAGATTTTTTAATTTTCTTACATACTTTATTTATTTCATGCAAGACAAAGCCATCTCATTTTCAGATAAGATATCTATCTTGAAAAATATGAGTTAACAGTAATTAACAATATGAATCTATACAAAATCTTTACCTTTATGGAGATCATTAAACACACACAAAACAGAGAATAATGTCCTGTATATTATTTTCAAGGATAACTAGAATTTACCAAATAAATGTTTTTCCAATGCGGATATGACACTGTTTACTTTTTTTATTGATTGTTATAAAAGTAAAATACACAAACCTGTTGTACCACATCGTATCTTATCAACATGTGAACAGGGATCAGCTAATGAAAGGGTACCAGTTTGTCTATAATAGGTTGCCACATCAACGCTTGTGCCATTCAATATGGCATATTTATAATCTCTGTGACGAAGAGTAGGCCAGACTGCTGATATAATGTTATAATATGGGGTATAATCTACATCTGGTACGGTCCACAGTGCATTCCTTACAAGGACTATTTCATTACCAATTCCATCTAAAACAAATTATAATAAGCAGCAATTTTTTATGTTTTCATGCCACTTCATGGACCATAGTATGAAAATATGGAAAATAGCTACCAAAAAAAAACACTAAAATATTGTTTACCTGTTTACAATTTCTACAGAAGTAGATTAAGCTTAATTAAATCTCATTTCAAAAGATAAAAATTAACCAGTCATTCAAAAACCTCTTTGCTTCAAAGCAGAAATCATTACATATCTAAGTTCATTATATTGGTGGAGGAATCTAAAAAATAATTCTTCTATAACTGCCTACCTGAAATGAATTGTGCATTTTGACCCATATGCTACTTGCATTGAGTTATAAAGTTAATGTTACACAAAAAGCAGGTTGCATTATAATAGGCTTGTTCACTTCTTTAAATCTAACATTGAGAAAACATTATTGTGACAGCTAACCAGATAATAAACCTACCTACTGAATCAGGTGCACCTTTAGCATCAATAACAATATTAGGAACAATTAACTTAGGGTTGAATGCATCACATTGCTTTATTTCTGTTGATACTAAAGAGTACATCTTTACTCTGTTAAATCCTCTAATAGAAACTCTTTTACATTTAGAAAAATCCATTTCTCCTGTCAAGGTCACATCAAAGGTCACCTGAAAGAAGACAGGTAAAAGACAAATACAATGTGCTTTTTAAATGTGTTCATTTTTTCCACAAGCATTTCAGAGATAATATTTAAAAGCAGTGGTTTATCATATGTAACTAACAAGCACTTGCTTTTTAAAGATCACTTACTACATAAGTTGAATTTCTTCAAATTGCAATAACTTTCAAATTAATAACATACTGCGAAAAATAGGCTCTTTATAAAATTGAGTTTGACTATCTAATCCTCTTTAAAATATTTCTTTCAGGTAACAAGAGGCTGTCACAACGACAGCAAACCGGATTTATTAATATTTATTTGTGTCCTGGCAATATCACAAGAACCATTACTGATGAATGGTGAAAGTGAAAATCGTCAATATCAAATTTGACCTCCATTTTGTCATCAGTATCAACATATTAAAATTTGAAATCTTAGATTGAATGGTTCATGAGTAAATGCAACAACGTGAATGGAAACGCCATTTTACAATCTTTCAAGAACCATAACGCCTGAACGGTAAAAGTCAAAATCGTCATTATTGAACTTGACCTCTATTTTGTCATCAGTAACAACATATAAAAATTTCAAAAGCTTTGGTTGAATGGTTCATGAGAAAATGCACGGACACGACTGGAAACACCATTTTTCAATCTTTCAAGAACCATAACTCCTGAACGGTGAAGGTCAAAATCGTCATTATTGAACTTGACTTCTATTTTGTCATCAGTTACAACATATTAAAATTTGGGAAGCTTTGGTAGAACAGTTCATGCATAAATGCACGGACACAACTGGAAACTCCATTTTTCAATCTTTCAAGAACCATAACTCCTGAACGGTAAAAGTCAAAATCATCATTATTTAACTTGACCTCCATTTTGTCATCAGTAACAACATATTAAAATTTGGGAAGCTTTGGTACAACAGTTCATGCGTAAATGCATGGACATGACTGAAAACTCCATCTTTCAATCTTTCAAGAACCATAACTCCTGAACGGTAAAAGTCAAAATCACCATTATTGAACTTGACCTTCATTTAGTTGTCAGTAACAACATATTAAAATTTTAAAAGCTTTGGCTGAACGGTTCATGAGTTAATGCACGGACAACATTTGATTGCCGCCCGCCCGACTGCCCGGCCGCCCGACTGCCCGGCCGCCCGACTGCCCGACCGCCCGGCCGCCGAGCATCCCCAAATCAATAACCGACATTTTTGTCACAAAAATCCGGTTAAAAAGTCTTGAATGTATTGAATTCTCACACAAATCAAACTGAATGATTGAGAGCAATGCTAATGTATTGTACCTGTATATCAATGTACCGATACTGTTCTATAAATTATACAATGGATTTTGATTGTAAAGTGAGGATAGCATATATCCAGTTTTCTTAAACATGCAAACATTATGTAAAATTCCTTGGATTTCTAATTTGAATCTAAGCTATTAATTTGACTGAAAAAAATAATCTGACCACATGTACGAGCTTTGTCTTAAAAATAATGTAATGCTGATATTTGACTTACTATATCTCCTGCAGGAACAGTTACTGCTGTCCAGTTAGTATAAATATTGCCCATCCAGGAATTATCAGTTATAGCATATTCATACTTATCAACTGCATCATACTTTTCTGTAGTATCTGGGATGTCAGGATCGTAAAAGTTTTCCAGGGTAATGCTCAGCTATAAAATAAATACATAACAGAAATACAGTCGATTCCACTTAATTGCATACCGCTTAATAGCATAATTCGGTTTATTGCATACTTTTCTCCTGCACAAAACCATTACCCATTCATCTAATGTTAAATTGTCCGGTTATATGCATAGCCTTACAAGTGGCATTTCGGTTAATTGCATAGAAAATAATCGCCTGTTAGATATGCTTAGTTAAAACTGACTGAGATTTTTGACCGGAAACGGCAATTTGGTAAGTATATTTTTCTTGAATGCATCATAATTTTCGTTATTATTTCACATTTACTTCAGTGTTATTTAAATAAAGTTTTAAAACAGTTTCTTTTGTGTTTATATGATTATAAAAAAGGCCACGATGTGTACACAGGTAAAGTTTCCCATATTCTATTTTAAGCCTCGATCGAGGTCATAAGAATGTCAATCAGCTGATTGTTGTAAAAACACAACCATTCTATGATCTTCTATCTCAATAGGTGTTAATTATTGATATGATTTCAAACATTGTTCATAGATTACTTTTTGGGTGAATTTTTGAAACATTATCGATCATTATCCAATGTGTAATCTCGTAATTCGGCTAGGGGTGATCTATGTAACGATTATACTTTATTATATTCGTTTCGTTTATACAAATCTGTAATTTGTGTTCATCACTTCCGTTTTAGTATGATTAAAAAATGGCTCTCTCCATCTAGTCACACGTTTTATATGCCTTACCACTCATACGGCCCGAACAGCCAAACACACAACATAACATGGTGGCAGCGCAAATGTAAACGAACTCAGGCTTTCGATTGAATAACTTTTAGAGAATATTTGAAGTGATTTGAAGGGAAATTATGGAAAATCAGCTGAAAACGCCGGACAAACTGAACTTTGAAGTTACCGATCTTGCACACACATGGAAAAAGTGGAAAGAAGAATTCTCACTGTATGCCGAGCTAGCATTAGACGGTAAAGATGATAAATTCAAAGTTAAAATGTTTAAATACTTGATCGGAAGTAGAGGACGAGAAGTGTACGATACTTTGACTTTTGCTGAGACTGAAAACGATAGAACAGTCGATATTGTGCTTCAGAAATTCGACACTTATTGCAATCCGTTGAAAAACGAGACAGTTGAGCGATATAAATTTAATTCTAGGACACAACAGAGTGGTGAGTCCGTATCTAAATATTATACTGAACTGAAATTAATAGCAGCACATTGTGGCTATGGAGCGCTTGAGGAGTCACTTATAAGAGATCAGATAGTGTGTGGAATAAAAGACACCCAGGTACGTGAACGATTATTACGCGATAGTAAATTGACACTGAAGGGTTGTTTAGACACCTGTAGAGCTACAGAACTTTCAAAGGAGCGTATTAAAGAGATAGAAAATTCTCCAGCAGAGGTGCATGCAGTTAAGTCGCCAAGTCATGGTGCAAGTGCAAGACATAAGAATAACTATGAAACACCGAAGTCTAAGATAGATTGTCGTTATTGTGGACGCAAGCATGAGCCAAGTAAGCAGAAATGCCCTGCTTATGGACAATCGTGTCGTAAATGCAACAAGAAAGATCATTTCGCAGCCGTGTGTGGACGTAACAAACCGCAACAGCACAAAAGTCGTGGAAATCAAAGGAACCAACGAGTAAACTTGATGTGTGATGATGAAGATTCTGATGAGTATTATGAGACTATAAAAACTGTAACAGGCACTACTACAAAACATGTATATGCTACGATGAATGTGAACGATCGTCCAATAAAGTTCCATATTGACAGTGGTGCAAGTTGTAATGTTATTCCGATGAACAAACTGAAAGAACTAGAATGTAAAATTGTGAAATCAAGTACTGTCTTAACGACTTACGACAACTCGGAAATAAGACCGCTTGGAAAGACCACATTAAAATTGGTAAATGCTAAGAATGGCAAAAGTTACAACGAGACATTTATTGTTGTAAAGGAAAACACAACACCAATTTTGGGTAATCAGACTATTCAACACATGAACTTAGTAACAATTAATTATGACAATATACAGGCGTTAGATATCAACGAGATAAGTTTATCCGAAAAGTCAGTATTTAGGCAATACAAGGAAGTGTTTGACGGAACAGGCTGTTTACCAGGAACATATCGTCTCGAAATAGATGAAACCGTTAGACCAGTGGTGCACCCACCACGCAAGATACCTGTCGCGTTGCGCGATAAGCTGAAAACTGAATTAGAACGTTTAACCGACAAAGAAATGATTACGCCGGTTACTGAGCCAACTCCGTGGATGAACAATCTAGTGATCGTTGAAAAACCGAACAAGTTGAGAATTTGCCTTGACCCGCGTGATTTGAATAAGGCTATTAAGCGCAGTCACTACCCGATGCCGACTATAGAGGAGTTATTGCCAGATTTGAATAAAGCAAGGATATTCTCCGTTGCCGATGCGCGTAATGGATTTTGGCATGTGAAATTAGACAATGATAGCTCGATGTTAACTACATTTAACACGCCGCATGGACGATTTCGATGGCTTAGAATGCCTTTTGGACTTAATTCTGCGCCGGAAGAATTTCAACGTAGGCAAAATCAGAATATGGAAGGATTAAACGGTGTGCGTTGCGTTCATGATGATATATTGATTTTTGGTGAAGGCGAAACCGATGAAGCAGCTTCACGCGACCATGACCGCAATTTTAGAGCTCTGATGGAACGATGCAGAGATAAGAACCTCAAACTAAATAGTGACAAATTAAAGACTTGACTAGAAAATTCACTTTAACAGTTCAACATTTTCATAAAATTTTAAACATTTATCCAGTATCAAAGTCATTGTACTTTTGTGGAAACTTCACTTGTCTTCCGGATCTGGTATTGGTAGCTTGTGGATTTCTAATCGGCTGGACGGACGGATTACAATCAACATCGGGTTGACTGACACTAGGTTCCATAGACGGACTACGAGGCGGTGTCGCGGTTTGAGTATTGTCAATGTTTTGATTTGGTCTGTTATCTGTGCTAGGCGCGTTTTCTGGTATTCTATACAGATTTAAGTCAATATCATTCGGCCTCACGTAGTTGTCAGATTGTTTGTTTGTACCACTACTTATACGTATGTCTCTCCTGTTTCGACGCAATTTCTGTCCTTGATCGGTGTTCACTTCATAAGATCTAATGTCCACTTTTCTCTTAACAATACCTTTTGTCCAAGTTTTAGTACAATCATTCGGTTTCGGAGAAATCCATACGTTGTCCATTTTCTAACTCTTGTAAGTCTCTCGCGTTTCGGTCATAATATCGACACTGTTGATCTTTGTTTCTTTCAATTTCCTTTGATGCGAATAAAGGAATATGTGGTTTCAGGAGAGATGACGAAATTGGCAATCGCGTTTTCGTTCTTCTACACATAAGTCGTTGGGATGGACTGCTAGACATTCCTTCGGTTGGTGTGTTACGGAAGTCTAGAATACTCAAGTAAATATCTTTATTGTCTTTTCGAGCACGTTTCATGAGTCTCTTTGCGGATTTCAATGCTTGCTCTGCTTTTCCGTTACTTTGCGGGTAGGTTGGAGAAGACGTTTTATGGTCGAATTCCCATTCGGTCGCAAATTTCGAAAACTCGTTGCAACTAAATTGCGGTCCATTGTCGGATATTACGGTGTCGGGTATGCCATACCTTGCGAATAAGGTTCGTAGTTTGCGAATGACGGTTTTCGGTTTAGTACTTTCTAGAAAATCAATTTCCCAAAAATTAGAAAAATAATCCACAGTCACAAGATAGTCCTTTCCTTCGAACTTACACAAATCGGTTCCAACTTTTGCCCATGGTCGGTCTGGGACTTCGTGCGGAATTAAAGTCTCTTTCTGCTGTTTATTCTCAAACATTTGACATGTTTCACACGATTGAATATACTGTGTAATGTCAGAATGCATACCGGGCCAATACAAGCATTCTTTTGCACGGCGTAAACTACCACCAATTCCAATATGAGACGAATGAATACGCTGCATCATGTCCATACGGAGAGTTCTCGGAATAATTGCTCTTTCGCCACGGAAAAGAATTCCATCTTGTACGGTTATTTCATCTCTGAAGTCAAAGTACGGTTTCGCAAGTGAGGGTGTGTCCTCGCGCTTAATCGGCCATCCATGTAATACGGTAGTTTGCAGTACTTGCAAAGACTCGTCATCCTGTGAATGTAACTTAATGTCTTTCACTCTTGATTCGGTCATCGGCAAATATTTAACCATATTTATAACCTCTAAATCCTTTTCAAAGCTTGTTGTATCAGTCTCTTTTAGATACGCACGACTCAATGTATCGGCAATATACATTGTACTTCCGGGTTTATATCTGATATTGTAATTGTATTGCTGTATTCGGAGCAACATACGCTGTAGACGTCTCGGAGCGGCTAAAAGTGATTTCTTCACTATCGACTCGAGAGGTTTATGATCGCTGTCCACATTTACAATTCGTCCGTAGGTATACTGGTGAAATCGCTCTAGGCCAAATACTACGGCTAACATCTCTTTTTCAATTTGTGCGTAACGGGTCTCAACATCGGTAAGTGCTCTGCTTGCAAATGTTATCGGTTGTCCATTTTGCAATAAACTTGCTCCTAGTCCTGTTAACGAAGCGTCACATTGTAGCGTCAATTCTTCTTTCGGATCATAGTATCTAAGAACTGGACTAGCGCATACTAGTTTCTTAATCTCGGATACCGCTCTATCATGTGCATCTAACCAGCACCATTCTGCATTTTGTACTGTCACAAATTCTTTTGATAGACATTAATTTTGCAAATATCATTTTGATTTGATTAATTAGCTTTTCTTAAAGAAAGAAGGATGTAACGATTATACTTTATTATATTCGTTTCGTTTATACAAATCTGTAATTTGTGTTCATCACTTCCGTTTTAGTATGATTAAAAAATGGCTCTCTCCATCTAGTCACACGTTTTATATGCCTTACCACTCATACGGCCCGAACAGCCAAACACACAACATAACAATCTACATTTATGTTAAATATTACAGGGCATTTATATATGGTTGAAGAATTTTATACATCAATCTTTCAATTTTAATAATTTAAATAAGAACGTTAAATTCTAATTATTATATTTTCTCACTTTCAACACTCCTGTCCAGTAAATAACCCGTGCAGGGACCCATTACCTGTTAACTGCTTTGCATATACGAAACTAACGAGGTTAAAGTAACAGTGTTACTTCACTGTGCAATCCGTAAATAGTACTGCATATCAAAAGTAGTTCATTAAACATTTATTGTTTAAAATGATTATAAACTGTGTAGCAGTTTGTTTTAATCAAAGCGTAACAATGTAATTGTACATCCGGGTCATAGAAACAAATCTATTTTTAGAACAAGTTTATTTACGTATCTCAGGTAAAGGAAAAGTCGGTACATAAATAAACTAAAACAAAATGTGTTAATAAACTTTATTGAAAGAATACACAATGAAATAAAATAGATGAAACCAGACAATTATCTTTTATTAGAATAAATAAGCATTCAATATGTTGTAAGAGAATTATGGACGTTCATCTTTCTTTAGGGATTTCCTTTACTGATCTGTTCTATCGATGTTATTTGACTCCATAATTTGGCATTTCGGATATAAGCATACTCCGCTTTATTGCATAATTTCGTCTGATAAATAGGCTATGCAAATAACCGGAATGTACTGTAATAATAATTTCAGCATTTTTGCTGGCAGGACAACTTTTCTATATATCTGGTTGCTTATGAGCATGTCTATTGCTTAAGAACATATGAATTCTGTTTTTTTGATTTTTTGAATTCTTAGTAGTTTCCCTTTGTATTATATCCAATATCTTTTATTCCCATATTTCTGAATAGTCAATTAATGAATTATCAATATACTGTTTCAGTTTGCAAACTAAATTAATTAGGATTTCATAAGTATTGAAAAAAACTCTTATTCACCAAAAAAAGTTATATATTCCAGAAACTGTGAAAATGAAGAAAAATAATAAAATGCTTTTTCGTTCATATATAATTACTCATTTCATATCAATTCATAAGATTTTTGTCTTATTTTAAATACCAAACCTTTTGAATAAAAAAAAATATTAGTAAAACATTTATGCTTTTGCTTATGACAAACAGTGTCTTTTAAATTTGTTTCAGTTTATCAGTTAAAATATTAATCTTACATGGTTTATATTACCAATAATAATGCTAGTTTTAGCAATTATACTTGTTTAAGGAATTTATGCAGACTTTGGCAAAACCACATGATCAAATTGGTACCCACATGAAAATAAATGAATCCACACTATGCATCTAATTTGAAAACTTAAACTAAAACCAATTGAAGTAGATTATTTCACTGCTTTGTCTTGTTCTTACCTTTTCAGGACTTCCATCTTGATGTTCTACACTAAAATTTCCTGTTATTGGTGGGTTGGTTATGATCATAACGCCATCTGTTGACAAAGGTCGGAAACATGTCTGTCTAGCACACAACTTTAGAGTGGTACGGTACTTGTACCCTGGGATCATAGAAAGTTCATTAGCACTGACACTAAAACTTGTAGAATTTATGTACTCATAGTCCCTGAACACAGTCCAGGTGGTAGCTGGAAATAAATGTAACATGTCCACATTAAAAAAAAATCTTTTATTGCAAAAAATAATGCACTGCTATTGATCGCAACATATAGACAACAAGAATGTGTCCATTGAACATGGATGCCCCAATCACACTATCATTTTCTGTGTTCAGAGGACCGTGACATTGGGGTAAAAACTCTAATTTGGCATTTAAATGAGAAAGATCATATCATAGGGAACATGTGTACTAAGTTTCAAGTTTATATGACTTCAACTTCATCATCTAAGTAGTTACTACTGTAATCACTAGCCAGTCAACACTGAGGTTGTGAGTTCAAACCCCACTCATGCAGGTGCACTCGACTCCAATCTTAATTGACTAGGATTGTCAGGTTTCTTACCAATGTTGGTGGTTTTCTCCAGGCACTCAGGCTTCCTCCACCAATAAAAACTGGCCGCCAAGTAATAGCCTAAATGCGGTGCTTAAAAGTGGCGTCAAACACCAAAAATCAATCAATCAATCAACTTCATCAAAAACTACCTGGACCAAAAACTTTAACCTGAAGTGGGACAGACAGACAAATGAAGGAACAGACAAACGGACACTGTGACAGACCAGAAAACATCATGCCCATAATGGGGCATAAAAGTATTTATAATACTGTTAAAAGGTATAACATCTGTACATTTAAGTTAAATTTAGTTGTACACGAATAAAAAAAAAAAATTCTGCTAACTTCAAATTTTAATGCAAACAATAGAGGTAAACTTCACCGAGAGGTAACAACAGAAAGGGAACTGCAAATTTTTGCTATTAAGAAAAACTTAAAATTCATATTCATTTCATTTTGTCCTGGGAACATTCCTGTTTTGTCTATCAAATATTCCCCCAAAATAACTTATTCATTCATTACATTTAAAAAGTTATCATATATCAAAACTTATCTCACCAGAAACTTGTGACCTCTCTTCAACCTTGAAATAAGCATCAGGCGTATACCATTGAATATCTGATGGAATAGTCCAATAAGCACTCAGGGTATTAGTAGAGGATTGTACATCTATGTCATCTTCACATGGTACTCTATGGTCCTACAACATATGTATGACCTTGTTATAAAGCATAGGTTGAAGTAGATCAGGAGTCTAATTCAAAAATGTTAGAAATTTGTTATAACTTGCCAAAATGTAGTTTATATCAGGCTTTTTCATAAATATAAACCAAAGTATTGGCAATGGAGATTCTTTTTAAAGTACAGGTTGTGCAAAATTGTCAGATATTGTATAGATTATACATGGAAAAAATAATTTTGTATTATAGAAAGAAAGCTAGAAGATAGAATTTTAAGATAAACTGTTACAAGATAATTCTTATAGTGTGCTTTAAAAAATTAAAAGAAAAACTACATACCTCTTTAGAGAAGCATAATTATGTGAATTATCTCCCCTTATATAGCAAAAGTATGGGAGAATGAATCACATAAAAATGTAACATGTTAACATATAATTTTGATTGTTTAGATTAAAAGTCTTGCAAATAAACTGCATTCTTATACCAAAACTAGTTTTTTTATTTAAACATCTAGACCAACTATTTTCTGCTATTTTACAATTCAAGATGGCAGAAGAAACCATATCCATGTGGGACCTTTGTTTGTTATAGTATCATCCTCTAAATATCTATCACTTATATTTTGATAAGTAATATTCATATCCTTAATTGTATTATCGGACAATTTTGCATATCATGATTGCACAGAGACAGAAACTATTGACAGAATGTCAAAAGGCAAAGTGCTTACTAATTAAATAATAAAGTGCTATTGTAGACAATTTGCCCATTAATGTGTACTAATAATAGCTATAAAAAGATGTGGTATGAGTGCCAATGAGATAACTCTCTATCCAAGTCACAATTTATAAAAGTAAACCATTATAGGTAAAAGTAAGGTCTTCAACAAGGAGCCTTGTCTCACAACGAACAGCAAACTATAAAGGGCCCCAAAGATTACTAGTGTAAAAACATGCAATACTCACATGTTCATGATGAGAAAATGTTTGACCTGGAAAAAAAAGAATAGAGGATCTTCAAATTAGTTTTAGTGAAAAATTAATTTGTTACTAGTCAAACATTATTTTTAAGAGAATCATAAAACTTTTTTTATTTAAAAGAGCTATAACCATGTAGAAATTTTATAGAAAATACTTATTCCATATACTGTTGATTCATTCATTTTGTGGGCAACATTTGTGGAGTGAGAAAAACGTGTATTTTGTGGGTACTGGTACTTGATCTTGTGGGTTGTTTTTTTGTCAAAATATGCTTTAAACCCTAATGGAAAAAATTACTTTGTTGAAAACTTAATTTCTTTTTTCATCTTAACCATTTAAATCCATAAAAATTTGTGTTGAATAAACATGAATCAAAAATAAAATCGTAAAAATACTGAACTCAAGAGGAAAATCTAATCAGAAAGTCAGTCCATAATCACATGGCAAAATTAAATGACAAAACACATCAAAAATGAATGGACTGTCATATTCCTGATTTGGTACAGGCATTTTCAAATGTAGAAAATGGTGGATCAAACCTGGTTTTATAGTGCTAAACCTCTCACTTTGTTGACAGTCTCATCAAATTCTGCTATATTTACAATGATGGGTGAACTAATCAGACATAATAAATAAAATAGTCAAAATATGGGTACAGCAGTCATCATCGTGTAACAATTTTAAAAAGAACATTTTAACAGAACACAAAAACATCTATCTACAAACACATTCATTGATTCAACAGGAACATTCAACAATAAAATGTCACAATTTTCTATCTTTTTTTCTCTAATTTTTTCAGATGATTTAAAATATATTTTATAAATATACACTTAAATTTAAAAATAAAACCTGTTTTTACGGCCCAGAACAGTTATCCAGACTTTTTTTCCCAAACCCCTTCACATTTTGAGATGATTTTTGGTATGTTAATCTTCTATTAGAAGTTCAAGAGGGTATTAATGTTTGGTTCTTCTCTGCTGAATTTTTGCAAAAATTATTGGTTTCAAGACTGAAAATTTCGTGAAAATAACATCTTTATACATTTTTTCTGAAAGCTTCACATGTTGAACTAATTTTATCAAATTTCCACTCCTTATAATAGCTTCAAGCTTATTTTTGGCGAGTTGGACCGTTCATGTTGTTCCGGCACATCTAGTTTTTTCATATTGATACTTACTAGATAGATTGCAGGGGGTACCATCAAAAATTGAAATACCAGTTAATGTCTCATATTCTGTTACTATGGTAACTCCATCAGATGAAACTGAAGTACTACCAACTGAAGTTACAGCTGTCACAGTGAAATAATATTTCTGGGAGAGAGAAAAAATATTATAAATATATTTTATATAATGAATAACTACTGTTGTGTGACATAAAAACTTTAATTAAATCAAACCTGTGACATTGTGACTTGACTTCTCCTTTAAAGGACGTGTGACCCTTAACTAGAGGCTCTAAAGAGCCTGTGTCGCTCACCTTGGTCTATGTGAATATTAAACAAAGGAAGCAGATGGATTCATGACAAAATTGTGTTTTGGTGATGGTGATGTGTTTGTACATCTTACTTTACTGAACATTCTTGCTGCTTACAATTATCTCTATCTATAATGAACTTGGCCCAGTAGTTTCAGTGGAAAATGTTAGTTAAAATTTACAAATTTTATGAAAATTGTTAAAAATTGACTATAAAGGACAATAACTCCTTAGGGGTCAATTGACCATTTCAGTCATGTTGACTTATTTGTAAATCTTACTTTGCTTAACATTATTGATGTTTCCAGTTTATCTCTATCTATAATAATATTCAAAAAGATAATAACCAAAAACAGCAAAATTTCCTTAAAATTACCAATTCAGGGGCAGCAACCCAACAAAGGGTTGTCAGATTCATCTGAAAATTTCAGGGCAGATAGATCTTGACCTGACAAACACTTTTACCCATGTCAGATTTGCTCTAAAGGCTGCGGTTTCAGAGTTATAAGCCAAAATCTACATTTCACCCCTATGTTCTATTTTTAGCCATGGCGGCCATCTTGTTTGGTTGGCCGGGTCACCGGACACAGTTTTTAAACTAGATACCCCAATGATGATTGTGGCCAAGTTTGGTTTAATTTGGCCCAGTAGTTTCAGAGGAGAAGATTTTTGTAAAAGATAACTAAGATTTACGAAAAATGGTTAAAAATTGACTATAAAGGACAATAACTCCTAAAGGGATCAACAGACCATTTCGGTCTTGTTGACTTATTTGTAGATCTTACTTTGCTGAACATTTTTGCTATTTACAGTTTATCTCTATCTATAATAATATTCAAGATAATAACCAAAAACAGCAAAATTTCCTTAAAATTACCAATTCAGGGGCAGCAACCCAACAATGGAATGTCCGATTCATCTGAAAATTTCAGGGCAGATAGATCTTGACCTGATAAACAATTTTACCCCCATGTCAGATTTGCTCTAAATGCTTTGGTTTTTGAGTTATAAGCCAAAAACTGCATTTTACCCCTATGTTCTATTTTTAGCCATGGCGGCCATCTTGGTTGGTTGGCCGGGTCACCGGACACAATTTGAAACTAGATACCCCAATGATGATTGTGGCCAAGTTTAGTTTAATTTGGCCCAGTAGTTTCAGAGGAGAAGATTTTTGTAAAAGATAACTTAAGATTTATGAAAAATGGTTAAAAATTGACTATAAAGGGCAATAACTCCTAAAGGGGTCAACATACCATTTTGGTCCTGGTGACTTATTTGTAGATCTTACTTTGCTGAACATTTTTGCTATTTACAGTTTATCTCTATCTATAATAATATTCAAGATAATAACCAAAAACAGCAAAATTTCCTTAAAATTACCAATTCAAGGGCAGCAACCCAACAACGGAATGTCCGATTCATCTGAAAATTTTAATAGCAGATAGATCTTGACCTGATATACAATTTTACCCATGTCAGATTTGCTCTAAATGCTTTGGTTTTTGAGTTATAAGCCAAAAACTGCATTTTACCCCTATGTTCTATTTTTAGCCATGGCGGCCATCTTGGTTGGTTGGCCAGGTCACCGGACACAATTTTTAAACTAGATACCCCAATGATGATTGTGGCCAAGTTTGGTTTAATTTGGCCCAGTAGTTTCAGAGGAGAAGATTTTTGTAAAAGATAACTAAGATTTACGAAAAATGGTTAAAAATTGACTATAAAGGACAATAACTCCTAAAGGGATCAACTGACCATTTTGGTCTTGTTGACTTATTTGTAGATCTTACTTTGCTGAACATTTTTGCTATTTACAGTTTATCTCTATCTATAATAATATTCAAGATAATAACCAAAAACAGCAAAATTTCCTTAAAATAATCAATTCAGGGGCAGCAACCTATCAACAGGTTGTTCGATTCATCTCAAAATTTCAGGGCAGATAGATCTTGACCTGATTAACATTTTACCTCTGTCAGATTTG
The DNA here is from genome assembly GCF_965363235.1 of Mytilus galloprovincialis. Taxonomy (NCBI): domain Eukaryota; kingdom Metazoa; phylum Mollusca; class Bivalvia; order Mytilida; family Mytilidae; genus Mytilus; species Mytilus galloprovincialis. The sequence continues at coordinate 28,741,399 of NC_134844.1, forward strand.
CTCTAAATGCTTTGGTTTTTGAGTTATAAGCCAAAAACTGCATTTTACCCCTATGTTCTATTTTTAGCCATGGCGGCCATCTTGGTTGGTTGGCTGGGTCACCGGACACAATTTTTAAACTAGATACCCTAATAATAATTTTGGCCATGTTTGGTTAAATTTGGCCCAGCAGTTTCAGAGGAGAAGGTTTTTGTAAAAGTTAACGACGACAGACGACGATGGACGACGGATGACGGACGACGCCGGACGCCAAGTGATGAGAAAAGCTCACTTGGCCCTTAGGGCCAGGTGAGCTAAAAATGGTCAAAACTATTTGTTTAAAATGTTTTATTTGCTAAAAAGTTGATCTGATGACATAAGGCAATTTTAAATATGATCTTGAGACCCAAGGGGGTACCATAATGGCATCCCTTATTTAAAGGATAGCAAAAAATCGCATGTTGTATCATGTGGTTATCTGTTCTTGATAGTTAACAGTTCTCAATATCAATGGTGTGGTTAATATAAAAGTAGTTCGCAAAAATCACACATGTTTTCTATTTATGGTATTGCAATGACAGAACAAAAACTTGCTTTAAGCAAGCAGTAATTTCAACATTTCACGTTTTCAGACATGGTACAACAGTAAAAATAATATTTTCAGATTTTAAACTAATTTTCCTTATTCTAAAAAAAAAAACTTCATCCCCCTGATTCATTAATAGCATGTTTTCAAAATTAAACAAACTTTAGCTCGAAAAGAAGGTCATATACGTTATACACAATTGTTAGATGTAGTGTGACGTCGCTATGGAAAAAAATCTATGGAACACAGTTTGGGCCCAGGGCTTCCAAAACGGTCATATATTTTCGGACATTTGTGTAATGTCCGGTAAAAGTCCGGCTGGGCAGAGCATGAAACGGTCATATACATTTTAGTTTTCAAGGCTTTTTCTGTCATTTTAACATAATTCACGATCTTTTTGACCCAACCTTTTGCCTTTAACATCCACACATTTCCGGTCATAAAAGTGACATGATGATTAATTACTATCAAAACAACCCCTACTTCAATGCTTTCTAATTTTAATCAAGGCTAATTAGTTGTTGGACAGGGGATATCTACCTGTTCAGGTGACAGGTAAATTATGTTCAGTACCGGACATCGTATAAATTGATCGGTCTATTCACAATTTTTTTCTTACATTTCAGCGGTTTGTAGCTCATTGATTTAGTCCAAAAGATTAAAATTATAAGAAATTAGTTTATCTACATGATTTGATGAAAAATTTTAAAAGGTTTAAATGAAAAATCGTCAGAACTACGTTGAATGAACTCGAACACGAGTGCGCATGTGCAAAGGTGGGAAATTTAATTATGCATCCTTTATTTCTTCAAAATGCTAAAATTATCATTAATACCTGTATCTAAACGTTCCTTTCAAGTATTTTGTTGAAGAAATAACGTGGAAAGAGCTTCTTCACTCAGTCATGCTTTCTAAACGTACACAGATTTTACGTATCCGTTTATGGTCCATGTTTTACCATTGTCAAGTCAACATCCGGTTTTGGAAAAACGAGATTTTAAAAACGAAAATAAAGTTTTTGACAAGTCTTTTTGCACAAATAAAGAGTCTATGGCAGATATGAGCACGCTGATGTGCAAACTTTGAATGATGCACTGCCAATTTAACAGTTTACATCCAAACATCAAATTCATAGCAAAGTAAAAGTTTAAAATCGTTTTTTAATCTGATGTCATTATCATTGGAATGGCCATCTGATTACCATAATTGCCTTTTGTGACTAAGTCTTAAGGGATTAAAATCGGGATCAGATATAAAATATCCGGCTGGCTCAAATGTTTTTTGGAAGCCTTGTTTGGGCCATATCTTATGAACTTTAAAACTCAATTCAATTATCGGAAAAGTAATGCCCTTGAATATTGTTGCTGTGACAGTAAATTATCAATAACAGCTGTGACAACATATTATAACATATAAGAATTAGTTCAATAATTTAAAACCATCTAAAATATATTAAAGATTAATATTCAATGATTATTTTTGTCCTTGAGTGAAAATTCTTAGGATATCTGTTAAAGATGCCTTAATTGATGGATATTGCTAAAATTCATAAACAAATATTTGTTTCTAGAGACAAATGATACGTAATTGATACTTTTCTTCCATTTACTTAATTTTAAATCTTCTATTAATATCAAACATGCTTACTATACTATACTTTTCACAACTATCGAGAACTGATGACGTAGTGCACACAATGTCAAAATTGAGCACAACAGATGTCTTGATTTTTCTTGATTTACCTAAGACAAAATTGTGAGGATAATGGGAAATGAATAAAAATATCTACTAAATTAACACAATCAGCTTTGACCACATTTATTTGAAGAACTGGCTCTACAGAGCAAAAGTTTGTTACACTATCGAGAAAAGATAACACTAGACCCGTGTTCACACTATAACAATCTGCCCAGCTAGAACTCCAGTTAACTAACCCGAGTTAATTACCCCAGTTCACACTTGATAAAAAATTAGCCAGGTTTGGGATTTTACCTCTCAACAAATATAGATATGTAAGCGTCAAATTTGTAACCCGCATCTGTCCACTGTACATATTTAACTCATTCATTTTTTCGAGTTTTGAAAATTTTCCCCGAACTACGTCTTTTTATCCAAATTGCAAACATTTCACCCACAAAAAAGCAAAGGAAATCTTATAGGTTTCATTGTTTGTCATTATGCAACTTTTTTATCAACAAAGATTAAAAAATAACTTATATCCCTCTTTTTATCGTTTATTTATTATGGGTAATATAATCATTCGTGACCCAGAAAATAAGGTTACTGGACATCTGTCAAAATTTGACGTCATTCGATATATATGACGTCACGTAATAGTTACGTCACATTGAAGACTTATTTAAGGGCATACGATACAGTTTTGAACCTGTATTTACAAGTTGATGAAAATTTGCATATAGGCTATTTTTTACCTGATTAAATCAAATATGTAATAAAAAATATACCTTCATGTGCTACTTTTTGAGTAAAATAAGGTCGAAATTTTGTATATTTGCTCAAAATTCAGATTTGTGTCCGTATTTTCTTTTTCGAAAGAAAGACATAACTTTTTTGTTTTAAAAGATAAACACAAAATGGTTTTTGTTAAATAATCGGTGATTTCTGCATTTTATAAGTATCATTAAAAATTATGCAATTTTTATTCCGAAATAACTCTATATTTATCAAATGTTCATGAATAGAGGAAAAAACGTCATTTTTTGCTGCATGTTTATCAAAATTAAAAAAATTGCGCTATTTACAGTTTAAAAAATTTGGGTCACATAATCTCCTTGCAAAATGAAACAAATTGCTGTTTTAAAAAATAGGGGTCCATGCACTTGTTTTCAAATTAAATCAGTTTGAATGATAAAAATCAGTCGAAAAATGCATCTTTTCCCGATATGTCAGAGTTTGACGTCGCGAAAATAACATTTTACGTTAGCAACGTCATTACCTTCACTGTAACTGTATCGTATGCCCTTAAGCAAACGTCACTATAGCAACAACCTCACATTAACTTCACTTTGCATTCACTTTTAGAAGTGAGGTAGTTAACCCAGGTTTGCCCCACATTACCTCCACCTCAAATAAGGGGTAATTTTAATCCGGGTTCGCCCCATGTTAAGGCGTTCACACTACCTAAATTCAACACGGATTAACAAGTTCGAGTTGAACCCGGTTTAAAAAGGCATAGTGTGAACGGGGTATAAGATACCTTTACTGGACATGAGCTTTATTTGCAAGAAATCTTTGTGCTTAAAATAAATTGTCTTCACCCAATAAAACACTAAATCAACTATGTATCTAATATATCAGATTCAACATACATAATTGAGAATAAAACCATTTAAATATTTCAATCTTCAAACCTGAAATGGAGTAAGTGAAAGTCCATTTTCCTCATGGTATGTACTGGTTCCCACATTTTTACTATTTATCACATCATTCCCTCCTTTGGTAGTTCCTATACTTATTGTATAGGTAACAGTAAGGTGTGGATGATCAAACCCTGACCAGCGAGCCACCAATGTAGAGGCATCAGTGTGGAAATCAACATCCTGTATATCCTATAAAAAGAAATTTATACTATCATGGTAAGATAATATATTGTACAATACTTACATGGAATAAATGAAAAGAACATCACAATTTAGTAATCAACTATTTTCATATATTTAAGTTACTATGGTTGTTCTTATAATTATTCATGACTGAAATAGCCAAAAAAAAACACCCTTTACTTCTCTATTTAGATCTGTTTAAAATACCCTCAATAGTAGTTAAAAAAAAGCAAAGTTATTATAACATATCCTAGATGCATTTAAGCTAGAATCATGTCTTTCACCAGAAATGATCATCAATTATGCATGCCCTTATGACGTCATTTAACAGATAGAAGGCATGCCTGTATCCCTGCACAATCAGTCTGAAGCAATTTCAGGATCATCATCTGCTGGGTAGTCTAGAAATAATCTACGTTCTTCAAATATGTAATCTCAATTCCAGTACAACTAACAGGGAGGGTGATTATCTTATTAGATTTTAAATTCCCGAATATTTCGTGCAGTATATCATCAAACTTTTTCACCTGTTTGCTCAACATGTGTTGGAAGTGAAGATGCCTTGATTTTGTGACATGGTGATGAAGTCACATGACAGATTGAACTAACTACCGTATCTCAGAACTGGATTATACCAACATATTGTACTATTTTATGAAAGGTAGAATTGCTGTAACAACTATTTATCCACATTAATCATTGATAATGATTAATGGAATATTTCTAACTGCTATTTTGTGCAAAATTTGATTGATTTGTAACCATTATTCTATAAGCCCTTTTTATTTTTTAAAATTAAACACATATTCTAAGTTGTTAATTTTCATAAAAGACTTTGGAGAACATCTTTACCTGTAAAGGCAATGGATCACTTGCAATAATATCCTGCAAAGATAAAAGCATTTATTCATATATAGTATATAAATAGTAACAGGTATACATATTTCTGCTGTTATAAATACAAAATATGAGGTTATTTATGTAACGATTATACTTGATTATATTGGTTTCGTTTATACAAATCTGTATTTTGTGTTCATCACTTCTGTTTTGATTATCAAGCATTAAAAATGGCACCCTCCATGAAGTCACATGTTTATATGCCTTACCACTCATACAGCCTAAACAGCCAAACACACAACATAAAAATTTAAACTCAGGTAGAAAAGGGTTTTTTTTACAGGCTAAAAGCAAACACCTCACCAGTCTAAAAAAGGCTATTTCTTTTATGTGTTTAAATTTGAATAATATAGTTGTATGTCAGAGGCCTTATCTTTATTTTGAAATTCTCTTCAACCTCAAAAATCATCATGATCATAGTGAATTACACTCATATCATATCTAAAATCTTCAACCCTACTGAATTTCCAGGAAAATTTTGCTTACTGTCCATTTGATCATATAAGTACTGTAAATAGAGAAATTGGTGCAAAGATTTTATTAATGCAAATAATGCAACTACTTGAGTATCGCAATATGTAATAAGAATTTGTATTATGGTATCTGATACAAACATCTGTGTGTAGATTTGCCAAAAATCGCAATAATAAATGCACACAATAATTTATGAATTTACAGAAACAAAACAACTTACAGGATTAGGTTCTATATCAAACACTACACCTTCCACAGGAAGTTGTACATTGTGAATGTAAGGTCCAGATGACTTAATCTTGACCAGGCCAGCAGTGTTGGTCACTTTGATGGACACATAATACTTATGATTGCCATGGAGCAACCAGTCTAAGGTTGTTACCATGACAGCAGTACAGGTAGGTGTTAAGATGTCTGTACATGTACCCCCAGCTGATAGGGGCATATATTGTTGTATTTGTGTACCTAGTGCTGTGTTACCTGAAAATATTAAAATGTGTGAATATATATCAATGACCTATCATACTATCTTAATGTTTCTTAATATCCATCTTGAAATAACAATTATGCTTTAATAATTTAATTTTGGATGTAACGCGTCTTCTGATTGGCTGACATTATTTTGTTATCAGCTCACAGACATAATTTAGTCATGTGACCGTGACGTCATCAACGTTTTTTCATGGTTTTCTACGGTTTAAAATGGAATTTAGAATTAAATTAGAAGAAATGACTGTCTATTCGTAATAACATATAAAATGTGGTGCAAACTGTTAAATTACCCGTTACGTGCGTTATTCAGTGTGCACCAAATTTTTTATGTTATTTCTTCATAGACACAAAAAATATTACAGTCATTCCTTAAATGTTTCACATCTGTGTACAATATTTTTTGAAAATGTTTGCATACAGATCCTCATATATCATTATATAGTATTTATACTTTGTATTATAACTTCAATCAAAGTTTTATTTGATTTTTACATCTAATAACACAAAAAAAACTTCATTAAAATTTCCAATTTCTTTTTTCAAATTCCTGAGACCACACAATTATTTATTACTAAAGCACTTAGCATTTTTGAGAAAAAAATAACTATAATTAATACATATCTGATGGAGAGTTGGCCCACTGGCAGTCATACCACATATTTTTATTTTTATACTTTGAGACACATATTCAAATACTCTGACCTATGATTTTAAGCTCTTTATTTGAGATTTCCTGCAACAGTAAAACACTAAAAAGTTGTATTATAAAACACTGCCACATTTACCTATAGCAAATTCATAGTTGATGTCAAATGGTTCCTCACTGTCTGAGAATGCTCCACTGGACCACTCCGCAACAAGATACTGACCGGAAAGGGCCAGTGTTATAGTCCCTGAGAAATCTGGTGGTGTGGTGTCCATAAAGCAGGGTCCAATTGACTGCAATAATAGATATTATTCTTTATAAATAGATTAGATTATAGACTTTAATAGTGTATGTATTTGGTACAAAGTGCAATATATCAAAAGAATGCTATTTTTTTTTTGCAGGTGCATATTTCCCTCCATGAGGGTCCAGATGGAGTTTACGATATAAAAGAGTAATTGAGTGAAAAAATTAAAGAATAAAAAAAAAATGGTCAAAAAGCAAAAAAGAGAGTAGAGAAAAATAGGGTGATAAAACATTGAGAGTAGAGAATAGTGAGCAAAAAAAATAAAGAATCGGGGAAATGAAGAACACATAATCCAGACTCATTTTCATGTTTTTTCTAATTTCTTAAACTTTAAGACATCATCTATGGTATACACAACATTTATTAAATTCAAATGACCAATAAAAAGAGATATTCAAGATTTACCTTGTAGTAATATTTCCTTACATCACACTAACAATACCTACCACTAGACCCTCTACATTGGATCCACTAATTCCTTTGATGATGATATAGAATGTTGTTCCGTCTGGAATATCTGCATGTTGTATTCTAATATGTGGATTCTGGTTGGTAGTGATAAAGTTCATTAAATCTGGAGCAGCACTGCCTGCAGTAGATGACAGTCCTAATTCATAATCATAGATTTTAGCTGGTAAATCATCTACCATCCATGAAACTGAAAACTGAAACAAACCAAAATAAAGTTATAGAGAATACTTTCAAAAAGTCACATATTGTAAATGAAAATATTAGGTTAGAAATGATTTCAACGAGAACATGCAATCAATGTGAATATATATTACTTAACATTTTACACTTCAAATACTTTTTATCTTCCTACCATATTAGCAGTAGACATAGATAGACCAGCACTGGTTGGGGCTCCTGTGGAGTTCTCACAAAACACTGTTCCATCAACTTCAACAGCTGATCCATTGCCATATCTCTGTACAGGATAAAGGTCAAGATCAGTCTTCTCTGTGGCCTTGGTACTACAAATATATAATATTTGGACAAATACATTATGAGATTGACCTGACTTTTTTTTAACTATGGATAGAAAGTAGATTATATTAGGTCACCGTAAATTATTATTTTAGAAAAAGATCAAGATTTACTTTTCTTGTAACTATGGACAGCCAGTAGATTACATTTTGTTAAAAATGTGATGATGAGGGTGTTTTTTACAACATTTACTATCCATGAGGGTTTTGCATGGTCAGTCCAAATACGCGATTGATTATCAATAAAATTTATACCGCATAAATAAAAGTTATCTGATAATTTGAGCCAATAAAAATCAAGATTACTGTTTGCCTTTTCCGCAGGCTTTGTACTTTACATGTCTAACTAAGTTCTTATGTGTTAATATTATAATGATTTCTGGGAAATGGTATCTACAATAATACAATGATCCCTGTCTATTAAAGTGAATTCTTAAATTCAAACTGCAATAAATATTCTTAACATTTTAGAACTAACAAAAACATTTAACCTGTCTAATGTGAACAAAATAATGTCATAAGGGGTGGTGACTCTTTCTATATCATGTATATGAAGGTATACACAGTTGTGCAGTTAAACATGGGTCCCTTTTCAATAGGTCAAATATATAAACAGGTTACAATTACACCAAGGTAACATGTCTATGGTTTATAAATTCTCATCTTTTAAATAGATTTCTGTAAATGTGCTGTTTTTTTAAATCAAATTTAGATTTTTTTAAATTGTCTATGTGATAACACAGAAATATGATTTTGCTATGAAATATACTATGAATTGTGATTTTCACAGTACTACAATATATGATTTGGGGTTTTGAAATTTCAACTGCATATCTGCTGTGGATTCTAACTAAAACTTTCGCTTAACACCACAGAGACTATACTTGTTTTTATATATTACATGCAGTCTAGTGTATGATTGGCAATCCATCTGAGTGTTCTGTCTGAAGACAAAATCCAATAATTCGTCTTGGCAACATCTGTAACTAGCCCTCCCTTTACAACAGTATTATCCACAGTAACCTCTTTAATTGTTGGTACTGTTGTATCTATGGTAACACCATCAGAACACACAGGATCCGAGTGGTCTAGCGCTCGGTTGTATGCCACAACGGTAAAGTAGTATGTTCCTACTCCTGGTGCTTCATAGGTTCCAAAGGTTTCATAAGTTTCTACAAGCTGTAATACATTACATAACAGTCAATTTCATAACAACATTAATGCAAGATTATTTATTACATGAAAACCATATCCTTATGTTTGTAGTCAGTTAACCTAGTTATTATAATATATATTTCTTAATAAGAGTTTACTGTGAATTCATAAAGTGTTCTGAACATTCATCATTTCCATTGTTAAAGTTTGTACAAAAATGCAAAATTGATGATTCTGATGTTAAAAAATACTCATCCATATCACAGGCAAATTTCACTCACATGAATTTCACATGAATTTTACAGCAAACGACCTTAAACCTGAAACTCACATGAAATGAGTTTATGTGAATTTCATGTCAATCTTATGTGAATTTGACATGGAAATCACATAAATTTTTTCCCATGAAATTCACATGAATTTTTAAAATAATGTAATTCAAATAATATCTCCATTTTCAAATCAATTAAAATCATGAAAAATATTTATATTTATCAAAAGCAATAAAATTTGTTATCAATCTTTTATGTTTTTTTTTAAAACAACAGCAGAATGAAAATAGGTTTGTACTGATCTACCATAGTATTGACAATATACATACATCAACATGTGTACGATTTAGATCAAAATCTGCCTTGTCAGCACAACTGGTTCCTGGTATATATTGATAAAACAATACACCACTCTCTTTGTCAAAGAACTCGTCCCAGTAGGCTGTTAGAGTGGTTCCCTGTTGATAATCAACCTCTGGGCTCCCTCTCATTCCATCATGAACCATACCAGTATGTGGAGGTGTAATATCTATGGTGATCTAGAATGTTTAATAGACGATAGAATTAACAAAATATTGTTGTAAACTTTTTAATAAGAATATAATAAAGCATTCATATAAATATTACATTATATTAGTGCAATCTAACCAGTTCCTCAGACTATCCTTCTACTGAGTAGCCTGTATGACAGATATTGTTCCAATAAACAGTACCCTTGGGTTAAAGAAAAGCTCAAGTTTTGGGTCTTTTTACAACAGTTAACACTTGCATCCTTTTGGCTGTGTAGGATGTATGTTTTTTGCAGCCATGTCTAGTCAGAATGGGGACATTAAATATGATGTCTTTTGTATAAAAATAGTCAAGTTCTACACATGTTATAATCCTTGCAACAACTCTTTATGGGGTCCGTAGGTGGCCTGTTGCAAGGCTAAATTCTTTCTCTATCAAATATAATTATCCTCATTTTCCAGTAGCATAATATATGCTAGACTCTAAATGCCAGTCAACCCCTATTTAAGGACCTCCTTATTGTATTTGATGTTAATTTGATCACATTTGACTACACTCACCTCAAAAGAGGGTGCATAAAATGTTCTAGATTTGCAAGATACAATATGCAATAACTTAACATGTAGAAGTTTTCATCAGTTAATATATCTTTTTATCATATACTTAGCATTGATATGACAGCTTTTGCATATGTGTAATGAGCGGAAGTACACAAGCCATAATTTCCCACCCGGGCTGATAACCCATATCAGGTGCATCTCGTGCACAAAACCCATAATAGTGCCTCTCGTGCAAGTTACTTCCGATGTTTCCGGTATCGGTTGTTTACTTTTCCATTGTGACGTCAGATAATTTTCATGACGACGTCAAAATTTACAGGAAATTTTGTGGGGATAGTTTAGTACGTGCTAACAAAATCATGCAAATGCCATTGACAATTATGAATCATTTTATAGTACAACAAACATGGAGTAATAATGATCATAACACTCTTTCAAATTTTCAATGTTTCAAAATGCCTATTTAGGAAATGTTACAATAAATATATATGGAGGTAGTGATGCAGTTATTGGACAACAAGTGAAACTGCGAGCTACTGCTCACTGATGATACCCCCGCCGCAAGTGGATAATATTAATAGTGTAAAAATATGCAAGTGTTCGGTAAACAGGAAGTTGTCGAGTGATGAATCTGAAAACGCATCACACGGTATAGCTGACTTATATAAATCCTGAAACCAAATTTCAGAAATCCTTGTATTGTAGTTCCTGAGAAAAATGTGACGAAAATTTTCAACTTGGCTATCATGTGTAAAATCAGACAAGTGTTCGGTAAACAGGAAGTTGTCAAGTGATGAATCTGAAAACGCATCACACGGTATGGCTGACATATATAAATGTTGATACCAAATTACAGAAAGGGTGGATGTGTAGTTCCTGAGAAAAATGTGACGAAAGTTTCATGGGACGGACTGACTGACGGACGGACGGACTGACGGACGGACTGACAGACAGAGGTAAAACAGTATACCCCCCCTTTTTTAAAGCGGGGGTATAATAATTATAGTATATTTGATTCATAATTTAACTTCTTTATAAAGTTTTTGACTGTTTTAGTGATTGCATTTGTTTATTTGCCATACATAAAACTATTGTCAGAAGTACATGATAAAGCGATTAATACATGGCCTTTTCCATATCAGCCTGGGTATCATCCCTCGACCCATATCAGCACCTCGACTCCGTCTCGGGCTGATATGGGGGTCTCGGGATGATACCCAGGCTGATATGGAAAAGGCCATATTTTAATCTCTATATACATACCTTCTTCCTGAGAACTGTAACCAGCTGTGCATGGTTTGTGACAGATATTTCAATGTAATAGTCAATATCATGTTCTCCTATATCTTTTCCTGTATATAGCCCTTCACTAGTTTTAACAGCAGGTACAACTTGAAAATGTCTGTGATAGCAGCCTTCAAAATTTGTACAGTAGCAGTTAGCTCCCCTTGGGTTAGTTCCATAAGTTGTCTGACATGCAGTTTCATCCTGAAAAATCAGTTCATAAAATTTTTATTATCCAAAAATAAAAATATAATTTTAAACATTTATAAGAATTATGAGTATTCAAACAGAAGTCGAAACTTACATTGGTAGTCTGTTACATATTAGCCTTGCAAAACTTGGATATTTCTCCAGTATCAGCAAATTTTTCAAAATACCAAAAAATTAAGAGGACCTATTGCATATCATATCCATGTTCTAAGTGTGTCTAATCATATGACCTATGCTTTTAAATGAATATATATGTGTTCTGAATACTATTAATTCCCCCCTCACACACACCCCTCCCCAAACAAATGTTTTTTGTTTGGAGGAGGGGCGTGTGTGGGGGGGGGATTTATGAATCTGATAAGTTGCCAGATGTATTCTATTTATCATATCGATCACACGTTGAAGATACTTACCACAGTATGTTGCGTTCCTAGATTTTCATGCCCATGTAGTATATCTGTTCCTGTGTAATTATCAAAGATCCTCCAGTATAGAGAATCTACACCACTATGGTAATCGTAGGCTATCCATTCAATCCTACAATGTGTATAAATTATTGAAAAAAAGTTATCACTTTAAAACTTGCTTTTCTTGATTAGTTTCACTTCATTTCATTTAGGCAGGTTTTGTAATTGAACACTTTTGTATGAATTTTTCTGTTCATTGAAAAGGAATATGGATAGAGAAGTAGCAAGTGAAAATTGTCTAAGTCCTTCTATTCTTATTCATTAACTTTTTAGATTAAAGTTTGAAATGTACTATTTTTTAGATATATCATAGATGCCATAGTCAATGCAATTCAAGCACTAATGAATTAAATGTCAATGTCAATTGCAATGCAATTTTGCTTTAGTTTGCAAAAGATTTAGTAATATTTGAACTTAATTTAATGATATAATTTAATCCTGCACATCTCCAGTTGAGAAATAAAAATTAGAATCAAAATTACACATTATTTTGAAAATATTTCATCAAGTTTACAGTTGTATATTTAATAACACAAAGATATGCAACAACAAGAATGTGTCCATAGTACACGGATGCCCCACTCCCACTATCATTTTCTATGTTCAGTGGACCGTGAAATTGGGGTCAAAATTTTAATTTGAAATTAAAATTAGAAAGATCATATCATAGGGAACATGTGTACTAAGTTTCAAGTTGATGTAATTTAACTTCATCAAAAACTACCTTGACCAAAAACTTTGCACTATCATTTTCTATGTTCAGTGGACCATGAAATTGGGGTCAAAACTATAATTTGGCATTAAAATTAGAAAGATCATATCATGGGGAACATGTGTATTAAGTTTCAAGTTGATTAGACTTCAGCTTCATCAAAAACTACCTCGACCAAAAACTTTAACCGGACGGACGAACGGACGGACGAACGGAGGCACAGACCAGAAAACATAATGCCCCTCTACTATGGTAGGTGGGGCATAAAAATATAATCAATTTGACTTTCAAACCTTTAATCACATACTTTGTATTGCACAACTTAAAACATTTGCAGTCAACATTATAAACAAACAATCAAATTGGTTCGAAAATTATACCCTTAATGATTTAATATACTTGTTAATTTTTTTATACTACCTTACAAACTTACGTCATTTCAGTTAGCTCTTTTAAATAATGTACAGAAACATTTAACCGATCCCCTCTTGTCAACCATAGATCATCTATAAAAGGGGGTGTGGTATCCCTATATATAATGATAGTGTCATTGTTGGAGCTACCAATCAAATCTGTTGCTTTAACTGTCAATATTAGTTTATCTCCATCATTCCAAATAATGTTCAGGAGCTCAGATTGTACATGTTTATCAGGTGTAATAGTCAAATTTTGAAAATCACTAAGATTCGGAGAAAAAACATCATATCCAACTTCAAATTGCACAATCCCTGAAATGGAATAAAAATTGAACATTTATATTTTCTGCTCTATCTATGGTTGATATTATTATAACCTAAACTGATGCATTTTCAATATTTGCTATTAAGCTTGGTATGGGTTAAAACAATTAAAACATGTAAAAAGTAAGAATGTTTAAATATAAAGATTTCAACAATCAATCAGAGCAAGACTGAGAAATCTAAGACATTGATTAATATGTTTGTAAACCAATATGTACGATGGTTTACTGATTGCATGATTCAAAACGTAAAATGGTCTTCTGATTATACATATTAAAACCTCAACTTTCTATTAGCATATACATGTACAATTATTCAGGATTTTAGCAGTACAACTTGAGCTTAATCAAAGCATAGCTTAACTTACATCTAGAAATTGACAATGAGGGTCGGTTGAAAACAAAACTTTACGACAAAAGAGATGATTTCAGCTTTCCAATTGTGAACTTTCTATTTCTAAGTAGCAACATTCCAGCAGCACCTGCATACGGGGTATATATCTCCCAATTGATACTATATTCCCGTGCTTGCATTTCCTATCATGATTTTCTTGATAGAGGGTTACTGTTCACAAGGAAGCTATTAAACCAAGAGTTCCACATGGTGAAGTTGAAATCATCCCTTAGTAAATTTTACGGACGCCATCACGAGTTGGTTGACCGTTATGGAATAACCGTTTCACAAATGATATCGGATATGTTCCTTACGTCGTAACTACAATCCCCTTCCATTTCATGAATGTGACCTACCGAATTAGACTATTTACCGGATTTGTAATCACATAAGCACATCAACGGGTTTCACATGTGGTGCAGGATCTGCTTACCCTTCCGGAGCACCTGAGATCACCCCTAGTTTTTGGTGGGGTTCGTGTTGTTTATTCTTTAGTTTTCTATGTTGTGTCATGTGTACTATTGTTTTTCTGTTTGTCTTTTTCATTTTTAGCCATGGCGTTGTCAGTTTGTTTTAGATTTATGAGTTTGACTGTCCCTTTGGTATCTTTCATCCCTCTTTTAACATTGCATCAGCCCAAAGCATCTTTATTGGGACAAGCTAACCAAATGAATGTTATTAAAAACTGGTCCAAGAGAAACTGTGTACTGTGGATTCATTATTATTGGTTAGTTACCAATTTTCATGGATTTTGTGAGTACAAGTAAATCATGAATTTAAATGTTCAACAAATAACCCAATTTTCATAAGGTAATATGCAGACTTCCTAAAAACCATGAAACTATATATAAATTTGGTGTATTTACTGTCTTCTGATTGGTTAAAAGAATTAGCTTTATTTTCAATGTTATCAATTTTTATGGAGACACGCCCACTCTAACGTTGTGTATTCATACGCAAACATCTGTGTACGTTGTTATTCGTATTTTAATATATGTCTTTGAGCCTTATTTTTGATAGAAATTTATTTATAATGAAAGGCAATAATTTATTTTGAATTTATTGAACCATAAAATTATTTTTTGACTCTTCACATTTAACATAATCCGCGGAACATCCAAGAAAAGGCCAGTTTCCAGGGAAAAAAAATCCACATGATCATAAAGCATATTTTTATTTTTATTTACTTTTAAGCAAGTTGAAATCCCTATAAACTAAAGGACTATATACCTTGTGTATTATCTATAGCTTCTATTGTTCTATCTCCATCAAATTCCTCATACACAGTTGAAGCTGTATATGGTTCTATTATCGCTAACCATTTATTTGTCTCGTGACGAGTATTAATGAAATGGTCAGTCCATGTTATTGTTACTGTACTGGTATCCTGAACAACCCATTTAAAGGAACTATTTTTAGAAGCTTGGGAACATTCCATTGGATTAGCATTTAGAATGTCAACAGCTGATTCGTCATCAAAGAATAACAAGGTCCTGGCTGTTCTGGAGTTTCCAATATTTTCAGCATTGTTTGTGTTGTCAAAAGCAGACAGATGAATAGAGTACACACCTGGTTTTGTAAGTTTAAAGCTTCCCTATAAATAAAAAATAATTGCAAACATCAATAAATCTCCATAATTCTATTTAGAACTTTTCACTTAAAAAAACAAATTCAATAAGGTAACTGTAATATAATAAAGGAATGAACATTTTCCAATCTTAAATTATATGAGCACCAACATAACGTGAAACACTACTGGCTTTAACAAACTCTAATAAGGTAAGATAACCAACTAAAAAAAGAAACAGCTAAGAAAACACAGAAGGGGCAGACTTGATGCATACTTTTTGTTGAAAATGGCATGCATGTAAAGGTAATTATGAAAAACTCCAAAGTCAAAAATAATTCCAGCTTTAAATCGTAATCTGTTATATTGATGATAATAATCTTAATTTACCAAAGTCATAACAACTATAGGCATATAACATTTAAACTACACAAAGTATACATAGATAGTAGAAGGTAGTACATGTCAAATATATTTATTGATTTTACAACATGTCATATTTTAATTTTTGTGCACATAATATCAATTTACCCAAATTACATAATTCTAACATTATGTATATATTTATACATAGAAGTTTTTCTGCGATAATAGTTTAATAAAATAAGAACTTACTGTCTAAGACCTTTATAAGTTGGACATATTAAAATGAAATGCATCTCATCTTCAATGTCATTTTTACAAACACAACAAAAGACTATTACTACTTGGATTGCAGAATAGCGTCAACATTCTATAGGTAAATCATATGAACATAAACATTAAATTTGGCCTTAGTACACTAAGTCAAGTCAGTTGTGTAGCCCAGATACTATATTTTGTATTTATGACTTACAGTTGTATTATTGATGACTTCATCCTCTATAGAAGCAGCTGTCTCACCATCTGTCAGTTTGATATTGTCTTTTGTTTTAACTTCAAACACTTGGAACGTGAAGTCATTTATTCCTGACAAATCATCTAACCATCCTCCAAAGACAAAAACAACTTCTGGCTGCAATCAAAATTAAGAAATATAAGTCAAATTCATCAAAATTTCTAAAACCTGAATAAAATACTGTAAATTCGGAAATTATTTCTTCCATTTATCATTGTGATGCTAAACAATGGACAAACATGCAAGATGAATTATTGCTATTTCAGGAAATTCTGCATACAAGATATTTTGTGAACATAGCCTCTCTCAATTTTTGCAATAATAAAAACATTGTAATAAATTATGTATGCAATATATCAATTCAGCTGTAATTCCTTAAAAGTTTATTCCATCTGAATTTATAACTTGGAATTTAATGGGACTGTCATACAAGTGAGAGGTTTAGTTAACTATAAACCAGGGTTTAATCCACCATTTTCTACTATAAGAAAATGCCTGTACCAAGTCAAGAATAAGACGGTTGTTATCCATTCGTTTGAAGTGTTTGAGCTTTTGATTAATTTGTCATATGATAACAAACTATCTGTTTTGAATTTTCTTCTGAGCTCTGTATTTTTGTTTTTGTTATTTTTATTTTTTTTGCATTAAAGTTTAACAACTAGTAGTGTGCACACCTGATACTATAAATGTTCATGAATATCAAGTGTAATGGATAACCACACTTTAATTGTTCAAAACCAAAAAATAATATTTCCTAAAATAAAAGGAAGAAATTCATTCATTTCTCATAAACTTTAACAGACAGAAGTAAAAAATAACTATTCACAAACATCTAAGCTTTCTGCAGTTACATACATTAGAAGTTATGTCATCTGTAGCTAGCTCTACAGGATAAGGACATGAAGAGGTACCAGTAGCCTCTATATCACTGCAATGGTATGGCATTTCTAGATCCCAGTGGTATGTGAAGGACCTAGTTATTGCTTTGCCTGTGTAATCATATGTGGCTGTTGTCACAACTGTTGGGTAGGTGTCTCGATTCTCAATTTTTACATATCCACCATTTTCCGCAGTTACTGTGTAAACAATTCTGCAGTGAAATTTTATTATTCAATAAGGAAAAATTCAATACATGATTTACATTGCTAAACAATGTACTTTTCAAGCCATTTGTGGCTTACATTTGTAATACTGTCATAGGTGAATCCAGGGGGGGGGGGCTCTATACCCCCCCCTTTTGTGGGAGAAATTTGGTTGATAATCACTGAAGATGACTAGAATGGGTTCCCCTTCAGGTCAGTCAGTGGAACACCCTGATGAAAAGTTTTGAATTCACAACTGTCTGTGAACTCATAAATCCATTCATCATATTAATTTAATCTGAACAATATTTTAATTACTTAAAACATATGTACATACATACATGTTATAATCCAAAACCCCTTGCATCAAAAATACATATTTGAATACAAAATACCTTCATGTTTTTTTGCAATTTATAAAAATTATAAAATATAGTTTTAAAATAAGGTAAATAAAATTTCTTTTTATACACTATGAAAATAAATACCTGACATCATGTTCTAAAGGTAACCAGTCAACCAGTGCTACAGTCTCACTGCATTCAACATTATTAGGTGCTAAACTAGGATCAGCCTCTGGACAATCTGTTTCTTTCTGGTCAATCAAACCTCCTCCTAGAAGTAATAATACACAAGAGAGTGTTTAAATCATGAAACAGGTGTTTTTGAAAAATTTATCAATCAGTATAGTAGATGTCCAAAAAAGTATAAAAAATTGAAAAGAATTGAATCAAGTGTTCTTACTGTAGACTTACATGAAATCAAAATTAATTAAGCGTCCTTTTAAAATAATGAAAGATGTTTTCATACCACTTTCAGTACTGTTAGCTATATTGTTGGCCTATGTTGGGACAAGTTCTTATTGATTGGGGAAGCTGAAGTGCCTGGAGAGAACAACTGACCTTCAACAGGAAACTGGAAATACTTGCCACCAAAAGCCATAACTTTTAAACCATAAGACTTAAAATATTTCCACTAAACATAACCTCCATTTTTTTCCAACCAGTGTTTCCAAAAACAGTTTGAAGTAGCCACATGCAGACAATTCTCTTTTAAATGAAAAAAAATGCAATAACTCCTATAAGATGTCTGATTGTTTTGACTAAGATGAGCAATATGCCTAAATGAGGTTTAAACCAGTATTAAGTAATTTCAACTTTCAACAGATTTTTGCTTGTTTGTGGTGTACAATGCTTAAAAGAACAAAATCATTTTTGAGTCTAAAATTTGCAGCGCATTTCATCTAGGAATAATGGAATTGACATTTAGGACACATATTGTGCCAAACCCATACTCCTTCCATTATTCTCATTAAATTACCTATACAGTTGATGTATGAAAACTTTCCATTTCTATGTAGCAACATTCCAGCAGCACCTACATATTGAGTATATATCTCCCAATTGATATAATATTCCTGGGCTGGTATTTCCTATCATGACTTCCTTGATAAGAGAGTTGCTGCTCACAAGGAGGGTATTAAAGGAAGAGTTCCAAATGGTAAAGGTGAAATCATTACTTCTCTTTGGGTGTTTGTCAAATTTTATGGACACCATCAAGAGTTTGTTGACCATTATGGAATATCTGTATCATAGATGATAGCGGATATGTTCCTTATGTCTAAACTGCAATCATGTCCCCTTTTCCTGAATGTGACCCACCGAATTAAACTAGTCACCAGGTTTTTACTAACATTAGCAACATAACTTGTGCCACAGGTGGAGCAGAATCTGATAAACCTTCTGGAGCACCTCAGTCACCCGCAGTTTTTGGTTAGGTTCAAGTTGCTTAGTATTCGGTTATTTTCTTTTTTAGCAATGGCATTGTCGGTTTATTTTTGACTTATGAGTTTGAATGTCTCTGGTATCTTTCGCCTTTTTAAAATAAAAAACAGAATCAATTTAATGTGACAGTACCTTTAAATAAACTAAGAGTATATTTCATCATTGACAATCCTACTTTAAAATCAGTAACATAATGGTCAGCATCCCTTGTATCTGCCGGTTGGGTATATGTTGCTGTCAAGGCTAAATCTACTCTGGTGAAGTCAGCCTCGTTTGTCCAGATTGTCTGATCGCTGCCTGCTTCATTTGGATCATTCTTTGCTGTTTTTGTTTCATCATCATTAAAAAAAACTGCACTGTTCAAAGTTATATTTGGTGTATTTAAAACTGAAATGAAGGAAAACAATAAAAATGTAAAAGATATCTAAAGAAAAGTATAAATATCAAACAGTTTTTTTATTGTACAAAGCATTTTATTTTTTCTGGAATAATGGAAGACAATCTCACGATTTTTACTCATAGACTTAAAATCAATTCAGTATCAACAAGCAAAAAAGTGTTTGATCAAGCACAATTATCATGAATTAAACC
Source organism: Mytilus galloprovincialis (assembly GCF_965363235.1). Classification (NCBI taxonomy): domain Eukaryota; kingdom Metazoa; phylum Mollusca; class Bivalvia; order Mytilida; family Mytilidae; genus Mytilus; species Mytilus galloprovincialis. The sequence continues at coordinate 28,761,536 of NC_134844.1, forward strand.
ATTGAATTTGTTTTCATAAAATAACTAGATTATCTTCATAGGTTAATTAAAGAAGAGTGGGTCCATGGGACAGAAATGCAATTGCTTGTAAATGTATAAGAGTCAATGTATAATTCAAAATTCATAATTGAGGTTTCGTTTTCTTTGAAACTTAATAAAATTTTGGTTTTTTTTTATGACAATAGAGATTGATTGGGTGTTAAAGCTCTCTCATTGGTCAATAACTGTCAGTAATGGGTTAAACTGAAATGGGTGAAAGAGACACTACCCAAAAACAAAATTGATCTGCTTTTTTTTTTAATAAGCATTATGTATAAGTTTTGTAATAGTTGCTTGACATACTTTAGGCTTTCATTAGAGAAGGAAAACCAATTTAACTTAAACTTACTGTTTGTACAGTTAGGACCACCAAAATTCTCAGCACATACACATTCTGTTGCTAGATCATTGGTACCAGTACCACAAACACCAGGGTAACAATAGGTACTGTCCTTATGCCAGGAACACACCTCTGAAAGATCAATATATAAATGATTAAAATAAACATCAAGATCATGTTATTTGTACCAAACACAACTTAGGTTACAAATATTGTAAATTCAGTAAATTTTGTAATGTTTTGATGGATGTGAAAATTGCAATAGGATAGGTTACACAGAAATGAAGACTCTTTTTCTTATTTTCATAATAATGTTTTTATCTTACATAAAAAAATAATATGTAAAAACAACAGTATTTATATCTACTTATCGTCCAGTACATGTCACAGTAAAGACAGAAAAACATGTGTAATACAAACAAATAAATAAATTGATTGATTGTTGATCGCTAAACATTGTGTGGCAAATATTTTATGCATCAAACAAATAAAATATATACTACATCAATATTATTGATCTGAATAATTTTCATTTGAAATAATGTCATTATACTTTCATCACACTTAGAACTCTTTATCCTACTGGGTGTTATTTGTCATCATATTTTTTTTTAATTCTAATATTTTCAAGTGAAAATATAATGAATTTTAATATTTTATTAAGGTAAGGTCTGCTGTTAATTCCACAAATCATGCTCAGAGCCATCGGCACCAATTAACAATTGCAAGAGACATTTCGTTATACATGTTGTAAATTGGTAATAGAATAGGAATAACAGCACTGTGTTTCAAGAATTGACACTGTCACAATTAGAGATTTGTTTATCTGTTCTCAGCTCTATGTTGCCAGTAAAACTACATTTGCAACTGTTGATCGTGGCAACCCTTCATACCAAATATTGTAAATTCCCTAAATATAACTATAAGTAAGTATTTGAATGTATTTTTGAATTTGATGTTACCTAAAATTAACCATGAATTTGGTAAGAACATACTGTGGCTTATAATTGAGATACATCTTTGTCTCTAGTGGATACTGCAAATTCAGTAATAATGGCTAATAATTAAACTGTTAACACAGAGATATGTCTCAACTTTTTGTAATTTGGATAATGCAAATATTGAAATTAATATACATGTAAGTTATGCAAATGTTAAATAGTCAATGAACCATGACTGACAGTAAATGGCTTAAAAATCTCTATGGAAATGAGATGTGCCAATGCTAATACAACTGTATACCAAATATCATTTACTTATCATAAGTCATTTCCTTTAAACAAACCTATACACAAACATTAACTTATAAACTATGTAAAAGATTCAAAGTCAATGAACCATGATGGGTGGGGGCTAAATAATCTCTATAGAAACAAGACTTGCAAATGCCAATAAATTTGCATACCGAATATCAATGACTTATAAAATATAGAATAAAGGACTTTTTGTTTTTGATACTGACTTTATCACTGTGAAATATCAGGTGAGCCCTAAGTCAGTATCAAAAACTAAAAGTCCTTTATTCTGTTTATCGGTAATTACGAAGAAATAAAGAAATAACAAACGAACTATTTTATCGTGTCGAATGATGGCGAATCACACTTGACGTCACAGGCTACATTACGTCATTTGACATTTTGTCACAGTGCAGTAAACATGCCGTTCTCTTGCACAAAATATTGAAAATGAAATATTGCATGCGTTTTATTAATTTTGCTTTGGACACTATAACAATTCCGAATATAAGCGGTAAGTCATTTTATTTTTATTTTTTCACAAAGCAAAGAATGATAGTGATACGATATGAATCAGCAGATTTTTTATTGATTTAGAAGTTCAACTTCAAGCTAATCTTTTTATTTATCTTTGGCTTATGGATAACATTTATCTTGCATGTCTTGTCTGACATTATATGCTCAGCGTTCATCCTGACAACCACCACGTTGATTCCAAATCATTTTTGGGAAGCACTGTGTAAGCAGACATTTATTAACAAATTATAGGCAGAAGTGAGTAGGCAACAAATCTGAACAAGCTCATTTTTTGTTGATCAACTGCTACAAAGACTATTTATGGTTAATGTTTACTTTTTACCTGTTACTGTTCCATTCCAAAAGTTTTCTAGATTATGGCCCCCAGTCACCCTTTTTTCAAATTTATCCTGGACCCCATTTAAATTTGTTGAATTGGTCTATGTGTACATATTGACAATGAAACCATATCTTCTTTATATTTGTTAGATGGTCTCACAAAAATGTCGGAAATGTTTTTTTTTCTTTTTCTAGCGGCTCTAATGCGATAGCGGAACCTTTTTGGTCACTAGTTATGTGTTGCGTTTAAATATGAATTGTAACACTTTATGGGGGCTGCATGAACAGGTAAAACAAATACTTCTTAAGAAACAGAAAAAGAAGACACATAGGAACAGCACCAGACTATGAATAATTAGTATGATCTCCTTGTGAATAGTAAAATAATTTTGCAGATAACGAAAATACTTAAAGTTTAATGGTGTTTTCGTACATTTCCTTTTCAATTTTTTACGCCAAAAAAATCAAGCGCGATTTTGTGTATGAAAGGGAAAGTAGATCCTTACGCGGTGCATTCGCGCATGTCAATTGTGAACTGACCCAATAATTTTATTATCACGACCAGTCCACTGATACTGACATTATCAGTGAGTACACATCAAAGGAAACATGCACAAATAACCAATAATTAGGGGTTCACCTTGAACTGAACTAATAACAAACAAATACAAGTAAACTAAGCCAAAGTATTAAAGTCAATAGACAATGACTGAGGGGGGCAGGGCCAAATATTTTCCATGGAAATGAGATGTGCTTATCTCTAAACAACTGCATATCAATTGGCATTGGCCTACCACTAATGGTTCCCCTAGAACTGACCTAATCACAAACTAATACATGTTAAGTAAGCAAAAGTTTAACATAACTGAGAAGGGGAGAAAAAGTCAAAGCGAGATAAAAATGAGACAAGGTGATTTGGCAATACGAACTGAAATCTAACACATACATCAGTATGCCGCTTTCCCTGTAATCAAAATTCTTCGTTTTACATTTTGGTCTGTCATATCAAAATCGCAAAATTAACAATAAATGTACGCAATATATTCTGATTTTATAGGAGTTGCCAACTGGCAATGATGTATCAAACATTTTAATATGACTTTCCTACAGTAATAAAATGGTTTACTTTTATAGATTGTAACTTGAATGGAGAGTTGTCTCATTGGCACTCATACTACATCTTTCTATATCTATATATCTCTACTTACTGTCACATTGAGTGCCATTACTGATCTCATGTGTGTATTTCCTGAAGTATTGTCTGCCATCAATATCTCCTTCGCACCACTTACACACTGTATCACTTAGTGTTGTACAGCTTCTATGGTAACACCCACTTATTTCACCACAAACTACAAATATTGTTCACTTTCAAATGTATATATTCAAAAAGCAAAACTATTTTAAATATTATCATATTTAAATTTGATTATTTCATTCTATATTTTAATTTCCAAATTTAGATTTTTTAAAGTGGGTCTCATTGGGGTCTAAGCGTGATGCGAGATTGACGATTTTTTTGTAATCGTGACACGAAGTCAAATTATTGTGCCGTGAAAACAAGAAATGAAGTCTAGAGGGAAACTGGAAATTACAAAAAAAATGAGAATTGCTTACGTACAAAGTGTAAGCAATATACAGCATTCTGTCAAAACAATAAGTGGGATCCAAGATCAGAACCCCCAATGAGACCCCCTTTTAATGTATCAATAATTACATTTTTACTGTAAGAAAACATGTATATGTTATAAAATAATAACTGAATATTAAAATAAGATATAAATTCTTATCAAATACATTTCACCTGCGTTTTAACTTTTATTTTGTCTTAATTAACATTAAATTTCCTAGTCGTGTCAAAGCTAACTGATTAAACTCATTAATATGATTAAGATAACATATGAATTTGATGGTTTCATGCAAAAAGTGACTACCGCTACATTAATTCCCTTCAATTGTTCAAATATTGAGGATAATGAAAAATATATATGAAAACTTCTACTATGCAGTGTAATGTGAAAGTCAAGTGTTATCAAATAGGAGCTTCCAACTTACTCTCACAATATGGTCCATTGGGATAATATCCATCCGTACATCCATCGCAAGTCTCTGGTGCCACACATGTTCCACCGCTCCAGGGCTGTAATAATACATATTAGGGATTTAATAAAGCCTTTTTAATTGTGAATAATATTGATATCATCATAGATGGATGATGCAAACTATTTCACCTGAATGTATTATACACTAAATCATTTTACATGGACATTCTAAGGTCAATTTACCACTTGTCATTAAAGTATTTATTCACCTGCTAGAGACAGAGGATTTCACTCAGACACATATCATTTTTGATAATATTTTCTAGAGGTCTTTTAATTTCTAGTTTTATTTGTGTTGTTCTGTTACTGTCTCATTAGTTTGAATAAGCTATCTTTTTTTTTGTTTTTTCAGGTTTGACTGTTTGCGTTATACAGTGGGAATGTCTGGCAATTTATGCCAGTTCTGCATAGATGTAGTATGTTTGACATTTCAAAGAATTCTGATCAAACTGGTGCTAGGAAGGAGTATTTTAAACTCTTAGTGAGGTGAGAAATTTTTTCTCTCATGTTGAAACCTCACTGTGTGTGTGAGTTGTGTATAATAGTATGTTCTTTTATTGTAATGTAAAAGTTTTATTTATTTATTTGTAAATGAATTTTAGAATATGTTTTTAAGCAAAAGTGTCTCATAAGTCAGTCATGGCTGGATACCGATATTTTATCTTCGATTAAAAAATTTATTTGTATTTTTATACCTATATTATGATTTATGGTATTGTTCTGTATTGGTATGTGACACAATAATAAATAATTCTGTCTGTCTGTCTGTAATCTGTAACAAAAGCAGTAAGTGTGCCTTTTTTTAATATCCTGTAATGTTTTTGTTTTGTAATATTAGTCTGCTATATCCTTTATAGGAATAAAAGTATCTACAAAAATGCATCTTTATGAAATATATTTTTTAACGCAATAGACCACTTTCGAGTTCATCCGTCACCGGAAAAAACTCGTCAATTATACGCGCCTTTATGACGTCATTTACCAGATAGAGGGGGTCGCCTGTATCCCTGCATTATTTACGTTCATCAAGCGTCTTAGTGATCGTCATTGTGCAGGATAAACTAGAAATAACGGTTGTTCTGTAGGTACTAAATGAAAATTCCCTAATGACAGCAATGCTGATTGTCAATTTTGAGAATTCAATTTGCCAAATAATTCGTACAATATAGAATTATAGTTTTCCAACCACTTGCTCAACATTGGAATGGAAGTGACGACGTCCCTTAACGCACAAATGACGTTCACTAAAACCAGAGTTTTTGACTGGAATTGCATCGAACTCAAAAGTTGTCTGTTAATATTATCTATTTTTAAAATGACTTCATTCAAGCAAATCTTGTCATTGGAGTTCTCCAAACATTCTTATTAAAAATCAGCTCGAAATGATACATGACATGCAAGTCAACTAACTATGTCATTTCTTTGTTTGTCTATTATTGTGAGTTTATATGTATAATGTACTGACTATCTGCAGCTAAAACATCATGGAACTTACTTTATAACCAAAGGCCAGTTTAAAATCAAAGCGCTGTAAGCGCTGAAGGCAGTTAACCAAAAACCAAGGCAACCGTAATTATGAAAACGGTGGCAAAGTTGCCTCAACATTAAACATTCATATTTAGTGCATTTATGTTTATCTAATAATTTATTTATTAAGGCAAATAATTTATATGTTATCAAGGTTTCAAAAGCAATGCATATAGCAATGTCTATTTGTTATGGTGAGTCTGCAGTGGTACAAGTTCCCAATGATTGCAGTTGTTCTACTTGGTAGTTAACCTTGGTTTTATTTGAATGCTAGAAGTTCAAGTTGACTTAGTATGAACATGTAATAGTATGAATGGACTGGTTTCCCTGGAAAGAAAACTGAATTTGTGTTCTATAGTACAAAAGTTATGAGACACGAATCAGACAAATGTTCACTACAACAGGGATTAAAGGTGAGGTCTGACTGACTTGCCCATAGTAAATGATTTGTTATTTTGTCCCATACATATGAATATATATAATTTAGGGGTGGGGATCTCAATGGTTTTCAAGTTCTCAAACAGGTAGGCGTAGGCAGAGGATTTAGGGGGGGGGCAGCCCCCCCCCCCCCCCCCTTGGGAAAAAATTGGTTGCTTATATAGGGAATCACTGAAGCGTATCTGGAGCAGGCCCCCTCTTAATTCAGTCAGTGGGCCCTACTTATGAAAATTTCTGGATCTCCAACTGGGGGTAGGGTGACCCTTTGGACTACCCCTACATTTCATTTTATTTGTTATATTGTCCCATACATAAATATATATGGTTTAGGGGTGGGGATCTCATTGGTTTCCAAGTTCTCAAACAGGAGGGGTAGGGTGACCACAGGGACTCCCCCTATATTTCATTTAATTAGTTATATTGGCCCATATATGAATATATATTGTTTTGGTGTGGGAATCTCGACTGTTTCCAAGTTCTCAAACAGGAGGGTTGGGGTGACCACAGGGACTTCCCTTATATTTCTTTTTTTTTTTCTTTTTTTTTTTTTTTAAATTATACATACATTATTGAAAACTTTCACATTTGTTAGTTTGATACAGAAAGTACCAGTACCTTATCCCGGCCTCGTTAAACATTAGATTGTATATTTAGAAAAATTGTTAGTAATTGTTAGTACTCAAAATTACAAAATATATATACAGTATATTATTGTGTATCAATTATTTCAATATTGATCAATAAAGTGAGAATTTTATTTAAGAGAGAATGTGAGAAGAGATGAGAAAATAATAAATAATTAAAACACAAATACAAAACAAAAAACAAAAAATAAAAACTAGAGAAAAAAAAATAAAAATAAAAAATAGAAAGTCCTTGAAATTTGGAATTTGGCAGCAGTATTTTTTTCTTAAGATACAACATTAAATAGATTTGGCAAAGTTGGTTTTCCATTGTAAATAATTCATACAAACACAAAATAGATATTAGAGAATGTATATGCATTTTAGGCACAAAACAAGAACAAAAGACAATAAACAATAAACAACATATAACAGTATATTAAATAACAAGAATGTGTCCCCAGTACACGAATGCCCCACTCGCACTATCATTTTCTATGTTCAGTGGACCGTGAAATTGGGATAAACCCTCTAATTTGGCATTAAAATTTAAAAGATCATATCATAGGGAACATGTATACTAAGTTTGAAGTCAATTGGACTTCAACTTCATCAAAAACTACCTCGACCAAAAACTTTAACCTGAAGCGGGACAGACGGACGAACGGACGAACGAACGGACGGACGGACGGACGGACGAACGGACGCACAGACCAGAAAACATAATGCCCCTCTACTATCATAGGTGGGGCATAAAAACATATATGATGGTGTGAGAAGGCTAAAATAAAATGCACAATAACATTACATAGGGTAATGCTAATTAAGTTTCTTAAGTGTAAATTATTCTAATAATGGAAGCCAGGGGTCCCAGTAGAGGTTGGCAATTCCCCTATATTTCATTTGATTTGTTATATTGTCCCATACATGAGTATATATGGTTTAGGGGTGAGGATCTTGACCATTTCCAAGTTCTCAAACAGGAGGGTGTACAGTGACCTAAGGGATTCCCCTATCTTTCATTTGAATTGTTATATTGTCCCGTACATGAATATATATGGTTTAGGGGTGGGGATCTCAACCATTTTTAAATTCTAAAACAGCAGGGTTGGGGTGACCCCCAGCGACTCTTCCTATATTTCATTGATTTTTCATATTGTCACAAACATGAATATATATGGTTAAGGGGTGTGGATCTCGACCGTTTCCAAGTTCTCAAACAGGAGGGGTGGGGTAACTCCGGGGACTCCCCCTATATTTCATTTTATTTATTATATTGTCTTAATTATATTTGAATATATGTAGGGGCGGATTCAGTCGGAGGGGGGCGGCGTGCACCCCCCTTAAATTTGCAAAGCAAATGTTGTTCTCAGCTTAATAAAGAATATTCCGATAATTTCACCTCAATTTTTTTTAGCCTCGCTCTACTCAGAGGAAATTTAAGTTTGCGCCCCTCCTAACCTAAAATCCTGGATCTGCCCCTCATATGGTTTAGGGGTGAGGAGCTTGACCGTTTCCAAGTTATTAAACAGGAGGGGGTAGAGTGGCCCAAAGGATGCCACCTATATATCTCATGATTTACTTACATTCAGGCATATATAATATAGTTATATTATTTGTGAAAATAAAGAAAGAAACTTTCAGCTACTTTAATTGACCCTTCAAATTTGAGATAAAAAATAACCCTTCGAAATTGCAGTAATATGTTTACACTTTAAAAGCATCTCACATGCATTATCATCATTTATCACTGATAAAGAAAATTTAGACTGAGACCATGATCAGGTATATTGTTATATATAATTATTACTATTCCCAGCTGTCACGTTGTATTAGATTTGTAAATTAAAATTTGTCAAAAAGAATTTTGAGTTTTTGTATAAAATATGTTTCTGCTTTTTCTTTCTTTACATATATCTTTTGGTTTACAATTTTAGTGTTTATATTCATTTACCATGTATAGATGTATTTTTTCACCTGCTTGGATTTATTTTGTAATTCCAAACCCGGAATTACCCTTATTTGCTTCCGGAATCGGATCCGTTATTGTTAAATTTTGTCTTCACGGCCGCCATTGTTATGTGTTTACAATGTTGTTTTTGTTAATAAGATACGATTTTACTCGAATTTATACAATATTTGTCGGCGATTTTCTGTATAAAGCTAGCGGTTGAACAAAATGACATCGCTGTCATGAATCATAATGATAAAAATAAGTTTTTAGCTCGTTCAGTTGGAGACTTTGGTGAACATGGTGACTGAAAGGTTTGCAAAGTTAATTCTTATTTTCTTTCAAGTGGAAGTTGACTACGTCGGGCGTAGCTAGAAACCAACTATCCTAGTCGAAATTCCGCTAATTTGCACACCTGCCTCCAAATTGAAAAGATATGAAAATTCTTTTTCTAATTTGAAATTGCCGCCAACGAACGAATTATATAATAGACTACTGACGTAGTTGTACTACGTATTGATGACAAACAATATTCCTACGACTTTTGCCATTTGGGAAATCTAAACTACTTGTCTTAAGAGATTTTCGGCGATAAAATATTTCATACAATTGTTCTTTGACATCTTGGCCAAAAGCACAAGTCATAATGAACTACACAAGGATTCTCAATAAGCACTACTTCCTATGTGTAACTTCAAAACTTTTGGATAAATCGACGATCATTTAAGGTTTTTCTGGTCATATTTTTTGTAATCCAGAATAAAAAGTATGAAAAAGTGTTCAATTAGTTATATATAACATAGTAGCAAGCTAGTTAATAACAATGGCAAGTATTTCAGCATTTATTGGGTAGAACACAAATCTAGGGTGCTCGCATAATGCAGCTTAACTGCATAAAAATCTTCACTTCACCTGTGCACGTTTCTTTGTGTTTTCTGTTGCAGAAGTCTATATACTTATATACTTACAACATTTTCATATGGCCTTATTATGATAGGATCCGCATAAAATAATTTACAAGCATCTGTGCCAGTCTTGCCATCACAAAAAACTATGAAATAAAAGAAAATCCTTTAATGACCATTTACACTTAACAGTGTACATACATTTATTACCTCATTTTGAGGTTGAATTACTTCACAGTAATATATTAATTTTTGAGCTAAAGCTCGGAGATAGGTAAGTGCTTTATATCCTATCTGGGGTCAAACTTAATAAATGATGAAATAATGAAAGAGTTTTTATTCAATCTAATTGTATGACATTATAGACCATGAGGAAACTACGATAATATTGACTGAAAAAAATTTCATACCATTTTATGTTAACAGATAGGTTTCAAATTCTTTATTTCTTTTCATTGATTTAACATTTTTCTTTTTTTTTCTTGACTAAATTCAATAATGTTTCGTTTGAGCTATATTGTTGGTTATATTTTAAAAAATCTAAACTTAAAAAAACATACATTCATCACAATCTACCCCGGTATAACCGTCACAGCAAAAATCATTTGTGGTGCTGATTGACCTGAAATCAAATATTTTTTTTTAAAGATGTCCAATCTGTTTTCAATCTCATTTTACACTAACAAACTATATACCATTACATAGAATGGCGAAAAGCAATATCTTGTCTGCTTAATATATCAAGGGCGTTAGATTGCCATTTGACACAGCCTACGGATTTGAAAAACATATGGTAAAAGATAACGTTAAACCCTAACCTGAACCCTAACCTGAACCCTAACTAAGATTGCTCTCATACACTGTCTTCGGCATTAGATTGCTCTCTGACAGAGTCTATGGCGCTAGATTACTTTATTTACATAGCATACGGCGTTTGATTGCCATTTGACACAACCAATGTATATTTGTATGTAATTATAACATCGATGGATTGATAATTAACACAGGCTACAGCGTAAGATTTATGTTGCCTATCAACACTACTAAAGTAGCAAAACAAAACGAACAAATAAACAAATGTTTGAGATACTAGTAATTCTATGTGTCGATGTGTAAATGTAGATGTGTTTATATGTCGATGTGTTGATGTGTCTATGTCTCGATGTGTCGATATGCGAAGTGTCAATGTGGTGATGTGGCTTTGTGTCTATGTCTCCATGTGTCGATATAGATGTGCTTATATGTCGATGTGTTTATGTGTCGATGTGTTTATATGTTGATGTGTCTATATGTCGATGAGTCTATGTGTCGATGTGTCGATATGTCGATGTGTCCATATTAGTCATTAAATGTAATGCTGATTCACTCATAATAATCCGCTGATGAGAACTAGTATGTCTTCCGTATACTCCAGTTGATCTGAATCGGATGTTATACAATAATTATATTTGATAGTAAATCTAGATGGTTGCCTATTATGGATACAATAATAATGCCTCCTTTTTAGGATAAATGTTAAATGTACAATTCTGAGAGTTCATGTGAAAAGCCAACTGTATCAGGGTCCACATTTAGTATATACCTGTCCAATGTGTTAATCAATTTGTTCAAACTGTTATGGTGCAAATCTTCAGGTTGAAGTGTCAAGTGAGTATCTGGGAAAGTCTCAAGAGTGAAGCTGAATCACTTATCTCAAATTTGTCATTATTGGTATCTTACAATAAGAAATTCATATAAATCACCTTATTCTACATAATAATATACAATATGTACATGAATATAAATAAATCCAAACTAAATGAAACAGACCCTGCAATCTATATTTTTTCCAATATTCAAACATTACAAATTCACAAAAATTATAGCAATTAAAAATCAGAACATTTGGAATAGAGGAAGACTGGCAGGGTGAATATGATATTCACTTGCACTAGAAGAATCTGAATTAAAAAAAATGCTCACCTATATCTAGTACAAGTATCAGTCACCCATGATCCACAAAGTTCTTCATATCTTTCTGAACTGTAAGTTGTAGAGGAACACCATCCAGGTCTGAAAAATAAACATGTAATTCAGTGGTTGTTGTGTGTTGCTTTGATAAACATTTGTTTTTGTTCAATTTTTTTTGTATCAATAAGGCCGTTAGTTTTCTTGTTTGAATTGATTTACATTTGTGATTTCAGGGCCTTTTATAGCTGACTATGCAGTATTGGATTTGCTCATTGTTGGAGGCCTTAAGGTGACCTGTAACATGAGGGTACTAATGTACCCAAATTGAACCTATTTTGACAGTTTTTTTAACCCACGTTTATTTATGCTCCAGACAAAAGTTTCCATTATGTGTTTATATTTGTTGATGTTTCATAATTTACTATACGTTTTCACCAATTTAGTTTTTTAGATTCCATATCGAATCAAAGAAAAACTGTTCTGAACTGACCTCCAAAAGATCAATTATTCAGTAATGAGGAATACCCAAATTGCACTCATGCTTAAATCTGCATCTTCAAAAGTCAAATAACAGAGCTTTAGTTTAATCTCTTAAAATATTTTGAATAATTGGATATCAGTCCATGCATATGCTTACTTTTCATTTTTTAAGAAATGGATGCATGTAACATATTGTAAAATTGAGAATGGAAATGGGAAATGTGTCAAAGAGACAACAACCTGACCATAGAACAGACAACAGCAGAAGGTCACCAACAATATAAAAAAGAAGATGTGGTATGATTGCCAATGAGACAACTGTCCACAAGAGACCAAAATGACACAGACATTAACAACTATAGGTCACCATACAGCCTTCAACAATGAGCTAAACAAAGCCCATACTGCATAGTCAGCTATAAAAGGCCCCGATAAGACAATGTAAAACAAATCAAACGAGAAAACTAACAGACTTATTTATATAAAAAAAATGAACAAAAACAAATATGTAACACATTAACAAACGACAACCACTGAATTACTGGCTCCTGACTTGGGACAGGCACATACATAAATAATGTGGCAGGGTTAAACATGTTAGCATGATCCCAACCCTCCCCCTAACCTGGGACAGTGGTATAACAGTACAACATAAGAACAAACTATAAAAATCAGTTGAAAAAGGATTAACTCATCAGATGGACAAAAATACAAGTGGAAGTGGCCGGGTAATAATTATGAAGAGTCTTCAATGCAGCGAGAAATTCCCGCACCCAGAGTCGTCCGACAGCTGGCCCCCAAACAATTTGTATTTGCTAATTTTAAAAACATGACGTTTTGATGTCAGACGTCATGGCAAAGTTTTCATAAATTTTACTTTTTCAGTAAACACTTCATCTGTAGATAAATACAGTGAACAGTTTGTGTAAATCTAAATATATTTACCTATTTTGAAAGATGTGCATCGTATCAAATCATAAAATTACAAATTGTTTAGTCTCTAGGAAATCTTGCAAGATTTCAGCTGCTATTTTTGCTAGATAGGTGCAATTGCGACACCCTGACATTAGCTGTTAATAGACCACTTTCGAGTTCATCCATCACAGGAAAAAACTCGTCAATTATTCGCGCCTGTGTGACGTCATTAACCAGATTGACGGGCTCACCTGTATCCCTGCACTATAAACGTTCATCAAGCATCTTTGTGATCGTCATTGTGCAGGTTAAACTAGAAATAAAGTTTGTTCAGTAGGTACATGGAAATGTAACAATAATAAAAATATTATTGTTACATTGGAGACTAAATGCCGGAATGCAAGGTTGGGTAAGGACCTGATTAATTACAAATGTAATGATAACTATCTAGACTATGGTTACATAGCGTTATTGTTACATGTACTAAATGATAAAAGTTGAAGACATTTATTTTATATTTACAATACATACAATTTATTAATTTATTACATAAAATCTCTTTAATTTTTTAATTTACAATGACAGTTTCTACATATCTAGGAGGCATCCAGTAAGGAGTTTTGGAGTATGTTTAAGTTTGACACATTTTTGATGAATCCATTCCAAGCAGCCATCACACACCAGTGATGCCGCCTTGTGAAGGTCTGTATTGCATAGCATGCAATTTCATTTTCTGCGATATTCCTTTTAGAAGATAAGGCAACCTTTAATTTTGTCATGCTTCTGGTGATAAATAGTTTTTATACGACTGCACAAATTGCAAAAAATTTTGCGGTCATTTATTGGTATCACGTTGTCGTCGTCATCAGCGACGGATGGTTTCCTGATTAAATCAAAGAACTGAATAGCTCTAAGGGGAAAGACGGTCCTTGTTTCTATTTAATTGATTTTTTTTGGAAAGGGGGGGGTATATTATGATAGTCTTCATATAAAGAATGAACAAGAATGTGTCCTCAGTACACGAATGTCCCACTCGCACTATCATTTTCCATGTTCAGTGGACCGTGAAATTGGGGTAAAAACTCTAAATTGGCATTAAAATTAGAAAGATCAAATCATAGGGAACATGTGTACTAAGTTTGAAGTCGATTGGACTTCAACTTCATCAAAAACTACCTTGACCAAAAACTTTAACCTGAAGCGGGACAGACGGACGGACAGACGAACGGACGAACGAACGGACGAACGAACGGACGAACGAACGGACGCACAAACCAGAAAACATAATGCCCCTCTACTATCGTAGGTGGGGCATAAAAAGAGAACAGCTAGAACATGTAGAAAGGTTGACAATATTGAAATCAATTGTTGTTTATGTAATTTCATTTCCTTAGTTTAGGATTCAATTTGGACCAATGGAAGAGTTCTGCATCTTCTAAATCAAAAAATTCGATTAAAGTTGATAGTTAATTATCTAAAATTCAACTGAATTCTGTCATTTCACAACAACTACAATATTTTTTTGAAATCTTAATTGTGTACCACTTAACTGCAGGCTAGGGCCATTTTCCATTTTTTGTGACAGTATTCTTGGATTTTAAACTTTTTTAAACTTTTAGTGTGGACTGAAAAATCTATTCAGTTTTAAATTTCCATTGATAAAGTTCCCAGTTACAACTCTCATCACCATGATCACAGGGAAACAGGTACTAATAAAAAAACAATATAATTGATGTAAACTGTGTGAAGCTTGTTTCCAAATCTAAAATTTGAAATATTTGTAAATTTCATGAATAAATAGGTTAAAACTACAAAATGCAACATTTTAATTTTTTTAATTTTTTTTACCATTACAATGATTATGTTGGTACACAAAAATTTAGTTTTAATGAAAGACTACTAATCCAATGAAATGTCACATTTTAAGTGTTAAAATACATTAACTTTTATTTTAGTGGATAATTACTCATCAATTGAAGTGCTCCTGAATTGGAGGAAGATTCTCAAAACAGAATTTTTACAGAAAAAATTAATTTATCATTCAGTGATTACAAGCACTTTGATTACCATTCTAGGGTTATGCCCCTTTACAAGTGGAAAAATTTAAGAATTTTTTAGTTTCTGTTCTCTTAACTTAAGTTTGTCTTAACTAAATTTAATGAAATGTGTATATAATGCTTATTACCTCTAAACTCAGTTTAAGTTAAATTTTTGGCAGCTTCACTTTTACAGTTCTAAAGTTTATAGTTATGTCCCTTTATAACGTTATATGCTAGCGGGGGCTTTCGTCATTCCCCATTCATTTTTTTAGAAGTTACTATTAATTGATATTAAATTTGAAGTAGTACCTTTAAGACCATAAAAACCATTAATATGTAAAACTATTTAAACACCATTTGCATGTTGAATAATAATATTTATTATATTTATCATTATTACAAGTACATATGGGGACTGAAAGAATTAAGCAACACAACTATAGAAGATTTAAATTTTATAAATCTAGCGTACATTGCTGTTTTTCATGTAACAATAATACAATGTAACCGTAGCCTCAATAATTATTGTTACATTCATAATTAATCGGTTCCTTACCCAACTTTGCATTCCGGCAATTAGTCTCTGATGTAACAATAATATTTTTATTATTGTTACATTTCCATGTAATTGTGGCCAGTGCCTAAAGGTTATCATTATGAGGAATGGATTATAAGTTATTGTAAAAATAAGATGTGGTATGATTGCCAATGAGACTGTACACTCAACCAGATACCAAATAATGTAAAAATAATAAGAAACTTAAGGTCAAAGAACAGCCATTAACAATGTCATACCGCATAGCACAGTAACAGTCCCATAAGCAATGGCGGATAAATGCACTGATGTCCAAGAAAATGGGTAACCCCCCTTTTTTGGGACGACCAATGCATTTAAAGGGAATATGTGGTTGGAACCCCCATCCCCTTTATCCTGGGTTGAGAACCCCCTTTGGAAAATGGCTGGATCTGCCCCCTGGTAGGCCTAAATGTAGCTTTGTTATAGTGTATGAGTATGATGTCTGTTGCCAGTGTTGGTAATTATACTTCTGTCCAGCACGATTTCTCTACGACATGAAACCAAATATAATATATGTGTACATGTATGTATACTTTTATAAAGAATGTAGAGGCTCAAAGATTTTCTCCTAGTTATTGATAGTAATTATTACGGTTGAAGAGTGTTACAAAGGTTGTTTTGAACGTACTTTCAGTTTTGAATTGGCGCCAAAAGGTAAATTCCGTTCCGTTTCCGGAAAAGAAACACAAATACGGAGTTACGTATCGGCCGGACTTTCCTTTCTTCAAATAGAAAAAAACGATCTGAACCATATTCACAAATGTAGAAAACGGTAAAAAAATATAACTTTAAATGTGTTAACCTTTTACACGTTTTATACTTTAGTTATTATTACTAAGGGAGCTACCATTTGATTTTTATGGGGGGGGGGGGGGGGGGAATTTGAAAAAAAGGCAGGATGAGACACTTGCAAAAAAGAAAGTCAGGACGACAATTAAGGTAAAAAAAAGTCAGGATAAACTAAAAAAAAAAGGCAGGACCGAACAGAGTGAAAAATAAAAAGGCAGGACAGAGATTACAGCTAAAAAAATGCAGGACAAAATTTTTCAGCCTAGCCCCCCCCCCCCCCCATAAAATAAAATGGTAGCTCCCTAAAAGGGTGGTATATGCATGGAGTATCAAGCGTCCGCAATTAGTCGAATTTCTACTTTACTCGACTTTAAATAACAAGAGTGCACACACTGAAATGTCTCGCCTTCTTTACTAATCATTGATCTTATTTTGATAGTCCTAAGTATAAAGCTTTATTACAACTGTCACATAAACTTAACATTAACCAAGATAGCTAAACAAAGACCAATGAACCATGAAAATGAGGTCAAGGTCAGATGAACCATGCCAGGCAGACATGTACAGCTAACAAAGCTTCCATACAACATATATAGTTGACCTACTACTTATAGTTTAAGAAAAATAGACCAAAACACAAAAACTTAACACTGAGCAATGAACCGTGCAATTGAGGTCATGGTCAAATAAAACCTGCGGGACTGACATATAGATCATAATATATTTCCATACACCAAATTTGGTTATGTGGCAGAGTCATATTTGATTGATATATCAAATATGATATTGATGATATTAATTTTATTGGAGTGTTTGATAGTTTGGTTATTCATTGTTTCTATTTCTAGTACTATTGTTCTAGTATCATTCTCTTTTCCCTTTGGTGAACCTCTTTTCTTTCATATCATTTTGGAGGGAAAATTCTAACCTTTTGATTGGTCAATCTTTAGGCCAAAGGTCTTACTATATGTTTTCATTGTTTCTGGTAGACCATATTAGATAAAAAGACCAAAACTTAAAAACTTAACTATAACCACTGAACTATGAAAATGAGGTCAAGGTCAGATGACACCTGCCAGTTGAACATGTACACTTTCCAGTCTTTCCATACAACAAATATACTAGCCCTATTGCTTATAGTATCTGAGATATGGACTTGACCACCAAAACTTAACCTTGTTCACTGATCCATGAAATGAGGTCGAGGTCAAGTGAAAACTGTCTGACGGGCATGAGGACCTTGCAAGGTACACAACTTTTTTTTCAAGTGGTCACTGAACCATAAAAATGAGGTCAAGGACATTGGACATGTGACTGACGGAAACTTCGTAACATGAGGCATCTATATACAAAGTATGAAGAATCCAGGTCTTTCACCTTCTAAAATAGAAACCTTTTAAGAAGTTAGCTAACGCCGCCGCCGTAACGGGATCACTATCCCTATGTCGAGCTTTCTGCAACAAAAGTTGCAGGCTCGACAAAAATGATAGATAACGCAGTTTATTTTCAAGCTAAAAGCCGAGAAAAAACTACACATTTTTTAATTGAACATTCAAAAAAAACACATTATTGTGTGAATAGAAATTAAAGTAGACAGTAAATCTGGTTGCAGATTTATAGTCTGACAATCGTAATATTACGCCTTCTCGGAAAAAGTAAAATATGACAGATATGCCTACTGGAACAGTGATGAGACGACGAAAGCTTTAAATGTGCTTTTTTATACAAAATGAACAGAATATCAAGTTTCCCTTCGGCTACATTCGTGTACGTTTGGACAATAAAGACAAAGTTTATGATCTACAGATCGGAGGTATTCCTCAGTATAGGCACCGATTGTGCCCATTTACTAACAGACGTGTTCCTGTATGATATGGCAAGGAATTGTATATTTAAATTATACAATTTAATTATACAATTCCTTGATGATGATTTATGGGAAAACGCAACAATTTAAAATATCCCTCTAAATGACTTTTTATTAATAAATTTAAAGCACTTATCGTTTTTAAGGGGTATGTCTATCAACAAGACAGATCAAACAAGGACAGTTACTTTTTATAAGTTTTCGTCAGTAACTTTTGTTTTAACCATATTGAAACTGTATAATATAGTACAGGATATTTACTTACATTATTTGTAAAGTTTTTTGTTACTTTGATGATAAGTCAAGTTTTTCTAATTTTAACGAAGATTTTTAACGATTTTTTCTTGTTCAAATCAGTGTAAAAACCTCTATAGCTTCAGGTGACCAGCGCCCCCCTGACCCCCTGCCTCGGTATAAATAGAAGGAAATCTACGCCACTGACTACTGTAACAACTAAATATGTTACAGTCAGCAAAATTGGTCCTTTCCCAGATTTGAATGTCCCAAGTTCATTTTCACACGAGAAACTCTATACTAATACCGGCTAACGACAAAAAAGAGACGATTTTTGTTTCCGATTGTTATAACCCCCCCCCCCCCCTTTTGGACGGTATGGTCGAATTAATTTATTTGGTCCCTTCTTAAAGGGCGGTGTGTATATGTCACAACATGTTTGCTATACCCGTGTCTGTAGTCGCGTTTTAGATTTCAGTGAACATTATTCCACAAATTGATTTAAACAGTAAAGGCTAATTTCAGGATAGCACATCCTAATTTATAATTGGCGTTGTTGTTTATATAAAGAAGAATATATAGATACATATATATGTTTCTCTATACAGCCATTAAACCTCAGATACAACCCATGTAAATTAATTGATTCTTTGAATAAATTTATTCTTTACATATATATAAAAAGATGTGGTATGAGTGCCAATGAAACAACCGTCTCCACCCAATTCACAATTTCAAAAAGTAAACCATTATTGGTTCAAGTACTGCCTTCAACACCGAGCCTTGGCTCTCTCAGAACACCAAGCTGTTAAGGGTCCTAGAATGACTAGATTGAAACCATTCAAACAGGAAAACCAAAGGTCATTTAGAGGTTATCAATGTAACATAGTTATAGTAGATGAATCTTTAAATATTGTATTTATAGGTTTTAGCATTGATTTTGGTTTTTTTTTAAAAAGACAAAACTTTATATATGTCTTAATCCTGTCGATACTGCTACATTTATTTTGGCATTAAACAGTGTTGTGCGTTTATCAGGCTGCTTTCATGTATATTTATTTATCTGTAATTGACTTTGAACCAGCTTTCAGTAACTGCGTGTATGAGAAATCGGTGTAATTTAAATTCACTGGTTCCACTTGAAGGGGGAGGGGGACATTTTTTCCCCAATAATCGAAGAACGTAAAACGTTTCTACTAATCCGTTTAAAAAAAGCAGTGACAAGCTCACAAAGCTGTATTACACATAACAAGCCTTGGCAAGCTCACACAGCTACATTACACATAACAAGCCTGGTGAACAGAAAAGTGATATCAGACGAAAGAAAATTGCAGATGAAAAAACCTGACATTTTTTATCAGGTTGTACCTAACTATAAAATGGTACAACAACTACATTTTTGCGCTATCATCCCTCAAAGTAATTGCCAAAGAATTTAAGAACTTGGCATGAGTACACTCTAATGTGTCTTCCTGATAAGTATATGTCCTATAAATCCCAAATACAGATGTTTATCTGTGTAAGACTATGATTTGACTAATTAAAATTGATTGTACTTACCCTGGCTGTGACGAAGAAATTTGTAAACTAGAAATGAAAATAAAAATTGTCCATAATTTGTACATTTTAACTTATTTCAGAACATGAGTTCGTGGATCCTCTAATTCCTTAATCATAACAGTATATTACATCTAATTATTTATCTCCATATTATACACGTATTTATTGTTCTTGTTCAATCATTAATTAAATTCCCGTGAATGTACCCGTTTCAGTGACTAATAATTCACAATTATATTAAATACCGACAAATGAAGAGACTTTAAAGGAATATGGCAGAGGTTTAAAGTTTTATTTGTTTCATATATTAATCTTTGTTGCGGGGAGTTCATAGGATCATCTACATAGTTCCTCAATATTTATAAAAAAAAATGTGTCAGATAAAAAGGAAAACTCTACAAGTTTTTAAAGGTGGATATTTGCATATTAGGCTTTCAACATATACATTTTCGTAGTGTGAATAGATGAGACCCAAACAGATAAATGCAAATATTTTTTTTTTCTTCTGTCCTTGATCAAGTTGACTTTTGCCATTTTTTTTTATTTCAACACTATTTTATTTAGCTTTTTTGTCAGTGTTATTGTTCTCGACGATAAACGAATCATTGCCAAATAGACGTAAATAACCAATCAAGTAAGTACATATAGCTTATGTATATTATAAGATATCAATCTGAAATAATGTAGTGCAGAATGATTCTATGAAAAAAAGTTAATCAACCGTGATAACCCAGGTCTCACCACCAGAATATATTTGCTACATGCTTTAGAAACTAACTATTTATTATGTCTGTATCAAGTTTTTCTTACATAAAAAAAACTTGTTTTATTCACACTTAAAAGCGATTTTTCGACAGCGTATTTAATTACAGTGATACAGGTTAGACCAGGTGGGTGCTTTGTTTCGGTGTTAAATTTGCTTTAAGGCAAGTTTTAGGCCAGTAAAGAAACTGGATGACGGATGGGGTGGATAGGGGAAGGGGAATATTAAACGATCTCGTTTTCAATTATTGGATATCAGCAAGTGTTTAAACAGATATTATATTCAACAGAGTTTTTTAGTATTGGAAAATGAAATAGATCTATAATTTCATTTAGCATTTCTTGCAAGTATCATTCTAAAAGTTTTTAATTATTTCGTTTCAAATTTTACCACTATGTCTAAGACAAATTTTGTAATATTTAAAAACCCACTTAAAACTTTTGAAAATATAAAATGCATGCTTTTTCTGGGAGTAGCAAAATTTCGTCACCTGATATGGCATAATGCATAAAACCTTTGTCACTGGACTTAAAGTGAAGTACTATCTCATCATCAAATAATGTCTATGTCCTGATATACACGCAACATTTTTCACTGGACGTAATGCACATAAAAATCATCACCGAAAGATTTCTTTGTCCTGATACACATGAAACATTTGTCACTGGACGTAAAAAATAATCATCATCAAAATGTTTCCTTTGTCCTAGCCGTGAAACTCGTGAAACATTTGTCACTGGACATAATGCAAACAACAATCTAGTTTCCTTGTTAAAGTTCGAGGCTGGTCTTGTTAGTGGATTATTGTAAGTTTCTCAGTCTTATACTTGTATATACTTATTTCCTCACTTTGTTTAATTGAACTTTCGTGATTTTTTCAACTCCACCAAAAGACTATAATGATTACAATAATGGAAAATAGAATATTTTCATGTTGTCGAGCTATCAGTTAATTTGAAAAAGTAATAGCATTTGGAAAAAAATTCATTTTAAAATATACACTGATTTTCAGTACTAAAAATAATTGATTGATTGTGTTTTTTTACGTTCCAGCAATACATTTTTGTACAAAAAGGAGGATATAGTAGCTACCATGGAAGAAGAGATAGGGCCGGATACATAAGCTCTGAAACGATAATAGGATGACACAGGCCCTGACAAAGAATGAGATGCTTCAAAACTGCCTAAGGCTATGTATGGAGAGTCAAGAACTAAGCCTTCTTATTGACCTCCACGTATCCTTTTCGTATTGAGATATGATTGAAAGGACCTTTTTGTGTGTGTTAGGTGCACGACTCTCTCCCACTACTCCATGCATGTGTACGTTACATTTGAAACAACACTGGGTGCCCTTGCGTGGTCCTGTCCTTCATTATAATATATAATACTAGTAGTGTATTGGTGTGTGGATAATAGTTAAATGATTAAGGTCAATGTCAATTAGTTTAAACATATTTCATTTGCTGAATTAAAGCAAAATGGATTTGACACAAGTAAATCATACTTATGAAGTTACTGTCAATTATGGTAATATTATCTTCAACAGTCATATAAAGCGTAGCTGCCGTCTCTGTTTTCAAAGAGAAGGTATACAATCAGTAGAAAACAGTAACAATAAATGATAAGTATAATTCAGTGGGTCGAGGAAAAGGGTTTTGCTGATATATATAAGCAGCTTGTTAATGTTTTAACCTGTCATCTAAATATTCTACATTATGGATTAAATTTAAGCTGGCGACTACCTTTTGCCAAACTTGGAATTCATGTGACTTGTCAGTTACATTATCTAACAGATATGTTCCTGGTTAATTACACATTTAATTTGTTGCTTTTTACTTTCAGAAGTTCCCTACCCATTTCGGTCTACGTCCACACCACTGTCCAAAGCACAAGGTACCTGGAATATAGATGAGGAGGGCCATAGATTTATGTCTTCCTGGACATATATATTCATCTAGCAGATAGATGATATTATACATTACAGTTTGGCTGTACAAGATGCATAAACATGAAGTCATATCGGGTCCACTTGTTCTACCAAAGGCACAAGAATCAGTCATTTTGAACTCATCTTATTGACAGAATAAATATATAAACATAATGAAAAGTGGTTCAAAATGATGTCATTCACTGCTCTTAACCAACACACTTAAGTAAAAATTGCAGACAAAATAATCTGCTTTTTCCCCTGATACATTCACTCTCAGATTGTCAACTCAACAATTCGTTTCATCAATATATATACATATGTATATGCAAATCACAATTGAATGTTTGGCCAACAACAATAAAATAAATGCTGTTTAACAGTCAAAACCAAAAAAGACTGGATAAAAATTATTAAATGCAACAGCTTTCCCAATATCAATGGCCTTCATAAATTAATATGTGGTATGATAGCCAATAAGACAAATGACTAGAAGTTAGAATTAGGGTTGAGCTCTCTCAAAACAAGGAATCCCGCTGTAATTCAGTGAGTAGTGGTTGGTGGTGGCTGCCTGCATTATTTGTTTATTCTATAGTGGCCATTCCAGAAATTTTCATAAAAAGAGGCCTAGGACTGCCTTAAAAGAGGCCTGCTCAAGTCATGTTACAGTGATTCCCTATATAATCAACCAAATTGTTCCCAAAAAAGAGGGTCTGGGGACTTCTGCCCCCCTAAATCCACCTCTGTTCTTCTCTGTTTTTTGGCAAACATCAGGCTATTGGTTTTTTTTATGAATTGTTTAATTTTTCTCATGCAGGGGTCTGTTATAGCTAAAAATACGGTTTTCCTCATTGTTGAAGGTTGCACGGTGCCATATAGTTTTTACATCCTCAACCATTGGTCTCACTTTAGAAATAATTGATGCAAGCTATACTCTATTGTAGTTTTAACATGAGTAGGCATTATATTCATGATTATTTTTGCCCAGGCGATAGTGAGGGCTAAAATAACTCGAATATAATGCCAACCCATGTTAAAACTACAATAAAGTATAACTTGCATCAATTATTTCGATTCTGAATAGGACAATAAAGGTAATTTCTATGTCAAATAAGTATAGATGTAAAAGTGTTTGTGTAGGCTCTTCCATGATCCTCCCTTTTTTGTTTGTAAAGAAGCAAATGGCTGACACTGTGATTTTTCAGAGGGAGGAGTTTGAACATTCAGCATGAACAATTGTCATATCTAGGTCAAATATGTCAATTTTAGAATTCAACACATTACAGTCAAAATAAATGAATTAGTAACATCATGTGCCACATTTATAAAGAGTATGGAAGTGTTTAAAAGTATAAGGAAATATATTAAGTGCATGATAATTTGATAAAATTCATTATTCTGAAGAAGTCAATATAAGCATGTGCAAACAAATTTTATTGGATTTAGAGGATGGGTTTGTTCACAAAGCGAAAGAAGCACATCATATTAGAATTGTATATTTGTCTCCTAGAAATCATATCCCTTTCTTTTGTTTACAGAACTTGAACTTGAACTGTATAATGATACGTGGTTATCCAACAGTGTTACATCAGAAAAGAATCATAAATATAGTAGTATTAAGCAGTTTGAATGAAACTTGTTCATTCCACTTAAAATGGGTTTTTTTTCGCATAAGATCTTAAGATTACCAAGTTGTCAATTTTAACTAGATCCATTTTTTGATATTTCAAAAAAAGTGGTGACAAATTCAGATTTATCTATTGCCTATTATAACTACTACATGTACTGACTTTGATTGTTTTACATAAATAGATCACTACAAAATGTGTTCAGCAGATTCATTCAGAAGATGTCTCTTTTATTATGTTTTTCAATTTGGTCTACCAAACAGATTCATCAAAATAAAAAAAACACAAAAAAACAACAACAAAACATATATTCAATATTTTTTATTTAGTTTATTGCACTGAGTTTATCAATATTACTACTAGATAATAAATATTGTGTAGACATAGATATTTAATATTGTGTAGATTTACTTTATGTACAGAGGTAAACAAATAATAGCATTATGAATAATGAATTACACTAAGAATATCAACATGGAATTATTGGTACCAGCATACTTAATATAAACAAAACATGTATAATGTCATGGATACTACCCAATGTGTTCTTAGGTTGAGTCTTTGGTTAATATAAAAAAAAGAACATTATCAAAAGTAAAGTATAACATGAAAATTGTATAAAGATTAATTAAGAAAACTTTATGTACTCCCCCAGTATGAATAAATTTGTAACCAGAAAGATTTCTACATTTTTATCTGTATTTGAATGTAAGATAACATTCAAACGAAAAAGTACATTAATTTTCAAACTAAAAGTTTTGCCTTTAGCTCTTGGTCTTAAAACTTTACTCAGTACTCTTGAGTACAAAATAAGTGCTCAAACACAAAATCCAGTATTTTGATTGGTTGATTCTTGAGTCTGAGTACAAAAATCGTGCTCAAAAGTTTTATGACCGCAAGGCCAGGTCTAATTCTACAGTATTATATTTTGTCTGAACTGACTTAACCATGATGTTTTGGAAAGCATTATAGATCTATTGCTATTTAGAAATCTTTGCCATTTGAACCGAGATTTTTTCTGACAACAATTAAAGCCATAGAATAAACAAATATGAATTTACATGTCTGCTTTAATTGACCATAAGAATTCTTTAACAACTAATATAATTATATAGGCTTTGATCTAATAAACAAATAAAGTGTAAAGCAAATTCTAATATATAAAAGTACAAAATATTAAATCTATGGAGACAGATTTATCAAATATATTTTAATTGGTTAAGGCAATGTCTTATGAACAGCTCATAACATCTTAAAAAATGTGTAAAAATAAACCTGTTACACAAGTTTCATTTTAGTTTGTTCCTTGATTTTATAATTTCACTTATCATATCACCAACAAATCTTTTACTTGACCTTGACATAATTAGAAGGAAATAATCCAATGTTGCCATGACATTCACCTTCCCACCAATCACAATCAGATGTTGTCTGTGTAAGAACTTGGATTACATCTCCTGAAAAGAAATTATCTTAATGATTATTCACATCTTCATCAAATAGTTGTGGGGGGTTAAATAACAAACCATGATATTTTACTCATGTATAATGATGCCATTTTAAGTTCTATAATTTGTAAACATAAAAAAGATATTAGTGGCTTCCTCTACTGGCTCTTTAATTGTGTTAACACCTTTTGGAATTGTTAACAACTCTTCTAAGATTTCAGGTGCTTAAAATCCTGCCATATGGTTGAATTTTTCTTTACATTATCAAATCATCAACTCTAGATTTTCTCCTTTTAGGGAACCTATGTACTTTTGCTGTTCTCATTAAAATAGCCTATTATTTAACCTATAATAATGATCGCCTTTATCATAGTTAATTGATACCTATCTTACCTGCTTTGAAGGACAAGTCACAAGGCAGTTGACCTTGAAAACTATGAAGTGCAGTTGCTTTTGATGCCATTCCCTCCATTTTGATTCTTATATTAGAAGAACTATGTTCAGCTGTAAAAAGAAGAAAAAAAATGCATTTTAAAATGACTATTTCACTTTTAACAGATTATGAATAATATTTTAACAATTGGATTTTGAGAAATAATCTTTCATGACCATGAAAATGATTAACAAATGAGCTGTACCATAATGCAGAAAGTATTTTACTGGAATATCACTAAAAAGATTTTCAATCTGACTTTACATGTATAATGGGAAAAAATATGTTTGTTTCAGTTATACTGTCTTGTAATGAACATGAAATTCTATCAAGAGATTAATAGTTTTGAGAAAATCAAAATTTCACTTCATTGGTTGAAGAAGAAAAGGAATGGTGTTTTAAAGTTTTTGAATGTATGTATTCCTCTTCGAATACTCACATTTACTGCTTGCACTAAAACGTTTTGTGACTATTTTGGTAGTCACCTTTTTTCCATCTTTTTTGGAACTTTTCTCCACAACAGTTTGACTTCTACGAACAGTATGCTGTGGAGGGCTTTTGTTATGTTGTGACTTTTCTTCCTTTGATTTAAAACTAAAACTCTAAGAAAAAGAATAAAAGAATGAAATTAAATAATGTTTTTTCCAAAATGTTTTAAAAATGTGTATGCAGGTTTGACAAGGGCCATTATCAAGCCCCAATAATTGAAACAAATTTGAAATTCCTGCATGAAACATACAGATCTCATTATACAAAGGACAAATAGAATTGGAAACATTGGTTTGCAATCTCAACACTTGTGAGATATATCACATTTTTCAATTTTATCTACAATTTGAAAATTATGTCATCCTGTGAAATGTATTCCCTTGCAAAACTAGAGGCTCTAAAGAGCCTGTGTCGCTCACCTTGGTCTATGTGAATATTAAACAAAGGAAGCAGATGGATTCATGACAAAATTGTGTTTTTGTGATGGTGATGTGTTTGTACATCTTAATTTATTGAACATTCTTGCTGCTTACAATTCTCTCTATCTATAATGAACTTGGCTCAGTAGTTTCAGTGGAAAATGTTAGTAAAAATTTACAAATTTTATGAAAATTGTTAAAAATTGACTATAAAGGACAATAACTCCTTAGGGGGTCAATTGACCATTTTGGTCATGTTGACTTAATCGTAGATCTTACTTTGCTGTACATTATTACTGTTTACAGTTTATATGTATCTATAAAAATATTCAAGATAATAACAAAAACAGCAAAATTTCCTTAAAATTACCAATTCAGGGGCAGCAACCCAACAACGGATTGTCCGATTCATCTGAAAATTTCAGGGCAGATAGATCTTGACCTGACAAACAATTTTATCCCTTGTCAAATTTGCTCTAAATGCTTTGGTTTTTCAGTTATAAGCCAAAAACTGCATTTTACCCCTATGTTCTATTTTTAGTCATGTGGCCATCTTGGTTGGTTGGCCGGGTCACCAAACACATTTTTTAAAGGGAAATTCCGCGATTTTTTACTTATCAACTTATTATGTTCATCTTAACATAAAAAACACATTTGCAAAGTTTTAAATTTATATTCCTTCTAATAACGGAGAAAATCAAGTATTTGTAACTTTTTTGGTTGAATTCTTGAGTGGGTCGTGATGTATTAGCCCGATTTATTGAATTCTGGGAAAAAATAAAATCTGTTTAACTCTTATAGCTTATCGACAATATACGTAATTAAAAGCGCACAGCTGACGAATGGTCGAACCACAATATAAGAATGAACGAAAATGAATATGCATATACCGTTTTGTATTGATTGAATTAAACTCCTATAAAATTATCTCTAGTAAATGTTTTTGAATAAATTTAATTAATTATTGTTGAGATTTTTTTCATAAAATATTTATTGAACATTTTTACTGATATTGAACTGAAAATATTTCAGTTCTATTTACCGTTATTGTTTTGATAATCATTTCAATGCAACTAATGTGTGAGCAGAGTGTGTATATTATTTTGTAAAGGTCACTGTATATTTCTCGGCTTGAGGTCAATTCGTTTACCTTGTAGCTATTTAGCCGCAGGTGTGAGTTCAAGCGTACACAGGTATAAATGTTGTTATTTGGAAAGGATAAACAGAAAGGGTTAGAAAGAGTATGCTGTCACGATGTTAATACACTAAGATTTAATACACGATGAGAATAAAGATACAATAATTAAATTGTGTAAATTAATTGAAAATAAAATTCAGGTT
Source organism: Mytilus galloprovincialis (assembly GCF_965363235.1). Lineage (NCBI taxonomy): Eukaryota > Metazoa > Mollusca > Bivalvia > Mytilida > Mytilidae > Mytilus > Mytilus galloprovincialis. The sequence continues at coordinate 28,790,410 of NC_134844.1, forward strand.
CGTAATTCCGAAAGTGTATAAAAATAAAAGGAAACAATTTTTGATTACTTTCTTAGCGGCAATTGGCGTAAAGATTCAAATATGAAGCAAAAAATAGTATAAAAACTAAATGCAATATTACCCAATTTGATATACCATTGTACATCTGTTTGATATCATTGACTTTACCGGAATTTCTTAACTTGTATTCAAATCTGGCTGTGTTTAAATGCTAATAAAACTATTGCAATTTTAAAGTTTTTAATTGACAAAAAAATACAACATACAACATGCATGATTTTTTTTTAGTTTCTTTTTAACATTTTATTCTTACATAATTAAATTCATTTGACAATCATTTACACGAACTTTTTGTGAAAAGAATATCAATTATCTAAGCTAAGGCATTATTTTTTTTGAGGATTTTTGAGGATTTTTTTTAAAAATTCTATGATAATATTTGTGCAATGTTGAACATGATAGCCGTCATTAATCCAAATAAGTAATACAGTAGTTGTAATACAAGTTATATTTTAGTCATGCATAACTGATATTGACGAATTTATAATAGTTCGTCCATACATCGTTGTTCTTGAAACAATCATTATTAGTATACATGTAAGTTTCCTGACGTATAAGAGCCATTGAGGATGAGCTCCAGAGAAATTAGACTAGTGGCGTTTCGTTCGTTTGTTTGTTGGGAAAGGAGAGGAAATGCAACCGCTTGTACAGATAAACGACAGAATTACCATACAAGCATTTATAGTCAACACAATCAGAAAGAGTTCCCATCGTTAGACGGGGAATATGAAGGCTTCCAAGAATGAACAAGTGACATGTCTAACTCTGAACAGTTAGAAAACATCGACATCGACCGCTTGTTCTTAATATTTGAAACTGTATGCATATATATACGTATACGTTTATGATATATATAGTGATGAGTTCTTGCGTCTGACAAAAACTAAATTCCTTCATGGTTATATCTTGCCATACGTTTATATTGGTTTGTAAGGTGATTACTCACAATCGTTATTTGAAAATCCTGTTTGTGAGATGTAGATTCATTTCAATACAGAAATTTCGTCTATATATTTCACAAGTGTATAACACGGAGAAGCTCTGAAGGTCCATTACTCCCATTTTGTTTGGGTGTGAACCATCGATGTTTACAGCAATATCACAGAATAAGATGATGATGGTAGAAAGAACTATGGGCGTCATGTGGCAAATATTACATGCATATCGGACAATGAGTTGTCAATCTGTATGAAAAGATTTCCAATACAACCATATTATTGAGAAGGAATGTTTACATGCTATACTCTCGTACTAGTATTACAGGGTTCTTGTGGCGTTCACCTTAGACACACATCTTTTTAACGATGTTTAAAAAAAAGACAGAACCAATTTAATGTCATATTTCCCTATTTTTTAAATATAACTAAAAGTCTTTTATCTGACAAGAATACACCTATTTAGCGAACAAGTAATTTATTCTTTTTTCTGTTATTGAATACCAAGAAAGAAAATAAATCCCGAAATTAATTTGAAACTTTGATACTCAAAAGTTTCCCAGCAAATATTCACATTCCCTGGGGATAATTAGTGTTCGTCCAGTGGCATATATAACAATTGTGATGACGAATTACTTCCTTTGTTCGAGAACAATCTTATTGAAATATAAATCTGTGATTTTACTAGGTCCACAGCTTCAATGAACCAAAGCAAAAGTTATACATCGACCTGTATTTAAATCAAATTGGTTCTCTTCTTCTTCTGGTATACAATAGTCTATCGACATTCGATGATTACATACTGTTGGCATACGTGGACTAGTCTATTTACAACACTTTAACCCCTATTTATTCAAAATATATGTTTTTTTCTTATGTTCAATGTATACATGTATATATTTTAAATTGCGCTATAGTTCCGTAACTTTCTATCCAGTCGTATAAACGAATCGTCGGCAAGTGCATACATTTTTTTAAATCAATATTTCTGGTCTGTTCCAATCTGTCCTTCACTATTGACAATGACTATATATTACATTTTCCCAAATTCACCCTTGGAAAAAATATTTAAATAGATTTTAATTTCATCAAATCTTATTTTTTGGGTATTATTTATATGTTTATGAATTATATTCTTTACACCAGAAATGTTATTTATAAACAAGCGTATGAGTTTAGTAATGACAAGTAAGACAGAGTTGTATATTATTCATCTGATAGTTCAAAATGGAAAGTTATAAGTTATAAGTTATCAGCCGTGACGGTGTACACTGATCAATACCTGCAGAAGTGAAACGATGCATGAACTTGCAAGCCCGACAGGAAATCGCTTGAATACCTGGACGTGTCACCTCACACCCCTCACAATACCTTTGGAAGTAATACCTTTAGCCATGCTGGTGATCAGATGAGGGAAGATCAAAATATATTTGTTTATTACTTTAAAAAATTATGAACAAATTAGATTTTCGAAAACAATTTTCACGGAACACTTATTTATGATTTCAACTTTGACTTTTCACCTAATTCCAATATCAACAGTTTAAAAACAACAGACCATGGTAATTTAAAAAAAGTAAGAATATTTTTCGTATCAAGTTAGTTAGTCGGATAAAACAACCGTACGATTGACAAGATATCGACACGCAATTACGACTACATCGGTTACTGTAGTTTTGTTTCTTTGTGGTTTATAGACATATCGTTTTTATTAATCGGGAAAGAAGACAAAATGGCGGATCGCAGAGAATTGATACTCTAAATTTAAAATCGATGGTGATCGCTTATCTAGCGGAATAAAACTTTAATATCTATAAATTTGAGCATTTTTATACAGAATGAACATAATATCAATTTTTGATTTTTTTGCGAAGTTTCCCTTTAAACTAAATACCCTAAAAATGATTGTGGCCAAGTTTGGATTGATATGGCAGAGGAGAAGATTTTTGTAAAAGATTACTATGATTTACGAAAAATGGTTAAAAATTGACTATAAAGGGCAATAACTCCTAAAAGGGTCAATTTACCATTTCGGTCATGTTGACTTGTTTGTAAATCTTACTTTGCTGAACATTATTGATGTTTACAGTTTATCTCTATCTATAATAATATTCAAGATAATACACATTTTTTAAACTAGATACCCCAATAATGATTGTGGCCAAGTTTGGTTTAATTTGGCCCAGTAGTTTCAGAGGAGAAGATTTTTGTAAAAGTTAACAGACAACGCAGGACGACGACGTTGGACGCAAAGTGATGAGAAAAGCTCACATGGCCTAAAAAGTGTTAAAGATAGTATTTTCCTACTGCACGACAGGGAATGTAGTCATTGTGCACATTCAGCTACACTTGATATATCAATTAATCACTACAAAAAGGTAACATTGTTTTGCATTTTAATCTGCCCTGATGTGACTGATCCAACTAAATCAAAATCACTTACACTAATTCTATCTTGAAATTTCTCTCCTACAGACTGGGTCACTTTGTTGGCCTTTCTCTTAGCAGCTAGAATCATTTCATGTTTAGCTTTCTCTCTGTGTCTCTCCAGAACTTGATATAAGGGTAAACATTCTGTCGGCGGGTCAACGTCTCCTGATAATATTTGATATGCCCTTATTTCCTGTCCATAAAATCTAAAAATAAAATGTATCAACATCTATTATCCATGGAGGATAAATCATTCATGCAAGATAAAGGTATAAAGCAGAGTTAACTATTTAGACAGAAGTACTTGTAATAAACAAATATATATATACTAAAAAATAATTAGTCATGACTCATGTGAGTAAATTATCTAAATATATAACAAAATACTGTAAATTTAGAAATTATTGCCAGGTTTTTATTATTGCGAAAAATGCGATAGAGTTGTAAACGCAATAATAAACAGGATTTTTCTCAAAATTGTAAAAATTAAAATCACATTTAAGTCTAAATTGTCAAAATTGCAATAATAAATGCACACAATAATATCTGAATTTATAGTATGCAGATGATTTTCACGACCCTAGATATTCAATTGGATTCAAAGGCTTTCAATAATTTGCATGTTTTTATTTTTTTACAGTACTCTTCATATATATATTAACTAATTGAATCACATACTTTTTATTTGCATCCTTCCTTTCTATGAGAGCACTGCCTTCTATAGAAATACCAGCAAATAATCCTTTTGTTTTAGAGTATGTATAGATTGCTGCTGGACTTCTGACTGCTACATCAGCTTCTATGTTTCTACCAAGTGGACCAGCAGCTATGGATAAATTACCACCAAGAGTCAAATTACCTCCCTTTGAAAAAGCATCCACAGAACTCCTACTCATCAACAATATAACAAAATCGGTGACCTGAATTTAAAAAGCAATATTTTTTTTTAATTAGTACAAATAAATTGTATCTGATTTAGCTTTGAAGGTGATTTTTATTGTTTGCCAAGGTATCAAAATGGATTTTTAAAATGAAAACATTCTGTCACTAAAAATATTGATTACTTCCCTTTACATAATTTTCAGAAGTTATTTCATAACTCTTTATACAGTTCCAAAGCGAAAAGATACACAATATAGTGAAAAGAAAAACAAAAAGATAAAACAGTTACTGAATGTCAATAGTTTGAGGATTTAATAATATTTTGAAAAACTAATAAACGGGGAAAAACTCCACTCCAAAAACTTGTTTGGAAACTGAAGAAGTTAATAAATAATTAATATTTACTTATTTTACTTAGCTGATGCATATTTATAGTATACTCCTTGTAAAACAGGAAAAAAAAGATATGAAAATTAAGTCAAAACATATACAATGTATCTGAGTTCTTTATGCAGTCACTGTTTAACATGAAAGAATATGTAGAAAAACATGATTACAAAATATCCACCAAGGGTTTCAGTAATATTTATCCTTACCTCTGCACCAATCTCAAATCCACCTCCCAGTCCAGCAATGCCTAATGCTGATGGTGCTGACCATTCTGTGAAACAAATTAATATTTAATTAACTGTGCATTTGTATTCAGATATCGCAGATCAAATTTATTCCTTCATTGTTTAATCATACGTTTTTTGATTGAGTTAAGTCTGCCAATTGATATTTTATCGTATGTTTTTCTTTGTTGTGATGTTATGCTATTGTTTCAGAAAAAGGGAGAAGGTTTGGATCCATTAAAACGTTTAATCCCGCTGCAAATGTTTGCACCTGTCCTAAGTCAGGAATCTGATGTACAGTAGTTGTCGTTTGTTTATGTAATATATGCATGTTTCTCGTTTCTCGTTTTGTTTATATAGATTAGACCGTTGGTTTTCCCGTTTGAATGGTTTTACACTAGTAATTTTGGGGCCCTTTATAGCTTGTTGTTCGGTGTGAGCCAAGGCTCCGTGTTGAAGGCCGTACTTTAACCTATAATGGTTTACTTTTTAAATTGTTATTTGTATGGAGAGTTGTCTCATTGGCACTCACACCACATCTTCCTATATCTAGAATGTTACTAAGGTTTCAGACTCCCTGAGATAAATTGATCTTATTTGATGGATTTGGTTACTGTATTCTTATTAGTTTTGATTGGGTCATAAAACTCCTAAAGAATTCAAGTATTTATATGTCAGCCTTGGCAGTCAAAATTTTGGATTATTCGATTTGAGTCATTCTGATTTAAGTTTAGAAAAATACTTTGAACACAAGAAATCTATAAAGCTTTATTTTTGTTTTTGAAAGAATGAAATATATACCAGTATTTAATACAAATGTATGAATAATAGGATTCTTGAAACAAAACTAATAAAACTTTGAGTTTGGAAACATTTTATTAAGGATGTACTAAGTGAAATTAGAAAAATCAAGTATTAATCAAAGTGCTGTAAGCACTGTAGGCAGTTAACCAAAAACCAAGGCAAACATAATTATGAAAATTATGGCAATGTTGCTTCAATTTTTTTTTTAAAGATTTAAAAGAACAAACATTAAACATTCATATATAATTGTACATTTATGTTCATTTAATGAATTAATCATTAAGGCAAATAATTCATATTTTATCAAGGTTTTCAATAGCAACGTATATATCAAGTATATATTTTTTCATTTTTGAGTCAGCAGTGGTACAAATTTGAAATGATTGCAGTTCTTCTAGTTGATCGTAATTGTTCGTATTAGTTGACTGTTAGTAGTTCAAGTTGACTTAAGAACGAGCTTGTAAAAGTATGAATGGACTTGCTTCCCTGGAAAGAGAACTGAGTTTGTGTTCTACAGTACAAAAGTTATAAGACACAAATCAGACAAATGTTTACTACTACAGGGATCAATGGTGAGGTCTGACTGACCTGTCAATAGTAAATGTAAATGACTCCCACCTTCACCCAAAGTCCATGATGTCTAAGTTTGGAATAAAATGACAGGTGTTAGGTCTAGCAAAGTGATATGCATATGTGACGCCTATGAGATTGACCTTGTATGTCATTCAATCTTTTTGAAATGACAAACAGGAATGAATATGGTTTAGGAGTTGGTATCTCAATCTTTTACAAGTTCTCAAAACACACACAAGAGGGTGTGGGGTGATCCTAGGGACTACCCCTTTTTTTTCATTTAATTTTTTATATTGTCCCATACATGAATATAGATGGTTTAGTGTTGGGGATCCTGACTGTTGTCAAGTTTTCAAACAGGAGGGGGTGGGGGACCCCAGTGACTTCCCCTATATTTCATTGTTATAAATGTATTGTCCAATACATGAATTTATATGGTTGAGGGATGGGGATCTCATCTGTTTCCAAGTTATCAAACAGGATTGGGTAGGGTGACCCTTAGGACTCTCACTATATTTCATTTGATTAGTCCTTTTGTCCCATACATGAAAATACATGGTTTAATTTAAAGGTGGGGTGACTGCAGGGACTCTCCCTATATTTTATTTGATTTGTTATTTAGTCCCATACATGAGTATATATGGTTAAGGGGTGAGGATCTCGACTGTTTCCAAGTTCTCAAAGAGGAGGGTGCAGTGACTCTAGGGACTCCCCCTATAATTCATTTGATTTGTTATATTGTCCAATACATGAATATATATATGGTTTATGGGTGGGGATCTCAACCGTTTTCAAATTCTCAAACAGGAAGGGGTAGAGTGGCCCCACAAACTCCACCTATATTTCGTATGATTTGTTACATTGTCCCATACATGAATATATATATTGTTTAGGGGTGGGGATCTCCACCGTTTCCAAGTTCTCAAACAGGAGGGGTGGGATCACCCACAGGGACTCCCCCTATATTTCATTTGATTGGTTATATTGTCCCATACATCAATAAATATGGTTGAGGGGTGGGGATCTCGACTGTTTCCAAGTTCTAAAGCAGGAGGTGGTGAGTGACCCTAGGGACTTCACCTATATTTCATTGATTAGTTATATAGTCCCATACATGAATGTATATGGTTGAGAGGTGGGGATCTCATCCGTTTCAAAGTTATCAAACAGGAGGGGGTAGAGTGCCTCAAAGGACTCCACATTCATATCTTATGATTTGCTTACATTCAGGTATCATATAATCTAGTTGCACTATATGTGTAAAATAAGAAACTTCCAGCTATTTTAACTGGCCCATCAAAATTGAGAAAAAAAACCCATTGAAATTGCAGTAATATGTTTACACTTTAAAAGCATCTAACTTGCTTTACCAACATTTATTACTGATAAAGAAAATTTATACTGTCACCAGGACCATATATATTGTTAGATATACTGTTCCCAGCTGTAACAAAGACTCACATTGTATTGGATTTTGACATTAAAATTTGTCAAAAAGTAATTTTGAGTTTCAGTACAAAATATTTTCTGTATTTTCATTCTTTTACATATATCTTTTGGTTTTCAATTCTAATGTTTATATTTTTTTACCATGCAAAGATGTATTTTGTCATCTGTCTGATTTTTTTAAAAGTTGATCGCCAAAACCCGGAATTACCCATATCCGCTTTCGGAATCGGATCCGATATTGTAATTTTCTTCTCATGTCAGCCATTTTGTTTTCAATATTGTTTTTGTCAGATACGATTTTACTCAAATTTAAACATTATTTGTTGGTGATTTTCTGTATAAAGCTAGCGGTTGAACAAAATGAACATAGCTGTCATGAATAATAATGCTAAAACCAAGTTTTGAGATCGTTTATTAGGAGACTTTGGTAAAAAGGTTTGCAAAGTTATTTTTTTATTTCCTCTCAAGTCGCGCATGTCGAGCATAGCTAGTAACCAAGTAGAAAGTCTGACTGTAAAAATGGTAGGTCGCAGACCTCGGACAACCGCTAATTTGAACCCCTGCCTCCAAATTGAAAAGATACAAAAATTTCGTCTTATAATTTAAAATTGCCGCCAACAGCATGAACAGTGGAACTTATCTTAAGACTACTGACGTAGTTGACTACGTATTGACGACAAACAATATTCTACCACTTTTGCCATTTGGGAAATCTAAACTACATGTCTTTAGAGATTTTCGGCGATTAAACATTTCATACATTTGTTCTTTGACAGCTTAACCAAAATCTCAGGGGATAATAAACTACATAAAGATTTCTAATGTGCCCTACTTCCTATGTGCAACTTCAAAACTTTTGGATAAATCGACGATCATTTAAGGTTTTTCTGGTCATATTATTTGTAATCAAATATTAAAAGTATGAAAAAACTGTCCAATTAGTTATAAATAACATAACATCCAGCTACATAATAACAATGGCACATATTTCAGCATTTATTGGGTATAACACAAATCTAGGGTGCTCGCATAAGGCAGCTTAACTGCCTAAAAATTGATACTTAACGTCGGAATAGCATTAGTTAAAGCAACACAATAAGCTAAAAATATTGATAGGTCATGGAGCTCCTTTTCGAGATATATTAGGTTTTTTTTAATATGCCAGGAAAAAGCTGATGTGGACTTATGCCTTATATTTGCATAGATATTATTTGGGTCTCAAATCAAAAGACAAGAAATCAAGAGTCTGTTTAAATTTTAGTAGATGGCCAGCCTTTTACGAGCTATTAAGTCTTATATGAAAAGATAAATGAGTGTTATGAGGCAAAATAAATTATGACCTCTGCTTTTTTTCTGCTTTTTTAGTTCCTTTATTTCTAACCTATCAAATTATAACAGTCTTTACAAAAGTTTGTTATTTTTAAACAGAGTAGTATACATTTATGTAATTATTTCTACCTGCATCTACCAAGTCATCATTGAGTTTGGCTATAACTATACCACTTCCTGCTCTAGCTGTTACCAGGAAACCAGCTCTTACCACAGTCAATATAGCAAGACCTTTGGCTTTTAATAACACACCACCTGAAAGTATAGCAACATGGTTTCTTCATGCCTGAATGACAGCAATCTTCTTATTCTTATATTATCTCATTTTAATTTATGAACTTTATCTTTATTAAATAGTAGAAAGAAAAAAAAGGTATACAACACAAAGTTCCAACATACACTAAACTAACCGCAAATTAAAAGAAACAGAACTAAAGTCACATTAAGGCCTTTGATCACAGAGTATCTATAAATGGTAACTAAACAAGTCATTTCTCAGATCACATTTTTATACTAAGTAGTGTTCTCAGCTCTTTCTTGTAGAACTACCATGACCCATCTAGATGAACACAGTAATTAATAAACAGCTGCACCATGAGGGCATGATACACCCACCGTCTTGTGTGGAAGTTTTATGCAATAATCATAAATAGTTTCTGAGAAAGTTTTAAGCAATAACCATTTATTGTTTTTGAGACACAGCAGGACATGTGAAACCCTCCCCACCCTGTTTTTTTTTAACAAATATCACTAAAATAAAATTTTGAATCAAACCTAAAAGTATACAGATCTTTAGATTAATATAACAAAGAAGTGTGTTAAGTTTCAAGCAATAATCATAAATTGTTTTTCAGATATGGTGCGACATGTTAAAAAAAAATCCCTTTTTTTACAAAATACTCAATAACTCAAAAATGAAATTTAGAATCATCACCAAAAAGTATACAGATATTAAGATTAATATAACTTAGAAGTGTGTAAAGTTTTAAGCAATAATCAAGAATTGTTTTTCAGATATGGTGCAACATGGGGAAAAAAACACACCCCTGTTTTAGTTACAAAGTGCCGTAACTCAAAAAGTTTAAATCTTATTTTCACCAAAAAGTATACAGATTATTTGACCATCATAAAAAACAACTATATTAAGTTTCATGAAATTTAGATAAGTCGTTCTCAAGTGATGGTGCGACATGTTTACGCCGGACAGACAGACGGACATCGGACATTTGTATACCATAATACGTCCCATCAAAATTTTGACGGGCGTATAAAAATTGATAGAGCTTGTGATCATAGCCATAAACTTTGTGAAAAAGTTGTGACTGCATATGGAGTTTGAGACATCTGTTATGAATTATCACTGACTACTTTATAAGATAAATTACCTTTGAAATTACTGGTACTAATATTTCAAATGGAATACGTGTACATTGTATAAGAAAACATTCATCCGACACTAATAGTTTATTTTTTTTTTGGTTGGTCAATGATTTTTTTTATAAGGGACGACATCAAAAGTTCAATGTAGGATAAAAAACTTAATTCATATAGTTTTTTCGCTGACCCCCCTACCCCCTTCTTAACTTAATTTGTGAAAAATTGATTGACCAATAAGGACATATATAAAATCGATGTCAATTAAATAAAACTTGCAGCATTTTTTACCCCCACACCCCCAAACTATTTGAATTAAGTTTTTTTATCCTTCATTGATTTTTTGATGTCGTCCCTAAATGATGTAGATGGTGTAAATCAGAAAGACAATATTTGATTATTTCAAAGTCACAATATAATCCATGCACCAGTCAGGGGCCTCTGCAACAATTTACGGCAAGTTTTTAGTATAACCTATAAGGGCATGGAATAATAAATCTACAAAATGACATAACTTATACAATTACTCTACTATACATACTTGGTATAAGTTTATCAGGACCTGCTTTAGCTGATGGTACAGAAAAATCATTTAGTATTTTAGCAGCTTTCTTTGCCTCAGATTTCAAGCTGTGAGGAATGGGAGTATTCACCATGATCTTCTACATTCAGGTCATATTTTCTGAAAAAGTTTCCAAATGATGTACATCATAAAATATATTTGTGTAGTAACAATTGGTTGTGAAGCTACCAGAGCATACTTGACAGTCATAAATTTAATATTTATACTTGCCCATAGCCATCAACTTTTTAGTCTTGGTACATGTACATGCTTAGTAAGTTATATTTAAAAATCTATAGACATATCACATGAAGTTAGAACCCTTAAAATTTTAACATGTTTCATTTACAAACGTGAATGTAATTAAATCCGTAAAATATATTCAGACAGGCACTGATAGAAAACAATTTTTGATTTGCAAACAATTTGTAAAATTAGCTTAAACAATATCGGTTGAGAAACTTACTACAAAATTGCTCAAGAGAACATTAATTATCTCAACACATTCGGATCCTGATGCTACACACAAAAAGAGGTAATTTGCAAATTTATGTAAATATTTTGCAGGTTCCAAAAAAATTATATTGGTCTCTGCTGTTTTTGTATGAAATTATATTGTAGCCTGAGTGCCATTTTTAAATAGCAACAAAATTTTAAACTATTTTAAAGAAACAAGAAACAACTGTAATTTATTGACTTTTATATTATGTACCCTATTTGTTTTAAAAGAATATAAATTTTGTATCGCTTAATTTGTCTTCTTGTGGCAAAATTTTACTGCTACCATTTGATTTTTATGGGGGCTAGGATGAAATTTGAAAAAAATAGGCAGGACAGGAGTTTTGAGTTAAAAAAAAAGGCAGGACATGCAGGATGAGCAACTTGGCAAAAAAAAAGGCAAGATGACAATTTATGTAAAAAAAGTCAGGATAAACAAATAAAAAAAAAGGTAGGACCGAAAAGAGTGAAAAATAAAAAGACAGCTAGGACAGAGATTTAAACTAAACAAAAAAAAAATGCAGGACAACATTTTTCATCCTAGCCCCCCATCAAAATCAAATGGTAGCTCCCTTAGAGTGGGTCTGATTGGGGTCTAAGCGTGACGCGGGACTGTCGATTTTTGTAAGCGTGACACGTGAAAATCAAATTATTGTCTCAGGAAAACGGGAAATGAGGTCTAGCGGGACCCGTGAAATGACAAAAAAAATGAGAATTGCTTACGTACATAGAGTAAGCGGGATATGGGAATCTGACAAAACAGTAAGCGGGATCCGAACCCCCAATGAGACCCCCCTTAGACTGCTTGATGTCTGATGTTTATTTGTATTTTTAAGTGGGTTGCATTTGGTTGCATTTCATAAAGTTTTATGGTGATGAAATTTTTAATATCAATTTTGCTTTGAAAGTCTCCTCATTGATCAAGGATTTGAATTGTTGTTATTAAACAAAACCTTGCTCATATATTACATCCGGGTTTGAACCAGTGAAAATATTTCTACTACCTGTCTGTACTTACTCTATTGAGCAATGAGTTTTCAGGTAAACTGTGCTTGAACCTTATCTAGGCACTCTACAAATCAAACTTTGCCTACAAGTAAAACTAAAGGTGATGAACGACTGCTTTAAATATAATTTACCACAGGATTATTTGGGAGAGCATAACAAACGGGGAATGCAACGAGAACTATGGGTGTATGTTTGTAAGGTACTTATATCACTCCTATCTAGGAGCACCACAAAATACAGAACAAAATGCAGCAATATATATCAATGTCAGCTGGGAACAGTCACTATAATATATTCCTGATGTAAGCAGTAAATTCTTATTTCATATTTCCTCTTGTAAATAAAGGAATGACTGTAATATATTTTCTGTCTATGAAAAATAACATAAAAAATGTGAAGCACATTAAATAACCTGTGTAGCGAGTTATTTAATAGTGTGCACCACATTTTTGATGTTATTTCAAATAGGTAGTCCAAATAATTATGACGTCTTGAACGGCGTCAAAGAAAAAAATTATAATAGCCTTTCAAGACGTCATAATTATTTGGACTATCAAATAGGCAGAAAAAATGTTACAGTCATTTCCCTTTATTTTAAGACATTCTCTGTAAAAGAAATCCATGGGACTGTTTACACCAATGTCACAGATTTCCAATATATTTTAAATATTAAGTCCATATGATGCCCTGATAACAAAAAAAAACAACTGCTTTTTTTATTTTTTGGGTTTCTGTTGCCATGGTTACAGGTCCCATATATATAATAAAATTGAGAAAGGAACTGGGGAATGTGTCAAAGCGACAACAACCCGACCATAGAGCAGACAACAGCCGAAGGCCACCAATGGGTCTTCAATGTAGCCCAGTAACAGAGAAGCAAAATCTAAAAATCTATCATTTTCAATTTTTCGATTATTTTTAGCAAATATAAATTTTTAGCCTAAATCATAGGGATACTGAACAAATAGAAGTCTTGAATGACACAATAAAGTAAACAGACTTTATCTTGAATCCATTCAAAACATTAAAACTTGTATCTGAAAAGTGCCAATTTTGCATTTTTTTTTTAAACTGCTGAAAAATGCACTTTTGAGCAAATTTCAAAGTTATTTTGTTTTTTTCTTCCAAGATCACATTTTATTGCAATGCCTCCAAAATAATCTTCATATATCACTATTTTACCAAGAAAAAAAAAATGATTAATATGTGTTTTTTGTTGTTAAAGAAAAATAATGTCCAAAATTTTCTGAAATTTGGAAAAACTTGAAATTGCAAATTGCAGATTTAAAAAAAGTCTGCTGTTATATTCATCAATCAAAGTTTTTCTTATTTAACTTTTAACTTCTTTAACAGTTGTTATGGAAACACATTACAAAGAACTTCCCAGTTGGCTTCAGACCAAAACTAATTCCCTTTGTTCGTGGTCTCGGAAGTCCTAGGAATATAGTCCCCAATTATTATATGGGGTATTTCTTCCGAATTATTATGTCTACTGTTTTCTTTGGAATGTTTACTATTTAATTAAGTGGTCCTATCAGTGAAATAAGTAAAACATATTGAAAACCAGATGTTCCGCAGGGCGCAGCTTTATACGATCGCAGAGGTCCCAACCCTCAGAACAGTTGGGGCAAGTATGGACACTACATTCAAGCTTGATATAGCTCTGAATTTGGATTGTGATTAAATAGTTGACACAGCATAGGTTTCTAACACAGAATGAATGTGGTCAAATAAACTTAAACAATTCTTTTTTTGCTTTTGAGCAATATCGCCTCAAAACAAATATTTGAAGAAATTTTCTTTTTAATTTCTGAAATCTGAAATGAGAAAAATTGAAATCCCCCCATTATTTTTTTTTCACCTACCCCTTTCTCTTATTTAAAAAATAATCTCAATTCAAATTTCTAATGGAGTTTGCAACAATAACTACTCATTCAAAGTCATCATAAAATATTAAAATATAAAATGACATACAGTCATGGTTAAAATTAATATTAATTAATTGTGACTTCTAAAAATAAATTTACAGCTAATGATCTAAAGACAATAATAATTTCTTAATTATTATATGTATTTAAATCACAGTATTTGACGTTTCTAGAAACAGTTTAAAAAATTTCATACTAGAACTAGCAAAAAAAATAGCAAAGAGTACCAACATAAAGAAACAAAGCTAAAGTAATTGTCCATTAACCAGGAAACCCTTGTTTTCCCCATTTTTTGCCCCTAATTCATAAACAGATTGAGTCTAACTCCACACCTCCAATCCTAACCATCCTTTTATGGTGTGGAAACTTGTGATACAATTTCAGGCAATTCTATACACTGTTCCACAAGTGATTGTCTGTACACTAGAAAAATGCTTATTTGGGCCCCTTTTAATCCCCTTATTCCTAAACCATAGGGACCATGATACACAAAATCAATCCAAACCTTCCTTTTTGTGGTTTCAAACTTTGTGATTAAATTTCAAAGATTTATATTTATACTTGAGTTAATGGCAAATTTCCAATTATGCTATACTTAAGTTATTGGCAAATTTCCAATAGAGTTTATTAATACTGAAGTTATATATATTGGCAAATTTCAAATACACATATTTAAAAGCAGAATAAAGTAGTTAAAATATTACTTTTGGATTACCTCCCTTACACTGCTTTCAAATTGTCTTAACTGTCCTTTAACCAGAAAAAAACCTTGTTTTTCCCCTTTTTTACCCCTTATTCAGAAATGGTTTCAGGCATAACCCCCCAAAGTCAATCCTTACCATCCCTTTGTAGTATGGAATATTGTGGTATAACTTCAGAAAGATTCATACACTTTTACACAAGTTACTCAGTCTTGAAACTACAAAAATGCTTGTTTTTGGCCCTGTTTTGGCCCTTTATTCCTTGACTGTTTGCCCCATAACCCTTAAAAAAAATCCCAACCTTCTACTTATAATATTAAACATTGTGGTACAATTTCAGAGCAATTGAAATACTTTTATACAACTTATTGTCCTGAAACTAGATAAATGCTTGTTTTGGGCTCCTTTGGGCCCCTAATTCCTAAATCTTAGGGACCATAACCCCCAAAATAAATCCCAAGCTTCCTTTTATGGTTATAAACATTGTGGTAAAAAAAAATTAATTTCTATTAACTTATACTAAAGTTATTATAAGGAAACCATCCGTCTGCAGACGACGCTAAAGACGGAGATGACGACGTGATTCCAGTATGTAAAAAATATTGTTGAAAGTGAAGGTAGTGATTTGGTCAAAATGAAAGTCAGGTTAAATTCACCACAGAAAATCCTTTATCAAGTGGCAAATTCTTAATTCCATTTTAAACTGGAGTAAATCATGAAAAAACGTCGATGACGTCATAGTCACATGACAAAATTATGTCTATGAGCAGATAAACAAAACAACCTAAGCCAATCAGAAGACGCGTTACATCCCAATCTTAATTATTTAGGGACAACCTCCAAAATGATATTCCACTTGATACAATACAATTTTTTAAATCTAATTTTTATCCCAGAACTTTAATAAGAAGTTGACTGATAAATTTGCCTATTATGACTCATTTGTAGATCTTAATTTGCTAATCATTTTTGCTATTCAAAATGTCTATCTATCTTTTGTAGTATTCAAGATATAATATGCAAAATCGCTAAAAAATGGTAAAAAGGTCACTAAAAAGAAATAGGAATAAGGAGTCAACTGATAATTTAGGCTATACAAATTAGGTCTTAATTTCCTGATATTTTTTGTTATTTAAAGTGTCTTTCAAGATACATTTGGTCATTATGCAAAAACCTGAACTACTAAGGAATGAGCTGTCAAATTGACAGTATACTGGTTTTTCTGTACACATTCGTAGCCTATTTAGTTCCTTAGGGTATAATGTTTTTTCCTGTACAGAATTTCATGAACCTTTGTAAATACCAAGGACACACATTATAGATGTGCATATCCACAGAAAGTTATGAATCAACTTTTTTTTCTAGGAGTCATATATCCCTTTGAATTTCGATTTTTGACCTAAATATTCTACTTCAACAGTTTGTAATTGCAACTTCTCTGGAACCACAAAACAGAATTCTGCTGAAATTTTGCACATAATGAGGACATTCTATGTCGATGTCCATATTGATTGGAATTTATAATTTTTTCTCTATGGGTAAGTACCTTTGAACATAGAATTTTGGCCTAAATATACGCAACAGTTTGACATTGAAGTTTGTATCAGTTGACATTTATAGGACTCAGCCTCAGTTTTGAGTCTTTGAACTTCGGAATCTGGTGAGATTTTGTTTGCCCATTCACAATGTGGGGCAGCCGCATGAAGTATGTATGTGAACATGCTCACACAGGTTCTAAAATTTAAAACAACAAAAAGACACAATGCCTGAAAGGCAAAAATGAAAATCTTCAACTTCAAACTTGACCCATGTTTCGTCATCAGTAAGAGCATTGATTGGATGGTAAATAAGTAATTGCACCAAAACAGCACAAAAATGACATTTTCCAATAGGACAAGGACAATATCTCCTGAATACTGAATCAGAAAGCAGTCAATATTGAACTTGACCTATCAAGAACCATAATATAACTCACTGACTGCAAAGGTCAAAATCATCAATATCTCACTTGAGTTCCACTTTTTTTTTATAAGTAACAACATTTTAAAATTTAAAAACCATTGGTAGAGTGGTTAGTTTGAACATTTATTTATTGATAGTGGATTAGGAAACAAGTTATTGCAACTTACATCAATCCCTTTTACACTTTATGGAAAAAATAACATGTAGTACCATTTTCCAATAGTTCATAGACCATAACTCCTGATTGATATAAGTGAAATTCGTAAAATTTATAACTATTTTTTCCTTCTAAAACCAAGTTAAAAATTGGTAAAAATTAGTCATTAAATTGCAAAAACTCCAATATGAAATCATTTGAAGAGTTGGTCTTGGTGATCATTTTTGCCTTATGAAGTTTTTATTAACCTATTATACTTTTCTAAATATTCAGAAAAAAACGCCCCAAAAAATGGTAGAAATAATTATTAAAGGGTAATAACTCCAATAAGGAATTGTTGGACGATTTGAGTCATGTTGAATTATTTTTCCTCTCAAATTTTCTATCTTATCCATTACAGTTAACACTAAAATGTGGACACAATTTATAAATAAACTGGATACCTAATAATTGTGGTCAAATAAGTTAAAATTTTATTTTAGATTTAGAGGAGAAAATTTTGAAATTAAAGGACAACTACAGATGCCAAGTGATGAGAAAAGCTCCATTGGGGCTTTGGACAAGACAGGCAAAAAAGATTTTTACTAAGTTTATTGTATGGTACACTACACCTACCACCAGCATCTGATACCTCAAAAAGTTTAGCATACAAATGATAACTATCAAACACATGTTCAAAATAGCACTACTTGAAACTGTCAGAAAAAGTTGTTGGAATAATCCACTTTTTTGCGTGTAAAACTACAACTTTGTATATTTATACTATTAAATGATCAACATAGGAGCAATTGTGATGACCCTGAGACATTTGACTTGGAATGTAAGTGATTGGTTGAAGAAGGACATACAGCATTCCAATCCATCCAATTATTGACAGTCATCACAGTTCCAATCATTTCCAACTTGATGCTTAGCAGAACAAAAATCAATAAAATAAGAATTTGTCCATAGTACACAGATGTCCCATGTGCACTATGTTCAGTAGACCCTGAAATTGGGATAAAAACTCTAGTTTGGCATTAAAATTAGAAAGATCATAGCATAAGGAACATTTGTACCAAGTTTCAAGTTGATTGGACTTCAACGTCATCAAAAACTACCTTATCATAAATCAAAAACTTTAACCTGGAGCGGAACAGAAGGGCTAACGAACAGACAGAGCAAAGAAGGGACAAACAGATGCACAGACAGAAAAAAATAATGCCTGGAAGCCAGGCATAAAAAACATCATTTAATTTAAACAATGTTAATGGGGCATGGATGTTTATTTCCTAAGCCAAACAGACGTTGTTGTGTAGGTATACTTTCTGCACAATCAGTTGATTGCCCCTCAACAAGAGTACAAATGGTTTTGTGGCTTCAGAAAGACTAGCATATTCCCACACATGTTTTTTATTCAACATCGACAAATACTTCAGATATGATCTGAACTAGCAGAGGCTTTTGGGAGCTGTATTTTGCTACCAAAAAATTCATAATTTTACTGCTGAAGTGAAAAATATTTAATGTTAACTTCCAAGGAATGGACAATAAAAAAATATGAAACCATAAAAACAATGAAATAACAAGTTTTATTGACATAAAAAAACATATCAAAAATTATCACAGATCTAACATTGTTCAGGTAAATAAATATTTGTATAAAGAGAGTTCACATGTCCATTATTTGTATAGAACATTAACATTTTAAAAGGTAGAAAGCTAATCATAATATTATATCTATTCCAAAAAAATCCTTTAAGAGTATTTGTTGATAAAGATCATCAAGATCATAGTCATTTGCCTGTATTATTAGTTACAAAGTGTGTTAGTAACCTAATACGATATATACCGGGTCAGTCAATTCCATATAGGCTTTGAGCATCACTCTCACCCTATATGGAATTTACTGACCTCTTATATATAGTATTAGGTCACTAGCACACTATGTAATGAATTTATCTTACGGACTATCTATATTTGTTGAATTCAGACTAGAGTTGTCTTATTTGCAATCATACCACATTTATTTATTTTTATATTAAAATTTTCAAGTGTTCAATTTTAAGAATCTACTTTCATTGGTCTGCACAAAAAACTATTGTGAACAATAACAATTTAATATCAACAACATTGATATAATAATATTAAACAGAACTTTCAATACATTTTAAATAAAAATAATCAAAAAGTGCCAAAGTTGTAACTCAACTACTAACCGTGTATTGAAATAAGCCCCACCTCCCTAGTAGCC
Source organism: Mytilus galloprovincialis (assembly GCF_965363235.1). Taxonomy (NCBI): domain Eukaryota; kingdom Metazoa; phylum Mollusca; class Bivalvia; order Mytilida; family Mytilidae; genus Mytilus; species Mytilus galloprovincialis. The sequence continues at coordinate 28,809,909 of NC_134844.1, forward strand.
TAATATGGAATATATACAGTCTCCTGCATACAGGATGCTTTTAACCAATCATATTCCTGGAAATGTATAGGAGGTAAGATAAAGAAAGATACTTGACAAAATCTACCATGGTACTTTTCTTTAGGTTTGAATTAAATGTTCTTAAATCAATTTCTATATATTTCCAAGAATCCATAGGTAGTTATAAGTCCTTTGGGTAACATTTCCCACTGAAATAGCAAATCAAAGCTAAGTATCCTAAAAGTTAGAACTTTCCTTTCTACTTTAATTGACATTTTGAGTGTTCATAAATAATAATTTTATTTACTTTTGTATACAAAAACATATTTGAACAAAAATAATGTTTTACATTAAAACACAATTTACAGTCATTACAAATTCGACAAAACTTTTTTTGGCTTACAAAGGAGTAAGTCCGGTAAGGACCGATTTTGGCATCAAATTTCAGTTTCATCTGACGAAAGATTTTGACCACTTTTTAAACACTTAAGTGTCTATTTCATATGATGCAATTAATTTATGTGAAAGATTATAACTTATTTAGTCATTAAAAACGATCCGATTCTGGCTCAAATATGAAAAATCTACCAAATATGCGAAAAAATGTCACTTTTCAGATGGTTTTTGTCAAAAACGAAAGTGGCCGCATCCATGTTCATCCTCAATCTTTATATATGTTATGTATTATCATTAAATACAACTTCCATTTCAATATTTTGGATGAACACGAATGCGGCCACTTTCGTTTTACACGGAAACCGTCTAAAATTTAACTAAAATGCTGGAATTGTGAAGATTTCAGTAATTTAGCATAAATAATGGTGGTAGTTCTCAATATATGTGCATTGTATTGGCAAAAAGAGCCCATATGTATGTAGCAGAACCTTTCTACTATCCAATAAATGACTAAAAGTTTACATTTTAACAATTTTGTAAAACTGCTATATTTTGGGGCCAAAAAGGGGTCTTACTGGACCTACTCCTTTATGTAATTGAGGACATTATATATATTGCAAGGAGTATAGTCAAACATTTAGGGTAGTATAACTGTCCCTTTAACAAAGTTATAAAATCCTCCTGTAGAGACTGCTCCTATGGTGATATGGACCTTTAATCCACTTGATGCCTGAACAGATCCTGGGAGTCCAAAGGTCACACTGGTCTGATTTGTATACTGCCACTGAAGAATGTTAACACCACTGTCATAAGTGCCAGCTGACACCTCATAGTATAATTGGTGGTCAGACAAAAAAATGCCTTCCCATGATGCCATGAATTTATTTTCTGTCCATAATACGCTCACAGTTTTTGTTGCTGAAAATAAAAATATGTTCTATTATTGCAGGTTAATTCATGTTTATTAAATTGTAATCAAAAGTATCGAAAGTGTTGAAAAGATACAACCCTTTTTTTACTTACTCATTTGTTAATATCAAAATGGTATATAATAATGACAAGAGTGGACATTTCTGAAATGTCACTCCATTTTTATAGAATATGATTGAATTTTCTGTGGAAAATATTTAGGATAAGAATTAAACAAACCCTGTCAGATGGAAATATACAGACATGGATTATTCAGCTCTTTTTATAAAATATGCAGCTTTATACAAACTTACAGGGTTGCTGACAAAAAAAAATGAAAATAAAAAAAAAATTTAAAATTCTTCTGGCTGATTGTTTCTCTTTATTGTTGAAGAAAACTGAATAATAATATAAGGAAGTATTTAACACCCAGACAACGCGAGTACATTGAAAAAACAAAAAGGCAAATGAAAACTTTCTGGTAAATTATCTCCCTTTTATGCTGAACTTGGAATTGGATACAGAAAAATATCCTGATAAAGTTAGACTTTTTAAAAGTAAAAGGCAAATATTTTGTTTTGTTTCGTAATCTCCCTTTATTGTTAAAATAGTTGAATATAAAAAATAAAGTTTTTAACACCCTGATAATGAAATTAGTAATGAAATGAACAAAAAAGAAAAAAAAATCTTTCTGTTTAATTATTTCCCTAAATGGTTGAACACAATTGAATATAAATAAGAAAGAATTTTACAAACTGATAGTGTGAGAACAATAAAAAATTATAGGGAAGAAATTGTTATAAACAAATATCAAAATTTAGATAACATAGAAAGATTGATTGTTTTTTATTATTGGAGGATCAGCTGAACTACTAGGAGAGAAAAGAGACCTTTGTCAGGAAAACTTGCCATCGAAGTCACTTAAAAGTGGAGTCTTATACCGTGTTCACACTATAACATCTGCACTGGGGGCGAACCCGGGTTAACTAACTCGAATTAATTCCCCCAGTTCAAACTTGATAAAAATTAACCCGGTTTAGGATTTTCCCTCTCAACAAAAATTAAAATGTAGGGTGCCAAAATTGTAACCCGCATCTGCATGTCAACTGTACATAATTTTTTACCCATCACAGATGCATTATTTTAAAGTCTGAAATAGTTTACCCACATGGTCGTTTTTGAGGAGTTCAATTGCAATCACCCCCCCCCTTTTTTTTCTTCAAATAACGTCACTTTATCCAAATGGCACCCATTTTTCGCCCAAAAAAGCGATATAGGTTTCATCGTTTGTCATTGTCTGTCAAAATATGAAGTCATTTAATGACTGACATCAAGTAATCGTTACGTTACATTGATGACTTATTTAAGCAAATGTCATATATGTCACTATAGCAACAACCTCACATTAACTTCACTTTGCGTTCACACTTAAAAGTGAGGTAGTTAATCCGGGTTCACCCCACATTAACTCCACCTCAAATGAGGGGTAATTTTAATCTGGGTTCGCCCCTGGATAAGGCATTCACACTACCTTAATTTAACCCAAATTAACTAATTCGGGTCGAACCCGGTTTAAAAAGGCATAGTGTGAATGGGGTATAACTCACTTGCTAAGTAGAGGTTCAAACTCACAACCTCAGTTTTGACAGGCTAGTAATTATTGTAGATGAATTACTTAGACCACTCTGCTACTGATGCCTCTATGTATTTGTAAATATTAAACTTACCATCAACCTGTGGTGTGTCCAGATAGACCAATAAATCTTTTCTAACTTTATCACTTCTGAGGAAGACTTTATTAACTGCCTGAATGGAAAGTTTCTGTTGAATATCACTGGCTATAGACATCTGTGAGAAGTGTGTATACATCAAATCTTGTTCTGTAGGGAAAAACATTAGTTCTAAACTGTCACCACCAATATCTACCTGCAAGTATAGAAAAAAATATCATGAATAGAGATACATTAAAGTTGTTTTTGGTTATAATATATTTCTCCTGTAGAAATTCACCCTTATTTTGGATCCACTGCCTTTCACATAAGACTGAAAAACAGGAGGTTGACTAACTGGTAAAAGGTGTCTGTAAAGATGTGCATTTTTTTTTCAATTATTGGTACTTCTTGAGGCTGTATAAAAGAAAGAAGAATAGATGCAACATACACTGTGATCAATGCACTCTACAAGCATGTGATTCATTTTACCATGATGAAAGTAAGCTTGCTTTACCCTATTCATACTAATTTACTCATGAATATTATGACAGTATGATTAACATGACATTAAAACCTAACACCTAGAACATCTTGTCAATTAAACTCCTCTAATACAAACAATAAATGAATTAGAACACTAACATACAGGCCAAAGATGGCCAATTAAACTTTGTACTTACTACATATGCATCTATACCAACATTATCAGTAAAACCAGACCATTTCAGTCTGATGTTATCTGTAACTCCCTGGAATCCTGTCTGAGGATTATACTGTGTAGATGATATACCAACAACCTCTACCTCAGCGTGGTCAGTGGAAGGACGTTTCTCTGTGATCCTCACTCCATCAGTAGATTTAACAGAAGACAAACCAGCATTGTTTTCACAGCTCAGTGTAGAATAGACAGTATAACCCTCCAATACACTGTAGTCAAATTCCCTAAATCCTGTGTTACCTGATACTGTGGTGTAGATTTGTAAGTCTGTCCTTTCTGGGAGATAGCCTGTATAAAAATGATTTAATATATTAGAATAAAACAAAAATTACAGTTCAACTAATATTTCATCTTCCCATTACACAATGTTATAGTTAATTCAGATTTGACAAGAATATTGACAAGTATGAACAGCAAGATAGATAGATGGACAGACAGACATAGTGTCCAGGTGCGGATCCAGAGGGGGGGGTTCCGGGGGTTGGAACCCCCCCTTTTTTTTGGACGATCAATGTATTTGAATGGGAACATGTGATTGGAACCCCCCCTTTTTAAAATGGCTGGATCCGCCCCTGGTGTCCATTATAACTTGAACAAATTAATATTCAACATTTCAGTCAGACTTACACGAAGCAAGTGTTCAATAATTCATCAACTCATTGGCCTGGGCAAGATGTTATCATAAAATATATGCTGATCCTTGCAGGCAGAAGTCCATTACTGGAAATTGACCTCTGATGAGGATCATAATGATTAAAGACAAGATTTCTGTAAAATTCTATTTAATTTGCTGAATTATGTAGATAATTTCTGACACTGCAACAAAGTTTAGTCATGAAATTCAGTGCTGAACTGATTAAAACAACTGTATGACTGTCATATAAACAGTAAATATCTACAGTCTTTTAATGGAAAATCATCTTAATCATCCAAACAATAACAGAAATAACAAAGAAACACAATCTTAAGTTATGACAAGAGGCTCATAAGAACTTGACCTGCATATCTGTTAAAAATTACATTTAAACATTTTATACTTTTATCACAATCAGAGTTATGTTTGCTTATTTGTAGATCTTATTTTATCGCTATTTTACAAAATTTTCCTTTGATCCTGCTGGCTGATCATTTTTTTTCTCAGCGGAGTCGAATGATATGAAAATTAATGCTAGAAACTATTATAAAGGATGCACGTGCCCGTTGTCATGAAATTAACAATGTCATCATTGTTAAAATAGCAATAAACAGATTATTATTAGTCATCTCAACTTGATTGCTTTTCTCGCTTCAGTCGTACTGACTCAAGCAAGAAAATCAATCTCGTTGAGATGACCAACGATAATCTATAATTTGTATAAAGTAACATTTGTGTATGGTATCCTCATGGATTCATTATATGGTTTCAGTCATCATCATTGTTGCTGTTTACAGTTTTTCTATATCTATTATAGATTTCAAGATATTAGTCAAAAACAAGAAAATAAGCAATGGTTTTCTTTTTTAAAATTGTTATTTGTATGGAGAGTTGTCTCATTGGCACTCACACCACATCTTCCTATATCTATATACACATTGTTCAAGTGATAAAACAGATATTTACCTATTGCCCATTTACATTCTTTGATACCAGATTGTAAATCTTCCACTTCCCATTTAGCAGACACTTCATTTAATATCCACGAATCTTCATCTATACCTACAAACCAACAAATGCTTATATCAAACTATCATAACTAAAAACAAATGTTTATCTTTATTCAGTAATTTTATCATTTATCTATGCAAAAAGTTAGACAAACAGTCAAATAATTGAATGTTACATCCTATATTTGTAATATGATTATCTACTTTTGCTATGTAAGTAAACATTCAGAAATAACATAGGGTGCATGCTCATTACTTTGCATTTGAACTTCCAATTTTCAGTTTTATTTTGAAAGATGCTGGAGAGAAAGATGAGGTAAGAAATTCAATAAAATCTTTTTAAATGTAGGTCTACATGTATTTTTACAATTACTTTTATTGTTTTCTGAAAGTTTACACGTACTGTATCAAATTCATTATATGGCCCTTTCTAAATTGCAATAGTGCTATTAAGTGTCCTATCAGAATCAAAATAATTCATAAGACATGGTCTACAAAAGTCAAACAAGACATACAGCCCATTCATGGCTACCCTTATAGACTAACATCTGGTCTAGTTTTATTAAGTCATCTTCTACTGACATCCATAGCAAATTTTAAATATATTTTTTTTGAAAACTAAACCAAACACATTTGCCAAGGAGATATACACTATAATACACTAACTCATAATACTTACTTAATCCATCATTGATAAAATTGATATCAGGAGGTGTCAAATCTACTAGTATTGGATCTGAATATGCCACACCCCTCAGTCCTGCAGTATTTGTGGCAATAACAGTGATATATATGTAGACATTGTGTACCAGTGTTATGTTATTGTTGTAACCAAAGTTCATCACTCCTACACTCCTGAACGGTTGGATTTGGGTACCTCCTTCTGCATAACCTATTGAACAAAATTTGTATTATATCATTAAAGTGTGTCAAATGATGACCATGAAAATATATGCATTGTAGCTGAAAGATTTATACATATAGATGAGAAAAAAATTCATTAATTTGTCATTTTGTTGAACTCAATAAATGTATTTACACTTTTGGTTTTTAGCTGAGTTTCATCTGCGAATGACCTTAGATGATTAGTTAGACCTGCTCCATATAACCTTCTGACGTCAAACAACAATCACTTTTTAATTGTGACATCATTTTTTTTGTATTGTGATGTCAAAGTTTACAGGAATCTGTGTGATTTTATGTAACGGTGGACAAATACATCTATTACACAATTTAGTAGGATGAAGATTTTTCAAACTAGGTGCAAAAAGATGCTTACTTAGAATATCACACTTCAAATAATATGAAGACATCTACATGATTTGTTTAATGTGATTACCAAGTTATTAAATGATGAAATGAAGCTTCATCAACTGGATTCTTAAGACAGACTGGTGCTTACAAATGGATAAAAATAAATGTTATTTGTTGGGAAAATAAACCATTCTTATACTGTAACAAATTATGAAGTAATCTCTGTGTTCTAAAGATACTTAAAAAGTCACCATAGTGCCCTTGATTGCAGATCAAATATCCTATTGGATTCATCATGAAGTTTAACCTGAAAATTTTTGAGTATCATATACATACCAATAGCCCAGCTATAATCTATAATTGGAGATTCTGGGTCTGCAAAGCTCCAAGATCCATGAATTGACCCCCATTCATGTATATAAACAACATGGCCTAAAATATGTCCACCAGAGATGTCATTACTGTCTAATGTCACTTCCTGTACAAAGAGGTCATCTATTAATAATCCTGTTGTCTGATCAGCACTTCCAATAGTTAAATTTACATTATCCTCATTAGCTTTGATATAGTAAGTGTGTTTGTGCCAAGACACTTCTTCTCTAGAGCTATCGCCATGGTTATCTCTTCTATACGCCTTTGTATATATTAAGAATATTTCACTGTGGTCTCCAAGCTGTATGAAACCTTGTTTATTGGCTGCTACAGAGTCCCAAATGGGTAAATGACTTGAAAAGAAAGAGACCTTATAAAGAGTTCCAGCAGTTATATTTTGTAATCTCTGATGAGCACTTCCTCTAATAAACAAGAATGAGCGTCCATCTTTGGCCAAATTAACATCTGAAGACACGACTGCCAAGCATGCCAATGGTTCTGGTGACCACGAGGATGGATAGTAAATATAACTTAACATGCAAATATCAGTGGAATTTACATCTTCCCACATCAGTTCACTTCCACTTGTGTTTTCAAACGATGGATTACTGACAAGATTTGCATCTGCATGTAGAAATTTTTCAGAAACAGGTTTAGTTGTGTCTATGACAACTCCATCAGATATAGCTGTTTCCGATCTTAAACCAACATTGTCAATGGCATAAACCTTGCTGTAGATTTTAGTCCCTGAAAATATTAAATAGTCATATGAAAATGTAAGGTTTAATATAGAAAGTTTGAAATCACTTCAATATTAGTTTTATTAGTTGTGGCCAGGATATGAGTTACAAAGTTCATGTAACAATTCTCTGTGATTTAGACATTAGTATGTTTACATTGAATGTGTAACTTAGTTTTAGTTTTTTTTGGCAAATTCATGCTTCAAGCTTCATGAAAAGAGAAATTTACTTAAAGATTTCTTTTTAGTGGCCAAAATGAGTTTTTAATTACATATCTTAGCAATTTTTTAATAGTTGAATGTTAGCTTGTAATCATTATTCACTTACAAACCCTAACCAAAATAATATTTATACAATCAATCTACTATTTCTATGTTTCATCTACCAGACAAGTCAGTCAGTAATGTGCAAATATAATTCTAAAGTCAAACTACCTTGTGTAATACTAGATGATAAATTCCTTGCTACTGATACATGAAGTCCAACATTTGTCCAGCCTATGACAGAGCATTCTACAGGATTGACCATTGCTCCTACACACCATCTATATTCTTTAACACCAGAATCAGTGTCAATAAACCCATGCCATCTAGCTGATATAAAATCTGATGAGTTCTGGTATTCCAAGTCAGATCTGCCTGAAAATCATTCTAAATATAAGAAATTTTCTGACAAATGAGAGGTTAATTAGCTAGCTTTATAACCAGGTTTAATCCACCTTTTTCTACATACAGAAATGCCAGTCAGGGATATAACAATTGTTTGTTGTTTTTGAGCTTTTGATTTTTTCATTTGATAAGAACTTTCTGGTTTGAATTTTCCTTGGGAGTTCAGTATTTTTTTTTTTTTTACTTTTTTCATGGTTTGAAAGAAGTCATGTGTAAACTCAAACAATAGACCATTTTCGAGTTCATCCGTCACCCGCAAAAACTCTTCAATTATGCGCGCCTTTATGACGTCCTTTACCAGGATCGCCTGTATATCCCTGCACTATTAACGTTCTCATCAAGCGTCTTAGTGATCGCCATTGTGCAGGATAAACTAGAAATAATATTGTTCTGTAGGTACTTAATCACAAGTCCCTAATGACAGTAGTGTTGAAAGACAATGAGAATTCTATTTGCCGAGTAATTCGTGCAATGTTGCATTATAGTTTTCCAACCACTCGCTCAACATTGGAATGGAAGTGAAGATGCCCCTAAACGCATGAATGATGTTCACTAAAACCAGAGTTTTTGACGGAAATGCATCAAACTCAAAAGTTGTTTATTGTTATTGACATTTTAGACACAAAAGTACTTTCATCATTTAAATATGCATGTGCTAATACATTAATTTCCTAAAATTGTCTTTAGTAATTACCTATCCCATCATACACTATACCAGACACTGGAGGACTAACATCCACGATAAATCCATCAGAGGTCACAGTTGTATGAACTCCAGAGTAGGTATAGGCTACAACATTTGTGAAGTACAAAGCACAGGGTACCAGACTTAATCGGGATATATTGTAACCAGTAGCACTTCCTGGTAATTCATCACTGCCAGTCCATATATCATGACCTAAAATAATATTAATTCTATTAGTTTGTAATACAAGCAACATATTTTACTTCCTTTCAGGCATTATACAATTAAGTCAAGAGTCTGTTATATAGTGGTTGTCGTTTTTTGCTTAATATCATATTGGTTTTTAGTTCATTGTTTTGTACATAAATCAGGTTATAAGTTTTCTTGTTTGAATTGTTTTTACATTTATCATCTCAAAGCTGACTATGTGGTATGGGTTTTGCTCATTGTTAATCTCTATGTCATTTGGTTTCTGGTGGAGAGTTGTCTCATTGGCAATCCCATCACATCTTCTTATTTTTCTTTTTGATCAATTCTTTTACACTACAAAAAGAAGCTTTTAATTATTCTTAACTCCTTCATTAAGAGTATGAAACTTACTTACATAGCATGTACTTTGATAAACTTCCACTCACTCAATGGTAAGTATACTACATACCTCCTGAGTGGTTACTCAGATAAACATCTATTCATTTATAAGTGAGTATTATAACCCCTTCCAGGCTATTTACTCAAATAAAATCCCTCTCCTTCATAGGAGAGTATATTACTAACCTCCAGGATATGTACTCAGATAAATTTTGTACTTTTGAACCAAATTTTCTGCCTCTAAGAATTTTCCACTCCAATCAATAACCATGGGTCTGCCTGTTTGAATGAAATCTTGATCTTTGACATTGGTACCTAGGGTCTTTTCTGTAACCTTAAATGTATATGTATGTATGATAAACTGGTTTTTACAAACTTTTACCAGTATTTCCGCCATGAATATGAAAGTTTTTAAAATAGTCTTTTCATAGTTTGACAAGTTTAAAACGTTTCAACAAGTACTTATATATCACTGCTATTGCAAGCCAAGTAGTCAGGACTTCTGTGTTGACATGAATTATCATTGATATGGTCATAATTTTAAATCACTGGTGAGTTTTTAATAGACAAAACACATATTGTCTAGCATACCAAATTATAAGTCTTATATCTATGATGAGATTATTAAACTTATTTGTTCAGTGGTTGAGATAGTCTTGACTAATTAAAAAGTGAAAATCATCTGGGTTTTTATGTAGAAGAGACTACCAGCCATAACTTGCAAAACACTTTTTGGTATGGCACTGCTCTATATATAGGTTTGTATTGTTCCTACTTACAACTTTACCACGAACAGATGCTACCGGTGGAGTATGAGAGAATACAGTAATACCATCTGACTTGAAGACAGCATAAGAGTCTACTGTGTACCAAACCCTCACATAGAAACTGTATGATTACTTACCACTTTACCACGAACAGATGCTACTGGTGGAGTCTGAGAGAATACAGTAATACCATCTGACTTGAAGACAGCATAAGAGTCTACTGTGTACCAAACCCTCACATAGAAACTGTATGATTACTTACAACTTTACCACGAACAGATGCTACTGGTGGAGTCTGAGAGAAAACAGTAATACCATCTGACTTGAAGACAGCATAAGAGTCTACTGTGTACCAAACCCTCACATAGAAACTGTATGATTACTTACAACTTTACCACGAACAGATGCTACTGGTGGAGTCTGAGAGAAAACAGTAATACCATCTGACTTGAAGACAGCATAAGAGTCTACTGTGTACCAAACCCTCACATAGAAACTGTATGATTACTTACCACTTTACCACGAACAGATGCTACTGGTGGAGTCTGAGAGAATACAGTAATACCATCTGACTTGAAGACAGCATAAGAGTCTACTGTGTACCAAACCCTCACATAGAAACTGTATGATTACTTACCACTTTACCACGAACAGATGCTACTGGTGGAGTCTGAGAGAATACAGTAATACCATCTGACTTGAAGACAGCATAAGAGTCTACTGTGTACCAAACCCTCACATAGAAACTGTATGATTACTTACAACTTTACCTCGAACAGATGCTACTGGTGGAGTCTGAGAGAATACAGTAATACCATCTGACTTGAAGACAGCATAAGAGTCTACTGTGTACCAAACCCTCACATAGAAACTGTATGATTACTTACAACTTTACCACGAACAGATGCTACTGGTGGAGTCTGAGAGAAAACAGTAATACCATCTGACTTGAAGACAGCATAAGAGTCCACTGTGTACCAAACCCTCACATAGAAACTGTATGATTACTTACAACTTTACCACGAACAGATGCTACTGGTGGAGTCTGAGAGAATACAGTAATACCATCTGACTTGAAGACAGCATAAGAGTCCACTGTGTACCAAACCCTCACATAGAAACTGTATGATGAATGTTCAACAAGATTCACATCTGAAAATAATCAACAATTTCAAATTACCTGGATTGAGGAAAATTACTGGGTATGAGGAAAACTTACATTTTTGTGGATATTTTATTTCATTGTTTTACAGAAGTCTGCTAACAAGCCTATAGAAAATATGTAATTCATTGAACATTCTCTGTTTAATAAGATTTGACAATTTATTTTTCTATTGTTACGAGTGTGGCTCATTTATTTTGTGCTGCTTAGCTTTTACTTTTGTACATAACTATTTCCTGCACTTTTGGTCGTCCCCTAAAAAAAGACTTGCATAAAATCTTCCTGTATGTATGACTGGTATGATAATGACGATCCATTGTAGTTCTATGCAAATATTACTATGGAATATTCTTACATTTTCAATAAATATTTTAGATGGACTTGGCTATTTTCTTAGGTCCTTTTGATCATATAGCTCTTTAACGGTTTTGATCTTGTACATCATTGGCTTTCAAGTATTTGGCTTTGAGGGTATGAAGGTAAAGCCCGAAATTAATAGTGAGTTGTTTTCTTCATAATTTAACAGACCAAACCTCTATTGGTTATATATACTCCATCTGTAAACTGTCCGCCATCTTGCCAATTTTTTTCGTCCACTAGGTTATATATACCAGTTGGAGTAGAAAATCCAGTATAACCAACACTCCATTCATACCTGGAAACATTTTCATAGTTGGGTCTTATTTAAAGCAAAAATCTTCAAAATATCTTATTTAACTGATCTTCAACAGTAACCAATGGTATGAGGGTCGTAATGGGGGTACCTTAATGACAAATAACGGTAAAAACTTAATTTTTTTCCCAAAATGACGATAATGATAATTATTTGAGACCTCTGACGAATCACAATAAGGATATTTTGATGAATCACAGTAAAATTTAAACCAATTTGACGCTAACAGTAGCCGAAAATGACTGTTTGACACCTGACGTTAAAGGGCATTACTACCCTCATGGTATAAGGCTGTAATGTTTATATATATCTTAAAGACAGTTGGATAATTTTGTTCAGATCTAAAGGCATGTCAGCAAATCCCATGTAGTTTGATTTCACATAATATTCATAATAACCCAGAAACTGATTAAATCATTAAACTTGACACAATGAATGGGCTCTGCAACTCAGGTTATGGTATAGTGATATTTCTATCAATAAATATTAATATACCATCAGTTGGTAAGTCTCTTTCTTCTTCTTTCTAATATAGTTAATTCCACCATTCTACATATTATCAAACTGAAGTGTGGTGCAGACAAACCAATATTTTGAGTGCAGGAAAAAAACAGTATTATACAGTAAAAATTAACACAGTTTTTATTTAAGCATGTCTTCTGGTATGTTATATTGACAAAGCAAGACAACTGAAGAGATCTTTATGTTATTGTAAATTTCTCACCACAGAGGAGCCAGTCCTTGTGACTGCGATATAATCCATTGTCCTCTTAGAATATTTGCTGATGAAGTAAAGGACAGGTCAGTTGAAGAGTATCCATTAGAATCCATTACAAGCAGAATACTGTTTGAATTATCTAAAAACATATCAAAAACTACATTTTAATCCCTGCATTTAATTTTATTACAGGTATAAATAAAGATTCCATAACTGCAACAAGTGTGTTACATTATTTCTCCACTCTCCCTGTTAAGAGTGGAGAAATATAGTAATACATGAGTTACAGTGGTGGAATCTGTTTCTCTAATGATTTTTATCCTTTCTTTTCAAAGATTTGAAAAAGTTGTATACCCTTTATGTGACGTCATCAGGCATGGTCGCCTTTTTCATGACGTCTCAATAGAAAAATTCAGAAGAACCCTAGAAAAATTTAAAATCGCAATTAAATTTCAACCAATGACTTGCCGAGAACAGATTTTTCACTAGTGTGAAGAATTTTTTTTTCATTCCAATAAAAAAATGTGAGAATAGTGCAAAAATTAGAGAAAAATAATTTATTGATTGATAAGTGGTTTCTTTATGTTGCCTTAGCACAAAAAGGCTATAAAGATAAAGAAATAGATTCCAACTCTTTTAAGAATATTTCAAAAGGAGTAGGTCCGGTAAGGCCCCTTTTTGGCCCAAAAATATAACAGTTTTACAAAATTGTTAAAATGTAAACTTTTAGTTATTTATTGGACAGATGAATGCTTCTGCTACATAAATATGGGCTGTTTTTGACAATACAATGCACATATATCGGGTTGTAGCACCATTAAGTCATGCTAAATTACTGAAATCTTCAAAATTCTATAATTTTAGTTAAATTTTAGACGGTTTCCGTGTAAAACGAAAGTGGCCGCATTCGTGTTCATCCTTAATATTGCAATGTAAGTTGTATTTTATGATAATACATAACATATATAAAGGTTGTGGATGAACACGGATGCGGCCACTTTCATTTTTGACAAAAACAATCTGAAAAGTGACGTTTTTTGGCATATTTGAGAGATTTTTCATATTTGAGCTTCAATCGGATCGTTTTTAATGACTTAATCAGTTAAAATCTTTCACATAAACTTATTGAATCAAGTGAAATAGACACTTAAGTGTTTGAAAAGTGGTCAAAATCTTTCGTCAGATGAAACTGAAATTTGAGGCCAAAATGAGTCCTTACCGGACCTACTCCTTTGTCAACAGTGGAGAATTATCGCAGTGTTTCATATAGCGCATGATGATAGGCAATTTGTAGGCAAATTTCAATATTACTTTTACATACCGGTAATCTTTCAAAAAATGTGATCGTTTGTGTGAGATCAATAGATATCAATACTTTTTATGTCATGATTTTTCTTTTTCTGAATAGATATTTTTTTAATCAGCTGTAAAATGAAAGACAGTTTCAAAACTGGTCTAGGCATCTTATCAGTAATTGTCATTATCTCTATGTTTTATTTCCTTTGCTTCTTTATTGGCAACATTGAAGCTGACTTTGCTTGCTTTCAAACTTGATACTTTAGGTAGTACATGTACTGTGTATTCATTTATTTTCGTGGGTACCAATTTTCGTGGATTGAGATTAACTTGCATTTTTGTGGACATTAGATTTTGTGGTTTTGCCAAAGTCTGTATGCATTCCTTTAGAAAATTTGTTATTCGCTGAACATTTAGATTCGTTGTAACTCTGTGCCAATGAAATCCACGAAAATTGATATCCAAAAAATATTAATGAATCCACAGTATATAGTTATAATCATTAGATGGTGATATTTTTCTGCATTATCAATATTCACATCATACTTCATATCATAATAAATATAAGTTTACATACTTGAAGATATGTCTGTACAAGAGTTTAAACTGGGTGAAGACGGACATTTCTGGTCCTGTGGAGCACAAACACAATGACCTTCACACGACATTGAGTCACAACGTCTGATCAACTCTAGAGCTCCTCCTGGCACTCTTCTGAAGGCAGAGTAAATAAGATCACTTCTTAAACCAACCTACAATAAAACGGATAATCACAGACTAATAAAAAGATAATTTGTGACTGTACTATATTTGTTAGATATCAATGTGTAAACATTTCAATAAGATCAACAACAGCAGTTGAAAACACTGTTTTGCAATGGTTACCCCCATCCGTTTATGGAAGATCAAATCATTCATTTATATTGAAAATATACATTATAGTAAAGCATTTATATCAGCTGGTAACCTAGTTCCAACTATTGTATTGAACAAAGCTTCAAAAGTTGATGTAAAACTATAAATTCAAAACATTATACCTTGAAAAATTTTCATACACTTATTAAGCACATTTACTAAAGCAATGTTTGGAAATGATAGATCTATTGTGCATTTGGGAATGAGGTCAAGGTTAGATGACACCCTTCAAATGGACATGTACACCTTACAATCCTTCCATACACCAAATATACTAGACCTATTGCTTATAGTATCCAAGATATGGACTTGACCACCACAATTTAACCTGGTTCACTGATCCATGAAATGAGGTTGAGGTCAAGTTAAAACTGTCTAACGGGCATGTGGACCTTGCAAGTAATGCACATAATAAATATACTTATCCTATTACTCATAATAAGAGAGAAAAGAACGTTACAAAAAATGTTAACTTTTTTTCAAGTAGTCACTGAACCATGAAAATGAGGTCAAGGACAATGGACATGTGACAGACGGAAACTTCGTAACATAAGACATCTATATACAAAGTATGAAGTATCCAGGTCTTCCACCTTCTAAAATATGAAGATTTTAAGAAGTTAGCTAATGCCACCAATGCCGTAGTCGCCGCTGCAGGATCACTATTCCTATGTTGAGCTATGTTGACAAAAGTGGTAGGCTCAACAAAAACTAAGCATGCATTATTTTAAACATTAAACTCCATCATTAGATGTGATTATTTTAAACATTAAACTCCATCATTAGATGTGATTATTTTAAACATTAAACTCCATCATTAGATGTGATTATTTTAAACATTAAACTTCATCATTAGATGTGTTTATTTACCCCTTTGTGTGATACTAAACAGTTCTTATTTTGACATACTACATATTTTACAGTAAGTACCATACATTTAAATACCTACCCCATTTACAGCCCAAATAGTAACATAGAGAATGTCGTAGTTGATCAGGCCTTTAGTTTGAACTTTGAAAAGTTGAACTTTGCCTTCATCTCCATTATCCTCATTAGCTGTGGAATGTATATACTTTGCATCTGGTTTCTGTTATAAAAATACAATGGAATCCAGTTAGATGTAACATTGCCTTACTCTCTCTTTAACTTACATACTGTAAATTCAGAAACTATTGCAACGTTTTTATTATTGCGAAAAATGCAATAATTAAAACTCTCATTTTGAATTAAACAGGATTTTCTCAATATATTGCAAAAATTAAAATTGCATTTTAGTCTAAAATGACAAAATCGCAATAATAAATGCATGCAATAATTTCAGAATTTACAGTAATATAAATCAGTAAAAGTGTTTCAGTTGTGAAAACTACACTGAAAGTAATTGTTTCTACTAATCTGTAATTATATCTCAGGGATCATACTAACCCTAATGTTAACAAATATAACTACAAGTTTACAATACATTTCATCTCATTGTGATTATGCTGGGTATAACATATGGGTATTTCAGACAGGTTTTGAGGAAAAAAGGTCTGTATTTAAAAAGGGGAAATAATCTGAATTAACACATCTGATTATCTCCCCTTGATAAAATAAGCTTGTGACCAGCTCTTTCAGAGACATAAGTAGTAATGTTTTCAAAGCAAAATATCAAAATATCATTTAAAATACCCACATGTAAAATCATTGAATCTTAAAAATCCCCAAATTTAATATCATTTTCAAGCATACCATCTTAATTTGGTAGATGGGGTGTCTAAATTATAATCCATAGAATCTTTTAATAATTTGCCAAAATGTAGTTCATATCCTGCTTGTTTAAAAACAATAATAAAAAGAATGGGTCACCGGACTTATTTTCACGCTACAGGTTGTTCAAAATTGTCAAGATTTTGTATAGATTATGCATGGAAAACCCATTTTTCCGCCATAAAATGCAAACCACACCATAGAATTTTGAGATAAAATATGAGAAGATAGCTTCAATATTATGCTTTCAGATAAGAAAAAGAAAAAATGGGGTCACCGGACTCGTTTTCTTGCTACATGTAAAAATGGGTAAATTCCTAACACATTCTATTGTAAAAGTAATACTATCTGGATTATCTGCCCTTGCATTTGAGTTGCCTCCCCTTATTTGACAAAGTTGGAAAAAAATGAATCAAACAAAAGAATTCTTATTTTTGTAAAATACAATCATAAATATGATCAAACATGGCATTTTCTATATTATAATGAAAATTCTTACACATGAATTACCTACTACTATAAAAATTTGCACATTTCATCAAAGATCTAGACCTTGCTTTTCAGTATTTCAAAATCCAAGATGGAGGAAGACACCCTATCTACCTTAAGATGGATACAGTATATTTTTCATAAGACAATCAAGTAATACCTTGCCAACATCAGTAGCCATATAAGATGATCCAACAGTCACTTTGTAATGGTTTATACTAGAATGTGTATCACTAAAACCCAGCCATGCTAAATATAGACTTGCTGATGTCCATGTCATCCATCCATCAGAATGTCTAGATAAGTCAGAATTGACAGCATGGTCTGTATTTATGGCAAACATTCCTTTAGAGTAAACAAATGACTTGATTTAATACGGTTAAATTATTTGTCCTATACCTTAACTGAAAACTAAACATCTTATCATCATATATAATGATCACGGTAAAATTTAACTCAGATATTTTTTACATTATTGTTAAGTAGATAGACCAATAATTAAATTTGTAGATTTGAAATGACAAAAATTGAAGATGAATTTTTACTGTTTCATTTGCAAATCAATGAAGAGGTTTAAATATATTAGATCATTTTAGTATCCATATATTTCTCATTATTGCTTAAAGCATACATCTCCTTATCTTTATTTATCTTATTCAAATTCTTAATATATACTACATTTTTCATTTACTTATTCCCAAATACTGAAACTATAGTTGTAAATGAGAAATGAATTTCTAAAGATTTTTTTATGTTTTTCCAAACACATAAATACATTTTCCAGAAAAAGAAGGGATTTACTTAATTTAAAAAAATAAAGGTAGGATTTCAATAAAAGAAGAGACAAGAATAAAATCTAAAAAAAATATTTGTCAAATACAATTCTACTAACCTCTGGATGGTGGTGAGCTGTCTACAAACATCCCTGGGGATGTACTGGTTATACAGATCTCTGCTCCATTACAGGAGATTAATGTTACATAGTATGTCACACCATCATGTAGGTCTAGTCCTGTTATAACATACCACCTCGCTATTCCATTTACCTAAAATAAAATGACAGTACAGTTGGTTGCAATGAAATGGCAATCAAACAATACAGAAGCTCAAGCAGTGATTTTTTTCCTGCTTAATATTATGTGAAAAGACAATGAGAAAATACACATTTTAAATCATAGGAGATGTTTGAATACATTGTAAATGTAAAACCTCAAATTTCATGGAAAATCTAATGAATTGGTACAAATAGAAGATGAATTTAATTAAAAAAGAACTGTCAGTGAGTTCACAAAAAGGTACTTCCCTCTTTCCATGAATTTTATTATTTTTTCTTTAACACGTTGAATGGGGATGACATTATCATGTTTTGTTTCACAACTATGTAAAATTAATCAATATATTAGTCGAGCTATAAAAGAGGAAATTTCACTTCAGAGAAACTATGACCACATATTGCAACTTAAAGTTCCATTATCTCCCCTTTAATGTGTAGGATATGGAAATATATCCATCCAAGCACATCATTGTTAGCTATATATATATATAGTGTTCTACAACTGTGTCAAGATTCATCAATATCCATCTAATTATTAAAGAGAATATGTGCTTATAAGACAGATAGGCAGGGTGATTCCTTTATATGGCAAACAAAATTATATGTCCAGACTGGATGTTCACAACATTGAAACTTGTGTTAATGGAAAAGTAATTAAAAGTTTCTGCTTCTGTTTGTAACTTTTGTTTCACTTTTTAATTTTAAATGGCTGTTTATAATCAATATAGTTCCATAATCAAAATTATTTTTGAGCATCATGCCTTTATATCTCTTACATGTATAGAAGACAAGTTAAACTCTCCACCAATGTGTGAACTGATGGATATGTACTGTCTTTTTATGAATGATTCTGGATCATCTATGTCCCATTCAACTTTCATTGAGTCCCTGTAGATCTGTGTTAGACCATTAATCCCATAATCCTTTGCAAAGGTCAATGAGGTTGATACAACCGGGGCTGTGATGTCCACAATAAAGCCATTGGAAGAAGATTCTGTCCATAAACCTTGAACAAAAGAAATAAATATAAGTTGAACTTAACCTACATTTTATTGGCTAAACATTACAGAATTATCTGATATGGTGGTCTTATCTGTACATCATCTTTTTTCAACTTATATCGTTGACCAGAATGGAAAACAAGAATAGAGCATAAAAATCAAGTCAAGTCAAACTTAAGGATGTACTCTGGTCAGGTTTATGATTTTTTTTGTCAGATGTTCGGACTTTGTTCCTTAACTTGTATTAAATTTTTATTCTACTCTTTTTTTTAATTTCACCTAAGTACATTGTTAAAATCATTTCATCAATGACAAGGTATGAAAGTTCTAAATGTATTGTGATGTCATGTTAAAAAGTCTTTGAAGATAGAAAACAAATATAGCCATGTCATGTATATCAGAGGTCAATCTAAATCTCTGGAATGATATGATAATATGAATATAAGAAATGGATTGACATCTATTAGACAGACACCAGACAACACAATTAACCAAGAGACATGTATGATTTGTGAGTAAAGATGCATTTTTCATTTTGTGAAATACCATACCTGCTCTGTTATAAGCTCTGATAGTAAGATAAATTTTCTGATTTACAGGCAAAGTTAGACTTAGATCATCCAGTGCTAGAACTTCAGTCAAATGGAGCTCTGTCGGGGATACAATGTCATCTCCACCTATACTGGTACCTGCCCTCCATTCATACTTTTGTAAACCAGATTGAGGGTCATCAAATCCATACCATTTAGCAGATATATATGTTCTGTAATACACATTATAAAATGTCTGCATTAAGTATAAACTGATTTCTAGTGCATTTTAGTGGTATGAAACTGTTGATAATGAAAAACTCTTGTATCAGGTTGGATTGAATATGTTTTACTTAATTCATTATTGATAAAAACAATTTTGAACTTGCTTTCATAAAAGTTCCTACAATAAAAAAATACTCCAAAGTCATGAACATTTCACATGTTTCAGTATAGCAGCCGATGATTGGCAAGCATTGCTGTCTAATTATAAACTGCTTTACCAAGAGCAATGGATGTAAAAATGTATCACTCTGTAAAGTATGCTTACATGAACCTTTCAGAGAGCACTGATTCAAATATCTTGGGAAAAAGGTGAACAAAATTTCATATAAGATCATTATGTGAAGTATCAGTAAAATATAAAACACAGAACTTTGATAAGCGATGAATTTTGAAATGCATCACATATAGTATAGATGTTCCAATGAATTCCCCCTTCTACATGAAATGTTGTCAATAACAACCACATATTACGTAGCAACAGTGTATTGTACGCTGGTTACTAATAACAGTACCTCATAGATTGGTACTGTGTGTCATAAAAGCCTGTCCCATCTTGTACATGACCAGCGATCGGTGGACTGTTATCAATAACAACACCATCAGAAGTAACAGAAGTACACATAGATGCAGTATTACATGCTGTAACAGTTGTGTAATATCGTAATCCTGTTCCAAGATGGATGTCTTTTAACATAAATTCTGTAATCAAATAAATATATGTACACATACAGATATTGTACAAGAAACTAACCTTTTAAGTTTCAGTATAATTCTATTAAGATAATCAGACTGCATGTAAACAACTAATCAAATATACAATCTGGATGATTAAAGTAAAAAAAATAAATATCAAGGAGGACAAACATAAAGGGAGAAGGATAGACTACTTTATACACATTGGAAAAAATAAAATGAACAAAAAAACAAATAACTAAACTACACATAAAACTAAAGATTGAGTGAAATAAACCCATTAAATAACCATGGGTACATTTGGATGCTCTGTAAAGGTACATGATATGTATTCAGGATAATCTTTACCTATTGATATTAACTGGTGTCCTTAATTTTCAAATACCCATAGAAAAGTCCATTCAAATTGTAATAATTCCAAATGGTTTCATAAAATCAATGATTCACGTCAACATAATAAATATATTTCCACCCAGTATTACCGTTAGTAATTCCTACAGCTTGTTGTGTTAGAATATCTTCACATTGAGGACAGGTCCCTACTGATACATAATACTCCTGTATGATGGAATGAGTATCATGGAACCCTTCCCAGTATACATGTATAACTTTTGTCTCTGTCTGGTAGTCTATGTCCTTGACATCTCCTGTTAACACAGTGTTATCTCCATCATATACATGACCAGGTGTTGGTGGTGTGGTGTCTACTTGGAAAGCCCAGGATGTAGCCAGAGATGACAGTCCAGCCTTGTTAAAAGCCTATTAAATGGGAAAATTTGTGAAAAAACCCAACTTTTCTATACAAAGACAAACTTTTCTATACAAAGACACATTCAATATTTAATTATAATACTCTGTAAATGGAAAGGGCTTTCCCTGTTGCCCAATCCAATTCAATTTATTTGAATAAAATACTGTTTAAACTAAACTAATACTCTGTAAATTGGTTTTAACCATATAGATCCTAACTGATATCATAAGAATAATAGAATAACCCTGAATTATAACAGTTGTGATATAAAATTCTGGGAATATATTTATCCCTGCAAGTTTGTAAACATATCAAATTTCAACAATTAAGGAAAGAAATGTAGAAATTCTGAACAACATTTCTTTAAGCATTATTGCAGGGAAACATATTGTTTGAAGAAATGACCTCAGTGCTTTTTTTTTTATCAATTTAGATTAAACCTATATAAGAGCATACAAAAATAATTTTATTTACCCTGACATTGATATAA
Organism: Mytilus galloprovincialis; assembly: GCF_965363235.1. Classification (NCBI taxonomy): domain Eukaryota; kingdom Metazoa; phylum Mollusca; class Bivalvia; order Mytilida; family Mytilidae; genus Mytilus; species Mytilus galloprovincialis. The sequence continues at coordinate 28,832,168 of NC_134844.1, forward strand.
TAATAATGGCCATCTAGCAGATCTAGAGGGTTGTTTTTATCTGATGTATCACACTCCTCCTCAAAAACTGTGACATAAGACATTATATCGACATAACCAGGTTTTGATCCAATCGACCAAAGAAAATAATCTATCCCACTTTCTAAATCTGTGAACACATTCTTCCAGCTATAATATAAAATGATCATTAGTTGAATTACTAATTTAGGGGGAAAAAAAGTATATATGATCAAGACACAACAACACCAAAACAGGAAAATAGCAGAGGCGGATTTAGGGGGGGGAGGGGGGGGAGAAGGCCCAGGCCCCCCCCTTTTTGGGAAAAAATTTTGTTGCTTATATAGGAAATCATTGAAGTGTGACTGGAGCGGGCCCCCTCTTAGGTCAGTCAGTGGGTACCCACTTATGAAAATTTCTGGATCCGCCACTGAATAGCAAGGTACATCAACAAGTTCATCCTTTGTTAGTGGTAATAAGCAGATTTTTAAGTGTCATAGTAATAAGTCCATCATCTTAAAATGCAGATTTTAATTATTAAAAGAACATTGCAAAGCTTTTCCTGTAATTGATATTGAGGGCCATTTTCTAATTGTCAAAATTGCAACATAATTAACACATATGATTTTTTTTAGGATGTCAGATGTGGAAGTTATTGCTTATAAGAACACACAATTCATGTTGACATGCATTCCCCATTAGAAATTCAAAGTATTAAAAAACAGAACTTAGATGTCTTACAGATCCAATAAGCACTCATACATTAAAAGTCAGCACTAGTTGTCAAATTAGGCTGCTCACACCAGTGGCGTAGCCAGGGCTGGAATGATGTGGATTCAAAATAAAGTGAATGCAAAATTATTTTTCTAGACTTAAAATAGATTATTTTCAGAAATGTGAAGATCTATAACTATTTTCAGAAGTACATTACCATGCTTCTATTTCTGTAGTGGATGTTATATGTAGATTTGTAATTGTTATGGGATCATTTGACTTGTCTGGTGGAGTAATATCAACTATCACTGGATCTGACATTACTGTCGTTTCTCTATTAGCAAAATCTACAGCTAGAAATAGATAATATTTTTTTCAGATATTAAATTGTTAAAGAATATTATATACAAGTGAATCTGCTCACTACTGCTCACTACGATACCCCTGCATGCTAAGAGTATATGGTAAACAGGAACACAGGGGTATCATAGTTCAGATGAAAACACATCACATAGTGTATCTGACTATTATAAACCTTGAAAACAAATTTACAATAAAAAAGGGAGGGGGGGGAGGGTACTATAAAAAATACACAAATGACATTAAATGATTTTGGAGTCAAATTACATACCGGTACTTTGTACTTTAAAGTAACACAGTCATACTTTTATTTACATATAGCTCCTTAAACGTTTAGAAGATGCAAAGTAAAATTGAGAATGGAAATGGGGAATGTTTCAAAGAGACAACAACCCGACCAATTAAAAAACAACAGCAGAGGGTAACCAACAGGTCTTCAATGTAGCGAGAAATTCCCGCACCCGGAGGCGTCCTTCAGCTGGCCCCTAAACAAATATATACTAGTCCAGTGATAATGAACGCCATACTAAAGGCATACTTTAAACTGTAGTGCTAAGAAATAGTTTTTACAATCAAACAAAGGCAATCTTATAGTTAATGCTATTTTGAATAAATCTAGATCAGGTTAATTTAATGAATCAATGTTTCAAATGTCTATATTTATTTTACCTTTGATTGTAGCATAATATTTGTATCCATTCTGTAGATTTAATCCATGTAAGGCTTTATGTTGTACTGTTCCTACATTCTCAAATGGAAACACATCATTTCCTCCAGAAGTTGTTCCTATTAAAGCATTACAAAGGATTACATTTGAAACCAATTGCATATCAAACATTTTACCATAATGTTACATGTAACTGTTTGTGAAGTTTCTCGCTGTGAATATTGCTTTTTTCTAGGTGAATATTACTACGTGAATATTACTTTTTTCTAGGTGAATATTACTAGGTGAATATTAGTTTTTTCTAGGCAAATATTACTTTTTTCTAGGCAAATATTACTTTTTTCTAGGTGAATATTACTTTTTTCTAGGTGAATATTACTAGGTGAATATTACTTTTTTCTAGGCAAATATTACTTTTTTCTAGGCGAATATTACTTTTTTCTAGGTGAATATTACTTTTTTCTAGGTGAATATTACTTTTTACTAGGTGAATATTACTTTTTTCTAGGTGAATATTACTAGGTGAATATCACTTTTTTCTAGGTGAATATTACTAGGTGAATATTACTTTTTTTCTAGGTGAATATTACTAGGTGAATATTACTTTTTTCTAGGTGAATATTACTAGGTGAATATTACTTTTTTCTAGGTGAATATTACTAAGTGAATATTACTTTTTTCTAGGTGAATATTACTTTTTTCTAAGTGAATATTACTTTTTTCTAGGTGAATATTACTTTTTTCTAGGTGAATATTACTTTTTTCTAGGTGAATATTACTAAGTGAATATTACTTTTTTCTAGGTGAATATTACTAAGTGAATATTACTTTTTTCTAGGTGAATATTACTTTTTTCTAAGTGAATATTACTTTTTTCTAAGTGAATATTACTTTTTTCTAGGTGAATATTACTTTTTTCTAGGTGAATATTACTTTTTTCTAGGTGAATATTACTTTTTCTAAGTGAATATTACTTTTTCTAGGTGAATATTACTTTTTTCTAGGTGAATATTTCAGAATAAATGAATCAAACTCTATAAGAAAAAGCGTAGAAAACATTAGTATTATTTACATGTTATTCCAGAAAACAATGGTATGGGGTTTGAAAGAATTTTATTCATGAACCATCAACATACAAAATATTGATTCAAATTGTATACTTTTATGTAAAGAAGATCAATACCACTAGTTCTAAAACACATTATAACTCTTCTCCAAACACAAATATTTTGTTTCATGGCATAGGCTGTATGGAACATATCTGCAATGTCCTTACCTATACCCAATATATACTCCTTAATGCCTGTGGAATGAGGACCATTATCATACTCTTCAACATCATAAAAACCATCCCAATTCACATACATATCTGTAGTAACAGTCTGAAAAATAAATCATCCCTGAATTTACATAAACTTAAGTCTAAAACAGTCACATCCATACTTTTACTCTTCCAATTTATCATTAAACAATTTGTTTGCTCTATTAACAAAAATCTGCATCACGACAAGAAGTCTTGTAAGGATTGAATAATTTTAAGAGAGTCACTTACAAATACAACCCCTACAAAACTGTAGACTGTATTTGAGGTCACAATGCTTCATGACAGAGCAAACAGAATCTTAAGTACTGTTCTTTTACATCTATGATTTTTGGTCCTTTAATTTCATGTAAAAAAATTCAAACTTTTTTTCGACATTTGAACACTGCATGTGCTTTTAATGAGAATATTCAAATTTTGCAGCTTATTTCTAACCAATTTCCACTCCACTTAATTAAAGAAGAATATATCATTTAACAGTCAGGTATACAAGAATCACTTCAAGTCCCTCTAACAGTATACCTGATGTGTAACTGTTGGAATATTACCAATCCATACTCTCCCCTCCACCGGTGGAGTGAGATCCACAATAATGCCATCACTACATGAATTAACTTCTGGTAGTATGTCTGTCCACATCTCATACTCTATCACTGTAGGATTAGCATGGACACACACTGTATACCTGGTACCATGAACCAATTCTCCATCACCAAACTCAACATTCATAAACTCTGAATCTTAAATTTAATAAAGCAAAAAAACATATTATAACAAGAATGTGTCCCAGGTACACAGATGCCTCATCCACACTTATCATTTTTTATGTTCAGTGGACCATGAAAATGGGGGGAAATCTCTAATTTGGCATTAAAATTAGAAAGATCATATCATAGGGAACATGTGTAATAAATTTCAAGTTGATTGGACTTCAACTTCATCAAAAACTACCTCGACCAAAAACTTTAAGCTGGGATGAACAGACGAACAGACGAACGGACAAACAAACGGATGCACAGACCAGAAAACATAATGCCCATAAATGGGGCATAAAAATGAAATAACTCATAGTTGGCTATTGTTCAATGTATCAGCTGATAACAGTATTTCAGGCATTAAAAACAAAAACAATTGTATAATGAACTGTTTAAAAATATTTTCATAAAGTTTTAAAAGCAAAAAAGAAATTTCTGAACTTCAAACTACCGGTATATGGTTTAGTTGTGTATTTTTTCAATAAGACAAGCAACAAGAAACTGTTAAATAAAATCATACTGGGTTTTTCTTACATTTATTATTGTTAAAGTTAAAGAAGTAAAACACCATAACTAATTCTTGATGCAAAATTTCTTTATAAACAAAATATTGCCATTTGAAAAGGAACAACTCCAGCATTCCAAAGTTGTCAAGAGTAATGGCAATAAAGTGCCATTTTATAATCAACAAGGATCCAGGGGCAGATCCAGCCATTTCAAAAGGGGGTCCTAACCCAGGACAAAGGGGGTTCCAACTACATGTCCCCATTCAAATGCATTGATCGTCCCAAAAAAAGGGGGTGTTCCAACCCCTGGAAATCCCCCCCCCCCTGGATCCGCCCCTGGGATCAACTCATCTATACTATAAGAAGAAAAATTGTTAATATCAATCTTGACCTTAATTTTGACATCAGTAACAACATATTAAAATTGGAAAAAACATTGGTTGAAAGGTTCTTAAATTATTGCACAGAAATAAGCATATATCTTACTATATAATTTATATTAAGTTTTATGTATATATTACACCCCCCTCATCAAAAGTATCTTGAATATAACAAACATTTTTCAAAACACTTGACTTGTGAGCCTGGAACATCAGTTTTTAACTTCATCTTTTCAAATAAAACAAGAATGTGTCCCATAGTACACAGATTCCGCACTTTCACTTTCTATGTTCAGTGGACCGTGAAAAGGGGGTAAAATCTCTTATTTGGCATTAAAATAAGAAAGATCATATCATAGGGAACATATGTACTAAGTTTCAAGTTGATTGGACTTCAACTTCATCAAAAACTACCTTGACCAAAAACTTTAATCTGGAGAGGGACGAATGGACAGACGAACGAACAAACGGACACACAGACCAGAAAACATAAATGGGGCATAAAAATCTTTATAACATACTTGTAGCTCCACATTTTATAGCATCTGGGTGATCACATGGGTCTTTCAAAGTCAGCTGATTAATTTGCCTATAGTAGGTAGTGACATCTATTGTTTTAGCGTTGAGAACAGCATAAGTGTAAGATCTATGACGCAGAGTTGGCCACACAGCAGATATAACATTCTTGTATGGTGTATAATCCTGGTCAGCCTCTGTCCAGTAATCATTCTTGGTCAGATAAATTGTCCTTCCAATTCCATCTGAAAATAATTTAATTTTGGATGTAACGCTTCTTCTGATTGGCTGAAGTGTCGTTTATCAGCTAATAGACATAATTTTGTCATGTGACAGTGACGTCATCAACGTTTTTCATGATTTACGCCGGTTTAAAATACAATTTAGAATTAAATTATAAGAAATGAGTGTAATATTTTTTCTGTCTATTCGAAATAACATAAAAAATGTTACAGTCATTCCATAAATAACTTACAATGAACAAGTATTTTTACTTAAAAGGGATAGTTTTTTTATCTGTGAATATATGAATCAAAATTAAAAAGTTGTCTATATTTCACCATATGTTGGGTCAGGAATTAAAAACGTTGATTGATTGTTCCTTGTAACAAACAAAGTAAATTCAAAATTTTGAGAGTGGTTTAGTTTTGAAATTGGTGGTTGAATTAATAACTAAAAAAAAAAAATCCTTTTGCCTGAATTTTAAACCCCTTTAACGTAAGATTAGAAGAAAATAATAATAAATTTATCCCTTTCAACTGATCTTCTCTGAAATAAACTTTCAGAATGACAAATAACCATGATATTTTCATTAATTCCATTAATACAAAATAGTCCTAAAAAAATAGTCCAAATAATGCAATAGGTGCTAGAAGTTAGTCCTGATCTCTGAAGTAAATAAATTTGCAAGACAAGTTGAAAGGATAATTATACCCAGAGGCTGATTTAGGGGGTTTAATGGGGGATCTGGTAACTGTCAATATAGGCCTTGCCTATCTAAGTATCTACTTACCTACAAGATCCGGTTGTCCTACAGCATCTATTACAATGTTTGGGTTAATCAGTATAGGATTGTAAGCTGCACAATCTTTTATCTCTGTTGACACAATGGAATAATGCTTGGCTTTGTTATAACCTCTAATTGTAAATCTTTTACATCTAGAAAAATCCATCTCACCAGTTAAAGGCACCACAAATGATACCTAAAATATTAAAGATATTTATCATACATGCAAGTTTTTTCTAACACATTACAAATACAGTGCAGCTGAAAATAGCTTTGATGTACAACAATACAAAAATGTACTGCAATTTCTGCCGTTAAAAAAAATTGTATATAAAGATAGGTTAATTTTCAAATTACGAAAACAAATGAAAAAGTTTGCATATAACTAGAGAACTGTAAAAGTGATGCCAAACACATTTCCAACTAGATCAGTGTTTTATTGTATTAAGCAGTGTGTACTGTGTATATAAGTTTCAAAACATTTGGTTGATCGAGGCAAACTAAAATCAACAGAAAAGAAACAAAAAATTCAACAATTGCTTATATTACACAGAACTTCATGTGTTTACCAATATTAATTTTATTTGATACATGTGTATCTAATACAGCACATGGCACTCTCATAATCGTTAGATTATTTAATTTGATATAAAATTCTAGTTTTATCATTTATCACTCATATGGATATCATAAAGTTACATTACAGATTTTTTGGACTATTGGTGAGGGGGGATAGGACCTTTATCGGGACTCCGGGATCGAGTGTTTTTAAGCTCGGGATTTCGGGATTGACCCTTTCGGGATCCGGGAATTCTTTTTTTCAAGTTTCGGGATTTGGGATTTTAATTTATTTAAATTCGGGACCTCAGGATTTCGTGTTTTTAAGCCCGGGATTTCGGGATCAGGACCCCTCCTACCCTCCCTCATTGGTTTTTCGATGCTAAAGAATATATTTACAAACCTCAATTGAATGTGTCATCATGGTCATATACTTTTGTAACTGACTGTATATAATTACTCATGCTATTTTAAAGATATTCCCCAATACAAACCTTGTGATTGTCTGTAGTTAGACTTGTTAATGAAGTCCATGGTGTGTACATTTTTCCAAGCAGAGAATTATCAGTAATGGCATATTCATATGTTGGGACTGCATCATATTTTTCAGTAATATTCTCTATATCTGGGTCATAAAACTGGTCAAAGGTCACAAGCAGCTGTAATAGAGAATTGAAAAAATAATTTAAAAGAAATGTATTAGATTTTTAAAATGTATTAGAAATTTATGTATTACTGAAAAATTATTACACCAGGGTTTTCTATATCATAAACTAGTCAAAACATTTACTAAATTTTATCATTTTAACATGCAGACATCTTATACATTCAGGTATTTCACATCCAATCTTTTATGGTAATATTCTTTACAAGCACAAAAATATCAGTGTTCACCTCAAAGGCTGACAAAACCTTTAAACAGACTTATTAAGAAGTGATATATTTACGATACTGTTGTCAGGTCATTAAAGATTGCATATTTTGGCTTTAATATTGATTCACTTATAGGGTCTTTGCATCTGAAACCAGTTGTTGGATTGACACATATTGTGTTCTTTTCATATATTTCATGATGGTATAATAATAAACCCTTAACAGGAGGGACTGTGTCTGATATTCATATGATGAAGATATAATCTTTCAATCAGTTTAATTGAGGTCTGGAGCTGGCATGTCAGTAGCTGCTTGTAGTCTGTTGTTGTTTATGTATCTGAGTTTTACTTTGCATATTGTTGTGCGTTTGTTTTTTCTACATTGGCTAGAGGTATACGGTCGGGTTGTTGTCTCTTTGACACATGCCCCATTTCTATTCTCAATTCTATGAGGATTGTATGATAATGTCTTCTCCAAATTACATAAGATGAAGTGGTGGTCAATGTTTTGGTATGGGAAACCTAAAACTAAAGGCTCTAAACAAACATTTATTCAAATAGAAAACTCACTAAAATCAGTTTTTCTCACAGTAGTACTCATTTATCAGAATTATAGCCTTAAAGAAATCACTGAGTATACTCTAACTTTTTCTTTACTGTACATTTTATACCCCCTCCCCTGTTTTAATTTTTTAAAGAATTTGAAAACAAGACTTTAATTATTGCCAGCTTACCCTGTTTGCATATTTTTTGATAAAAAAAATGCCTAGAACCTGTTTAAAACTGTTTTGATAACATATTGAAGGCATATCAAAATACTATAAATGTAATGTTTAGCAGTCAATTATATAATTATCATTCAAGATTATATAAAGTATCCAATCCAGCCTCTGTCTCCAGTCCACATCTTACTGTATGCCTATTTGTCAATTAAAGTACACATTTTCTGCCTCAAATGGTCAATTTAGAATTCTTGTCACAACAGTATCATCTGTAACAATATATCTGACACAATTTTGCTAATATGTATACTAGAAGTGTTCAAACAAAGCCATATTTTCAATAGTTGTATGTATGCCGATACCAGTCTGAGATATAAATTCACTTCAAATGTTATAGAGATCACTGCTAACATCTGATTTTTGCATAACTTCCAAGCATAGTTATTGTTTTCTATATCAAGAACTTTAAAAACATAAAATCATAGCATTTACAACTTAAATTATTTGTCTTATGGCCCAGGGGGTAGGCAATTTTTTCTTTTTTTTTGTCTCTGGGGCCTCAAATTTCCTTAATCATTCTGCTGTTTCTAGCACCTTGGGATATTTAGTACATATTCAGGATAGAACACACTATTGTAAGTTTTGTTGAGATATTTTTGTTTTTCTAGCTTGTATTTATTATGCCGTGGTGATAAAAAAGCAGATTTGGGTGTTGCAGCTTACTTTTGGGTTATCGAAAGGACACACACACCCCATAAATAATATTCAGGAAGGATCTATGAATTCAATGACTGTGAAGAGTAAATATAAGCACTTCTTAACAATTTAACTTACAAATATGCAAATATTATGAATTAAATTTTTATCCAGCAATTTAAGTAAACTATGCATACTGTAAACTGTGAATTTATGCTGAGTCATCATATTTAAGGCCCAGGATTCTATCAATTTTCATTAAATATTTATAAAACTTCATATTTGAGTTAATTTCTTTAAAATCTGTGAAATAAAGCAAATTTGGTTAAATTCTGAATGTTCCCCTTTACACCCTATATAGAGCCTGTGTTGCTATGTGCATCTTTAACAATTGACAATCTCGAACAATTTTACATTGAAGAATAAAATAGAACTCATGACAACGTTATCTTTCTTTAAGATTTTGTATTGCTGATAAATTTTGCATTTTCAAGCATCTTTTGAAGTTTTAAAAGTAAAATTTGAAAAATAGCAAATTTACATATTGTGCACAGAGCAATTATCATCCTACAATTCAATTTTCTCTCCCCCTTCAAATATCATGACAGAATAAGCATTTTAACGAAACTAAATTTGTTTTAAATGTGGATTTTTAATGCTGACTTAAGCAAGTATATAAAAAGAAATACCTTTTCAGTTCCACCACCAACAGTTACATTCAGATGTTGTAGATTTATTGCCCCTGTTGCTGGAGGACTAGACATCACCATTACTCCATCTGTACTAATTGTCTGGAAACAAATTGTATTGGCACAAAGTTTCAGCACAACACGGTACATGAACCCAGGTGACAGTGTTAAGTCATCTACTGTTATGTCAAATACTGTGGAGACATAATCAAAGCCATGGAAGGGAAACCACATATCTGAAAATAATGTCACAGTCATATTAACTCTTTCAGTTATTTTTATGTAAAAGTACTTGGAAGTTGAGGCTGTCAGTTGGAAAAAAGAGAAATAGTGATTAATCTTTTAATTAAATACTGTTTTAAAACTTTGATTAAAGACTTAGCAACATTAATCTAGGTTTGAAACTATTTTGAAATTTGGACACTATAGGGTTTTATTTCTTTGGCTTAACTCTAAATTTAACAAAATGTACATTTACTCATATCAAAATGCATAGCATTGTCTTTAAAGATCACATAAAAGAAGAGAAGATAAATTATTTTTAAAATTGTGACTTGGATGGAGAGTTGCCTCATTGGCAACTCATACCACATCCTCCTATATTATTTTATAGTGTATGAGAAAACAATTTTTGGACTGACTAAATAAACATCCAAGCATATATTTGATAGTTCAAATAGGGGTCCTGGATCATAATATAAATAGAAACCAGATGCTCCACAGGGCACAGCTTTATACGACCGCAGAGGTCGAACCCTGAACAGTTGGGGCAAGTATGGACACAACATTCAAGCTTAATACAGTTCTGAATTTGGATAGTGGTCTAATTTTTGACAGAATATAGGTTTCTGACAAAAAAACAAATGTCAAGTTCTCACAAATATATTACGCAATACTGTGCAATTAAAGATTTCTTCTTGAAACTTTTCGAAATTTTGAAAAAAAAATTGAACCCCTTAAAAAAAATTGGAATGCTTGTTTTTAGCCTTTTTTTGGCCCCTAATTCCTGCATGAATGGGGTAATAACCCCCAAACTCAATTCCAGCTTTCCTTTTGTGATTTGGAACTTTGTGGTATAATGTAAGAGAAATCCATACACTTACACACAGGTTATTGTCCAGAAACTACAAAAATTTTTGTTTTTGGCCCCTTTTTGGCACTTTTAAAATTCGTAAACTGTTGGCACCATAACCCCCAAAATGAATCCAAACCTTCTACTTGTGGTATTAAACATTGTGGTAAAATTTTAGAGCAATTGAAATACTTATACACAAGTTATTATCCTGAAAGTAGAAAAATGCTTGTTTTGGGCCCCTTTTGGGCCCCTAATTCCTAAACAGTTGGGACCATCATCAGCAAAATCAATCCCAACCTTCCTTTTGTGGTAATGAACCTTTTTATTAAATTACAAAGAGATCCATCCACGTAAACTATAGTTATCGTCCAGACACCAAATGTGTCTTTGGACGAGGCAGACGATGCAGACAACGACGACATATTATATTATATGACATACGACCATTATACGATCCCAAAAAATTTTTTGCGGTCGTATAAAAAACAAGAATGTGTCCATAGTATATGAATGCCCCACTTGAACTATCATTTTCAGTGGACTATGAAATTGGAGTTAAAACTCTAATTTGGCATTAAAATTAGAAAGATCATATCAGAGGGAACATGTGTACTAAGTTTCAAGTTGATTGGACTTCAACTTCATCAAAAACGAACTTGACCAAAAACTTAAACCTGAAGCTGAAGCGGGACAGATGGATGGACAGAGAGACAAATGGACGAACAGACCAGAAAACATACTACTCCTCTACTATCATAGGTGGGGCATAATAAAAAGGCCTATAAAGATATCATTAAAACCCAAGGGTTCAAATTCTTATAATTAAAACATACTTCCCAGAGATGATCGTCTTTCTATAGCAAACAATGCATCAAATGTATAGGTCTGTATATCCTCTGGCACAGTCCAGTAGGCCTTGATAGAGTTCAATGACATCTGGACATCTATGTCATCTGGACAAGGAAATCTGTGATCCTAGGAATATAGTGGTCATAATCAAATAAAATATAATGTAAAGATGAAAATTTTAAAGAGATGTTCATAATGTAGACTAAATGAAATTTGTATTTGCCTACAAAAATAGGCTCTTCACAAATGAAAGAGATCATATGCAAGTATCCAACCTGATAAATTGCTACCATTAAATTGAATCAAATCTGTATTCTACACAAACATCTAAAAGATCTTACCTCTTCATGATGATTAAGGGTGAAATCTGAAAATATATAACAATAACACGGTAAAAATCTAAGAAATCGAATTTAGGATTGTCCATGATTACTGTATGTAAAATATGTCCTTTGTAACATATATATGAAGTAAATTTTGAAAGGCCATCAAAATTCAAAACTTTATGTCCTTTTTTTTTTCAAGTTGACTATTTTATCTGTCATACTCAACCATTCATAACTAAGAAAAACTTTTTTAATGAAGGCACAAAAGTAGTTCACTTTCAGATCATGTGACATAACCATAACAATGACAATGTAAATTAAAAAAAAATAACTATTTTCTTATAATAAATATTGTACCTGTCATATTACAAGGCTTCCCGTCATATATCATCACTCCTGGTAATGCAGCATTCTCTATTACTATGGTGACACCATCTGAAGAAACACTAATCTTGCCAGCAGATGTCACTGCAGTTACAGTTACAAAATATTTCTGCAAATAGTAGAAATACTTGTAAATGAACATCTATGCTAAACACAATCTCATCATCATTTATTGTTTTTTTATAAAATGATTTCTGTGCATATTCTTTGCTCTTTTACTATACCAATAGACTTTAATGCTTTTTAACAAGTTGCAGTTTGGTTCATCTCTTTTAGTACAATCAAAGAGTAAAACTTAAGCTACCTGCTAGATAAAAGTTCATAGGTTTTTCACAGAATTTTAACTAAGGCCACACCAATTTAATTTCTTGGATTTTTGGACTCCAAAATTTGGGGGGAGCGAGCGATTTGAAAATTTTAATAAAAAATATTTAATTTGCAAATTTTTTAGACGAAGCTTGAAAAGTAAAGGCAAGCGATTATAATTTTTTTTTGTAAACATAAAAAAGTAGGTTTTGACAATATTAAAGCTTGATTTATCACTTGTACTTTGACATTTCTTTAATTTCTGAAGTATTTTTTCCCTGTTCACCAAGAAATAATTAAATCTGGTCTATGTATGTGTGACTGACAATGAGACAATTCTCCATCCAAGTCATAATCAGTTTGGGGACAACCCCTTAATGTTATAAATATTCCTTTTACATGTTTTATGAGGGATCAATATAAGTTATAATATATTTGTTTGTACAAAAGGGCTCATATTTTCTCAAAGAACTATATATCTATCTGGTATTAAATGGTCAAAACATGTCCAAGAATTTTGTAATATTCCTGGACTTTAACCATATTAACACATTTACTTTAACAGTTTAATATTATTCAAAATAAGTGGACCCCTCTTTTAGAAAAAGTTGTTTAAAATATGATGTAATTCTCCTCTTTTTGGGTACAAAATTCTAAGTTTTCAAAGGTTTTGTATAGAAGAACTCTACAAATCCTTGGTATTTCTATTTTCTTTTCTACATCAGTAAAATGACCCCTTGTCTGAGGGAGGGTTGTTCTCAACCTGATAATAACAAACACAGGTCAAAGTACGGCCTTTTACACAGGGCTTTTATACACCCTAAACAGCAGGCTATAAAGGACCCCAAAATTATAAGCGTACACAATTCGAACAGGAAAACCAACAATCTAATTTATATATCATGTATATCCATACGGGAAAATACTAATGAACAACATCAACAAACGATAACTGCTGAACGACAGGCCCCTCAATCAATCAGGACAGGTGCATAAACATGCAGAGGCTATGGATAGTTTTGTTTTGCCAGCATACAATATAATTGCAGTTGAAGGCAAATGCTTCAGAAGTTCTTTGTACTTTATTCTTAACAACGAACATTTTTTGATAGGAAATATAAGTAAGGGGGAAAGGAACCAATTTTTTCTTCTTTACAGGTATTCCTGCTGTTATAAATTTATATCGGAGCACTCCCGCTTTAAATAAATAGGTTTCATGCTGCAACAAATATTCTCACAGATATTTACAAAGTGTGGTGGGGTGCTTTTATGTTTAAAATCGTTATATACAGGTTAGACTGTGATTTTAAAAACAAATGTTGATATCTTTTTATAATATTTACAAAAAAACGGTGCGGGAAATGGACATGATTACATTTCCGGATGTGGGAAGCGGGAATATAAAAAAAATAAAAAAATTCTGTTTTGAAAAAAATAGGTGCGGGCGGGTCCGTCGAACAAGGAATCAAATTGGTGTGGCCTAATCTTAACAACATATTTTCTTCAACTTTCTGTCAGAAAAGTTGAATATCCATTTAAACAATTTTAAGCACATATAAATGTTCAATGAAATTATGATAGAATGTAAATGCAAAACTATTCAATGTCACATGTTGCTTTAAAGGACATTTCTAACCTATTTGTATCCGAATGACAGTATATATAGGTTGCTATTAACAGAACTTAAGTTCAGAATGTCATTGTTATACATTTTTTTTTATATAAGTACTCAAAATTTGCACAAACTTTCAGTCTTGACCTTAATTTTTATTAATTTATAATTTGGTCAGCAGTACAAACATATGTCATAATATTGTTAGAATCTCATCATGCACACATGAAGCTATTATGACACTGAAAATTGAATGACTATTAGAAATTTGGCTGTTGTGTGAAAATCATTCATGGCAAATTTGCCCTTCCTCTTTACTGTCCCACCTTTAATGGCTCCAAAGATAAACCTGTTTCTTTATGAGCTGTAACACTCCCAACATCTTTCAGTGATATTATATCACTTCCTCCTTTAGTAGAACCAATATTTATTCTATATGTCACATCTAAATGTGGATGTACAAATCCAGACCATCTAGATGCTATACTGGTTTTGTCTGCCTGAAAATCTATATCTTCTATATCCTAGGGAGAAAAAAACAATGTTAACTTTTTAAACTTTTAGGTAAAATCTGTGTGCAAAAAATTAGGTAATTTTTTTAATTTAAATTCAAAATGAATTGAAATCATGCAAAGGACAAGGTACAATAAGGCCTGTTTTTGCCCCCCCCCCCTATTTTCTACTTTTTCAAATTCTGTTTTTGAAAGCTACTTATGTTAAAATATTCCCTGATGCTTGAAGTTTGTTTGGATAAAAAATTGTAATTTTTCCTTCTTTTTGGCGTTTTTGGTGCCCTTTTACCCTCCTCACCTCACCCATTTTTTGAAATTAATGGTTTTGAAGTTCATCCAAACAAACTTCAAACCTAAGGGAATATTTTAATGTGATAAGTAGCTTTCTAAGACAGAATTTAAAAATGAATAAATAGGGGGGCCAAAAACAGCCTTATAGTACCTTGTCCTTTAAAGTCGTCAAAGTTTGCACTCATTTATGTACTGTGAGTGTGACTAGTACTGAATTAAGCATAGAACAATTTGACTTTTATTTCAATATAATTTTTTTTTGTTTTTTTTATATATTTGTTGTTCTGCCAACTCAGCTCAATTGAATCTTTTTGTTGAAAGTTTTGGTGTACCTTCAATTTCTGTTTAGGCCACTTTTTTTTTATTAGTTGGTTTACGGGATTCTTCTTAAAAAAGGAAGGGTAGGAGGTCGAAAAAAAAATAAAAATAAAAATAATGAAAAAATATAGGGTAGGAGGTAGAAAAAAATAAATAAAAATAAAAATTGGAATTAATACTGTTTTTTTTTTTACCAAAAATGGAGAGAAACAAACAATGACATTACTCTATATAATAGTATTATACTAACCATGTATGCAGATCGTTTCATAATTTGGTATTAATTCTTGCTGTTAAAGTGTTTTAATTTAAATTAAATGTGTTACAAGGAGTCCAATGTCAATGTAGATTGATGAAAGCAGATATATATATGTATATATATATACATGATCTGTAACAATAACATTTTCATGCCTTATATATCATGTACTGTAGTACGCCGCTAGATTAAAACTGACAAGGAAAGGTAACACACGGCCAGCGAAAGCTCTTTATTTGAGAGCCCAGGTGGTCGTGTGGTCTAGCGGGACGGCTGCAGTGCAGGCGATTTGGTGTCACGATATCACAGTAGCATGGGTTTGAATCCCGGCGAGGGAAGAACCAAAAATTTGCGAAAGCAAATTTACAGATCTAACATTGTTGGGTTGATGTTTAGACGAGTTGTATATACATTATGTACACAGCCATGTATCACCATCATTGATGGCGATCCGATGGATACATCTGTTGTAGAGTTGTCACTGACTCAGACGTACTTATAAATATAATTATTTTCTGTGACTGTATATTACATTAATTTGTAGGATCCTTTACTAAAGATAATTTAGCTGATCTGTAACAACAACATCTTCATGCCTTATATATCATGTACTATAGTACGCCGCTAGATTAAAACTGACGAGGAAAGGTAACACATGGCCAGTGAAAGCTCTTTATTTGAGAGCCCAGGTGGTCGTGTGGTCTAGCGGGACGGCTGCAGTGCAGGCGATTTGGTGTCACGATATCACAGTAGCATGGGTTCGAATCCCGGCGAGGGAAGAACCAAAAATTTGCGAAAGCAAATTTACAGATCTAACATTAATTGTTGGGTTGATGTTTAGACGAGTTGTATATACATTATGTACACAGCCATGTATCACCATCATTGATGGCGATCCGATGGATACATCTGTTGTAGAGTTGTCACTGACTCAGACGTACTTATAAATATAATTATTTTCTGTGACTGTATATTACATTAATTTGTAGGATCCTTTACTATAGATAATTTAGCTGATCTGTAACAATAACATCTTCATGCCTTATATATCATGTTCTGTAGTACGCCGCTAGATTAAAACTGACGAGGAAAGGTAACACACGGCCAGCGAAAGCTCTTTATTTGAGAGCCCAGGTGGTCGTGTGGTCTAGCGGGACGGCTGCAGTGCAGGCGATTTGGTGTCACGATATCACAGTAGCATGGGTTCGAATCCCGGCGAGGGAAGAACCAAAAATTTGCGAAAGCAAATTTACAGATCTAACATTGTTGGGTTGATGTTTAGACGAGTTGTATATACATTATGTACACAGCCATGTATCACCATCATTGATGGCGATCCGATGGATACATCTGTTGTAGAGTTGTCACTGACTCAGACGTACTTATAAATATAATTATTTTCTGTGACTGTATATTACATTAATTTGTAGGATCCTTTACTAAAGATAAATTCCCAGCGAGGGAAGAACCAAAAAATTAGACGAGTTGTATATACATATATATATATATATATGTGCTTGATGAAAGGGAAGAGTCTTTTCCAATTGCATTTCTCTTTGTTCTGTGTATTTATTTATCAAACTTAGATCAGGGAGTAACAAAATTCCTCATAACACAATACAATCTTATTGAGGAAATACCATATGCGCTCTGCATGTCATATGCCTTCATATGTGGTACATGAAAACATGTCCTTTTTAGGCTATTTATGCTATTTTACACTGGTAAGTATTAGCTTATATCTCGAAGTGTCCTGTGATTGTCCCTTTTTTATAAATGTCAAAGTGATTTTAATTGTCAGGCATTCTATGACAGTAATACATGTTCTGATTTTGTGTTGGGATCTTGTTCACCATATCCCATCTCTGTTCCATTAAATCTTAATGGGTACCGTGTGATGGTATTTAGGTATTTATATAATAAGGCCAATTAATCAGACACCCAGTCCTAGCAGCAAGTTAAAAGATCCTTCCCTTTAGTGACGTCTGGCAAGGCTATTTAATCAAAGAGCAGATTGCTCTGAGGGATACGATTGCCGTTGTTTCGTTGACACATGTACATGTATACATGTAGCTGGATAATATTATTTTCAAAACTAATTCAACTGCACATGTAAAATAGTTACAAAATAGCCAATCCCAGATAAAAGTGTATGAACAATGCAATTAGGCCTATTGTGTTTTATTTTTGTACTATCAATTCCAAGTTTACTTTCCACAGCAGTCACTGAGACTCAGAGTGAGAGAAGGTATTTCACTTCGTATCTTATCACCTATTTTCCTACGTAAATTCTAGGAGGAACCCCATTCCTAACTCTTTAAATATTTAATTTCCTTTCGGTCAGTGATCATGACTCCTTTCCGTACACATTTATCGGTTTAAATTTCGATCATTTTTAATATAATACACTTTATTGACAGAACGAGCTAATACTCAACGTATTGTTTTAATTCAGAATTCACGGAAGTTACTTCCAGAAGGGAGACAACTGGAAACAATAATATGGAAGACTTCATTTTGCCTGAAGGGGTGTTCTACGATGTGGACTATATTTATTTTCATTTAAATGATGCATATGATTTAAAATTATGCAACAATAATAACCTTCAATAGCAGACATACATAGAAAAGATCCCATGAGTTTAAAATTAATTAATTGAGTGGGGAATCCAGAGCAACCATTCAATTGAAAACCCCTCGAAGTCAAGAAAACTATACGCATGCGCATGCGCATAATTTCAAAAAAAAAACTGGAGCAAGAACGTATATTAAATGTTTATTAAACGACCTAGATAGTTCTCTATTTCTTTATGGAAGTACAATCTCAAATATCAGTTTCATAAAGGTAAAATATAAGAAAAACTCCACTTCAGTTCTTATATGACAGAAATAGATTTATCGGAATTCAGAGAACTCTCGCATTTTATCAAACTGGGAATTCCCTCTAACGTGTTTCTAAATTTAGAAAAACACTAAATATAAATACTGCGTAATTCTGATTTTCCGTGTTGTTAAAAACACGCATATAAGTCAAGGGAATTATCAAACATGAAGATTATGAAAAGAACATTATAGGAAAGTTGTTAAAGTTCAATCCCTTTGTTTGTTTTTACCTTTAAAGCAAGACAATCATAAGAATCTGAGATGTTCCTTAATGTTTAGAATAAAACGATTGACGTGAGGGCAATGCTCTGAGCCACCAGTATAAGTCTACAGATTGCTTGAAAGCAATCGTATCCCAAAAACAAATCTGGGATGCCAGGAAGCCTTGCCAGACGTCATAATTATTTGGACTAGTACCTCATATGTGTAATGGAACTCAAACAGCCCCTTTCGACGGGTTTCAGACTTTCTGATCAACACTTGAACCAAAGTTGACCCGCCGTCAACCTCACTGAGTGTCTGAAGTTGTCAAAAGATCTCAAAAATAATTTTCATTTTTATTATTCATGACTGTGATGTTCATTTTGTTCAACCGCTAGATTTACACCGAAAATCTCCAACAATTAATGTGTAAATCTAAGTAAGTATTATAAAATCGTATCTGGTCCTCCATTTTCAACTGGTTCCTTTTCACCGCATTAGATCATGATGAAACGTTGACTGAACAGGGAACCGCCTTTCAACTGCTTCCTTTTCACCACATTAAATCATGGTGAAACATTGACTGAACAGGGAACCGCACGGGATTTTCGAATCCACTCCGAGGGTATTCCGACTGGAAGAAGAAAGACCGATCTTTTCTATCATGTTTTTATTTTTATATGTACTTCTTCAAACAGAAAAGGGGCGGCGGAATTAAAAAAAATCTTCAAAATCGTTTTTATTTTTATTTTAAATCGTGAAAAACAGGGTAAACCAACAAATAAAAAAAAAGTGGCCTTACTTTGACAATTTCTAATTTCAAATGAATTTTGAAATATGAATTATGCTCACCTTCAAGGGAATATCTGTCGTAAAATTCTGAAACAAAAAATAAAATATACTTGACACAAAATATCTTATTTCTAAAATTTTCATTCTCAAAGGCATAAATTCAGTACATGTATATCTAAAAAAAACTATTATAATCATTAACATTGACCCTTTTTTGTCTACTTCTACATATTGCATGTTCTTGCATAGTGAATAAAAATTTATATATAATTATTTCTCTTCCACTCTCCATGGACAGCAAGGTAACAGAGTAAATTTATAAATTTTTATATGCATTTATCAGTGCGGTACTTGAAAAATGTTCAAAAAAGATTTTAGTTTTGAGATACCTTTATCTATTTGTCACATTATTTTTACAGTAATAGACTTCCCACTGACTATTTTGTACCTGAGAATCAATATCTAGAACAAAACCTTCAGCTGGTAACTGAACATCATGGATATATGGACTGGATGCCTGTATAGAAGTTAACCCAGCTGTGTTGGTTACTTTGATAGAAATGTAATATGTGTGATGTCCATGAAGGTACCAGTCTAAATCAATAATTTTTACTGCTGTACAAATTGGTGGACTGGTAATTAAACAGCCACCTCCCTCTTTAAGGGGGATAAAACCTTGGATATCAGTGCTGTATTTTTCATGTCCTAAAATTAATAATGTATTACATTTGTACCACAACACATCATTGTTATATCAAACAAAAATTTGCTAATCTTATCAACATCAATGGTTAACTAGTTTTGTTTTTAAATATTTTTCACTAATCCATTATAAGGTATTTTAAATAATCTAGGTGACAGAAAAATAAATACATTTAGTTCATTATACACTCCCTCTCTCTATACATAAGGAATATTTTTCTCCTCAATTTGAGCTTATTTCTTTTCATTAAGTTTCCTTTAAGAGTTTGCCCTTTAAAATAGAGCACTCTTTGTCCACTTACCAACAGAAAATTCATAGTCCAAGTCATAGAATTCTTCACTGTCAACAAATGCATCAGATGCCCATGTGGCTAACAGATAGTCCCCAGATAATGTCAGACTTATAGACCCTGTAAAGTCTGGTGGTGTGGTGTCAACAAAGCATGGTCCTATGGACTATATAATACAATGAAACAAATATACAATTGATTATGTATAACTGTGAAAATAAGCATGCAATATTATAATTCAAGATTTAAAAGTCTTTCAAGGTTAAAATCATCATAAAATTGTATTGTCAACCATGGTGAGGCCACAGTTGACACTGTCTTTTCCTAGGATAACAAACTGCTTTTTTACCCTATCATAATTTGTGTTATTGCATCTCTTTAACTGAAGGTTCTATATCTGTTATTACTGTCTATTAGATTTCAATGTCTGGCACAACCATCCATTTTAAATAAAGCGCTCAATTAATCAAGCGTCTCCGTGACGGATATATTATTTGCCAATGAATATAGTAGATTATTCCCTTCGTATTAACCTATCAAAATAAGGCATTATCATATGAATTATGATAATACATATTATCACTTACTATTATTCCTTCTTTATTGGATTTACTAATTGTTTTAATAACAATGAAGAACCTTGTGCCATCAGGTATACTACTATGCCTGATAAGATAGTGAGCATGCTGTTTTGTAGACTGAAAGGCCAACAGATCAGGAGCAGAACTTCCTGATGTAGAGGACAATCCAACTTCATAGTCATAAATCTGTCCTGGTACTAAAACTGGTATCCAGGATATCTCC
The DNA here is from genome assembly GCF_965363235.1 of Mytilus galloprovincialis. NCBI lineage: Eukaryota > Metazoa > Mollusca > Bivalvia > Mytilida > Mytilidae > Mytilus > Mytilus galloprovincialis. The sequence continues at coordinate 28,853,531 of NC_134844.1, forward strand.
ATCTGGAATAAAATTGTGTGATGTAATTCTACATGTAATTATGCATAAACCTTCAAGTTCTGACACAGTATGCTTCATAAGTATAAAAAGTACAACTTTTAATAGACAATGAGTTCCAGCAGCAAAATTATCGAAACAAATGAGTTAGAGGAACACCAGGACCCAGTTGTTCAAATTCCAATATGCACTTTTTTGTGTTGCGTAATGTCATACATGAAAACAAACACAATTACTTTTTTGAAAAAGGGCACAAACAACAGTTTTTAATTAATTAATTATTCATTCACATATCATTTATTATAGTTGGTAGCATTATTTTGTTTATTATGGTTGATAGAATTATTTTGTTTATTATGGTTCACTTGGATAGCATTATTTTGCTCATTATGGTTGATAGCATTATTTTGCTTATTATGGTTGATAGCATTATTTTGTTTATCATGGTTCACTTGGATAGCATTATTTTGCTTATTATGGTTGATAGCATTATTTTGCTTATTATGGTTTACTTGGATAGCATTATTTTGCCTATTATGGTTGATAGCATTATTTTGCTTATTATGGTTTATAGCATTATTTTGCTTATTATGGTTGATAGCATTATTTTGTTTATTATGGTTCACTCGGATAGCATTATTTTGCTTATTATGGTTGATAGCATTATTTTGTTTATTATACTCTTGATATTTTGTATAACTGCTGGATGCTCTGAGCTGAGTAAATATGTCATTAAAATCTTACCATAGAAGACTTTGATAGAGTGATTCCTATATTACTTGGTGCTCCAGTTGAGTTTTGACAAAACACAGTACCATTCACTTCTACTACAGTACCATTATCATACTGTTCCAATGGGTAGAGGTCTATATCTGGTATTAATGTTGCCTTGTCTCTGTAATAATAAATTGTTATCAGAACAAAAACTGTAAGCTGGTCAAACAATTAATACATTTATTCAGTTTTAACATGGTGGTATTTGGGTGGAATTACTTCGTAGAGGAGCCAAGGTGTATATGAATTGCTGGACCTGACTGGTATGCACTAACATAATTAATTAAAAGTAAACTGACATTTATTGAAATGTCAAAAAAAAAAAAACACCAAAAGAAGATGATGTTAACATGTTTAATACATTCAGAAGTATATTGTCCCTTATTATACCTTACGTATATTTCAAACAATTCTATTGGGTGAAACATAATCACGTGACATGGAATAATTCAGTTAATTTTCATTCAATTGCAAGGAAGGACGAATAACCCTAATAAATTTACACCAGCGGTGAATAACCCTATTATTCACAGGTGAATAACCTTTTGAGTTTGTTTATTTGTACTTGAGTTACCTCCCATAAAAATGACGTCACAAACGTAAATAAACAAAATGGCAGCGTTCACGTTACACTGGAAGCCCATCGAGAGACGAGGAAATACGGCATGTGGACATAAATAGAGCTGAGAGTGGCAGCAGCCGATGATGTCTCTTATAAACGGTCCTTTTCAGGGCAATCAATATTTTACAAAAAGATTCTACTTTTGTTGTATATTCGGGAAAATCGAACACAAATGTATTTTCAAACGTCAGTCTGTGTGTTATGTTAAAAATATAGACTACCAAGTGTTCCAAATGCACTTCCACTGTTAGTTCAGTATAATAAAACAATTGTGGCCCCTTAGAATCGATGAATATCCAAAATTGTCAACCCTCAAAAGTTATTTCACTTCGGGCAGCGCCCTCAATGAAATAACCTTCTCGTGTTGACAATTTTGGATATTCACCTCTTCAACGGGCCATAATTGTATATTATTCTGTACCGAATGTTGGCATTTTTTTATTTGTAAACTTACATACATTCTGTTGTTGGATTGGAAATAAGTCTTCTTTGGCGATCTGATCCCAGAATATAATATTTTGATGTGTCCTTTATCAATCCTCCTTTAATTATTGCATTCTCAACAGTCACTTGTTCAATGCTTGGTACAGAAGTATCTATTGTAACACCATCAGAACAGACTGGGTCGGAGGGTTCCAATGCTCTGTTATATGCTATAACAGTGAAGTAATAAGTTCCCTCTGAAGTTAATGTTTCACTAGCATAAGTGTCATATGTTTCTACAACCTACAATATTAAAACCATAGGTAAAAATGATTTTGTACAATGTGTCACATAAGTCCACCTGTTTATTTTTTTAATTGGAAATCTTGTGGAAAGTCTAAAAAACATTAATAATCAACATGATAATGGTAACAAGATTTTGGTATGTGACCATGATATTGTGAGAACTATACACAAATTTGATTAAAATTCTGCTAAAAATTGTTTATCAGCATTCAAAATGTTTTTGCTGACCTTTTGAAGCTGTTATAATTTATCATATACTACAAGGAATTGCCCATTGTAAGGGATTTTTGAAAAGATTAAGAAAATAAATGTTCAAAAGGAATTTAAAAATTTCAGATTTTTTTGCAAATCCAAAAGAGACACAATAATTTACAAAATTAATGTTTTCATGGAACAATTAAGCTGTTAACATGTTTATAATGACAAAAATCAAAGATATAGGTTAAGGTTTACTGACAGATATATTTCGGTTGCAGGTTTAAGTTTGTTCTATATATAAAAAAGACTGACACTCATACCACATCTTCTTATATTTATACATACATTTGGATGAGTAAGTTCCAAATCAAAATCCTCTTTATTTGCACAGTTACTCCCAACAATATATTGATAAAAGAAGACCCCACTTTCTCTGTCAAAGAACTGGTCCCAATAAGCTCTGATGGTCAGTTCCTGTTGATAATCTATTTCTGGACTACCAACAATACCATCATGGACCACACCTGCATGTGGGGGACTGATATCAATTGTTATCTGGAAAATAGAATTACAAATTACTACAATTAAGTACCAGGATAAAAATACCTGATTGAGGGGGGATTGGAGGGGTCCTGATCCCGAAATCCCGGGCTTAAAACCAAGATATCTTGAGGTCCCAAATTTACGCGGGTAGGTTAATGCGGTTTCAAATAATTTTTTACAATTTTGGGTGATTGCATCGAAATCTCATCTATTACGTCATTTTCGAAACTATACGAATTTTGATTGGCTAAATCGGACGTTGGGAGAATTTGCTATAGAGTGGTGATTTTTTGGCTTCACCGAGGTCAAAGATTTATCAACTTGTTGTTTTTCGACAACGGCATTGCGACATTAACAATATCTTCATACATGATCATTGTTCCCTTGAACACTTACAGTTTTAAGTAAGAAAATCGCCAAAAACTAAGATTCATCAACGTCAATGTTTAGCTTGTCACGTCACAGTCATTATTATCAGCTGTTGAGCACCTTGTCAAAGAAGTCGGCACATGGAAATCACAATGGAAAGGTGGATTTAGCATACATTTTGAGGTAAATACGATGTAAATTGTAACTCTTTATCACCGGTACCCATTTCTTCTTATTGAATTTGTTGAAGTGAATCAAAACATTTATAATTCGTCATTTATTTGGATAACCGACGACGAAAACCGTTGACCTATGAATCAATCAACGAATCAATAAAGTTAGCTAAATGGAAACAATTAATGCTCGGAGAAAGATTGTTTTAATATTAGTTTTATTAGACTTGATTTTTCCCAAGCTAACTGTTACATAATAATTACAACCCCACCCCCCCCCCCCCCCTTAATTCCCCCTTGGTTTAGTGTATGCAATAAATTAAAACTATTCATTTTTACTTTGGTAGTAAATTAAGGGGTGCACCCCCTATATTATCATACCCAGTCTACCTATCCTTAAGCTTAGTCATTTTTTGTTTATACTTTTATACACCACCTACGCAAATGAACAGTGTTGGTGTTTTTACATTTAAAACAGAGAATGACATTATTATTTTTTTTCATTGTGATTTAAGCATAAATTTTATTAAAATAAAACATGGATTTGTTTCACAAATAGTATTTATATATCCATTGTCATTTCTAAGTTTATAAAAAATACCAGAATTTATAAATGCATGTTCAAACAAATAAAATGTACTATTATTAAAGTTATATTTCAGTTATCAGGCTACTGAGATTTTACAAAATGAGAGAATTTGCTCATCTCAGTTAATATATTATCCAATTTAATTTTTAGTAATAGACATGAAAATTTTAAATTGATCACCACTTTCATTCAATTGACATAAAGACTATTGATTACTTGCAGGATTTGCTAATCCAAATAAGTGACTTTAAAAGGTGTCAATCTACATTGATGTAAATATTTCAATATCATACAGATTAAATACCTAACAGTTTTTTTTAAGTATCTCCTTTATTGCCTATTTCCTACATGTTTAACAAAAAACTTTTGGTGTGTTTATTGCTTTAAAGTTTTGACTATGCAATTTTATATTTGTCTTTTGCAGAATTTGTATTCACTGTTTTTTTTTTACTGCTTCCAAGTGAGTTGACATGTAGGAAGTCTGCATTTTGATGTAAGCATTCAAATATTATATTATTGTTACTGACACTTTAATATTTTTTAGTCACATGAACATGATGAAGTGATATGAAAGCTATTTTAAGATTAATTGCTTATGAGTTTAGATTACTCTGTCTATTATTTATGTGTTAAGAAAGTAAACAAGCATGGCAATTATTTTATTACAAACATGTAAGTTTACTATTAGTTTTACCAACCCCTGCTGATACTAAGGGCTATAGCTATTAAGCTTACTAAAATTTGATTATATTGAAGTTCTCTTTTTGTATCAGAATAAGAATATAAATAAGATAATTGTTATGTTCAAAATATTAATAACAGGGCACATTAAGAGCATATTATTATATAAATCAAGTTCAATGATTGAAGTAATAGATATTATGCATATATATAGCAATGGGGCTTATAAATTAATTATATTGTGTATAATAATATCATTTGTTTTGCAGGATTTTAAGATGAATGAGAAACAATGGCTACTTCCAATACAATAGCACAATTGATAAAATGAATAAGACACAAGGACTGCACTTTTCATTCTAAGGAAGATCAACAAATGATACCCAAACAAGGATATTATTTTCATATCAGATTCCTGTACATGAGATATAAAGAGAAAATTCATTTTCCTGAAAAGACAACTCTTTACTTATACATATGTGTGACAAAATTAATGGAATCAAGACTGTTTTAACTGTGCTAAAAGGAATACAAATTAGAAGTTAATTGACTGTATTAACAAAAAGTGAGAAAAAAAATTTACTGTATGAAAAAGCAGGTTCAGGAAAAGGAAATATATTGAAATGAATGAATAACTAACTGCAATGATTCTGGAACATGTGTTAGTTCATGATCAAACAAAGGAAAAATTTATAAGAAAGTGGAATACATATGTGATATTGTGTCCTAATTATGATCACTGAGGAGAGGATGTTTCACAGAACTTTTACTTCATAAATGTGTCACTGTGTACAAATTGTGATTTCATTCAGTGGATAAATTATATTTAGCTGTGCTCCATGGAATATTAAAATCAAAATCATTAATAGTGTTTATTAATAATAATGTGAAACAAAAGCAAAAGTGTTAGGAATGATGAAATGTTTTCACATACAAATTAGCATATAGATTCATCAATAGGAACACTCATTCCCTAATTTCAATGATTGTGAAACATGTTTTATAACAAAAACAAAAAAAATCTGTTATTTGGTTATGATGGTAAGTTGTGACACATTGAAAAACATACCACATGAAGTAAAATAAGTCATGTTAGCTGCATTTAATACACAATTTCAAATCAATCAATCAGTGAATGTATATTTTAAATTACTTGGGTTAAATGAAAAACTTTAAGGTTTTCAGACACTGATCATATATATATATTCCCTTACAAAAACATTCACACCCCCTTTTCAGAAAGTACCAAATAATGCTTATTGAGGAGCAATTATCAATATTAATTCAATTATCTAATTACATGAAGCTTTAACTGATGATAAATATTATAATAACTTTTCTTATTCAGTTCAACATGATTTAAACTGATGTCTGCTAGTTTTATGCTGTTTTATCCTTAAAAATAAACACCTCATTGATGGTTAGCATTGCAATTATAAAAGATAATATATTATATTGATATTAATAAAATATAGATAATCAAAACAGTTGTCCAAGTTCATGATTTTTCTAATTTATACAGATTTAGGCCACAGATTCATTAATTGGGATCTGAACTGGGGGGTGAGGGGGTTGTCAATTAGTTGCTATGAGAATTTTTCTCTATTATTTTTATTCAAATAGCATCTTTTCTTTACCCTGCAAAATTATTATTATATATTCTTTAAATAAACTTTACACCCTATATATACCTATATTTCTGTTTCCTGTACCTTAAAAAAGAGATTACAGCTAATTTCCTACAGCATGTAGAGCAAGACTTAGGTTACCTTGCTTGCTTTGTTTGTATATTGTACAATAATAATTTAGATAACATCCAATTGAATTTCACTATAATATTTACAGGTTTAAGTTTGCCTATATTTATTGTTTGAAGATGACAATCTTAAGTGCTTTAAGCTTTAAGCCTGGGTAAATATTTATACAAACAAGACAAGCAAGTCAACCAAAGTTTTACTCTACAAGCTTTAGGAAATTAGCTATAAAAGAAAATATTCTGCAAATTTATAAGTTACAGAGATAATGGTACATATATACATACATAGAATAAATACATATTTTGGAGTTTTAAGTATGCTTGAATGAGACACAGAATATTCATTGAATGTGTACATGGTGTATAAAGGGTATGTGTGAAAAAAATGTTGCAGGATTTAAAATATAATTAAATTTCCATTAGCTCTTGCACTATCATATTTGGTATAAATTGATTTAATAGTCCCATACTTACTGACCATGGCACCATAAGTTTTTTTGTTATGAAATCATCATCTATTTTTCTTAAAGTATGTTTTCTATCAGCATGTGGTAATTAAATTTATTGAGAGAGAGAAAAAGCAGGACATTGAATATATATTTCAAGCTGTCATTTATATATGGTGTGATTGCCACTATGACCAACGACTGAATAATGTACAGTGTATGGGTCTGTATGATTTATGAAGAATGAGCAAGATTCATGATTTTATTGTACACTCTAAAAGTTTACACTGTTACAAGTGGCAAAACCCAAACATGAGAGGCACCTCACCTGACAAAATAGAATGCAAAGAGCTATCTGATTGATTGAATGGTGTTTAACGACACTTCCCACACTGTTGTGCGAATACACGGAGGTCATGTTTTATTGGTAGATAAAGCTACAGTGTCCGTAGAAAAATTCAATACATAATTTTTTTGCCAAAAAATACCAAACAGAAAGAAAAGGGGCTTCATACCCCAAGCCGATGTGTAATTATAATCATTCTGATCTATTCTCCGAGTAAAATATATATATTTAAATAGTTTGTTTCCTTTATTAAATATTTGGTTATGGAGAAGATGCAAAAAAAGTACATTTAAATAAAGATCAGCAATAATTTCCCGATGACTGAAATTTTTATTTCTGTTTACAGAATTACTTCCCTTTGAAAGTCACTTGTGCGTTTGTAAACAATGTCGGACACAAAAAATTGTGAAACACGTTAACTTTGACTCAAAAGTGCTAGCGTGTAGAAATGATGAATTTTTGGGTCAAGTTAACGTACAGAAAGCTGAATATTAATATTTTTCGAAAACTGCTACTCGGTTCATGTTGTTAATACCGTTTAAGTGTTAGACGTTGTAATATCTGAAGGTCAAAGTATTTTTGGCACAATTCAGTCGAAAATCTCCGTTTATGTATTTAATCTTTTTATTCAAAGGAGGCGAGTAGCACTTTTCTAATACTTTGGTATATAAGCTATCCACAGATAACAATATTTAGAAAAACAAGACTGTCTACACGCTAGCACTTTTGAGTTTACTGTTTTCACGTTTATAAATAGATTTTGAGTGTCACGTGATAACCACGTGATAATTTGAGAATGTTATTTTTGAAAACGAAAATTTATATTGTCAACTTACTAGCAAAACTAAAAAATATAACAAATTACACTATAAATGAGTCAAAAAGTCTTTTTATTAAAAGTCGAAATTTAAGTATCATTTTTTCATTTTTTCGAAAATACAGCATTAACATACCCGCGTAAAGAAATTTAAATCCGGCATCCCGAAATTCAAAAAAAGAATTCCAAGATCCTAAAAGGATCAATTCTGTAATCCTGAGCTTAAACACAACTGATCCCGATGATGATGTTCCGAAAAATGTCATGCCCCCTCATGATTTCATTTGTCTCAACAGATTATTTATCACATGAACCTGAATACAAGTCAATTCAATGTTTTATTACAGTTTCATTACTCAATTTGTTCAATCGATATCATAAATTTAAAACAATACAACATAAAATGAGAGCTATTCTATTCAGAATTATAAGACTCTATTAAAACGCATAGATATACTACATTTAAACAATATAATCTGAATAGGTTAACAAATGTATTGATGTTCCTTTGCATAAGAACGATTTCTATAAGACACAGCTCATGCTAAACATAATGTCCCAAATTTCACCCCTTTAGATAATGTCAGTCATTCATGTTTATTGTCCATTAAGTAATAAAAGAGTTTCTGTCTAGGCTTATATGTTTCAGAAAAAGGGAGAAGGTTTGGTACCATTAAAACATTTAATCCCGCTGCAAATGTTTGCACCTGTCCCAAGTCAGGAATCTGATGTACAGTTGTTGTCATTTGTTTATGTAATTTATACGTGTTTCATGTTTTTTAAATAGATTAGACCGTTGGTTTCCCCGTTTGAATGGTTTTACACTGGTAATTTTGGGGCCCTTTATAGCTGGTTGTTCGGTGTGAGCCAAGGCTCTGTGTTGAAGGCTGTACATTAACTTATAATGGTTTACTTTTATAAATTGTTATTTGGATGGAGATTTGTCTCATTGGCACTCATACCACATCTTCCTATACATGTATCTATAATACACTAACTATTTTACCTTCTTGGTGAGGAGTGTGGTAATATTAGTGTTGTAAGTTACAGATATTTACCTTCTTGGTGAGGAGTGTGGTAATATTAGCTTTGTTAGTTACAGATATTTACGTTCTTGGTGAGGAGTGTGGTAAAATTAGCTTTGTTAGTTACAGATATTTACCTTCTTGGTGAGGAGTGTGGTAATATTAGCTTTGTTAGTTACAGATATATCTATGTGGTAATCATAATCATGAACACCCTTGTATAAGTTGTGGACCAGTCCTCCATGTGCTTTTATCTCTGGTTTCACTTGGAAATGCCTATGATAACATCCCATGAACGGTGTACAGTAACAGTTAGCTCCCCTTGCATAGGATTTATACATATTTTCACACTCTTCCAATGCCTGAATTACATAATAAAATTCCAATAAAAGAAAAATTAATGTTTTTTGAAAGAAAACTGATTTGTAATGAGCAGAAAGAAAACAACCCTATTTCAGGTATCTGCCTATATGAAACTTTGGTATGCATTAAACAAACCAATACAATAAATACAGGCTTGAGTGTGCTTATATTGCAATTTTTATATAATTTATATTTTCATAGGGATATAAAAAAAAATGCTGATTGCTACAAATTTTCAAACTTTTCAGAACTTATAGAAATAAAATATTTTTGACCATGAAATTCCAATGAAAAGTTTTTTGCTATGAATACCCAGAATATTTGTAATGCAAAACATGTTTAGACATTTCTGCAATGTGTATACCTATCATGAATAAACAAAATTCTATTTTGAATTGTCACTGAAAAATGAAATGGAATGAATAACTTTTAAAAAATGACATTATTCAAGAGATGAAACATACTTGACACATCATGACTTGATATATAACTTACATCCGCCCCTCCTTGAGTTATAATATCTTCATGACCATGTAAGACTTCAGTACCACCATACTTGTCATATAGTTTCCAATAAATAGAATCTAAACCACTATGATCATCATAAGCTTCCCATTCAATTCTGTAGAAAATAACACATGTACATACTATTTGGTTTTCTGGTTGTTGGATTTGAAAGTCTTTTTAATATTCATTTTAAGAAGTCACTGAGATGAATGAGGACATGCAAATAACTCATCAAAAGGTCTAGCTATGGGGAAGGTCGTAATTTCTGTATTTCTGTCTCATTACTCTCTTTTATGTAAACCCCAACCAGAACCTCATCAATCTTAAATTGTATTGTTTTTTCAATTCAAAAAATATCTCGCAAAGATGACCTAAAACGAATTTGGCTATTCTTTTAAGCCCATCTGGTCAGACGGAAACCAGGTTGAAACAGAACAAAAGAATCGAAGCTCTTTGTTAGAGAAGGTGATAAATACTTACTGTAATGTTTACTATAGTAACAAAAAATTTAAAAGTTAATTGAAACAAATACAAGAGGCTGTCACAACGACAGCAAACCGGATTTATTTACATTTATTTGTGTCCTGGCAATATCACAAGAACCATTACTGATGAATGGTGAAAGTGAAAATCATCAATATCAAATTTGACCTCTATTTTGTCATCAGTATCAACATTTTGAAATAATAATATTTGAAAAGCTTAGATTGAATGGTTCATGAGTAAATGCAACAACGTGAATGGAAACGTCATTTTACGATCTTTCAAGAACCATAACTCCTGAACAGTAAAAATCAAAATCGTCATTATGGAACTTGACCTCTATTTTGTCATCAGTAACAACATATTAAAATTTCAAAAGCTTTGGTTGAATGGTTCATGAGAAAATGCACGGACACGACGGGAAACACCATTTTTCAATCTTTCAAGAACCATAACTCCTGAACGGTAAAAGTCAAAATCGTCATTATTGAACTTGACCTCCATTTTGTCATCAGTAACAGCATATTAAAATTTCGGAAGCTTTGGTAGACTAGTTCATGCATAAATGCACGGACACGACTGGAATCTCCATTTTTCAATCTTTCAAAGAACCATAACTCCTGAACGGTAAAAGTCAAAATCGTCATTATTAAACTTGACCTCCATTCTGTCATCAGTAACAACATATTAAAATTTGGGAAGCTTTGGTAGAACAGTTCATGAGTAAATGCACGGACACGACTGAAAACTCCATTTTTCAATCTTTCAAGAACCATAACTCCTGAACGGTAAAAGTCAAAATCGCCATTATTGAACTTGACCTCCGTATAGTTGTCAGTAATAACATATTAAAATTTTAAAAGCTTTGGTTGAACGGTTCATGAGTTAATGCACGGACAACATTTGATTGTCGCCTTTCAAGAACCATAACTCCTGAACGGTAAAAGTCAAAATAGCCATTATTGAACTTGACCTTCGTATAGTTGTCAGTAATAACATATTAAAATTTTAAAAGCTTTGGTTGAACGGTTCATGAGTTAATGCACGGACAACATTAGATTGCCGCCCGCCCGCCAGCCCGCCGTACATTCCCAAATCAATAACCGACATTTTTGTCACAAAAATCCGGTTAAAAATGACAATTTTCTTCTCAATTACGAAGTGTTCTATTTTAAAAACACCATTTGCATAAGGTTTCAATCTATCTTTTACATAGTTAAGCAAAACAATTAGATATCAAGTCAACGACATGGGTATCTCAAGTTGGATGTAGAAAATGCCTAACCTCCGATTTTTTTAAAAAAATTACCACGGACGGAGAACATATTAATCTATTAGTTCAGTGATTTTCGTGTCTGCCCTTCCATTATGTGACCCAAGAAAAAATTCTAAAAAATGGGTAACAATTGTATCGAAAAGAGAAAATCGAGTGCACCTTTTTATGTTAGGGTGTGTTTGAGTTGAATATTTTGTCTTGAAAACGTACAAAGCAAGAATATTTGACACATCATCTCGCTCCAGATAATATTTTTATATATTAAAGCTACAGGTTGATTTTATAACATAAAATAATCACAGTACTAAAAGATGAAATATATGGGTCAAGTGAAATACCTATCTAATGAATCACAAAAACAGAGTAGGTGTGTTCGGATAGCTATTTTTTACTAAAAGTACTTGACGACAGTCTTTCAAGTTGGATGATGAAAATGCATATCTTCGAAAACAATCAATTTTTTGTGTGTGATAACTAAGGTTTATAGTCTTCAACCACTAAAAAAATCTAGTCTGCCCTTCCACGAAATATTTAATTAGAATTTTTTTTAATTTTTATGAATTTTTAAAAATTCAACCTGACAACCGATTAGACAATAGTTTTAAGTTGAATCAATGCAGACAAGATCATTAACTGATGCCCATTATCAAGTAGATATATTTGTCTTTTATAATACAACTGACAAATAAGGATTGTAATGGTGCTTTGCGGATAAATTTATCTGTTTCCAAGAGCAAAATTGGCAGCGCGTCATCCCTACAATGGCTTCCATTTCTACGATTGTGAAAATTAACTGGCGTAATGGGGAGATAATTTTGACGAAGTAGATTCCTGACTGTGGTCATGTAGATCCAAACATTTCCACCTATACATTCATCACTAGCTTTTAATTGTTTGGGTCTTAAATATCCCTGATGATGGTAATTCATTGCACACAATTTCTCCAGATTTGTTTTCCTTAATTTTGATATCAGATTAGATGCAGCTGTAATATATCATTTATAAATTACTGTTACTCACGTCATCTGTGTGAAATCCTCGATTCTATGGACACTTATATTGACTCTGTCCCCTCTTGTCAACCATAAGTTCTCTATGACAGGGGGCGTGACATCTCTGTATATTATAATTGTATCCTCATTAAATTTTCTTAGGACATCTAACGCCCTTACTGTTGACGTCAGTCTATCTCCATCTGCCCAGTTGACCTTGAGAATGTCATACTGGTTATGAATGTCAGATACAGAGGTCAAAGGTCGAGAGTCCTTCAATAAAGGGCTATGGACTTGAAATGATACTTGAAAATCAACAATACCTGAAAAATTATTATTCAATATTTTTATGCAATGTTAAAATGATAAATTAAATATACTAAGATTTTGTTTTAAAAATCTAACAATAATAAAAACAAAATGTCTTTTACCTTGAGACTGTGTTATTTGAGTAATTATCAATTGTGATATATTATTTTTTTAATCTTTTTAATATTCCATTTTTAGTTGTGTGTGTGGTGAAAAGCTGGAGGTACACGAAAATGTAAATCATATATATAAATCAGACAATATTTATCAAATGATGATTCTTAGTAGTAACTCAAAACTATAATGTTCTGGTTTAATTTGTACTCACGGACAACAAAGGTTCCCCATAAAACTTGGGGGCTACAACTGCTTTGCACCTGTATTTAGCCTATTTGATACTAGTTTTTGATCTTATATTGATATGAAAAGATTTATATATTATTCTTTTATTTTCAATTATGTTTACTATACATTACCATGTTGATTATTTATCAACTTATTTGTCCTACTGCCATATAAATCTTCATATATAGAAGTCTCTGCACTGGGGGAAAATGTCTGCACCTCATTCAGCCAGCGATTGTCTTTATGTCGTGAATTTATAAACCTGTCTGTCCATATTATCTGTAGAGTATCTGTGTCAGTTACTACCCACTGGTATGATGTATTCTGGGAAGACGTGGAGCAGATTGTCTGTTTGTCTTCATACTTATCAACAACAGACTGGTCATCAAACAGGAACAAGGTCCTCCCAGTTTTATAATTGCCTGCCTTATCGAAGGCAAAAAAATGTAGGGAGTAAGCTCCAGGTCTAGGAACAATAAATGTGTTCTAAAAATAAATAGTTAACACATAGTCAAGGTCTAGGAACTGTATGTGTTTTAAAAATAAACAGTTGGGCATAAGTCAGGTCTACGAATAGTTAATGCACGGGGGAAATATATCAATAGGTAGTAATTGACCGATATAGGTACTATTTGAGCTGATAAATATATGAATGGGTTATGATTTCGCTGTGAAATATATGTATAGGTAGAGATTTCACAATTATTCAATATATGAATGGGGGGTGTTTTTAAAATCCCAGCTGCACACCTGTACCCAAAATCCCATGTTGAGACCCCCCCGTGAGTTAATGTGTTCTGAAAAAAAATAGTTAGACATAAGTGTATTTTTCTGCGTTTCGTAGTTATTACTATACTATATATAAAAATATTAATTTTCGCGAACCATTTAGGTCACGGAAATTCCAAAATATGGCATCAGTAAGGAGAGTTGTACAAACAATGTAAATACACAGAACCCCATCCAAACTTGCTTTAGCTAATAGTATTCATCTTTTTCTATTTTATATGTACTAACAACATTCCATTTTTCTACAATTTCGATTGAAAAATTCCAAAATCTGAGTTCAAATAGGTCGAATGCCCCAAATAAACGTTGTCTGATTGGTTGAAGTACTGTGGCGTCGATGATAAGCATAGAAAGCCTCGATGTAAGCACACGCTTCACAGGAATAAGGAGAGTTTTACAAATAATGTGAATACACAGATCCTCCATCCTATTTATGTTTTGCTGAAAATGTTGCAGTGTTCATCATTTCTGTTTTGATTCTGCTAACAACATTCCATTTTTTCTATAATTCCGATTTAAAGATGTGGAAACCCGTAATAAAAATAGATGGCCTCAATGAGTTAAAGCAACGCAAAAAATTCCGTTAATACGACCCTGAGTTCAACCGGGGTTATATAAACCGATTCACAAATAAAGATGGTAAAGATCTCCTTGCGCTCAAATGTAATTCTTAGTGAAGTATACGGGTAAATTCGTTTACGGAAATTTATACACACTTTATCATTAATATATTACCAGGCTTTTGCATATTCACGTTTTTGTATGCTCAACTTTAGTCAAATTCAATTCTATACATTTTTTTTTACGTAAAGCAAAAAGAGTAAGAATATTATTTCGCGCCAATTTAACCACCATCATCACCATCATCAAAATTATTTACCGTTATCTTTGTGAAATTTCAGTTATATAGTTTATTAATAAGAGAAATTTTGGTAAGTTTTACTTATTAATGTTAAGGTTCTACTGTTGTGCTTCTCTAGACCTTTTTGACGGTCAGTTTTATCCAATTTATCTCAAATTATTATCCCCGATGACAGAAATGTCAACCCGACCTGTTCGTGTCAAAAGTGAAAATCGCATCTATTTGATGAACTAATTTCTTCATAAACTGTACATGCATTATTTCTGTATTATTTGATAACCAATCACATTCACGTTGCATGTTTGCATGATAATGGGTTATGTATTAGTGGATTGTAAGGGCGATGCAACATGTGAGGTCTGCGCGATCACGTGACATTATTATTTGTAAACAAACATGCTCCCCGTGTAACACGTGTGAATTATCCTTTCAAAGTGTTATGAATCTTTCAATCACTATTTTATGATATATTTTTCTGTTTGTTTTTAGGTTTGCACATCAGTAGTCAAAGTGAATTAGACATAGTTCTGAGAAGTGTGTTTTTTTTTTAGAATTAGAAGGTAAGTCTACATAACTTCATAAGCCATTATTTAACTGAAGTTTAAAAGATGACTCAACTTTCCCTCTAATTCTCCCTCTATTTTTGAAACCTCCATACCAAATTAAACGGCATTTGCTCCCCTTGAACACTATTTGGCCCCTTCCCTGTCATTTCCCTTTAAATTTGCTCAAAAGTCATACTTTTAGTCCATTTACAGAAACGGCTGATTTGTGATTTTACCATCTTAAGTTAACTGCAATTTTCATATACACCTTATTGCTATTTGTCTGCCATTACTGGATATCACACAGGTTCCCGTAAAATTTTGACGTCATCAAACAAAATATCTGACGCCACAATGGAAAAGTGATTGTTGTGTAACCGGAGAGCATGTATCTACTCTACAAATTCATATCGTCACCACCGGGATTCAAACCTCGGTCATCTGCGTGACAGTCAGTGCGTTAACCCACTGAGCCAAAGAATCGATTCTCTAACTCAGTTGATTAAGACTGGCTTTATATGTTCTACCTGTACTGAGGGGAAGCAACCCCGCTACAGTTGTATGCGTCAAACGTTCAAGCGGCCGGGTCAGCCGGGATTAGCGATAAGGTGTATTGAACACATTTGACCATTCAGTATGAGTTCCCATGTATTTTTGTCTTATATGAAGGAGGTTTTAGGTCATGTTTTCCTAAACACCTTATTGCTATTTGTCTGTCTGGATTGTTAAAACCACAAAATCAAATATCGATAAATATGCAAGTTTTCAACAATCCAGGAGAACTGACATCCACGAAAAATATAGGAATCCACAGTAAGATAACTCCTCTTTAGGTTTTGATAAATTTTGGATATGACATTAGGAAGTTATAAAACTTTATTCTTTGAATATGTTTCAAGCACATTACATGCATGCATGCTCAGCACCGCTTTTTATCAGGAATTTTATAATTTATTAGGTCCGAGACCAAACAAAGTGTTGACAATGGGTTACTTGCCATTAATTTTTATACCCCTTCCAAATTTATTTCTCCATGTTTAATGCCTCAAATTGCAAGTAGGGGGGGGGGGGGGGGGGGGGTCAAATTACACTAAAAAAAATTGAGTCTAGAATTATAAAGGAAAGTAGTGATTTGGTCCAGCTGAAAAAGGTTTAAAATTAGCACTTCAGAAGCTGTCAAAAGATTTCAAGACGCCCTAAACATAAAATTGTTCATAGTTTGAGTTTGAGCCGATGAAGTTTTCTATAATTTTGATATAATTTTTCCCAAGAGTAGTACAACACACTGTAAAAGTTTTTTTGAGAAAGCGCAGGTTGGATTTTTTTTTATTTTCATTTATGTTCTAAAAGAAATGCACTACGAAATAATTGTGGTCTCGGACCTTATGTCTTAAAATTCGGGTTTTATCCATTCTAATAGGTGGATTTTCAAGTTAATGAAAAAAATGCTTTGTTCACTAATTCAGCAATGCTTTAACTGTTGTGAATGTGAGCTCCCTTCGGCTATTATTAGAATCTAGATTTACATCATTCATTTTCAATGTAAGAGTTCTCCTTTCATTCAAAAGGTAGATTGCCATGTTTGCTGGTCACTTGACTAGAAACTGCATTCAGTGATATTGTTTGTCTCAATTTACACCTGAATTTCAGATTTTTCCTAATTACCAATCACTAAAATAAATGTCATTTAATACGTAATAAATACATGTAGTATTGTATGTAACTATCATATTCATGTTTTTATTTGACATTATCAAAGTACTATTGAGATCCAGGATTCTGACTTGAATAAACAGTGTTTGTATCACACATGGTTTTATCTGTTTCTTTCCCTTCCCTTAAAAGTATCTTTCAGTTTGAAACTACCTGAGAATCATACTGAGTTCACACCTAATTTGAATTAGTTTAATTCACATTTGAAACGGTTTACATTAACAAACACATCTAGTTCAAATGCGAATCGAATGCAAGTGAATTGTTTGTCTATCTATGATCAACATGTTGGGGTATGACTATAAACCACTTTTACTAATTTTAAGAAACATTGTTGAATTTTATTTATGGAAGCTTACTTTTCATTTATATAAATTTAAGATTAATATTTCTGAGATGTAGGTTATGGATTGTCTCTACTTATAAAGGGGGAGGATTCCCAGTTATTTAATATATTTAATTAAATTGTATTCAGGCCCGTAGCTCCCTATACACCAACACGCAGTTGCGTGCACATCAATTCAGCATACAAAAAAAAATGTCAAAATAAAATTTATAGCATTCGGCATGCAAAAAAAAATGTCAAAATAAAAATTTAAAGGAAACACAAATATGTTGTTTATAATAAACAAATCATTTAAAAATTGTATGTTTTTGAATATCATAATATCATATATATACAGTTGTGAAAATGAATAATCAGTCCCTTGCTTTAATGAAAATGAAAAATCTTGCTTCAATAGTGCAGAAAATGAATAATTTGTCCTCTAAGATTACAAAAATAAATAACCTGTCAAAAACAAATCCTCCTGCCCCCCCTCCCCCAGAATATCAAATGGGCGACCCCATAGTCTATATAGGATTTTTTTTCTGCGACAAGTGCCTCAAACCATGTATTAAGATTTTGGATAAAGGACCACAATAGGTAAAAGTCCAATTTAAAATTAAATGTTTTAAGTTCTTCGACCACATTCATTCTGTGTCGGAAACCTATTCTGTTTTGACTATATGATCACAATCCAAATTCAGAGCTGTATCAGGCTTTAATGTTGTGTCCATACTTGCCCCAACTGTTCTGGGTTCGACCTCTGCTGTAGTATCAAGCTGCGCCCTGTGGAGCATCTGGTTTATTTGAAGGGTATTATTGCTTTGTCATTTGAACATTTGTATATGTACTTTAAAATTTTAGTATTGCATGTTTATAATTATGTGTACGATATATCACTGATTCAGTGGCAATGGTAAATAGACACTGACAAGTCTTAGATAACATTTTATAGTTTTGAATGTTTTTTCATCAGTTGACTAAAATTAGGTAGAGGTGTGTTCTTATTTCCAACAGAGGGGCACTCAACCTATATCAATTTGTGCATGAAGCAAATTGATAGTTGCTAGATACTGAATGATTATACCACAAAAAAGTTTTAACCTGTGCATATATACTTAAAATATGATAAAAAAAAATCATGTCTTTTTCAGGACTTCTGATCCAACCATGTAGTATGGCATGTTATTGGGATATGGTTTTGGTCGATGGATGTTCGTGAAGGACCTGTAGTACAAAGTATATCACTGGATTTAGCTCTTTGTCTAAGTGTATTATTAAAGTACTTTGCTTTGAGCTCAGTTCATTGTTATGCAAATCATTCTTTGTGAAATAAAGATTTGACAGACAACTCTCATGTACAAGGATTTGTCAAAGAAGTATCACCTCTATGTACAATGTAAGTAATAGGGAGATAAAAGCATTCTATTTCGATTGTTCATTGACCAAATTTAAAAAAAAAAGACCAAATTTACCTGACAATACTACTCCCGCTACTAGCAATATGGTGCTAGGTTGTTTTAATACATCTGTACTGCCTACTGATGACTTGGTCCTGAGTGTAAATGGTCCTTAAAGTACCCTTACAGAACTGAAATGTTTGCAGCAGATTTGCTGCAAACTTGCTGCAGGTCTGCTGCAAACAAAAAGCTTGCAGGAACCCTTAGAATAATGTTTGAAGATGGTTTGCAGCTAGCTTTTTGCTGCAAGCTTGCAGCAAGTTTGCAGAAACAAATATGTTTGCAGTAAGATTGCAGGAAAAACAAGAATATAAGGGAAATCGCAGCTAGATTGCAGGAATCTTTGACGATTTTATATGTTTGCAAGAGCATTGCAAGAAACTACATAAAACGACTGAGCATGCCTATTGGTAACTTCCTGGAAGATAAAGATTTGAAATTTGAAAATGTTGGTGATGTTTGCAATGTGTCATGATATATATTAGTGTTCAGGGATTCATTATAGTTTGGCAATTAACAGATTAGTTTTTTAAGACATTATTTGTAAGTACAAATTCATCCTAGAATGTAAACTTATGAAATTCCTTCCCTCCACAGATATCTGCATGAAGGCTAAAATTACATTTTCAAATATGTAACCATGCAATGTACAATACTCCCTCATATGCTTAGAGATTATAACTTATCCAACTTATTTAACATGTTGAAAGGTATAAACTTATGCTATGATAATTTTTCAAATGATAATGTAATTGAATTTTTTTATGAATGGATGTAACATAACTTTTTTAAAATTTGTTGTGTAATATAGATAAAATGGTGTGTACACAACATCACATTGGTTAATTGTATAACAGATTGATCTGAATAAAAATGTTTGCTGACTGTCTGCAGCAAACACGCAGGAGAAAGATTAATTTGCATAAATATGTTTGCAGCAGGTCTGCAGCAAACACTCATTTGCATATACATGTTTGCAGCAGGTCTGCAGCAAACACGCAGGAGAAAGATTAATTTGCATAAATATGTTTGCAGCAGGTCTGCGGCAAACACTCATTTGCATATACATGTTTGCAGCAGGTCTGCAGCAAACACTCATTTGCATATAAATGTTTGCAGCAGGTCTGCAGCAAACACTCATTTGCATGGTAAATTGTTTGCAGCAGACCTGCAGCGTATTTGCAGCGTGGTTCACGGACTCTGTGTTCGCTGCAAGTTCGCAGCAGACTTGCAGCAAATGTTTGCAGGAGGCTGATTTTTTTCAGTAAGGGTATGTTTAAAGGGGCACTAGCTAAGAGATGTATAAAAATCTAAAGTATGATTCGTTTTTGTTTAATCAATTATAAAACTGAAAGACTGAAATAATAATTCGCTTTTAGCAGCCAAAATGGTTCAATTTTGTCAAATTATGTTAAATAATATTGATAATGAAGTATTCACTTGCAAGTGATTAAGTCGACCTCATTAAATCCGTATTCATGTGAACTTCAATTTAACCTGATTTCTAAAACTATATTTTATTGTACATGTTGAACATTTTCCATTCATTTGTTTATTGGATAATTTCTTAATTTGTGTGAATTAACATTGATACAGTAAATGTTAATTACTGCACTTTCATACCACAACACATACTGTATTGGTACATGTATCACTTATATTAGTATCCATATAACAGAAAAAAATGAAAAGAGAATAATTTTGCACAACCTTTTGAATACTATTACTTTTTAAATATTTAAACATATTAAGACTAATTAAGCTGTTGATAATATCCACTTGACATACTTGAAATTCTATCATATTACTTTTGGAGCAGTTGTGAGTCTTTGAAGCATGCTCAAAGGTTCTTTATGTGAAATCATTGTCATATTGGTCAATATTTTTCTTTGCTGCGACCAGATTTGGAGGGGATATTATCAAAGAATTGATAAAAAATCCGCACAAAGGTTCTCTTCCTAGATCATATAGCCCCGAACATCATGTCAGGCATTGTCATTACTAAAAACCAATAAATGTATTCTAATATGAGGAACATTTTAACAATTTTTTACTAATGATACTGATGATCCACCATAAAATAATATAAATACAACCATACAAATAGTAAGCAAATACATAAAAAAAAGATGTGGTATGATTGCCAATGAGACAATTCTCCACAAGAGACCAAAATGACACAGAAATTAACAACTACAAGTCACCTTATGGCCATCAACAATGAGCAAAGCCAATACCCCATCATCAGCTATAAAAAGCCCCGAAATGACAATATAAAACAATTCAAACGAGAAAACCAACGGCCTGAGTTATGTACCAAAAATTATACAAAAAGCGACTATGTAACACACAAACAAACGACAACCACTGAATTACAGGCTCCTCATGTTATCAAATCTCTATATCATCTCCCAATTAGAAAAAAACACATGAAAAAATGAACCTATTATGTGTTGCTCTCCTAGCTACAAAGTGAATCAAAAATCAAAGATGTGGAACATATTCGATCATAATCATTTGGTAACTAATGTAATTACTGTCTCTTCCATGCCCATCTTGAACATAAAAACTAAATATTGAATAAACAATACTCCTAATGCTCATGTTGGTTGTCATCGTGCAACGCCGTTAATAACACCATATAGGAAAACATAGAACTCCCTTTTGTCATAAGTAACTATCAAACATCAAAACATACTATCCACACTCATCTGTGTCCACACTTGTATAGTAGAAAAAAATGTATTACACGGTTCATCGAGTTTAAGTGTAGTCATGTTCAGAATGACCAATGGTCAATGTTTTTTATGGTTTGGCGCCAAATGTATTGTCCGTGTTAAGGTCTTCATTCTAGCCGTGGACGTTCGATAGTAAACCACAAATTACAAGAGTATATATTTAAATATAAGTATGTTACAAGCAGTGGCTGTTTATTTTTGTATTTGGTTTTTTAAGCGCTGGACTTGACGCTTTCTCTGGAAGTGGTGTTGGCATTACCTCGAGCTACAGGTTTCCATGAATTAATTTATTTTTTATAGCTTTTCCTGAGTGGCATTCATCACAAATGACGGAGATGAAGATTCAAGGAATAGAATCTTTTATATTGTTTATAAAATAGACAAATCTGTTAGTCTAATTTATCATTTTCCATTGATGTATTGTATAAATATGTATCGTCACATAATGTCAGATTATATCATATTAAATGCCTGCTAGTTGGTCCGTACGGCAAATGCAATATATATTTGTTGAGTTATTATTTAGATTTATATAGTTTGAAGTATAGTCCAATTTATATTTGGTATACTGGTCAGTCAACATTTGAGTATGTTTGGTATATCTAGTATGGTATAGTAAATACTCTAGTGTGAGTATGTTTGGTATATCTAGTATGGTATAGTAAATACTCTAGTGTGAGTATGTTTGGTATATCTAGTATGGTATAGTAAATACTCTAGTGTGAGTATGTTTGGTATATCTAGTATGGTATAGTAAATACTCTAGTGTGAGTATGTTTGGTATATCTAGTATGGTATAGTAAATATTCTAGTGTGAGTATGTTTGGTATATCTAGTATGGTACAGTAAATACTCTAGTTCTAGGAACAGTAAATGTGTTCTAAAAATAAATAATTAAATCATAATCCAGATCTAGGAACAGTAAATGTGATCTTAAAACAAGAATGTGTCCATAGTAAACGGATGCCCCACTCGCACTATTTTTTTCCATGTTCAATGGACCAAGAAAATGGGGTCAAAACTTAATTTGGCATTTCAATTAGAAAGATCATAATATAGGGAACATGTGCACTAAGTTTCAAGTTGATTGGACTTTAACTTCATCAAAAACTACCTTGACCAAAAAATTTAACCTGAATTTTGCACTATTATTTTCTATGTTCAGTGGACTGTGAAATTGGGGTCAAAACTTTAATTTGGCACTAAAATAAGAAAGATCATATCATGGGGAACATGTGTACTAAGTTTAAATTTGATTGGACTTCAACTTCTTCAAAAACTACCTTGACCAAAAACTTTAACCTGAAGCGGGACTAACAGACGCATGGACGAACGAAGGGACAGACGGACAGACGGATGAAGGGACGCACAGACCAGAAAACATAATGCCCCTTTACTATCGTAGGTGGGGCATAATAAACAGTTAAAGCATAATCCAGGTCTAGGAGCAGTTTATGTGATCTAAAAATAAATAGTCAAAGCATACATGTAATCCATTTCTAAGTTTAACACATAATTTTCCTATCCTTAGTTAAACTTTAGAATACATGGCTGTTTCTTTTTACCATTATGCAAAGGAAGAGAATCATAGGAATGTGAACAACCTCACTTGACAAACTTACCCCGATTTGAAAAAAAACATTTAACACTACTACTTACTGTGCGGTTATCTACATGTATCTTGGTTTGACTAATTACTACACTCATACCATCAATTAAGTCCACTCCATTATGACCAAGGTCGTAAACATCATAGTCGTAATATGATAATCCAGACAAATCATCTGCCCATCCTCCAAAGGACAGATCAATGTTTGGCTGAAAGATCACAATAAACAATATTATATGAAGAATTTATATACTTATACATTTTTGTTGTAGTAGAGGGTGATCAATAAAATTAAAGAAAACTATAATTTGCATAGAATTTACATGTTCACATCATATTGAAGATGTGTATTTATTAAATAGTGATGAAACCAACAAGTACTCTATTAGTAATTGTTCACCAAGTTAACATCCCTAGTATTAAGTTTTAAGAGTATCTGACCATAGATTAATAGTTAACTATCATATCCAAATACTTAAACCTGAGAATATGAAGGTCATGTTCAGTGTATTTGAAAATTTTACTGCAACTTACATTTTTAAAAGATACTTACATTATCTGTTATATCATCTGTAACAGAAGCAAAAGCATCACATCCTAACCCTTGTGTAACAGAGCAATGGTAAGGGTTGACCAGATCCCAGTGGAATTCAAACTCACGGACCAATGTGTTTCCTTCATAATAATATCTGTTAACTCCATCAGTTTCTCTATTATGTACGTCTAAATAACCACCGTTCTCTGCACTGACTGCAAACATTATCCTTAAAATGTAATGAAAGTGTTTTAAAATAATCTTTCAATATGTTTTGCTATCTAAACTGTCAGTTTTTTTTTGTTGTTGTTTTTTAACTGCTTATACAGTTCCAGTTGGTTTGATGTATCAGTATTTAACAAGAATGTGTCCAAAGTACACGGATGCCCCACTCGCACTATCATTTTCCATGTTCAATGGACCGTGAAAATGGGTAAAAAATATAATTAGGCATTAAAATTAAAAAGATCATATCATAGGGAACATTTGTACTTAGTTTCAAGTTGATTGGACTTCAACTTCATCAAAAACTACCTTGACCAAAAACTTTAACCTGAAACTCGCACTTTCATTTTCTATGTTCAGTGGACCGTGAAATAGGGGTCAAAAGTTTAATTTGTCTTTAAAATTAGAAAGATCATATCATAAGGAACATATGTACTAAGTTTCAAGTTGATTGGACTTCAGCTTCATCAAAAACTACCTTGACCAAAAACTTTAACCTGAAACTCGCACTTTCATTTTCTATGTTCAGTGGACCGTGAAATAGGGGTCAAAAGTTTAATTTGTCTTTAAAATTAGAAAGATCCTATCATAAGGAACATATGTACTAAGTTTCAAGTTGATTGGACTACAGCTTCATCAAAAACTACCTTGACCAAAAACTTTAACCTGAAGCGGGACAGACGGACGGACGGACGAACAAACGGACGCACAGACCAGAAAACATAATGCCCCTCTACTATCGTAGGTGGGGCATAAAAAAAAAAATTTAAAACATTTGTTCTGAGTTTGGACAATTTATTTAAAATTTTGGATTATTATGGAATGCCCTTGTTTTTTATGCTCTAAAACATATTTTAACATGATCACAACGCACATCAATTCAAATGTTTGCATTTGATTGCATAATTCATCTGCTTAAACAGCTGATCAATTTTATCTTTCATAAACTAAAAGTGAAAAAAAATTAGGCAAATATCAGAAAAAGACAAAATAAATTATATTTTTAAAATGGTTAAAGATATGATATTTGTTTTGTTTTAAATATATCATTATTTCATTGTTTCCTTTTCTTTTTCGCTAAAGCAAATAAATTAACTTTCATCCTGTGGGTCATTTTATAAACATCTTGTAGCATACTTAGGCTATACTCCACCCTCTTTTGGTTAAACATCTTCCTTTAAAAGTGATATGATTTCCGAGGGAACAGCATGTGTTTCTGGACTTAAGACCAAAAGTTTGGATAGCAATAGTAATAAAGCTTCTGAAAGCATGAAAACCAAAAGAACCTTAACAGAATTTATTGTTATTTTTGCCATTTTAAAAGTAACCCTATGTTTTTTCACAATTACTATCTAATGATCTGGATATCTACAAAATGTCTTACTTAAATCTCACAAATCAAAGCAAATATTACTGGGGGTTTTGGTCCACAAGTGGGTATCAAATCAACGTATGATACAATACTCAGGCACATAACACCTGTTACTGGAATAATTTTCATCAGGTACATCTGAAATCAACAGCTCAGAAAGTCAAAATGTTTGATATTTTTAAAGTATAAATCATAAAAGTTATCTGAGATTGAGAGAGATCTCCTTTGTTGTCACTAAACCAGTGGATATTCAGTTAGGTCAACAAAACTTAATTAATAGACTTACTTATCATTGTGTAGTGTTGTTGGAAAATAACTTAGGATAAACTGGTTTGAGCAATGTTTAGAATCTACAGGTAGGTCCCTGTCCATTTCACTGCACTCCTTCACCTGTGATGACTCAAACACTCCATCTGTACAAAAAATAATTAATTGAAATAAAGTAATCTTGAAAATTTGTTGTTTTTTTGGCTCCAAAAAAAATTTGAGAAAAGGATTTTTAATCTAATTTTATTCTTCTATCTTTATAAAACTTCATGAAAAGCCAACACATGTCAAGCATTCATATGTCCATACTTGAGAAAGTGTTAAAATCTGTGAATACCAAATAACTTAAAAAGAACATGAATCTTGTAATTAAAAGTAATGTCAGGAGCACAAAACTTGCCCGTAAGATGTACATTAAAATTCGCCATCTTTAAATCAAATTTTAGTAGGATATATAGTTCATTATTGAAATTTGATGGATTTATGTTTAGAGGAAATCATTAGGTACAAAGGTAGATTAAAACTAGTACTCCTACAATACATTCGCATCATTACAGAATAAGCTACCATAGGAACCAATTATTATGATACAGTACTAGTATTGAAGGCATTGTGGTTTAACTGTAGAAATACATAGATCATCTTTAATCTTTTAAACAGAATGAAGAATTTGTCATTTTTACATATATTTCTATATTTAGTGATCTGTTAGTATAAATAAGAAGATGTGGTATGAGTGCCAATGAGACAACTCTCTATCCAAGTCACAATGTATAAAAAGTTAACAATAATAGGTCAAAGTACGGCCTTCAACATGTATCACTTTTTTTTCTTCGACCATGCAAGGGCTGTATAATCAGTCAAGGTCGTTTAATACTTCCATTTGTTTGTCAAAGAACAGTCTTCAACACAGAGCCATGAATCACACTGAAGTTATGTACTTTTTCTAAACACTCTGATCAACCTACTCTTATAAAATGATACTGTTAACTTCTGCACTATCAGACCAACTCTAAAAGCAGTCACATAATGATCTGCATCCCTAGTGTCTGGTGGTTGTAGATATTTGGCAGCCATACTGGTCTCAATAGTACTAAACCCCACAAAGTTTGTCCAATAAACAGGTATATCATATTCAAGATAATTAGGGTTATTCTCCAACTTGTGTAGCTTGCTCTTATCATAAAAAGCTGCATGGTTAAAGGCAATCGTAGGGTCATCCATTACTGAAAAAGATAAATAAAGGGAGATAATTGCAACTTTCTTTAAAACATAAGCTTATTCTCTACACAGCAATGGCCCAATTACAAACAACAATATGTGAATATTTACAACTTTAAAAGTAAATGAATAAAAAACTGAGACATCCGTGAATTAAATACGCTTCGAAAGCATAAAATCTATTAAGTGTTATTGTTTTCTTTTTTTAGACCGATACAAAATAAAATTTCAACTTACTTTTTTCACAGTGATTTCCAGTAAAGCTCCCTGAACAAATACAATTAGCTGCCAACTCATTAGCACAAGTTCCAGGATAACAACGGGTACTATCAGCTCTCCAGCTACAGGTCTCTATATAAATAGTAAAACAAAACAATTGACCACACTAGTATTTCTTCTTTGATATTTAAGTATCAAGCATGAAGTATTCACTTTATCATATTATAGCAGTCTTTAACGTTGTTTTTAAAATGCTAATCAAACTTCATATTGGGTTTACCAGTCCATTTTGTCATATTTCATTTCATTATTGTCTAATTTTGTTGTTAAATTCATATTTGGAAAATAATGTTTGGCATAATCATTAATGATTTATGTTCTCAAAAGTTTTCTTCTTTAAAATGAAAGCCCAACTTTTTTTAATAACTCATTTCAATTGTAAACCAAACTCATGACAAGCATGGATAGCATGGTCTTTGACTCATGAATATTTGACAGCAAGAACGACCATCATGACCACTGCTTGTATTCGTTTTACCCTCTTGTTCTTTTATTACAAGTTCTATTGGACTGATGATAAAACAAGAATGTGTCCTCAGTACACGAATGCCCCACTCGCACTATCATTTTCCATGTTCAGTGGACCGTGAAATTGGGGTAAAAACTCTAATTTGGCATTAAAATTAGAAAGATCATATCATAGGGAACATGTGTACTAAGTTTGAAGTCGATTGGACTTCAACTTCATCAAAAACTACCTTGACCAAAAACTTTAACCTGGAGCGGGACAGAGGGACAGACGGACGAACGGACGGACGGACAAACGGACGGATGGACAAACGGACGAACGGACGCACAGACCAGAAAACATAATGCCCCTCTACTATCGTAGGTGGGGCATAAAAAAATATCAAATAAAGTTTCTATAAGGAGCCTAAAGGAGGTCATACGTTTAATACTATCTCAAATTATGATAGTATCACCACTTGCAATAATTCCAATGGAGACAAAGAAGGGACAACTAAAAGTCAGTAAAAAAGTAAAACAGTAAAAACAAGAATGTGTCCACAGTACACGGATGCCCCACTCACACTATCATTTTCTATGTTTAAAGGACTGTGAAATTGGAATAAATTCTCTAATTTGGCATTAAAATTAGAATGATCTTATCAAAGGGAACATGTATACTAAGTTTCAAGTTGATTGGACTTCTACTTTATCAAAAACTACCTTGACCAAAAACTTTAACCTGAAATTTGCACTATCATTTTCTATGTTCAGTGAACCGTAAAATTGGGGTCAAAACTCTAATTTGGCATTTAAATTAGAAAGATCATATCATAGGGCACATGTATACTAAGTTTCAAGTTGATTGGACTTCAACTTCATCAAAAACTACCTTGACCAAAAACTTTAACCTGAAGCCAAAAACTTTAACCTGAAATTTGCACGATCATTTTCTATGTTCAGTGAACCGTAAAATTGGGGTCAAAACTCTAATTTGGCATTTAAATTAGAAAGATCATATCATAGGGCACATGTATACTAAGTTTCAAGTTGATTGGACTTCAACTTCATCAAAAACTACCTTGACCAAAAACTTTAACCTGAAGCCAAAAACTTTAACCTGAAATTTGCACTATCATTTTCTATCAGTGAACCGTAAAATTGGGGTCAAAACTCTAATTTGGCATTTAAATTAGAAAGATCATATCATAAGGAACATGTGTACTAAGTTTCAAGTTGATTGGACTTCAACTTCATCAAAAACTACCTTGACCAAAAACTTTAACCTGAAGCGGGACAGACGGACGAACGAACAGACGAACGAACGAACGAACGAACGAACAGACGGACGGACGAACGGACGCACAGACCAGAAAACATAATGCCCCTCTACTATCGTAGGTGGGGCATAAAAATACTTCCTATCCATAATGCAAAGTTATCACTATAGGTCTAATGTAAGAACTTTATATACAAACTTTGACAAGAATTGGCATCATCTGTCTCTGGAGTATATAATCTCCAGTAAGGTCTGGATGATTAAGCAAAGTTATCACTATAGGTCTAATGTAAGAACTTTATATACAAACTTTGACAAGAATTGGCATCATCTATCTCTGTAGTATATAATCTCCAGTAAGGTCTGGATGATTAAGCAAAGTTATCACTATAGGTCTAATGTAAGAACTTTATATACAAACTTTGACAAGAATTGAATCATCTATCTCTGTAGTATATAATCTCCAGTAAGGTCTGGATGATTAAGCAAAGTTATCACTATAGGTCTAATGTAAGAACTTTATATACAAACTTTGACAAGAATTGGCATCATCTATCTCTGTAGTATATAATCTCCAGTAAGGTCTGGATGATTAAGCAAAGTTATCACTATAGGTCTAATGTAAGAACTTTATATACAAACTTTGACAAGAATTAGCATCATCTATCTCTGGAGTATATAATCTCCAGTAAGGTCTGGATGATTAAGCAAAGTTATCACTATAGGTGTAATATAATAAGAACTTTATATACAAACTTTGACAAAAATTAGCATCATCTATCTCTGGAGTATATGCTCTCCAGTAAGGTCTGGATGATAAAGCAAAGTTATCACTATAGGTCTAATGTAAGAACTTTATATACAAACTTTGACAACAATTGGCATCATCTATCTTTGGAGTATATGCTCTCCAGTAAGGTCTGAATGATAAAGCAAAGAAATCACTATAGGTCTAATGTAAGAACTTTATATACAAACTTTGACAAGAATTGGCATCATCTATCTCTGGAGTATATAATCTCCAGTAAGGTCTGGATGATAAAGCAAAGTTATCACTATAGGTCTAATGTAAGAACTTTATATACAAACTTTGACAAGAATTAGCATCATCTATCTCTGGAGTATATGCTCTCCAGTAAGGTCTGGACGCCACATCTCCCTCACAATACATGCATTTCTGGTCTGTGGCTGTTGAACATCGTCTGTGGTTACAGTTATTGATCTTAGAACAAACTGGAATTGACAGAAAAATAATAAATATAAGATAAGATAAGAAAACTTTATTTTGATTCGGCATAGGTACAAAATAAGCAACACAAGCTCTAAGGAGCTTTTGACCGAATATAAAAACATATAAATAACATAAAAACAGTGCATTTTGACATATAAAAACAACCTGTAATATGAAGATGTAATCTCACATACATAGCATGCAATAAAAATATGCAACAAATTTGAATGAAGTAAAAACATGCTTGACCAGAGCAACCAAAAGCACAAACATAATAAACAGCTCAAGAATTATCTGCATGCAGAACAGCGACATTCCAAACCGTTCCAGGACTGAACAAGACTTTTAAAATGTGAAAAACTGTTTTCAGTCCTGAAATGGTTTAGAAGGCTGTTCCATAAAGTAGCAGCAGCAAATTTGAACGACTTTTTACCGTAACGGGTTGACTTTACCTGTGGAATTTCAAGAATATTTACATACCTGAAAGAATATTTAGATTTTTTGACAATCACCAAATTTTGTAAGCACACAGGAGCTATGTTGTTTATAATTTTAAAAGTTTCTAGAGCCATTGTTCTTATCTGTCTGATCTGCAAGGAGGGCACCTTAGCTTTAAGTAAGAGGTCCTCGTAGGAGCTGGTAAAATCCTCATACACAAAATGGAGTGCTCTTTCTTTCTTTCTTTTTCTAGTTTTTTTTAATTTTTCTCAGTGCAAAAATGCCATGCCAAAGGGCAAAAATTAAAATTACTAAGAATAAAAGTATGAAATATAGTAAGTTTACTAAGTCTATCTAAAACTGAGCCTAAACGTTTTAAAACATTTAATTGCTGTGATGCCTTCCTACAGATTGAGCTGATATGAACATCAAAATTTAGCTGGTAGTCTATTTCAATGCCTAATAATTTTACTGTTTTTTCACAAGTGAGGTTTGAATTTTGAATATGTATAGATGGGTTCTTTTCAAAGGTCTTTTTGCCAACAGCCAAAACTTGAAATTGTCAGGATTTGCTTGCATTTTATTCACCCTGAACCACTCAATAAGTATTCTTGAATCAGATTCCAGGGTCAGTGGCGGATCCAGAACTTTTCCTAAGGGGGGGCCCGCTGACTTACCTAAGAGGGGGCCCGCTCCAGTCATGCTTCAATGATTTCCTATATAATCAACCAAATTTTTCCAACGAAAGGGGGGTCCCGGGCCCCCCAGGGCCCCCCCTGGATCCGCCTATGAGGGTTGAAATTAATAAATCGAAATCTGGAGTACAAAAAGACAAATTATTGTCATCTGCATAGTTATATAAACTACCATTTTTAACAAAATGAAAAATATCATTTATAAATATGTTAAACAACAATGGCCCTAGTATCGAACCCTGTGGTACGCCTTTATGGATGTCAGCCCAACCACTCAGAACATT
Source organism: Mytilus galloprovincialis (assembly GCF_965363235.1). NCBI lineage: Eukaryota > Metazoa > Mollusca > Bivalvia > Mytilida > Mytilidae > Mytilus > Mytilus galloprovincialis. Next base: position 28,885,185 of record NC_134844.1, read on the forward strand.
GTTGACTTTAATTTGCTGTTTACGACTTGATAAATAGGACTTTAAAAGAGCAACTGCATTGGGGGTTAAACCATATGCTGATAATTTATCTAGTATAATATTGTGAGGCAGGCAGTCAAAAGCCTTAGAAAGATCCATAAATACTGCTGCAATGTACTGGTTTTTATCAAGAGCTTCACGCCAGTCTTCTAACACTCTGAGAAGTGTGGTCTGACATCCATGTCCACGTCTAAATGCACACAAAAATGGATTAAATATTTTATCAAAATAATCAGTTAATTGAATTTCATATATTTTTTCAAAGATTTTAGAAAATATGGGTAAGACACTAACTGGTCTATAATTTGTTTTTAATAATGGGTCACTCTTTTTATGAAGGGGGGTTACTTGGGCTTCTTTAAGTTTATCGGGGAAACAATTGTTATCAATTGACAAATTTACAAGAGTTGTCAGCTGTGGTGCAAATATATGATTTACAATTTTTGACTATTTTTGCTGGAATACCATCAGCTCCTGTAGCTTTCTTTATGTTTATTTTATTCAAAATTTTTTCGACATTATCATTTGATACTTTTTTAAATTCAAAATCAAAATTATGCTTTATGTTATCCAAAATTTCTTTTATACTTGGGTGATTTGAGGGGTCGTATACAACATCTGCTCCAATTTTGTCTGCTACTGTGGAGAAAAAATTATTAAAAACATTTGAAACTTCATTTGAACAATTAACAGTTTTGTCATTTTCACATAATAAAATTTTTTGCTCTCCACAGTTCCCCTTTTTTGAGAAAAATGGTTTGACTGTTTTCCAAAAATCGCAAGATTTTGACCCACCAGAGCAGCGTTCTAAAAAGTATACCTTTTTTTATATCTAATTATGAACAAGGTGAATAAGAAAAAGAAGGAATTTATACGTAATCAAAGTGGCTTAACCTTTAATGCATAGGTTATAAATGACAAGTAGCGTTACTTTAATGCAAAGGTACCATTGAATAATAGGCTCACATGATAATATGATGCGTCCATTTTCATACAGGTGCAAATTCAGGCTGGTGACCACATGACAATATTGGGATTGAAAGATTTTGTTAAACATTTCTTAAATAAATGTAACAGGTAGGGAAAATGTTCTGTAGCTGTGGGTATAAATAGCAGAAGATACCACAGACTACCATCAAAAATACACCACAAATTCTGGGATTCAGTTAGTAAACCAACTTATTTTCGCGGATACTTTATTTCGCGTTTTACCAGTTATAACCCACTTCGCGGCAATTTAATTTCGCGATTTTGTAATTTACCGAATGTAGTTTAATAATGAAAGATCCAAGCTTTACATATTCGCGACGATTTATATTCGCGTTATTTTTCTACTCGCGAAAGTCGCGAAAATAAAACTTCGCAAAAATAAGTTGGTTTACAGTATATGTCATTAAAAAAATGAAAATATAGATCCTATGTGACACACAGGTAGTGATTTATAAACAAAGATATCTTGGTTCACACATAGATGAAATTACTTAAAACAATATTCACTGATAAATATAATTGACCAATAAGCAGTGGTGGATCAGAGGGAGGGCTTCAGGATTGGAAATCCCCCCTCCCCTTGTTCTAATATAATTCTAATATCACTGGTGGTAAGCGGATGGTCGTAACTAAAAGTTACGACCATCCGGAGATGGGAGACAACTATAGGAATAAGTTTTTCTTTTCATATTTTCGTGCAGTAAAAGGTTCATTTGAGCCAAACCGCTTGTCTCATATACACTTATCGTGAGTGCGTTGATATTAAAACCAAATTTGATAGACAAAATCATTCCAATTTTCGTAAAATAGTCATTCAAAAGTTGGAGCATGATGGTCGTAACTTTAAATGTGTGATGGTCGTAAATTCAACTATAATATTTTGGATGATGGTCGTAACTTTGAAAGATGATGGTAACTCGAGTATTTAGACACACTTTTATTAATGTATTTTAAAAGTAAGAGTAAGAAACTCAGATGTTATATATGATTTGTTACAAACAATATTATTTGTTAATATGATAATGGTATGCAGAAATTGAGCTAGAGAACACACAGTTCTGATGTATTTCAAACGCTCATCATTTAGGAGCAACAGTGAAAACTTATCAACTCGCATTAAGCCAAAAAGTATGTTAGGGTTGAGTATTAATATTTTTTTACTGTACGTTAAGGAATAAAATTATTAAATGCACGTGTGTTCCCTCATATTTTTTTTTTTATTTTTATTTCCGATTTTTTTTTTTATCTGCAATCATGTCGGCAGATGAAATTATTAAACGTACAATTCTGAACAATCATCTTTAACTTTTAATCAGCTATTGCAGTTCTTATAAACTATAGGCCTTCAAATATTCGACTTTTGGTGGTTCATGGGGACAATAAATCCACAAATACACTTCGGAGTCCTGGGTTGAGTTCAATAACGTAGCAGCTACGTATAGTGCTACGTAGATTTTGACTATTGAACGTGTAGCTATAGACTAGTTGCTACATAGATATTGATAGAAGCTACGTAGCCGCTACGATATTGAACTCAACCCAGGATTTTTTAACATGCTGTCTATTGTTTATCGATTACATAACGGTTATATATTGAGGTATATCATTAATTTTAGTTCTAAGTATTGGTATGGAATGAAAACTGAATCCATTGTGTCGCAATAAAAATTGTATTAACCTCGAAAGTATGAATATTGTTGATATATATTTTACACTGCTAGACGCGCTGACTTTAAGAGTAAAATAAAATACTAGTTTGAAGCCAAACTTAGGCTTGTAACCAGGATAATATGTCAGAGACTTAGGTAGAACTAAATGTACTGCGGCAACTATCACATACAACCCCCACGGTATGCAAATTGAACATTATGTGTATGTTATATGTTTTTATTGTATGAATGGCTACACACTACTCATGGACTTCGTAATGGACATAACTGTCCACCTTATTATCAGCTTGATTTCACCAAATAACAATATGACTTCTAAAAAATCAATGCTAAAATTAAAGCATATCTACATGTATCTATACTATTAAACGAGAAGACCTCATTTTGTGTGTCACTTCTCTTCCTTCCACAATAAATCAATGATCATGCCTCTGTGTCCTATAGGTAACATGCATAGTCGCATTTGTCATTCATTCTTATGATTATTCAGATTGAGTTATTTTGGGAGAAAAACGACAAAAAAGGAGTCCGGATATGAATCCATTATTAGACTGAATTTTAGTCATAGATAAGTCTTCCGGTTTGAAACATGCACAAATACAACCAATCGTTTGATAGATAACAAAAATGAAAAATAAATAAGCCAATCAGAGCGCTCTCAATATCATGGTGTTTAAATCGCAAGAACCACAACTATTATACCTCCTTATAGAGGACACTTATTTTTCGCGTTTATCTACATGGAAACTACGATTATACTACTTCAATATATAAAGAGGCTCTCTGTATTCTGTCTACTGTTTTCTTTGAAATGTTAACGTTTACTATCTAAGGGGTCATACCAGTTGCATATATATTAAAATAAGTAAAACATGTGACACAAGTACAACCAATCGTATGATAGATAACAAAAATGAAAAATAAATAAGCCATTCCGAGCGTTTTCCATATCATGGTGTTTACGGATCGCAAGAACCACAATTATTATAACTCCTTAGAGAGAATTATTTTCGGCGTTTTTCTACATGTAAACTACGATTATACTACTTTAATATATAGCTAGAGACTCTCTGTATTCTGTCAGGGACTTTCTATGTTAGTATAGAAAGTCCCTGATTCTGTCGACTGTTTTCTTTGAAATGTTTACTATTTAAGGGGTCATATCACTTGCATTTATATTAATAAAACATGCTCAACTTCATCTAAAACTACCTCGACCAAAAACTTTAACCTGAAGCAGGACATACAGACGGACGGACGGACGACCGACCGAACGAACGCACGGATGCACAGACTAGAAAACATAATGCCCATAAATGGGGCATAAAAATTTATGGTTGAAAGGGAAAATAGTGATTTGGCAAAAATGAAAGTAAGGTAGAAATAAGAGGGAGGCAGGACCTTTTTCGGGGCGTCGGGGTCGGGTGTTTTTAAGCTCGGGATTTGGGGATTCAATTTGATCCTTACGGAATCCAGGAATATGTTTTTCGATTTGGGATTTCGGGATATGAATTTCTTTAAATTCTGCATCTCGGGATTTCATGATTTTAAGCCCGGGATTTCGAGATCAGGACCCCACCGACCACCCCTCAAATTAGCCCAAGTCGGTCTTAGTCATTTATACATGATTCATATCCTACCATTGGTATGTTAATAAGGCTTTCAAAAGAAAAGGCACTGATGGATTGTCCTAGAAGCATGTATTATTAGGCTAACTAGAACACACCCGCGAAATCGCGGGCATATACAGTTTGTAGACTGTTGTAGGATGATTTTTTGTAAAAGATATTATGTATGGAGAATTTCATAAAAGGTATCAAAAGCCCTCTCCCTTTTTCCAAAGTCCGATATTTGTTTCCTTTCTGTTAAATTCAATTATTTTCGTGTGTCTGGCCTCAGACCACAATTGTTCTTCTCCTTTGCTACAATGCTTCTTTTGATAAAAGTCAAATCAAATTAACAATTTGCACCGTTTCAAACATGCAATAAATGTAACTGCTTATATATAGACCATTATTAGTCTAATAAAATATGCTTCTAGGACAATCCATCAGTGTTTTCTTTTTCTTTTGAGAGCCTTATTAACATGCCAATGGTAGGATATGAATCATGTATAAATGACTAAGGCTAATTTGAGGCGTGGTCGGACGGGTCCTAATCCCGAAATCCCGGGCTTAAAACCATGAAATCCCGAGATGCAGAATTTAAAGAAATGCATGTCCCGAAATCCCGAAATCGAAAAATATATTCCCGGATCCCGTAAGGATCAATCCCCAAATCCCGAGCTTAAAAACACCCGATCCCGACGCCCCGAAAAAGGTCCTGCCTACTTCTAATCTCTACCTTACTTTCATTTTTGCCAAATCACTATTTTCCCTTTCAACAATAACTTGTTATGTCCCATTTATGGGCATTATGTTTTCTAGTCTGTACATCCGTTCGTTCGTTCGTCCGTCCGTGTCTGTCCCGCTTCAGGTTAAAGTTTTTGGTCGTGGTAGTTTTAGATGAAGTTGAGCATGTTTTACTTATTTTAATATACATGCAAGTACCCCTTAAATAGTAAAAATTTCAAAGAAAACAGTAGACAGAATCAGGGACGACTTTCTATACTAACATACTAACATAGAAAGTCCCTGACAGAATACAGACAGTCTCTATATATTAAAGTAGTATAATCGTAGTTTACATGTAGATAAACGCGAAAAATAATTGTCTTCTCTAAGAAGGTATAATAGTTGTGGTTCTTGCGATCTAAACACCATGATATGAAACTCGAAAAATAATTGTCCTCTCTAATGAGATATAATAGTTGTAATTCTTGCGATCTAAACACCATGATATTTAGAACACTCTGAATGGCTTATTTTTTTCCATTTTTGTTATCCATCATACGATTGGTTGTACTTGTGTCAAATGTTTTACTTATTTTAATATATATACAACTGGTATGACCCCTTAAATAGTAAACATTTCAAAGAAAACAGTAGACAGAATACAGAGAGTCTCTATATATTAAAGTAGTATAATCGTAGTTTACATGTAGATAAACGCGAAAAATAATTGTCCTCTATAAGGAGGTATAATAGTTGTGGTTCTTGCGATCTAAACACCATGATATGGAGAACGCTCTGATTGGCTTATTTATTTTTCATTTTTGTTATCTATCATACGATTAGTTGTATTTGTGCATCTTTAAAACCGGAAGTCTTATCTATGACTAAAAGTCAGTCCGATGACGGAATCATATCCGGACTCCTTTTTTGTCGTTTTTCTCACAAAATAACTCAATCTGAATAATCATAAGAATGGATGACAAATGCGACTATGCATGTTACCTATAGGACACAGAGGCATGATGATTAATTTATTGTGGAAGGAAGAGAAGCGACACCCAAAATGAGGTCTTCTCGTTTAATAGTATAGATAATGGTCTATATATAAGCAGTTACATTTATTTCATGTTTGAAACGGTGCAAATTTTTTATTTGATTTGACTTTTACCAAAAGAAGCATTGTAGCAAAGGAGAAGAACAATTGTGGTCTGAGGCCAGAAACACGAAAATAATTGAATTTAACAGAAAGGAAACAAATATCGGACTTTGGAAAAAGGGAGAGGGCTTTTGATACCTTTTATGAAATTCTCCATACATAATATCTTTTACAAAAAATCATCCTACAACAGTTCTCTAGCTGTATATGCCTGCGATTTCGCGGGTGCGTTCTAGTGTTCTTTAACTCAGGTACGGACCTGCGAATTCGCGGGAATGGTCTTGTCTAGATACCGACCTTCATAACCTATCAATATTAACTTTTAGATTATTTTGACTCCTTACTAATGCTCTTTCGACCTAATTTAAAAAAAAAAAAAAAAAATTAAACTAGTTACTGTAGATACATCCTCAAAAAGTTTTTACAATTGTTATATTAAAATTTTGAAAATTTGCATAGAGTTATGTCCTTTTATTTAGTTCATTTGTGAAATTCTAAATTTATTATCAAGTGAGACTTGCTATTTTATTGTGTAAATTCTGTAGCACTTTGATTACTGATTTCAAGAAATAAACATCTATATTTACTAGAACTTTCTCTTGTTTTACACCAGGCGCTAAAAGTCATCAGACGCAGCACAGAAAGTCAGTACGACACAATGTTTATCTTTAACAAAGATGCAAAATCTAAAGAAGAAAAAAAACCAGGATACTGTTTTATTAAAAATGCCTTTCCTTAAAATCATTTATTTTATAATTAAAAATGATTTGATACATTTCATGCTTTTTATTTCTAACTAAGAATTATCATAACCAAGGCTGTGTTTCTTGTTTTAAAATGAATTCTCCACTTTTGAGAAATTTACATTGTTAATGAATTTAATCGCTTACATTAATTCAACTATTTGCCTCTGGTTAGTTTTATTTATTATATTTTCAGTATATAACTGTCATTTCAGTTTGTATTGTTTCATTCGATTCGTTCCAATTTTCTTCCGTTTCGCACTTTACAGGTACCCCGCTCTTCACTCCTTTAGATTTTATCATTGTCGAAAACAACTTCACAATATATAATATAATAATATTCATATAATAAAAGACACGTTTAAAACTCTTGACTTGCCTTGTCCGGTACAAAACATTTTAAAAATTTGGAATTTTAAACCAATTTGAAACTTTAATCAAAATTCCCCCAAACTAATATTTGAAAACTTTTTTTAAAATTTTAATTGATAAGTGTTACACGGATTGAAATTGTTTTATTTTACGTTGTATGTAAAAATTAAAAAAAAAAATCTTCAGAAATACATCATATAATATATGTATACAATAAAAGACACGTTTAAAACTCTTGACTTGCCTTATTCGGTCTAATTTAAAACAGAGTTACGACCATCACAAATTTTCGTTACGACCATCCTCAACATTTTTGTTTTTTTAGTTACGACCATCATGCTCGAATTTTTGAATGACTATTTTACGAAAATTGGAATGTTTTAATGCATCAAATTTGGTTTCAATATCACCGAACCACCGAATAGTATGTATGAGACAAGCGGTTTGACTCAAATGAACCTTTTACTGCACGAAAATCGAAAAAGAAAAACTTATCCCTAGAGTTGTCTCCAATCTCCGGATGGTCGTAACTTTTAGTTACGACCATCCGCTTACCACCAGTGTAATATGAGTTAAGAAATACCTACTTCTACATTTAGGGCCATCAGAGTAAAACCCATCATTACAGTTAATGCAGGAGTTTGGACCAGTACAGCTTCCTCCACTTGACCTCTGTGGTGAACTTTGACTTCTAGTTATTATTTGGTCATCAGGATAATAGATATTACAAGCTCCATTGAAATTAGTTTTTCCATCACATATTGCTAAAAATATATAAATTCCAACAAAAAATTTCAATCTTTGTATTAAACAAAAATTATACAAATGTACACATCACTGTTTAATATTATGAAATGACAAAGAATTTTAAAACAATACCAATACTAGGTCTGAAACTGTGTTGCTGTCGAATTATTAACTTGAAAGCCAATAAGATATTTTGTTTTTTTATCTTGAATTCAGCAGACGGTCCGAGACCACAATTGTCGTCCCTTGATTTTCGTTGTTCACAAATATAGTCCCTAGTGTTGACAGTAGGTTACTTGCCATTAATTTTTATACCCCTTCCAATTTATTTCTCCATGTTTAATGCCTCAAATTGCAAGAAGGGGGGTGAAATTACACTTTAAAAAAATTTGTGTCCCAAATTTTTAAGGAAAGTAGTGATTTGGTCCAGCTGAAAAAGGTGAAAAATTAGTACTTCGCGAGCTGTCAAAAGATTTCAAGAAGCCCTTAACATAAAATTGTCCATATTTTGAGTTTGAGTCGATGAAGTTTTCTATAATTTTGATATAATTTGTCCCAAAAGTAGTACAACACACTGTAAAAATTTCATTGAGAAAGCGCAGGTGGGATGTTTTTTATTTTCATTTATGTTCTAAAAGAAATGCACTACGAAATAACTGTGGTCTCGGACCAGACTGTTAATGGCAAAACATTATTTCAATATTCCCCTTTTATAAATGTTTGAAACCAAAAAAAAAGAAATCCTATTTACTAAATTGCAGTTAATGCCCCTTTAAGGAATTAAAATCATTAAATATAACACAATATTTCAAAGGAATGTAATTCAAAAGTTCTTTACGAAGAAGAAAATGTAATGAATCAAAAGTTTCCTATATTTTTCATCCTAATTCTGTCCTTATTTGTTCAATTTTGAAGTGTATATTACATGTATTATGATTCTTTTAAAGTCATTTCATATTACATAATGTAAAATGACACAGTAAATGAACTTTCTATAGTTTATTCAATTAACATAATTAAAAATTATACTTTAGAAATAACAAGCCTTTAAAAGTTTTTGAATTGTAAATTTTCCACTCAACTTGCTACTTTCTTGTTATAAATTTGTCTGCTTATCACTTTTTCTTTTCTTATCAAGCAAAATAAGTGAACTATTATGTATACTTTGTTAATGACAATGCTTTTTATGCATATCTTTTTTATTTGTAATTTAATATCATCATTATTAACTATTCATGTCAAATATAAAAACTATAAATCATAATTTGATAGTTTTCAAATATTTGGTTCAATGTATTGGTGTGTTTTACCCATTTTGATTGTTCTAAGTTTATAGGAAAATCTTAACTTTGCAAGAAGAATATGTGAAAGCATTTTTCCTGCGTCATTCAATGAAATAAAATAAGAAAGTTTTCATTTGATACAGATGCCCTTGCTTGTAAATATACACAGCAATGCACTTATATTCAAACATATTGAACTATATGTTTTGTTTTCTTTGAAAAGTAATGACATTTATTTCTGTGTTTTGTCATTATATATTTTGTGTGTGTGTGTTTGTTTGCTCACATTGTTCAATAACAATTTTAATTAAAATATAGATCTCTACCCTTGAAAAACAATTTTTGCCCACTTTGAATTTTTCTTGCAGACAATATTCTTATTGATAGAGAGAAAATTTAAACGGCAATAATTTAAATGTTCTTCAAAATAACATTTGTTGCCATTCAAAATGTCTCTTTATCTATTCCAGATTCTGCAAAAATACTAAAAAATGATTAACATCAACATGCACAAGCAAGAATTCCCATAAGGGCTGACTGACTATTTCAGCCATTTTGACTTATTTGTAGTTTTAACTTTGCCAAAGAAAAACTGCCTCTTGAAGTTTCTTTCTATCGATTATAGTTCATATAAAATTAACACAAAACAAGATGAAAATTATCTTTCAAGACTAAATAAGGGAACATACTAAAAGGGAGAGCAGACCCCATTCTCCCCTCATCAGGTCCAAAGTAATATATGAGAATTGCCAATGTTTTGAACCACTGACAATCTTAATTAAACAAAATCAAACTAAAAGGCTGTTAGTTTTCTTGTTTGAATTGTTTTACATTTGTCATTTCTGGGTCTGTTATAGCTAATCATGCGGTATGGGCTGTGTTCATTGTTAAAGGCCATACAGTGACCTATAGTTGTTAACTTCTGTGTCATTTGAAATCTTGTGAAGAAATGTCTGATTGGCAATCATACCACATCTTCTTATTAAAGGTATACTAGATAACTACTTTGCTCATGTTTAACAGATGCATAGCTAGATGGACTAACAAAAACCCTCATCTTCTCCTTTAAAAAAAACCTCCAAAAGCAGGGGAAAAAACAAAATCAAACTAGGAATGATCGTCCAGTGAAAAAAATCATATATATAAAAAAAACCTACCATAGCTGCAGTCTTTATCAGAGAAAGATTTGTAAATCCATCCATCATCACAAACTAGCTTAGAATGATGCACAGTTCTGAAAGAAATAATATCATCACAAATTAGCTCAGAATGATGCAGAGGTCTGAAAGAAATAATATCATCACAAATTAGCTCAGAATGATGCAGAGGTCTGAAAGAAATAATATCATCACAAATTAGCTCAGAATGATGCACAGTTCTGAAAGAAGACAATATCATCACAAATTAGCTCAGAATGATGCAGAGGTCTGAAAGAAATAATATCATCACAAATTAGCTAAGAATGATGCACAGTTCTGAAAGAAGACAATATCATCACAAATTAGCTCAGAATGATGCACAGTTCTGAAAGAAATAATATCATCACAAATTAGCTAAGAATGATGCACAGTTCTGAAAGAAGACAATATCATCACAAATTAGCTAAGAATGATGCACAGTTCTGAAAGAAATAATATCATCACAAATTAGCTCAGAATGATGCAGAGGTCTGAAAGAAATAATATCATCACAAATTAGCTCAGAATGATGCACAGTTCTGAAAGAAAATTATCAGGAAATAAAATAAGTTACTCCTTATTATAACAGCTTCTATGTGGGTGGTGGCAATGGCAGTGGTGGTTGCAGTGGCAGTGTTGGTGGCAGTGGTAGTGGTGGTGGCAGAGTGGTCTAAGTAGTCCCACAACTGTATCACTACCCAGTGTCAACCCTGATGTTGTGAGTTGAATCCCCCACATGGCAGATTAGCTCAACTCTAAACTTAATTCATTAGAAGTTTCAGTTTTCCTGCTTGAAGATCGGTTGTTCTCTCCGATAAAAACTTACCACCTCAAAATAGCACAATAAAAATTAAAAAATATCAACAGCTTCTCTCATTTATGATTAAAATCTATATTAATCAACATGTTTTTGATAAAAATATCTAAAGCCAATCATTTTGCTAGATATTAACATTACTAAATCAAAGTACTGAAGTACTAAACATCGATAGACCGCAAGTTCTGGTGGATGGTCACAGTCACTTGTCTCAGAAAAAACAGTGCTAGATAGCATCTCTGGAAAGTTTGCAACTGTAGATGTGTATTATTATGAATAGGTGATATAGATGTGTATTATTTCAAATAGGTTATAGATGTGTATTATTTCAAATAGAATATAGACGTGTATTATGTTAATTTCTTTATGTGCCCATGCCATGTTAGGGACCTGTGATTTTAGTTAAAAAAAATATTGATGTAGGTCCTTCATATTTGTTTTTAGTAAATTGTTTTGTTACTGATTAACCTGACGACAGAAATAACCAGGTGCTCTGCAGGGCGCAGCTTTTTGCGACTGCAGAGGTTTAACCCTGAACAGTTGGGGCAAGTATGGACAAAATGATGGACACAGCATTCAAGCTTGATACAGCTCTGAATTTGGATTGTGATCAAAATTTTGACATAATATGGGTTTCTTACACAAAACAAATGTCAAGATCTTACAAATCTATTGTACAATATTGTGCAATTAAAGATTTTTAAAAATTTGAAATTTGAGAAATTTGGAAAAAAAATTGAAAACAACTACCATCCCCCTTTTTTTGGCAGTTAGTCCAAAACCTGACATTTCTTTATACATAATTTACATTAGTGTAAGGGAGGTAAATACAAACATACCCAACATTGTATGTTAAATGTTTTTGAATTACCTCCCTTACACTGCTTTTAAATTGTCTTAATTGTCCATTGACCAGAAAAACCTATTGCCCCTAATTCCAAAACATTTTGAGCCATAACCCCTAAAGTCAATACTAACTATCCCTTAATGGTATGGAAACTCATGGTATAATTTCAGAGAGATTCATACACTTAAACACAAGTTATTGTTTGAAAACAACAAAAATGCTTATTTTGGTCCCCCTTTTTGGTCCCTTATTCCTAAACTATTGGAACCATAACCCCAAAGTCAATACTAACTATTCCCTAATGGTATGGCAACTCATTGTATAATTTCAGAGAGATTCATACACTTAAACACAAGTTATTGTTTAAAAACAACAAAAATGCTTATTTTGGGCCCCCTTTTTGGCCCCTAATTCCAAAACTATTGGGACAATAACCCCCAAAATCAATCCCAACCTTCCTTTAATGGTATTGAACCTTCTGGTAAAAATTTATAAAGATCCATTAACTAAAACTAAAGTTATTGTCCGGAAACTAAATGTGTCTTCGGATGAGGACGACTGCATGATAGCATTATACGATGCAAAAAAATTTTGCGGCCGTATAAAAAGTTTATATACACTAGATTCATAGAGGTTCTTATAACCCTGTAACACATTTAGTTGCTGCTGTGAAATTTAGCATTGAGACAATAACATTTGAGATTTTTGGTTTTCAGTCATTCATTTGATATTCTAGTAATCATTGCCTCTGTCATAGAATGACACATTGTTATTCATAGGTCAATCTTAAAGAATCATACTGCCCCAGGAATAAAGTGTGAGGATAAAAAGTTCTGGATCCGCCGTCGCATTGTTAAGCACTTGAAGAAAGTCATTTTACAAGTACATGGACAAATGTCATTTAAGGAGGCTCAAGGGTATAAAAATTTCAGAAAAAAATTAAACATTTGTTTTTCATTACAAATTTTATTTATTACCTTTTGTAGTTGTTACTTTATCATATGGCACAAAAAACATTCAAAACAATTAATTCGTGTTGGCCCCAGATGACTTTTAAAATGTAAACATCATTGAAAAAGTTCCAAATTATCTCCCTTTGGTGGAAAAATGCCATTTTTTGGCTTTAAAATTGAAATATCTCTTTTAACTCATCGGTGACCTATATTTTTTAATATAATTTCGATATATGCTGTACTTAAACTAAATTATTGTAAAATTTGAGCGATTTCTGTAATAAATTTCTTTTTTTATTTCGATATTACCTTTTTTTCTCCTATTAGGTCAACAGAAAAAAAAAATTTGAAGGCAAATTGTGAGCGCAAATGAACGGTGACCCCATTTTTTTATTTTATTTTTCTATTAACTATAAGATAAAGTTCCTTTATAGAAAAATATAGAGAAATCCTATATAAATGATTTAGACCCGTGAACCCCCTTAATCATGTAAATAGTTTGATTAGCACTTAATTGTCTTGATACAATGAGCTATTGAAGATGTAGAAGCTGACTCGATGGCTTTTAATACAAGCCTTATCCTTGTAACAATTTGTGTACAAATGTAGTTGTTAATTGTAACACTGAGAAGGCTGTGATACAAATTGTTATTGAGTCAATGTTTTTCTGCTGTTAGTTTGATCCACTTGAGCATGCTGAATGAGTGAAGGTTCTTATATCCACAAACAGCTAGAATTTAAACAACGGAATTAAAATTTAACAAATGTTTTTGGCATCTTTCTTTTTACAGGTATGAATTGCCGTTCTAGATCGGCGCACTCCTACATACTCGTGATAGTAGGATGGCTAATGCGCTATTTACAAATATACACCCGCACCCACTAAAAACTCATATTAACACACAAAGGAATGTGCCACTAATCCACCAATTCATGCATACATATATAACGGTAATGGTAAAAGCGTGCAGCACAAATACTGTGTTGTTATTTACGTATTATATTCATCGTGCATTACAGTGAAGTTACCATTAAGACGGATGTGATCATCTTCACTGCTCCATGCTTAACATACTAGTTGCTAATTTATGCTAGGGTGTGGGAATATATACATAAGCTTTATAGCAGTCTATAGCTATATACAGGTTTTAAAGCACTAGATTTACTGTCTTTAACCCTTTAACCCCCAATCCCGCCTGTAGGCGTGATGGCGACAACCATTCTTTGATGGCCCGTATGACCCTCCATACTTTTTTTGAACTGCCCCAGCTGAACTGTCATGATAGCAGGGACTTCAACCAAGCAGTTCATGGTCCATGAACTCTTCTCAGATGTCTGTTCATGAAAATATGGCACTTTGAAAGCCGTTTTTGAAAGAGTTCAAAATCAGAAAAACATGAAAAGTAGCCAAAATCAGGTGGGGTGGGCATCTTTTGATGGCCACTACGTAACTGGAAGTGACTGTTGGTAAAAATTATTATCATATATGCATGCATAGGTGGTATAGGAACACAACGAGGTATAATATGGCCAATAGGAATCTAGTCTGTAAAATCTAGGTCACCGTTTTGTCAAAAATCCATAAAAACGGAAATTTAGGCAGACCTGACTTGACAATAATAATTCCCAAGCAAGACGCTGAAGTCCAATATACTCCCAGCAAGCAAGTGAATGGACTACTGTAACTATAGGGTAATACTTGAATGACAAAAAAACACAGTCGTGTCAGTGTTCACCTCTCAAGGTCGTTTTGAAATCGGAAAATAGACGATAAATTACCATTTTTCACTGGGGGTGGGTTGAAACCCACGAGAAAATAGTCCACCTCCCATCCCACCCCCCACCCATGCCATCCGCCCCCAAATCCCAATAAGTAGTTTAATAGATGAGCATCAGTTACAGCATCAGGAGTTTGCTTATTTGCATATAATTTGCATATGTTTGCAAATTTTCGAAAATGCCTGATTTTCCAAAAATGTCTTGGGGGCGAATGAGTTAAATATATTCTAAACATACTGTTAATATTTGATATATACTAGAACACACCCGTAATATCGCGGGTCTGTGGTTGAATTAAAGAATATAACTATGCGTAAGCCTTATTTTAGTATTGGTATTGTCATCTGATAAAGTCATGCCGATTATAAGATGCACAGTTTTCTCTGCTTTCAACATCTTTCTGTATGAAACCTGTCGACCTGGAACTTATCAATTATTGGTATTATTAATTTTATTTGGAAAACAAAAGTCCCTGGAAAGGAGTTTTTTTTTTTAATCAACAGCATTGTCCTTAATGAGTTATAATTAAAGTTGAATTCTTTGATTCGCTGTTTTACGTCATTCCAGCTTACAAATTGAAAACTGTACATGCTGTACCTATACGCCTTATTTTAAGTCCAGAATTCATATTGTCATCTTAAAAAGTTATACTGATTAAAATACTACAATCGGGAACAACATGACAATGATTGAATTTAGCAGTGTCAACCCTGTGATTACGACCCGTGTATATAGCAAAATCCTAAATACAGCGTTTGGTGGTGCGCCTGTCAGATGCGGAACGTACAGATAAGGTAATAGGTAACAGGTGAATATACTATTGGTATCGGTATCGGATTCGACCCGGAACTTCTTAATTATTGGCAATATTAGTGGGAAACAAAGGGGTCTGGAGTGGTGTAATTTTTAATCAACAGCATTGTACTATATTAGTTAGATATAAAGTTGAATTCTTTGATTCATCGTTTTTACGTGATGACGGCTGATAAATTGGACCTCGTAATTTTAGTATTATAGATATGCATTCATCTACAGAATATGCAGATATTTTTTAAATTTAGGTTCACTAAAGCATTATGCAGTAAATATGTAGGAAACTAGAATGATTATGTTAAAGCACTATGTTGTAAAATGGACAAATTAACAATACATGTAGGTAATTATCCAAGAGGAATGTTGTTTTGAAAAAAAGAATGCACTTTTCTATCAAATTCAAAGTCCATGAACTCATAGGCAGATCCAGGGGGGGGGGGTGCCTGGGCCCCCCTTTTGTGGGAAAAATTTGGTTGATTATATAGGGAATCACTGAAGCATGACTGGAGCGCCCCCCCCCCCCCCCCTTTTAGGTCAGTCAGCAGGCCCCCCTTAGGAAAAGTTCTGGATCCGCCACTGGAACTAAAACTACATTGACAACTGTACCTCGGAAATATAATTTAGGCAAATAGAAAATTTTTTAAACAATCATGTCTGTGGTTGATAAACGATGGAATGTTTGTGTGTCGTGCATACCAATATAGTAAATATTGTCTGTGCCATTTTGTGAACTGACTTGTTACTGTTTGCAAGTGTGATCGAGGAGTGTAGGGGAAGGAAACTCATCATTTGTGTTTATTCTTATCTAAAATAGCTATACATGTAATACAAAAAAAACACGACTGCCTTGATTTGGGAACAGCATTGGCGGATCCAGGGGGGGCAGGGGTTGGAACCCCCTTTTTTATGGTCGATCAATGCATTTGAATAGGTACATATAGTTGGAAACCCCCCTTTTTTAAATGGCTGGATCCGCCCCTGGAACAGTATACTAGTATCTAACAAAATATATATATGTTCCTGCCTTGATATTCAATAAATTTTCGGGTAAAAAGGGTCAAGGTCGCTGGCTAGACTTCCTGATCTTTTAATCTTCATGATTATAGATACAAACCCATTGGCGGATCCAGGGGGGGGGGGGGGGGGGGGTTCTGGGGTTGGAACCACCCCTTTTTTTGGCCAATCAATGCATTTGAATGGGGACATATAGTTGGACCCCCACCCCCCTTGTCCTGGGTTGGGACCCCCCCTTTTTTTTAAATGGCTGGATCCACCCCTGAAACCCGGGGGCTACTGACTATCCTTTAATGTATAACTGTGCCGACAGCACTTGCCTAATCATACCCTGTTCTAACCAGAAAACATTGAAAAACATACCCTGTTCTAAACAGAAATATTGAAAAACATACCCTGTTCTAGACCCGCTCAGAAAATGTATACCCTGTTCTAGACACGTTTTTAACTACAATTGACCAAGGATTAAGAATAAAGCAAAACAAAAGATTTCGATCAACTCTTTTTTCTCCTATAAATAGTTAAAAAGTGATCCTGTTCTAGACAAATACTTTCAGTTTTTAAAAAAAAAAGACCATGTTTTTACCAGCAGGGCACGAAAAAGCGACCCTGCAATTTCTAACCAGCACGACATGAAAAAGGGACCTTGTTCTATTAAACCAGCAGGGCATAAAAAAGGGACCCTGTTTTGCAGCACACTCATACCACTAAAAATATAGGAAGTACACCCCCGGGATACAAATGACATCAAGAGAAATTCAGATATATATATACCTGTACATGCTAATCTAGGTGTCAGACCAATAATTCACACTCTCCGGTTTACAATGGTGTACCATTACACCACTGTCCCCTGTAAGGGGAGGGTTGGGATCTCGCTATCATGTTTAATCCCGTCACATTCTGTTTGTGTCTGGAGCCTGTAATTCAGTGGTTGTGCTGTGTTACATATTTGCTTCATTATTTTGTATGATAAATTATGTTTTTACATGATATACTAGGTCGTTAATTTTCTCATTCGAATTGTTTTACATTTGGCAGTTCGGGGCCTTTTGCAGCTGACTATGCGGTAGTTTTTAGTTTTTAAGAGCTATTGCCCGAGAACACTTTGTCCATAGCAAGCTTTTTTCAAACACGTGTCAGAACGCAGTTCTGATTTTAATTGAAATATGTTTCCCAATATTCTCGTTGTCATATCCTAAAATAAGAGGTCTATATTTTCGTTTTTATATCCTAAAATTAGAGGTCTTTACTGAAAATCAAATAATCAAGCTGCGATTATACTAGAATTTGGAAATAGTTATTCTTTTCTTCATTTCTTCGTATAAGCTTCCTCTTGTCATACATATTATATCTTCTACTTTTCAACTTATAATAATTATGTATATCTTATATTTACCTATATTTGGTACATCTACCCCAACTCCAAAAACTACACTTCACATAGGTCTTTCGTTCTGAAGTCCAAGTAATCTTTTTTACGTGATTTCTTAAAATAAAAAGAAAAACATTTGTGCATGCTCTTCTTCATGAAATACCGATATTTTTTAAGAGACTAAACAAAGTTGGACTGTTTAATAAATAACAAATATAGCTGAGAGGAGGATAGAGCAAATTGTTACCCCGAGAAAACATTGTAAACCGAGGCGAAGCCAAAGTTGACAATAGTTCAAAGAAATTTCGAGAAATAAAAATCAGTCAATTTATTATACAGAATGTTCTGTTTTTTTATCTTCTGTTATTAAATAAACAGAAACAATGGGATCACCAATCTCCTTGGCTTAAACAAAGTAAAATAAAAATAAAAAATATGCATGTCTATTCAGTTATAAATAAAAACAAACACAACTATAAATGTATAAAATGAACCTACCCTCCTTCGCGTAGCCACCAAAGATTAGCCAAAGAAAAATCCACTAAAATAAGAAAACAAATTAAACTAACAGAAATTAGTTTCTTATCCATTTCTTAACTTAAACGCATACTAAAGAAGCGTATGACCAATATAAGCCCCCATTATTAAATCGAGTATTTTTAAAAGAATCCGCTTTAAACCCGTTCAACGAAAGTTAACCTAAATTAAAAATTGTTCTCAAATTTCAGATGAAGACATTTTTAATTGTTCTATGAAGTAACTGTTCGGTAATTTAATTAATTAATTACTGTCTTATTAGTTCAACCATTCGCTTATTACAATTGATCTAATGCATTTCAAAGAAAATATATATGCAACAAAATTAATTTCTATGTAGAGAAAGTCTACCTTTTGTTTTAACTGCCGTGACGTGATCGCATTGGTATTGGTTTATTTTTATGCTTGTCATATCATAATATATATATCTTCCAGGAATGTTTTATTTTTTTTAATTTTTGTATTGTTCTTGCAAATTTCAAATTATAATTTTTGAGCCGTTCCATTATTCATGTAATTCTACAATTATGCACTTTAAGAAAAAAAAAGAAGTCGTATAACATGTTTATATCTTATAACTCCATCTGTAATTTTGTCATATTTTTATTAATTTTTGCAAGACTTTTATAGTATGAAATTCAAAACAGTGTGGCTGTGGCCATTGATTGACACGTTAAATTCATCCATTGACTGGGACAATTTACGTGAACGTTTGTCTGTAACGACCACTGTTCACGACGTACCTACGATAGACATTTAAACTGTGGGGTCACCAAAGGTTTCTTAACGCCTTTAATTATAAAGTAATTCGAAAAAATAATCAGGAATAACCTTTATGTTTTGATTTATATAATTGGTATAAATCAAAACATCGTGTTATTTCTGATTAATTTTTTCGAATTACTTTATTGAGGTGTTGAGAACCTTTGGTGACCCCATAGTTAAAGTGTCTTTAAAAAGTACATAGTGATCAGTGGTCGTTACACATAAACGTTCACCTAAATTGTCCCAGTCAATGGATGAATTTAATGTGTCAATCAATGACCACAGCCACACTGTTTTAAATTTCATTCTATTAATTTGGCATGTCTGTATAGTTTTCCAATCAGTTGATCGTTTTTTCATTCAATTATCGCTTGATTTCAATTTCTCATCATTGCCAAATTCAATAATGATGATATTAACTTTACTTTCTTTTCTCTGATTTTGTTATATTGGCATAACTAACAAAAAGCGACCAATCATGATGACGCCACAAAGACACTCTTATTGTAGATTTTTGAAAAATAAAACTAATAATGATTCCTTTTTTTTGTCACCAAAAAACCATAAAGGGAACTGATTTTACCACCATATTTCGTTCGATACGTCGACAGTAAAGAACTTTAATATCTCGCTTTTTTGTCTGCATACCAACCGATTATAAGTAAAATTCATATTTCATGTAAATGTTTGCCATTTTTATATCTGAATGCCTGGGGTTGAAGTCATAAAACTTTGCACAGTTCTGGAAGCACATAAATCATGCTCGAAAAATGAAATCCAGCATTTTGATTGGTTGATTTTCGAGTACGAGTACAAAAAAACTGACTCGAAAGTTTTATGACAGAAAGGCCAGGGCTGCACAGTAGCCTGGTAAAAACAGAACTTCAATTGACATTTATACCTGTTCAAATTCATGGCTGTATATGTCTGCTTATCCACTTGGCCTATACTCCGAAAACTATTTCAAGTTTTCACAATATAAATAAGAAGATATTGTATGAATTCCAATCCATAATAAGACAACTCATTATCCATGACACAATGTATAAAAAGTTGAAACAACTATAGTTCAAGTTGGATCCTTGGCTCACACCTAACAACAAGCTGTAATGAGACCGAGAATGACTGGTGTAAAACAATTCAAAAAGGTAAACCAACGGTCTAATCTATATATATATAAAAAAAAAACTCGAAACGAGAAACACCCATGAATCACATCTACAAACAACAACCACTATGTAATTGGCTCATGACTTCAAACAGGAGCCAACACATGCAGTTGGTTCAACTATTTTAATAGGTACCAGCCTTCGTCCTAACCTGAGCCTGTTGTGTTACATTACAACATAAAAAGACACACTATATAAAATATCAATTGAAGTGACTTATTCGATCAAAATAGACACTTCTAATACGTTCAGGTATTTCACATCCAATTTTTTATGGAAATATTGTTTATAAAGCACAAAGGTGTCAGTATTCACCTCAGAAACTTACAAAACCTTTGAATAGACTTATTAAGAAGGGATATAATTACGATACTGTTGTCAAGTCATTAGAGATTGCATATTTTGGCGTTAATATTGAGTCACTGATAAGGTCTTTGTATCGGAACTAAACACATTTATTCTAAAAATAGTTGTTGGCATGACACGGGTTATGTTCTTCTCATATATGTTATGATGGTATGATACTAAACCCCTAACGGGAAGGATTGTGCCTGATGTTCATATGATGAAATCATAATCTTTCAGTCAGTTTAATTGAAGTCTGGAGCTGGCATGTCAGTTAACTGCTAGTAGTCTGTTGTTATTTATGTATTATTGTCATTTTGTTTATTTTCTTTGGTTACATCTTCTGACATCAGACTCGGACTTCGCTTGAACTGAATTTTAATGTACGTATTGTTATGCGTTTACTTTTCTACATTGGTTAGAGGTAAAGGGGGAGGGTTGAGATCTCACAAACATGTTTAACCCCGCCGCATTTTTGCGCCTGTCCCAAGTCAGGAGCCTCTGGCCTTTGTTAGTCTTGTATTATTTTAATTTTAGTTTCTTGTGTACAATTTGGAAATTAGTATGGCGTTCATTATCACTGGACTAGTATATATTTGTTTAGGGGCCAGCTGAAGGACGCCTCCGGGTGCGGGAATTTCTCGCTACATTGAAGACCTGTTGGTGACCCTCTGCTGTTGTTTTTTATTTGGTCGGGTTGTTGTCTCTTTGACACATTCCCCATTTCCATTCTCAATTTTATTAAAACAAAAACAAGTAAGCAAACACTGAACGAATGATCTATGACACAATATAAATGCAATATCGAAACGTAGGTGCCTATAATCCCTATATACCATAGACGATAAAGGTAGTATTAAAACAGACAAAGTAAGAAATTCAATAAGACAACTCTTACCTGGATCAAAGTGATAAACAAGAATGTTTCTGTATGCTTGTATTTCGACTTATCGCATGGCGATATCCTATATACGCTTGTCGCATACATGTACATCACTGGGAGACCCATGCGTATATATATTTCACACGTATCTTGTATATTATCATATGTTCGTGTTGCTCAATTCTTGGTTTTACTATTTATGTATTTTGAGGAATGCTGTTTGTCAGATTGGTGTTCTTTTCGCATTAGCGATGTTCATTTTTTCTATATTTCTTGTCCTGAACATGCATGAAATATTTGCCACAGAACTTTAAGCAATCAATTAATCAATCTTCTGATATACAATGTAAGTCTGAGTTAAATTTATAATTATCAAGGCCCTTTCAAACGCATACGTCACAAAGTCGTTTGATGTAATTGTTCGAAGAAGTAAGTAGGGTAATACAGGGTTGCGTTCTATATCATATCGTTGCGTTCTATATCGTATCAGTAAGTCTTAGATATATACTTATGTTGAACAATATGCTAGGCTATATCCAATTGACATCAATAATAATTAACTATCCAATACGATGTAAAATTCTCTAAATAATATGGATATTTTAGGCTAGTTTCTTAGTATTGTTAGTTCGTTGTTCTCATCTGTGTGGTTCTGTGTTTTTTGTTCATGTTTTGATGTTTCTTTGTTCATGTCTTTGTGTCTTCTTTGTTTTTGTCTTGGCGTTTTTTTGGTTCATATCTTGTTGGTTTTTCTGTCCATGTCTTGTTGGTTTCTTTGTTCTTGTCATTTTGGGTTCTTTGTTCATCTCTTGTCGGTTTCTTTTTTCATGTCTTGGTGTTTCTTTGTTCATGTCTTGGTGCTTCTTTGTTCATGTCTTGGTGTTTCTTTGTTCTTGTTATCTTGGTTTCTTTGTTCATGTCCTGGTGTTTCTTTGTTCATGTCTTGTCGGTTTCTTTGTTCATGTCTTGTTGGTTTCTTTGTTGATGTCTTGGTGTTTCTTTGTTCATGCCTTGTTGGTTTCTTTGTACATGTCTTGGTGTTTCTTTGTTGATGTCTTGTTGGTTTCTTTGTTCATACTTAGTTCATGCCTTAGTGTTTCTTTGTTCATGACTTGTTATTTTCTTTGTTCATGTCTTGTTGCGTTCTTTGTTCATGTCTTGTTGGTTTCTTTGTTCATGCCTTGATGTTTTTTTGTTCTTGTTATTTTTGTTTCTTTGTTCATGTCTTGTTTCTTTGTTCATGTCTTGTTGTTTTTTTTGTTCATTTCTTGTTGGTTTCTCTGTTCATGTCTTAGTATTTCTTTGTTCATGTCATGTTGGTTTCTTTGTTCATGTCTCTGTGTTTCTTTGTTCATGTCTTGTTGGTTTCTTTGTTCTTGTCATGTTGGTTTCTTTGTCAATGTCTTGTTTGTTTCTTTGTTCATGACTTGTTGGTTTTTTTGCTTTTGTCATTTTGGTTTCTTTGTTCATGTCTTGTCGGTTTCTTTGTTCATGTCTTGGTGTTTCTTTGTTCATGTCTTGGTGTTTCTTTGTTCACGTCTGGGTGCTTCTTTGTTCATGTCTTGGTGTTTCTTTGTTCTTGTTATCTTGGTTTCTTTGTTCATGTCCTGGTGTTTCTTTGTTCATGTCTTGTCGGTTTCTTTGTTCATGCCTTGTTGGTTTCTTTGTTGATGTCTTGGTGTTTCTTTGTTCATGCCTTGTTGGTTTCTTTGTACATGTCTTGGTGTTTCTTTGTTGATGTCTTGTTGGTTTCTTTGTTCATACTTTGTTGGTTTCTTTTTTCATGTCTTGTCGGTTTCTTTGTTCATGCCTTATTGGTTTCTTTGTTTATGTCTGAGTGTTTCTTTGTTCATGACTTGTTATTTTCTTTGTTCATGCCTTGTTGGGTTCTTTGTTCATGTCTTGTTGGTTTCTTTGTTCATGCCTTGATGTTTTTTTGTTCTTGTTATTTTGGTTTCTTTGTTCATGTCTAGTTGGTTTTTTTGTTCATTTCTTGTTGGTTTCTCTGTTCATGTCTTAGTATTTCTTTGTTCATGTCATGTTGGTTTCTTTGTTCATGTCTTGTTTCTTTGTTCATGTCTTTGTGTTTTTTTGTTCATGTCTTGTTGGTTTCCTTGTTCTTGTCATGTTGGTTTCTTTGTCAATGTCTTAGTGTTTCTTTGTTCATGACTTGTTGGTTTTTTTGCTTTTGTCATTTTGGTTTCTTTGTTCATGTCTTGTTGGGTTCTTTGTTCATGACTTGTTGGTTTCTTTGTTCATGCCTTGGTGTTTTTTGTTCATGTCTTTTGGGTTTCTTTGTTCATGACTTGTTGATTTCTCTGTTCATGTCTTGTTGGTTTCTTTTTTCATGCCTTGGTGTTTTTTGTTCATGTCTTTTGGGTTTCTTTGTTCATGTCTTGTTGATTTCTCTGTTCATGTCTTGTTGGTTTTTTTGTTCATGCCTTGGTGTTTTTTGCTCATGTCTTTTGGGTTTCTTTGTTCATGCCTTGTTGGTTTCTTTGTTCATATCTTAGTGTTTCTTTGTTCATGACTTGTTATTTTCTTTGATCTTGTCATTTTGGTTTCTTTGTTCATGTCTTGTTGAATTCTCTGTTCATGTCTTGTTGGTTTCTTTGTTCATGTCTTGATTGTTTCTTTGTTCATTTCTTGGTGTTTTTTTGTTCATGTCTTTTGGGTTTCTTTGTTCATGTGTTGTTGGTTTCTTTGTTCATGTCTTTGTGTTTCTTTGTTCTTGTCATGTTGGTTTCTTTGTTCCTGTCTTGTTGATTTCTTTGTTTATGTCTTGTTGGTTTCTTTGTTGATGTCTTGTTGGTTTCTTTGTTGATGTCTTGTTTGTTTCTTTGTTCATGTACTGGTGTTTCTTTGTTCATGTCTTGTTGATTTCTTTGTTCATGTCTTGGTGTTTCTTTGTTCATGTCTTGGTGCTTCTTTGTTCATGTCTTGGTGTTTCTTTGTTCTTGTCATTTTGGTTTCTTTGTTCTTGTTATTTTGGTTTCTTTGTTCATGTCTTGGTGTTTCTTTGTTCATGTCTTGTTGATTTCTTTGTTCACGTCTTGGTGTTTCTTTGTTCATGTCTTGGTGTTTCTTTGTTCATGTCTTGGTGTTTCTTTGTTCATGTCTTGGTGTTTCTTTGTTCATGTCTTGGTGTTTCTTTGTTCTTGTTATTTTGGTTTCTTTGTTCTTGTCATGTTGGTTTCTTTCTTATGTCTTAGTGTTTCTTTGTTCATGACTTGTTGATTTCTTTGCTTTTGTCATTTTGGTTTCTTTGTTCATGTCTTGTTGATTTCTTTGTTCATGTTTTGTTGGTTTTTTTGTTGATGTCTTGTTGGTTTCTTTGTTGATGTCTTGTTGGTTTCTTTGTTGATGTCTTGTTTGTTTCTTTGTTCATGTACTGGTGTTTCTTTGTTCATGTCTTGGTGTTTCTTTGTTCATGTCTTGGTGCTTCTTTGTTCATGTCTTGGTGTTTCTTTGTTCTTGTTTTTTTGGTTTCTTTGTTCATGTCCTGGGTTTTTTTTTATTTTGTCATGTTGGTTTCTTTCTTAATGTCTTAGTGTTTCTTTGTGCATGACTTGTTGATTTCTTTGTCAATGTCTTAGTGTTTCTTTGTTCATGACTTGTTGGTTTTTTTGCTTTTGTCATTTTGGTTTCTTTGTTCATGTCTTGTTGGGTTCTTTGTTCATGACTTGTTGGTTTCTTTGTTCATGCCTTGGTGTTTTTTGTTCATGTCTTTTGGGTTTCTTTGTTCATGTCTTGTTGATTTCTCTGTTCATGTCTTGTTGGTTTCTTTGTTCATGTCCTGGTGTTTCTTTGTTCATGTCTTGTTGGTTTCTTTGTTTATTTCTTGTTGGTTTCTCTGTTCATGTCTTAGTGTTTCTTTGTTCTTGTCATGTTGGTTTCTTTGTTCATGTCTTTGTGTTTCTTTGTTCATGTCTTTGTGTTTCTTTGTTCATGTCTTGTTGGTTTCCTTGTTCTTGTCATGTTGGTTTCTTTGTCAATGTCTAAATGTTTCTTTGTTCATGACTTGTTGGGTTTTTTGCTTTTGTCATTTTGGTTTCTTTGTTCATGTCTTGTTGGGTTCTTTGTTCATGACTTGTTGGTTTCTTTGTTCATGCCTTGGTGTTTTTTTGTTCATGTCTTTTGGGTTTCTTTGTTCATGCCTTGTTGGTTTCTTTTGTTCATGTCTTAGTGTTTCTTTGTTCATGACTTGTTGTTTTCATTGATCTTGTCATTTTGGTTTCTTTCTTCATGTCTTGTTGATTTCTCTGTTCATGTCTTGTTGGTTTCTTTGTTCATGTCTTGATTGTTTCTTTGTTCATGTCTTGGTGTTTTTTTGTTCATGTCTTTTGGGTTTCTTTGTTCATGTGTTGTTGGTTTCTTTGTTCATGTCTTTGTGTGTCTTTGTTCTTGTCATGTTGGTTTCTTTGTTCCTGTCTTGTTGATTTCTTTGTTCATGTCTTGTTGGTTTCTTTGTTGATGTCTTGTTTGTTTCTTTGTTCAGGTCCTGGTGTTTCTTTGTTCATGTCTTGTTGATATCTTTGTTCATGTCTTGGTGTTTCTTTGTTCATGTCTTGGTGTTTTTTTGTTCATGTCTTGGTGCTTCTTTGTTCATGTCTTGGTGTTTCTTTGTTCTTGTAATTTTGGTTTCTTTGTTCATGTCTTGGTGTTTCTTTGTTCATGTCTTGGTGCTTCTTTGTTCATGTCTTGGTGTTTCTTTGTTCTTGTTATTTTGGTTTCTTTGTTCATGTCTTGGTGTTTCTTTGTTCATGTCTTGGTGCTTCTTTGTTCATGTCTTGGTGTTTCTGTGTTCTTGTTATTTTGGTTTCTTTGTTCATGTCCTGGTGTTTCTTTGTTCATGTCTTGTTGGGTTCTTTGTTCATATCTTGTTGGTTTTTTCTGTTCATGTCTTAGTGTTAATTTGTTCTTGTCATGTTGGTTTCTTTGTTCATGTCTTTGTGTTTCTTTGTTCTTGTCATGTTGGTTTCTTTCTTCATGTCTTAGTGTTTCTTTGTTCATGACTTGTTGATTTCTTTGCTTTTGTCATTTTGGTTTCTTTGTTCATGTCTTGTTGATTTCTTTGTTCATGTTTTGTTGGTTTTTTGTTGATGTCTTGTTGGTTTCTTTGTTGATGTCTTATTGGTTTCTTTGTTGATGTCTTGTTTGTTTCTTTGTTCATGTACTGGTGTTTCTTTGTTCATGTCTTGTTGATTTCTTTGTTCATGTCTTGGTGTTTCTTTGTTCATGTCTTGGTGTTTCTTTATTCATGTCTTGGTGTTTCTTTGTTCTTGTTTTTTGGTTTCTTTGTTCATGTCCTGGTTTTTCTTTGTTCTTGTCATGTTGGTTTCTTTCTTAATGTCTTAGTGTTTCTTTGTTCATGACTTGTTGATTTCTTTGCTTTTGTCATTTTGGTTTCTTTGTTCATGTCTTGTTGATTTCTTTGTTCATGTTTTGTTGGTTTCTTTGTTGATGTCTTGTTGGTTTCTTTGTTGATGTCTTGTTGGTTTCTTTGTTGATGTCTTGTTTGTTTCTTTGTTCATGTACTGGTGTTTCTTTGTTCATGTCTTGTTGATTTCTTTGTTCATGTCTTGGTGTTTCTTTGTTCATGTCTAGGTGTTTCTTTGTTCATGTCTTGGTGCTTCTTTGTTCAAGTCTTGGTGTTTCTTTGTTCTTGTTTTTTTTGGTTGTTTTGTTCATGTCCTGGTGTTTCTTTGTTCTTGTCATGTTGGTTTCCTTGTTCTTGTCATGTTGGTTTCTTTCTTCATGTCTTAGTGTTTCTTTGTTCATGACTTGTTGATTTCTTTGCTTTTGTCATTTTGGTTTCTTTGTTCATGTCTTGGTGCTTCTTTGTTCATGTCTTGGTGTTTCTTTGTTCTTGTTATTTTGGTTTCTTTGTTAATGTCCTGGTGTTTCTTTGTTCATGTCTTGTTGGGTTCTTTGTTCATATCTTGTTGGTTTTTCTGTTCATGTCTTAGTGTTAATTTGTTCTTGTCATGTTGGTTTCTTTGTTCATGTCTTGGTGCTTCTTTGTTCATGTCTCTGTGTTTCTTTGTTCTTGTTATTTTGGTTTCTTTGTTAATGTCCTGGTGTTTCTTTGTTCATGTCTTGTTGGTTTCTTTGTTTATTTCTTGTTGGTTTCTCTGTTCATGTCTTAGTGTTTCTTTGTTCTTGTCATGTTGGTTTCTTTGTTCATGTCTTTGTGTTTCTTTGTTCATGTCTTGTTGGTTTCCTTGTTCTTGTCATATTGGTTTCTTTCTTCATGTCTTAGTGTGTCTTTGTTCATGACTTGTTGATTTCTTTGCTTTTGTCATTTTGGTTTCTTTGTTCATGTCTTGGTGCTTCTTTGTTCATGTCTTGGTGTTTTTTTGTTCTTGTTATTTTGGTTTCTTTGTTTATGTCTTAATGTTTCTTTGTTCTTGTCATGTTGGTTTCTTTGTTCATGTCTTTGTGTTTCTTTGTTCATGCCTTGGTGTTTCTTTGTTCTTGTCTTGTTGGTTTCTTTGTTCTTGTCATGTTGGTTTCTTTGTTCATGTCTTAGTGTTTCTTTGTTCATGTCTTAGTGTTTCTTTGTTCATGACTTGTTGATTTCTTTGTTCATGTCTTGTTGGTTTCTTTGTTCTTGTCTTAGTGTTTCTTTGTTCATGTCTTAGTGTTTCTTTGTTCATGACTTGTTGATTTCTTTGCTTTTGTCATTTTGGTTTCTTTGTTCATGTCTTGGTGCTTCTTTGTTCATGTCTCTGTGTTAATTTGTTCTTGTCATGTTGGTTTCTTTGTTCATGTCTTTGTGTTTCTTTGTTCTTGTCATGTTGGTTTCTTTCTTCATGTCTTAGTGTTTCTTTGTTCATGACTTGTTGATTTCTTTGCTTTTGTCATTTTGGTTTCTTTGTTCATGTCTTGTTGATTTCTTTGTTCATGTTTTGTTGGTTTTTTTGTTGATGTCTTGTTGGTTTCTTTGTTCATGTCTTATTGGTTTCTTTGTTGATGTCTTGTTTGTTTCTTTGTTCATGTACTGGTGTTTCTTTGTTCATGTCTTGTTGATTTCTTTGTTCATGTCTTGGTGTTTCTTTGTTCATGTCTTGGTGTTTCTTTATTCATGTCTTGGTGTTTCTTTGTTCTTGTTTTTTTGGTTTCTTTGTTCATGTCCTGGTTTTTCTTTGTTCTTGTCATGTTGGTTTCTTTCTTAATGTCTTAGTGTTTCTTTGTTCATGACTTGTTGATTTCTTTGCTTTTGTCATTTTGGTTTCTTTGTTCATGTCTTGTTGATTTCTTTGTTCATGTTTTGTTGGTTTCTTTGTTGATGTCTTGTTGGTTTCTTTGTTGATGTCTTGTTGGTTTCTTTGTTGATGTCTTGTTTGTTTCTTTGTTCATGTACTGGTGTTTCTTTGTTCATGTCTTGTTGATTTCTTTGTTCATGTCTTGGTGTTTCTTCGTTCATGTCTAGGTGTTTCTTTGTTCATGTCTTGGTGCTTCTTTGTTCAAGTCTTGGTGTTTCTTTGTTCTTGTTTTTTTTTGGTTGTTTTGTTCATGTCCTGGTGTTTCTTTGTTCTTGTCATGTTGGTTTCCTTGTTCTTGTCATGTTGGTTTCTTTCTTCATGTCTTAGTGTTTCTTTGTTCATGACTTGTTGATTTCTTTGCTTTTGTCATTTTGGTTTCTTTGTTCATGTCTTGGTGCTTCTTTGTTCATGTCTCTGTGTTTCTTTGTTCTTGTTATTTTGGTTTCTTTGTTCATGTCCTGGTGTTTCTTTGTTCATGTCTTGTTGGTTTCTTTGTTTATTTCTTGTTGGTTTCTCTGTTCATGTCTTAGTGTTTCTTTGTTCTTGTCATGTTGGTTTCTTTGTTCATGTCTTTGTGTTTCTTTGTTCATGTCTTGTTGGTTTCCTTGTTCTTGTCATGTTGGTTTCTTTCTTCATGTCTTAGTGTGTCTTTGTTCATGACTTGTTGATTTCTTTGCTTTTGTCATTTTGGTTTCTTTGTTCATGTCTTGGTGCTTCTTTGTTCATGTCTTGGTGTTTTTTTGTTCTTGTTATTTTGGTTTCTTTGTTTATGTCTTAATGTTTCTTTGTTCTTGTCATGTTGGTTTCTTTGTTCATGTCTTTGTGTTTCTTTGTTCATGCCTTGGTGTTTCTTTGTTCTTGTCTTGTTGGTTTCTTTGTTCTTGTCATGTTGGTTTCTTTGTTCATGTCTTAGTGTTTCTTTGTTCATGTCTTAGTGTTTCTTTGTTCATGACTTGTTGATTTCTTTGTTCATGTCTTGTTGGTTTCTTTGTTCTTGTCTTAGTGTTTCTTTGTTCATGTCTTAGTGTTTCTTTGTTCATGACTTGTTGATTTCTTTGCTTTTGTCATTTTGGTTTCTTTGTTCATGTCTTAGTGTTTCTTTGTTCATGACTTGTTGATTTCTTTGTTCATGTCTTGTTGGTTTCTTTGTTCTTGTCTTAGTGTTTCTTTGTTCATGTCTTAGTGTTTCTTTGTTCATGACTTGTTGATTTCTTTGCTTTTGTCATTTTGGTTTCTTTGTTCATGTCTTGTTGGGTTTTTTGTTGATGACTTGTTGATTTCTTTGATGATTTCTTGTTGGTTTCTTTTTTCATGTCTTTGTGTTTCTTTGTTCATGTTTTTTGGGTTTCTTTGTTCATGTTTTGTTGGTTTCTTTGTTCATGTCTTGTTTATTTCTTTAGTTATGTGCTGTTGGTTTCTATGATCATGATCCTTGATAATATTTCTGTACTTTTCGTTTAACAAAGTCTATCGACAG
This sequence comes from Mytilus galloprovincialis, assembly GCF_965363235.1. Classification (NCBI taxonomy): domain Eukaryota; kingdom Metazoa; phylum Mollusca; class Bivalvia; order Mytilida; family Mytilidae; genus Mytilus; species Mytilus galloprovincialis. The sequence goes on from NC_134844.1 coordinate 28,915,738, forward strand.
ATTGTAGATATTCATAAAGGCGCTTATTTCGCCCCTTTAATAGCAGACTTGTTTTTATGCCCCACCTACGATAGTAGAGGGGCATTATGTTTTCTGGTCTGTGCGTCCGTTCGTTCGTTCGTCCGTCCGTCTGTTCGTTCGTTCGTCTGTTCGTTCGTCCGTCTGTCCCGTTCAGGTTAAAGTTTTTGGTCAAGGTAGTTTTTGATGAAGTTGAAGTCCAATCAACTTGAAACTGATAGTAGAGGGGCATTATGTTTTCTGGTCTGTGCGTCCCTTCGTTCGTTCGTCCGTCCGTCTGTTCGTTCGTTCGTCTGTTCGTTCGTCCGTCTGTCCCGCTTCAGGTTAAAGTTTTTGGTCAAGGTAGTTTTTGATGAAGTTGAAGTCCAATCAACTTGAAACTTAGTACACATGTTCCTTATGATATGATCTTTCTAATTTTAAAGCCAAATTAAACTTTTGACCCCAATTTCACGGTCCACTGAACATAGAAAATGAAAGTGCATGTTTCAGGTTAAAGTTTTTGGTCAAGGTAGTTTTTGATGAAGTTGAAGTCCAATCAACTTGAAACTTAGTACAAATGTTCCCTATGATATTATCTTTCTAATTTTAATGCCTAATTATATTTTTTATCCAATTTCACGGTCCATTGAACATGGAAAATGATAGTGGGAGTGGGGCATCCGTGTACTTTGGACACATTCTTGTTTTGTACTGTTATGAATCACAGTTTATGACCAAATTCAGTAAGACCCTTCTAAATTGCGTTTCAACAACACTTATCGTTATCTTGATATATTTTTCGTTAGATAATCCAGGATTTTCTAAATACTGTGCTGAAATATACACAAAGGAACTCACTTTAAATAAATCTAATGTAAGTGATAATAACTGTCCTTTCCTTGATTTAGATATTTCTGTTTTACACAGGAAACCCCACACTATTTACGACAAAAAGGACAATGATTCGTTCCCTATTGTTAATTTTTATTTTTAAGATGGTGGTGTTAGGGGACGACCATTTGATATTCTGGAGGGGGCAGGAGGATTTGTTTTGGATCGGTTATCTATTTTTGTAAACTAAGAGGACAGGTTATCTATTTTCTGCACTATTGAAGCAAGATTTTTTATTTTCATTAAAGCAAGGGACTGATTATTTATTTTCACAACTATAATATATTCGAAAACATACAATTTTTAAATTATTTGTTTATTATAAATAATACATGTACAGTCAAGTCATTATGTACCATTTAATCAGAAATAATCATCATCTTCTGCATGAAATGAATCTTCTATATTCCCAACTGCATATACATGTACATGCATATAAAACAGTATTAAAGTATGGTTGAAGTAGACTTTTTGTTAAAGTATTGGCAAACATATTTCGCCGAGTGAAGCTACGAAATGTTTTTTAAGGGTTTTGGAGCCATTGAAGGCCCAAGAAACTATAGAACAAATGATGCAAAATCATGCTTTCTGAATGTTCCCAAAACCCTTTCTTAATCTGAAAATGCATGTTCTGTTTAAATATTTTTTTGACAATATTTTGGTTAAAAAACAAAATGTATAGATTCAGTGCAAGACTTAAGTTTCTAGGGACAACATCAAAAGACCAATATGCATGATAAAGCAAAAATGTAATTCACATAGTTAGGTCTGTGGCTTCTGTTTTTTTTTTTTTTTTAACTCATGATCAAGTTAATAGCAAATTTACTAAATTACTAAAGAAATGCAACACTAACAGAATGCAGAAGGGCAATCAATGACAAATAGACAAATAAATAAGAAACATTGATCCCGAAAAATCAGGGGCTACGTCTGAGGGAGAACAGAACTTGATTCTTGCAAGGCACTCGCCGTGAACACAATTTGATATTGAGACAAGCTTTTGGGTTTGAAATTTCCTACATGAGGTGTTTGCCTACATGTAGTTACGGCCCTGTAATAAAAGTGAGGTAAGTGTTCCGAGAAAATATACATCAAGTTAAATGAAACCAATTTTCAGACATTTCAAGTACATTTAAATAATATTTATACTTTTATTATTAAAAGATTTGGAAAGTGTTTCCCGATTTTTTTGGGGGAAAAAGATGAATTTAATATGAAGAATCTCGTGCCATCTCATACTTTTGATTAGACCTGTTGAGTTATTTATTTTCAATACATTGCAAGTCAGGTAATTCATTTTCAAACTAACCCAGAACAAACTATTTATGTTTGTGATTATCAAGGCTGAGTTATTTATTTTCAAAAAATCCTCTATCAGTCAGGATTCTACTTCGTCAAAATTATCTCTCCATTACGCCAGTTCATTTTTACAATCGTAGAAATGGAAGCCATTGTAGGGATGACGCGCTGCCAATTTTGCTCTCGGAAACCGATAAATTTATCCACATTGCACCATTACGATCCTTATATGTCAGTTGTATTTTAAAAGACAAATGTATCAACTAGCTAATGAGCATCAGTTAATGATCTTGTCTGCATTGGTTTAACTTAAAACTATTGTCTGATCGGTTTTCAGGTGGAATTTTCGAAAATTCATAAACATTAAAAAAAATTCTAATTAAATAGTTCGTGAAAGGACAGATTTTTTTTAGTGGTTGAAGACTATAAACCCTAGTTTTCACACACAAAAAATTATAATTTTTCGAAGATATGCATTTTCATCCAAACTGAAAGACTGTCGTCAAGTACTTTCAGTAAAAAAAAATAGCTATTCGAACACACCTACTCTGTTTTTATGATTCATTTATAGATAGGTATTTCACTTGACCTACAGGGGCTTGTTTAGTGGGTCAGACGAGGTTTTACTGTCAATGGCGATCGCTATCCTATATAAAATATATAAAAAAACGTGTTTTTTTTTTTTTTTAGGATAGCGATCGCCATTGACAATAAAACCTCGTCTGACCCACTAAACAAGCCCCTGTGCTTGACCCATATATTTCATCTTTTAGTACTGTGGTTTTTTATATTATAAAGTCAAAACTGTAGCTTTGATATACAAAAATGATAGAATCTCAAGTGAGACGATGTATGAAATATCCTTGCTTTGAACGATATCAAGACAAAATATTCAACTCAAACACGGCCTAACATAAAAAGGTGCACTCGATTTTCTCTTTTCGATACAATTGTTACCCATTTTTTGGATTTTTTTCTTCAGTCACATAATGGGAGGGCAGACACGAAAATTACTGAACTAATAGATTGATATGTTTTCCGTCCTTGGTAAATTTCCAAAAAAATCGGAGGTTATGCATTTTCTACATCCAACTTGAAAGATACCCATGTCGTCGACTTGATATCTAATTGTTCTGCTTAACTATGTACTAAATAAATTGAAAACTTACGCAAATGGTGTTTTTAAAATAAAACACTTCGTAATTGAGAAGAAAATTGTAATTTTGTTTGTTTCTATTAACTTTTAAAATTGTTGTCACTATAGTAAACATTACAGTAAGCATTTATCGCTTTCTCTAACAAAAAGCTTCGATTCTTTTGTTCTATTTCAACCGGGTTTCCGACTGCTATTTCTATCTATAAATACTTGTAGATCACGGATTATAAGCCATTTGAATTGTGTTCTCTTCACCTCAATGTGTAAACAATTAATGTTCTTCGGAAGAACTATTCCTTGTATTAACGAATCTACGTCACCACCGGCAAAGTTGCCGACTTTTCTCAAATCGCTACAATAAAATCTATCTTTTTCATTAGCACCAACTTTTAAAATTCCAAATTCTAATGTATCGGTCTTATCTATAATATTCCCTGTGGAAATAATAAGTCTTGATATATTTAATGGTTTTTCAAATATTATTTTAAAATATTGCCTTTTCTTTATTCCCTTCGCCCAAAAATATGAATTATTTGTATAAATATTTTCCGGTCGGTATCCTGGTACGATATCCATGTTGGTCTTAAATTTAGCTGGCGGTTTTTCTCCTTGAGGTAAAATCATAATAAGCGGAACTTTAGATCCAAATCCTTTAAATTTTATGTCAACTGATGGCATCATTTTATTTTCTAAAGATGAAATCCTTCCAATGTGTTGGAATAAACTGTATGGTGAGTGTATTGGTAATGGTTGACCCATATATCTTCGAATATATCCTAGAAGAATATCGCATGGAAACGAAGTAAAATTCGACAGCAAGACAGATGATATAGAGAAAAGATCCTTAGAATGAAACATTTTTCCTATGAATCCAAGGCTTGAAAATTCTAAACATATCCAACTATCATTTTGTCTGAGAACAAAACTTTTAATATCATTTAAGAATCCTGGTGCTACAAGAATGTCATCTTCAAGCTGAATAAAATACTTGTTAATACTTTGGCTATAAAGCATCAAAAATGCAAAATCAATATTTTGTTTTGATCTCCATTTTACTCTTGCAACAGGGTCTGCCTTTGTTTTTTTAAGTATTGCAAGGTCTGGGTAAATTTTTGACGGAGCACTTATAATGTGGATGAGTCCGCTGTCAAAATGAATTCTGAAGTCTAAATATAATAATCGTGCTGTATGTTTATTCCATGCTATATCTAAATCTGCCATAAATATCACAATGACCACCTCACTTGCTATACTGTTGTCGATATTGGATACCAATGAGTTTAATGTGAAGTTGAGGTAGTAGTAGTTGTTAAAAGGTCTTTTCACCGTGGGTATTGCCAATGTCAAATAACCTGTTAATAAATACAATAAGTCAAATTAAGTTAAATGTTATTCAAAGAGCTGTTACAGATAAAAATACTAGTGTTCATGACGAGAAAAACAGAACAACAAATCAATGACTCAGGTTCTACTAGGCAGGACGACCTCGATGAAGAGCGATATATCTGAACTGACATGTTGACACAAGCACTGTATTTTGGGTATATCGGCAGAATTTTGTTACTAAGGACCCAGTGAGGAGTTGTCGATAGTGATTTTGTGCGTACAGGCAACTTTGTTTTCTTCTTACTTAAATATCGAATTTAAATTTCCTTTCCGACAGTGTGTGGATGTGCAGCTATACAACGAGCAACTACTTAAACGCGAGTCCGCTGAGCCTGGCAATCAAACACTAGTCTTCGGGAAAGTTCGGAGAGCCGACAGCATTGCTTCAGAAGTTGTGCAGACAACTTATGAGGTTTGCAGACCGCACCAATTTATTTACACAGATTAACGTATGTACTATTGTTAAAAAGCTATGACAAAATAATTATTCAGTTGATAGTTTACCTGCTGAATTTCTTCTGTGTCCATAAAGAATAACACTATCATCTATATTACCATACTTGTTGTAGTATTGCTGAAATGCAGAAAGCGGGGAAGTTAACGCCAAAGTGTTGTTTTCTTGCCTTCGCCAACTATTGAAGAACGAAGCATCAGCATTATCGTTTTCATTACTGTTATGGATATTTTTGTCTGGCTCTGGTTTCTTTGATTCTCTAGTCAACGTTACGTTTAGAACAATGTTCTTTCGAAATATTGTTTCATTTACTGCAAACTGTGCCTACAGGAAAAACAACATGATATAAAATACAACGAGATGGGATCGACTGTTTTCAGATATAGATGATAATAAACTTCAAGATTTGAAATCATCAAGTTAAAGAAAGTCGAAATATTAGTTATAACGGTTCATCAGTTAGTACACACATTTTCCAATCATCAAACTAATTTAATACATGATAGCTATAAATGAATGAAATCGTCAGTGTCGAACTTGAGATCTTCTTTTTTTGTTGTTGCTTATTTAACAAATCAAAATTTGCAAAGCTTTCAGTTCGGTTCAAAGATTCATAGGTCAACTGAAATCGAAACAAACAACGGAAAAGAATGGTGAGCCTGAAACTTTTCTGTTCGGGATGAACACATCTTTAAACATTAAATTAAATGATTGATTGTTGGGAGCTCAACGTCCAGTGGCAATATTTCATTCATGCTCGATACTTTTCACTGTTAGTGAGCTGCTTTTAGTGTTCATTATACACCAACTGCACGAATAACAACAAACAATAAGCGGTAAATGTTGTCCTTTTTCTTTTTCTTTTTGAATATAAAATTCAGATTTAAACGCTAGAAACATATTGAATGTTTAGATGCCGTCTTACCTCTTGTATTTCTAGCAAGTGTTTCAATGGTTGTGGTATGTGTACATCAACTAAAATAAATCTAAATTGTTGTAGAAATAATGTATTTTTACCCCATCAAACGCCCGGCGGAGGACATTTTAGCGCATTGATAGGACATTTGAGCGAAAAAAATCAGACGTTTTAGCGACAAAGTTTCAGTGACTAATTTTTAACCCATTTTAGCGAAATATTTTTAACCCATTATAATATATAACAGATAACAAAATATAATAGACCCAAGACAGTACAGTATAAAAAATATGTTGTCCATTAAAATACAATAATAAATGTCTAAAAGGTTTAATCAAATGTTAAAAGTGCGTTCTAGCCCTAGAGAACGTACGTAATGGGTTCTGGATATAGTTACCCCCTGTACAATACTGTTAAATTGCATAAGGAACTGTTCTTTCTCTTTATCATGTCTAGATTGTGGTGCACATTCTTCTATACTTCGTATTTTTAAATATGTATTTTTAAATATGTTGGTGTTTGCAATTTGATAATAGTGTCATGGCTGAGTTACAACTTTTTTTGCTCATTATAACAGGCACGTAACGACTCTGGACCATTATTTGTTCGCTTTGAATTACACAGAACTTTTGCCCAAAGCTTAGTGAGATTATTCAACCAGGTAAGTTTTCGCTAAAATGGGCTACAGATTATACAGGTGAACGGACTAATCCGGCGCTAAAATGGGCTCTAATGTCGGCGCTAAAATGTCCCCTAGTGGTTCAAATTTATTCGCTAAAATGTCCTACGCCCCAAACGCCAAACCTTAAGATTGTTTTATCTTCTTATAGTGTACATGAAAAACATATCAATGTATATATATTTTTTAAATAAACCGATACGCGCGTTATTCAGTGTGCACCAAATTTTTTGTTATTTCTTCATAGACAGAAAAAATATTACAGTCATTCCTTAAGTACATAGTGTGCTAGTGACCTATTACGGTATATATGGGGTCAATAAATTCCATATGGGGCGAATCCCCATATGGAATTTACTGACCCCATATATACCGTATTACGTCATTATATATATGGGGTCAGTAAATTTCATATGGGGCGAATACGTCACTAGCAAACTATCTTACCGACTATCTTAACGTGTAAAATTTAGACTAGTGACCTATCTTCAATACAGTTAGCATTATTATGGTTAAGAAACTACTTCCTTTGATCCTACAAAAACAGATGCCAACAATGACAACTTGTTAGATTTAAATGTGTTTTATGAATTTATTTCACTTAATCATCACTTTCTTCGTCTGTTGAAACCTTTAAGGTTTTTTCTCAGTACTGTTTTGTTTTTCTAAAGGGACGTAACACCACTACTAACCGTGTATGAAATAAGCTCCGCCTTCTTAATACCTTATATGGAATAAAAAGAGACGTAACTCCACTACTAACCGTGTATGAAATAAGCCCCTTCTCCCAAATAACCTAATATTAAATATACACGGTTTCCACGAGGAAGCTTTTAACCAATTATATTCCTAGAAATGTATAGGAGGTAAGATAAAGCAGCCTCCCAACTAACCTAATATTAAATATACACGGTTTCAACGAGGACGCTTTTAACCAATCATATTCCTAGAAATGTATAGGAGGTAGGATAAACTGCTATATTTTATTATATCAATGCGATGTTTGTCTAATATAATAGCGATGTGTTTTTAATATCAAAAATTTCTGAATGCGATACTTTTCTAATATAACTGCTATAGTTTTTCTAATATAAAATGAATACGATAACACGTCACAATGCATGTCAAGAAAACCGAAAACATAATTTACAAACTTTAATAGTTCATGATCGGTTTAATATTTGAGGATTAATATCACTAAAATTTCGTACCTGTAACAAAATTAACGCTTACATAAACTTATCTTTTCGAAAATGTTGCTAAACCCTACTGAGAGTTGACAGTGTTAACAACCTGTTCAGTACATTGTTTTCAATCACATGCATGGTTTAACCGACTTATATATACATTCTGTTTGAAAAGATGATGTAATGGCGGAATTTAAATGCGGTTGTAAATAGTCTACCGACCTATTAGATTCTAATATAGGTCACACTGCTATAGCCTATTCACATGGGTAATATCGAAAAAGACAAAAAATATTATTACTTAAAAGAAAGAAAAACATTCATTCAAACAATCCAATCCAATACAGTTCCCAATTACACTTGACAAAATATTCCAAACAAATTAAAATGTGCAAATGCTGATGTCCCGAACTTGAAGATACCAACTGAGTAGCCTTAGACTATAAATTGAACAACTTTAGATATTTTCAGGTAATATGGTTATTTTCTAAGACAGTGTTCGTGACCATCCACAAGAAAACGGTCATCCGGTATTCAGTACTCTATTACTTTTTTTCCATTGTCAATTTTATTCAATTGTCAGAGGCCTTGCGATTAAACTTCGACCTTTTGGCCTAAGAACACAGTTTTTTCGTAGCGCATTTCTTTCAAACAATTAATTCAAACTCAAAACAGAGCACATGCTCTATCGCAAAAAGATTTTTACAGTGTAGTGTACTACTGGTTGAACAAATAATATCAAAATTATAGAAACTTTTACCAGCTCTAACTCAAAATATTGACAATTCTGTGTTAAGGGGTTGTAAAATTCAGTTTGACAGCTTCAGACGAAATAACACGGAGCCTTGGCTCACAGCGAACACCACGCTATATAGGACCAAAAAATTACAAGTGTTAAACCATTCAAACAGGAAAACCAACGGTCTAATGTCTGCATATTTACAATTGATTTTAGACAATATCGCTATGTGATATAAGAAACGTTTTTATCGATTCGCTTCTTCCATAGACTGATACTTCGAACAATCACTAATAGAAAACAATTGGTCAAATTTACTTATACCCGCATAAAAAATTAAAACTTACTTTCGCTACCCACCTGTGGTAAGAAAATTGAAGATCCACACGATGACAAATATACAAAGTAATTGTTTCCAACATTTAAGTCGTGTATTTTTCATTCTTCCTGTAAAAGAAACCTTTCTGTCAATTAAATATTTCTCATACCATTATTGTCATATATCTGCTTAAAAAATACTACCGTTCGTACAATATATACGCCTATTATAATAGATAAAAGTAAATCAATTCCATATAAAAAAAATATACATTGTCGACGATTAATTATTTACATATTTCATATAAATGATTAAAATGATATTTTTATCTAATGATTTGAATAAAAAATTGAGAGTGGAAATGGAGACAACACGACCAAAGAGCAGAAAACAGCAGAAAGCCGCCAGTGGGTCTTCAATTAATACAGCTAGAAAGTGCCACATTCGGAGGCGTGCATCAGCCAGTCTCTTGAAAAAAATGTATTTATTTATATACATAATTATATATATATTGACGTCTTCTCTAATAAAAGCTATTATTAATTTTATCCATGCTACAAAGGGGACATATAAACATATGACATTTATATTAATTTAACAATGCGTAAAATGCAATTAAATTCTGGAAAAAAACGGAAAAAAAAACCAACAGAACTAGGTAGGGATACATAAGTACAGACGATTTTCTGTAAATGTCTGTCAACATAAGCTTTGAAATACAAAGACAAAAATATTTATACATATTTATTTCACGGATCATATCCTTATCAAATTAAAATAAAATGGAATAAGAAAGAAGAACTAGAAGAAAAAACAGGTTAGAAAGTGCATATGTAAACACAAAACTTACTCCAATTTCTTCAATACAGTCAGGAATCTACTTCGCCAAATGATCTCCCCATTACGCCAGTTAATTTTCACAATCGTAAAAATGGAAGCCATTGTAGCGATGACGCGCTTCTTGTGTACCATTTGGAGTTTAGTATGGTGTTCATTATCACTGAACCAGTATATATTTGTTAAGGGGCCAGCTGAAGGACGCCTCCGGGTGCGAGAATTTCTCGTTGCATTGAAAACCTGTTGGTGACCTTCTGCTGTTGTTTACTCTATGGTCGGGTTGTTCTCTTTGGCACATTCCCCATTTCCATTCTCAATTTTATTGTCTAATCGGTTGTCAGGTGGAATTTTTGAAAATTCATAAACATTTTAAAAAATTCTATTTAAATATTTCGTGGAAGGGTAGACTAGATGTTTTTAGTTGTTGAAGACTATACACCCTAGTTATCACACACAAAAAATTATAATTTTTCGAAGATATGCATTTTCATCATCCAACTTGAAAGACTGTCGTCAAGTACTTTTAGTAAAAAAAAAATAGCTATTCGAACCACAGGCACTTGTCTCAGGAAAAATCTAATATACCTTATATTAAGATATACAAGATTTTTTGTCTGAGACAAGTGCCTGTGATTCGAACACACCTTCTCGGCAAATATTCACGATCGGAGAGCTGATATTCCTCAATTACAAAGACCGTGGTATTGTTTCTTACATCAATAATTTACAAGCAGGCGGAAACCCAGTTGAAATAGAACAAAAGAATCGAAGCTCTTTGTCAGAGAAGGCGATAAATGCTTACTGTAATGTTAACTACATGTATATATAGTAACAAAAAATTAAAAAATTAATAGAAACAAATTAAATGACATTTTTCTTCTCAATTACGAATTGTTCTATTATAAAAACACCATTTGCATAATGTTTCAATTTATCTATTTCATAGTTAAGCAGAACAATTAGATATCAAGTCGACGACATGCGTATCTATCAAGTCGGATGTAGAAAATACATAACCTCCGATTTTTTTGAAAAAATACAACGATCGGAGAACATAAGATCTATCTATTAGTTCAAAAATTTTCGTATCTGCCCTTCCATTATGTGACTCAAAAAAAAAAAAATTTGGATAATACCACGGCCGACACTCGGCTAACCGAGAGAAAGGTCGGTTAATCTATATTGAGTATGTGGCTATATCGGTGGTGGGTCTGTTAATCGGGTTGGCTAAAGTCTGTTAATCAGGTGTTATCGTGAAAATCAGTGCAAGGTCAGCATGTTTCATTGTATTACTTTTTAATTATATTTATATCATAAAAACTATTCATGTCTGACAAAATGATTTGGAGTACTGAATACAGTGGTGTAATTATTTTTTTTCTAGCTTCAATAAACGATCTATAAAATGAAAAGGCGAGTTACTCATCAATAAATTTATACACATTTTACACACACAAAATGTACACAAAAATGACAAGTTGGTTGAGTTTACTTGCATGCAATCTTTTGAACATCGAAAAAAGACTGGCATTATGTTTGTTTACCATATTAACATCAATATGTGAAAAATCTACACGAAAAACTGTATTTTGGTGACATAAATCAATTTTTGATAAAAAATATGGTCTGTTAATGGGTCGGATGTATAAAACTCGGTCTGTTAATTGGTCTGTTAAGAGTTATGAATGACATTACAAGTACAATTTAATTGCTATATGGGATGTTATCTGAATAAAGAGATAGGCCAAAGATTAGTGGCTAGAAAAAATGGAAACAACACATGAACAATGAAACATAAGTTTAGACAATGAAATCTGAAAATTGATAGAAATGATTTTAAAAAGTGTAAAATCAAAGTAATATTAATTTCATCAAAGAATGGTCGCATATATCATGTGGATTCTGTTTCATTGATATAAATGGCACCAATTTGTCATTTACATAGTTAACAAGTACATACATCAGAGATAAACTTCGTAATGTTTTGATTTTTTTTATCAAATGAACTGAAATATGTTTATAATGCAAACAAATATAGACAAACCTTTCAACATCAACCTTTCTCTACACCATTTGAAGGTCACTCGATAGAAAAACAAGCACGTTTGCGGACTGCGAGTCGGCTAAATGACTTACGATATCATAGGAATACATCATTACTCGAAAAATAAAAGTAATATTATGCATTTATTGTGATTTACAGGAATATAAAATTGTCTTGTTGTTACACATTAAATCAGCACCCAACACTAATATAAAAAAAACTTACTAATGTCTATTTCTTGTTTAGAACCGCGGTTTAGAACTTGGTACAGACATTTCCTTAGGCGGCAGAAAATGAGAATGATGACTCGGTACAAAGGAAAATACATACCGGAAATAAACTTCTCATAGATACCAGGATTGACATTTTATTTTCGCGCCTTATATTGACGCCAGACACGCGTTTCGTCTACGAAAAACTCATCAGTGACGCTCGAAAAAGATGTTTAAAAGGCCAAAAACAAAGTTGAAAAGCATTTAGGAAATACAACTAATACCGGCGTCACACATCAGCGTATAGCTCCGGCGTGTTAAAAATCATTTACGCTGCCAATAAGCGTGTATTGGGCGTACTAGAATCGTACCTAAGGCTAAGCGTTTATCCGGCGTTCAAGAAACGTATGTTGGCGTATGTTGTATGTTTTTTATGCTGCATACACATTTCCTCGGGTTGTAGCGTTCATCAAGCGTATTTACTTTCCTTCAGTGGCTAGAGGTATAGGGGGAGGGTTGATATCTCATAAACATGTTTATCCCCTCCGCAATTTTGCACTTGTCCCAAGTCAGGAGCCTCTGGCCTTTGTTAGTCTTATATAATTTTTAATTTTAGTTTCTTGTGTATAATTCGGAGTTTATTATGACGTCCATTATCACTGTACTAGTATGCATTTTTTTTAAGGGGCCAGCTGAAGGACGCCTACGGGTGCGGGAGTTTCTCTCTACATTAAAGACCCATTGGTGGCCTTTGTCTGTTGCCTGTTCTATGGTCGGGTTGTTGTCGCTTTGACACGTTCCCCATTTCCTTTCTCAATTTTACCTTTGTTTTTCGACGTACTTCAAACTTATGCAACGCGCTTTGAACGATTGCTAAAACGTTCCTTTGGCGTGCAACTAACGTATACCGACTTTTGTCAGTTTTCTCTGTACGTTTGATGCACGCTGGTCTATCCGCCAATGTGTGACGCCGGCATAAGGTAATCTATTCCTAAGGTAGAAAAGCCTTAGTATTCCAAAGAAAACGTATGGAATTTAACCAGCTGAATTGCAACACATGACAGATTCATAGATGTTACAGACTTTGAAAAGACAAAAAATAAGGCGATTGATAACTTGGCGTAAATAATAAATTCATGCGAATTCGAGCGGCCAATCAGTCCATATAACGCTAATTTGAAATGACACACCCTTTTAATGAAATGCAGAGAATTTTTTTTTAAATAAAAGTGCTCTTTCTATAAGTATACTGTTGCACTGTATTGTAATTTTTTCGTTATAAGTACATTGCATTTTTTTCAATGTGAAAATATAAACTCAAGGTAGTAAGACTATTGTCGTGGCTAAATAACTCTTAACTGACACGATTTAAATTGTCCAACCCATTAACAGACTGTATTCCCCTAATATTCATTAAAATGTGGTATAACTCAACTTATATAACAATTATGAAACATTTATCAATGACAATTGATTTTTTAGAACCAAAGTACTACTTTGTGTCCTTTAAATCATATCTAAAAATTGTTTTTGGCCTTTTATCTAAAATATTGCTATGCGTACAAGCATAAAAACCACATACTTGCGCGACGCCTTTTCGTTTTACTTAAAATTGCGCAGACTATGCATTTTTTTTAATGGTGGAAAATGTTCTATGATAGATATCATTTTGTCAGACACTTTTCTTTTTTTGATGTGATTCTCATAATGTGCCAAAAAATCTGTATATTTAACAGAGTTTAACATTAAATTGTGAGTTTCACTCTTAACAGACGTATAACCAACCCGATTAACAGACCCACCGCCGATATAGCCGCATACTCAATATAGATTAACCGACCTATCTCTCGGTTAGCCGAGTGTCGGCCGTGAATACATACCATACAAACATTACATCAATTCATCTCAGTCCTGGTTAGTCTGTTCAGTTTTTGGTTATTGATCGGAACCTTGAATAGAAAATGCTTTCACGTTAATAATTTTAAAAGTTTAGATGAATAAAACTGCAAATTGTATTGTAATGTCTAACCGACTTGTTCATTGTACGGTACACACGTATATAAATTGTAACGTTTAACCGACTCGTTCATTGTACGGTACACACGTATATAGATTTTATTACATTGGTTACGGTACACACGTATATAAAATTGTTTAAAACATTTTACAACAAAAGATAAATTTAAAAGAACGTGTTCATCAACTGTTAAAGGGATCTGTATATGGCCAGTTGAATGAAAGGTTTTTAATATCCAACTAATCCACTTTTACAGAGGCAGTTGAAATTTCCCGCATTTCATCCCTGTCAACCCACTCTACAAAAACACCCTATTAGATCTATCATTTATTTGTTGTCGTCCTAAATATGCATGGAACTCATACTGTGCATCCGGGCATTAGACAGAGAACAAATAAGCAATGATACACTGATTTAAGTGGGTCTATGCATATACCGGTATGCCAAGTTCAACAGCGCAGCTTTCGAGTAATGCATTGCAGTGTACAGAGTAACTCCTTTAACAGGAGATGTCGATATAAGTATTGGGCATCTTAGAAAATTCTGAATTTTAAAGAATTTGAATGAAAAATAATGCATGCGTCTCTTATAACATAATGGATCGTCTCTTTGATTTCTTCTGGTTCTTTTTCTACAGATGACATTCACTAATTGGTCTACATGTAACTACTATATATGATCATAGAGTGCTTTATTCTAAACTCAGGGAAACTTTGACAATGTATCTCATTGTTTGTCTGTAATTGCAGCTTATTGATTAAAACGTTGAATTGAACAAGCTCTCAACTTACCGGATAGACAGTTTTAACAGAGGATGAAACGATGTAATTAAACTCATCATTTATATAAAGATTGAAATCGATTTGAGTTCAGTATTCTTGTGATTTCACTTTGTTTTGCAGTTTTTCCCTGAGCAGGAAATCCCATATTTCTATTTAAACAATCTATACTATTAAACGAGAAGACCTCATTTTGTGTGTCGCTTCTCTTCCTTCCACAGTAAATCAATCATCACGCCTCTGTGTCCTATAGGTAACATGCATAGTCGCATTTGTCATCCATCCTTATGATTATTCAGATTGAGTTATTTTGGGGAAAAAAAACGACAAAAAGGAGTCCGGATATGATTCCGTCATCGGACTGACTTTTAGTCATAGATAAGACTTCCGGTTTGAAACATGCATAAATTCAACCAATGGTATTATAGATAACAAAAATGAAAAATAAACCAATCAGAGCGTTCTCCATATCATGGTGTTTAGATCGCAAGATGTAACTATTATACCTCCTTATAGAGAACAATTATTTTTCACGTCTATCTACATGTAAACTACGATTATACTACTTGAATATATAGAGACTCTCTGTATTCTTTCTACTGTTTTCTTTGAATGTTTACTATTTACGGGGTCATACCAGTTGCATATAAATTATAAAAAGTAAAACATGTGACACAAGTACAACCAATCGTATGATGGATAACAAAAATGAAAAATAAATAAGCCATTCAGAGCGTTCTCCATATCATGGTGTTTAGATCGCAAGAATCACAACTGTTATACCTCCTTATAGAGAACAATTATGTTTCGCGTTTACCTACATGTAAACTACGATTATCCAGTGGCGGATCCAGGGGGGGGGGGGGGGGTTCCGGGGGTGCGCACCCCCCTTTATTTTTGCCGATCAATGCATTTGTATCGGGACATAGGTTTTGCACCCCCCCTTTGCCCTGGGTGCCCTGGGTTAGCACCTTCCTGCATCCGCCCCTGGATTATCATCACTACTTTAATATATAGAGATTCTCTGTATTCTCTCTTCTGCTTTCTTTGAATGTTTTAAATATATGTGTATGCAAGTTGTATGACCCCTTAAATAGTAAACTTTACTATTTAAGGGGTCATACCACTTGCATATATATTAAAATAAGTAAAACATGCTCAACTTCATCTAAAACTACCTCGACCACAAACTTTAACCGGAAGTGGGACAGACGGACGGACGGACGGACGAACGAACGAACGAACGAACGAACGGATGCACAGATTAGAAAACATGATGCCCATAAATGGGGCATAACAATTTATTGTTGAAAGGGAAAATAGTGATTTGGCAAAAATGAAAGTAAGGTAGAGATTAGAGGCAGGCAGGACCTTTTTCGAGGCTTCGGGATCGGTGTTTTTAAGTTCGGGATTTGGGGATTGATCCTTACGGGATCCGGGAATATATTTTTCGATTTCGGGATTTCGGGATCAGGGAATATATTTTTCGATTTCGGGATTTCGGGATCAGGACCCCTCCGACCACCCCTCAAATAAGCCTTAGTCGGTCTTAGTCATTTGTACATGATTCATATCCTACCATTGGCATGTAAATAAGGCTCTCAAAGGAAAAAGCACTGATAGGATTGTCCTAGAAGCATATTTTATTAGCCTAATACTGGTCTATATATAAGCAGTTACATTTATTTCATGTTTGAAACGGTGCAAATTTTTAATTTGATTTGACTTTTACCAAAAGAAGCATTGTAACAAAGGAGAAGAATAATTGTGGTCTGAGGCCAGACACACGAAAATAATTTAATTTAACAGAAAGGAAACAAATATCGGACTTTGGAAAAAGGGAGAGGGAAAAAGGGAGAGAGCTTTTGATACCTTTTATGAAATTCTCTATACATAATATCTTTTACAAAAAATCATCCTACAACAGTTCACAAGCTGTATATGCCCGCGATTTCGCGGGTGTGTTCTAGTATATAATAATAAGTAAAACATACTCAACTTCATCTAAAACTACCTCGACCAAAAATTTAACCTGAAGCGGGACAGACGGACGAAAGACCGAACGAACGAACGAACGAACGCACGGATGCACAGACTAGAAAACATAATGCCCATAAATTGGGCATAAAAATTTATGGTTGAAAGGGGAAAATAGTGATTTGGCAAAAATGAAAGTAAGGTAGAGATTATAGGGAGGCAAGACCTTTTTCGGGGCGTCGGGATCGGGTGTTTTTAAGCTCGGGATTTGAGGATTGATTCTTACCGATTACGGGAATCTGTTTTTCGATTTCGGGATTTCGGGATATGAATTTCTTTAAATTCTGCATCTCGGGATTTCATGATTTAAAGCCCAGAATTTCGGGATCAGGTCCTCTCCGACCACCCTTCAAATTATCCTAAGTCGGTCTTAGTCATTTATACATGATTCATATCCTACCATTGGTATGTTAATACTTGGCTCTAAAAAGAAAAGGCACTGATGGATTGTCCTAGAAGCATATTTTATTAGACTAATAATGGTCTATATATATAAGCAGTTACATTTATTTCATGTTTGAAACGGTGCAAATTTTTAATTTCATTTGACTTTTACCTAAAGAAGCATTGTAGCAAATGAGAAGAATAATTGTGGTCTGAGGCCAGAAACAAGAAAATAATTGAATTGAACAGAAAGGAAAGGAAACAAATATCGGACTTTGGAAAAAGGGAGAGGGCTTTTGATACCTTTTATGAAATTCTCCATACATAATATCTTTTACAAAAAATCATCCTACAACAGTTCACAAGCTGTATATGCCCGCGATTTCGCGGGTGTGTTCTAGTATGATGTAAAAGTAGAACATATAACTTACCGATAAAGTCTATAGCTACCACTCACAGATGACTAGTTTGAACGAAAATAAAACACGGTACACAATTTGCCTGCTACCACTAGAAACTATCTATGCTGCTGTTCCGAACCATAATGAGTATTTGTACCATACGCGTATGGTCATGACCATATGCGTATACTCGTATATACGCGTTCGGTCGAACCATTTGAGTATAATACTCGTTTGGTTATTAACGGGCCGGACCATATGAGTATTTGGACCATATAGGTATATATATTTTTTTAAATTACATTATAAAAGTTTCAATAATACAAAAACTTTATCTATAAAAAATGATGGTAACATGACAATGTATCATTTTTATAATACAAATACTACGCAAAAATTAAATATTGATGCCAGAGAAAGTTTTCATCGTTAATTACATAGGCTTGGGTGATATTTACTTCCATACGGTATCCGATGATAGTTTTTTGCATTTGCAAGTCTTGGTTGTGCACGATCCTTTTCATTTACACTTTTTGTTTGCGAGTGAAAAGTAAGCCTTCTTGTAGCTCTACGTACAGTGACACCGAGATCTTGGTCTATTCCAATTTTTGAGGTTGAAATCTATATGATGATATAAGAGTAAATCAACAGAAAAAGGCATTGCTTATTTCCTAAAAATAAATATGCTCACGTGGGCTGTTTTCCAAAGAACGTTGAAGTCTGTATGTTGCTATATTGGTGTCATCTATTTCTAACATTTTATTTTCTGGAAATATATAAGCTGTTGAATTAATATTCTGAAGTGAATCAGATTCCTTTACCTTTTGACTGTTTTTTTTTTTTTGGAACAAGTTCCAGGAAAATCGGTCAAAGCTAATTAAGAATGAATATTTCCAATGGATAAAGCACTGTAGAAAAATGATCATTATAAGTTTAAATAAGAAGATGTGGTATGAGTAACAATGAGACAATTAACTCTCCATTCCAGTTACACTGTATCAAAAGTTAACAATTAGAGGTCAAGTACGGCCTCCAACACGCCAACACGGAGCCTTGGCTCACATAGAACAGTTTAGCTATACACAGAACGGGAAACCAACGTTCTAACGAATCTATATAAAAAAAACGAGAGACGAAAACACTTATGAACAACATCAACAAACTACAACCACTGAACAACAGACTACTGATTAAGAATGAGTTCTGTAGAAAATGTTGAGCTATGTGTATTCAGATAATTTTGTTGAAAAATTATATATATGGTCATACTGTAAATATTTTATGCACATGAACGATAACACATTTTCGATTAATAAACTTCAGTAGGCCCTAAATAGTGGGTCGACTGAAATAAAGGTTTGAAATTGAAGCTGCCACAGAAAATGAGAAACAACAGGACAGAGGAAAACCTATAGCTTTGGAACAGACTACCTATACACCTCCCAAAAAATTCTCAAAAGCGAGCGCTAGTAGAGTTAAAGACTTTTAGTTAAACAACACTACGCCGACCATGCAGACGTAGCTGCGTATTTTTATATCCATACAGAATTAAGCTTTCTTTAGCTATTTGTGTAATATTTTGAGTGTTGCATAGCACGTGAATGGGTCTTATATCATCGACCTTAACTTTTAATTATCTCTCGCTCTATTTTAAGTTCATTATGTACTCTCAGTCTTTTTATCTTGATTTATATCTGTTCTAAATGAATTTGCCAGATTTGAAATCAGTTGCCTCTAGTCATAGGCGGATCCAGGGGGCCCTGGGGGGCCCGGGCCCCCCCTTTCGTGGAAAAAAATTGGTTGATTATATAGGGAATCATTGAAGCATGACTGGAGCGGGCCCCCCTTAGGACAAGTTCTGGATCCGCCACCGCTAGTAAAACATGGATTATACTGTCATAATCTGTATCTAATTCAACCAGTCCTGTGCTGTTACTGGTGTTTAAGTAGATTACCAGACGAAAGGATGCATAATAACCGAGAACAAGTATATAGTTATGTATTTTGTAAAATGGTAATCTAACTAGGAACACGTATATTTAAGCAGTATGTTAGATATCATAATGAATTCTTATCATTCAAATGTTATACGATAAAATATTGAAACACGAAAAAAAACTGTATTCATAAATGAACTCTAAACAAATTGATTGACCGGTACGATGTGTCGGTGTCTCAACTCAATAGAGACATGTTTTCGCCGTCTTAGATATTTACCAATTTATACGTAAATCAATTGTATTTGATTTTATGCCCTTTATGGGCCCTATAATTTGGGATATAAAAATATTCTATTCTATATATTCTATTCTATTCTATTTAGATACCAGTGAAGTCGTTTGATATGTAATTTTACCGATACTGAGTGAATTCACATGATGAGTGATGCATGCACAGCAGGAGACACCACACTATAGAACCACCCGGTGTCGCTCCTTTTGGAATTCGTGCGATTTCCTCGGATTTTGTCTGTTGCCATGTTTCAAATATTCGGCTTTAATTGTTCCTTATGAAGATAAATCCAGAAAAGTGCCTGATTTAAATATACAATGAAGTAAAGCACCAGTCACACTGTCACGTTTTACTACTTTTTAAAATGCTACGTTTCATCTAGTCAACGTTTTGAATAAAAAATGGCCTATTATTTTGTAAGCTAGGTTTTACTAGGTTTGTGCTACGTTCTTATCACGTTTCCACGGCGCAGTGATCAAAGAGGGACGAAAGATACCAAAGGGACAGTCAAACTCATAAATCTAAAACAAACTGACAGATCAATATACGTTTCGATACGTAGTAATAACGTTTTCTTACGTTCCGCTAAGCTTTGAAACGTATTTACTAGGTTTCTACTTCGTTTCAATTTTCGCTACGTTTGTTGTTGAATTTTCAAAACATACGGGGCAGGTCCCGTTTTGAACAAAGCCTCTGCATCTATGACTTTGAAATATTCGACTTTAATAGTTCCTTTTGAAGGTAAATCCAGAACAGTGCCTGATGTATTTATACAATGAGGTCACGAACACAACAAAAGGAACTTTTTTCTTTTGTTGGTATTAGTCGTTGTAATGCAGAGGGATGAAATTGTTACTAGATGCCGATGACAAATTAAACATAATTTTAGGTAATTGGTGAGTTCTTGAACAAAGTACTTTAGTATTCTATTGGGTTTATCTATAATTCTATAGAAACTGAAAAACACCATGCAAGCGATTGTAGAGGTGAGACTATCTTTTTGATTTTCTTTAATTTGTTCTTTCGCTACATGAACATGCATTAACAATTTGTTCATGGACAATAAGGGGCGTAGCTAGAATGGAATAATGTGCAAGCATCTTCCGCCGAGCGGAGCGAGGCTAAAAAATTTTGGGACACTTTTATGCAGAAAAATGTGTTTTTTTTGGTTTTTCGGTCATAGGACGGTTAAAAGAAGAGCAATATGTAGATAGGACTTATAAAATGTTTATGAATGTAAAACTATTTATAAATACTCTGAATATAGTAATACATAAACACCACATATTTGTGACACAGAATTTACTCAATTCTTCAATAGCTTCTCTATTACTTTGTCAATATTCACACTGAAATCCCGATGAATATGCAATAATGCTAGTAACTGTCGTTGTTCATTGTTGATCGTGCATTTGTTTTGAACATACGTAGTACACTATTAAGTCTTTGTGGTAGCACTCGTGAGATGTTATAAACCAGCGTACGTGTTCGGCATCGAGCGAAATTTGTCAAAATTACATGCCAGGTCAGTTTCGTATGTCTCAGACAATGATGAGATTTGTTCGTTTGTGATATTTCCAACAACACGATGAAGTAGATACAACGCAAATAAGCGCTTTTCTGATAATACTAGACGCGACTCCACTCTCAAGTTCCCTTTTCATATGGTCTATAAACGCAAAAAATAATGAGACTTTCCAATACTGTTTTGGCGTGTTTGCAGGGTGATCGGCTCCGGTAGTCTGTCGACCACATCGCCTCGGCATATTTTCAACGATATCGAAGGGTTCTGATCATTCAAATGCCGATTCCAAACTGATGAACCGTACACTGTAAAATGAGCTCCAATACAGTTACTACATGTCTTAGACTGTGTATTACAAATTCAAATCTTGTAAAAGATACAAGTTATATACTGTCCGATTTTGTCATAATCTTCAATAAAACTTCTATTTTGAAACCAAATGTCGTTATTTAATGATATTTCATCAATTAAAAAAGTGACAACATAGGTGTTTCCTTTAATATTCAATTGATCAATTCTTATTTTGCCTTTTTGTTTTTTGCATGCCGAATCGATGTGCACGCAACTGCGTGTTAGCGTATGAGAGCTACGCGCCTGACAATAATCAAACTATTTGCCGAATACTTTATTTTTACAAAGAATTAGAAATAAGCACAAATGATTTAAAAAAAAGCATAAAATATATAAAGTGTTATTATATTTTTTGTACAGATAAGGATAAATCCCTCAGGCAACCTTTGATAGATTTTGCAATGTTTAATATTCTATATGATGATATGTATCTAGTCGGTTTTTTTTTCATTTCATCAGAAAAATTACAGAAAAATTACCACCGTTTATCCATTGTATGTCTACCTACCAGTCATTGTTAGCAGGATGTTATCTATCCATTTGTTAAAATATGTACAACTTATACATTGATATCATCGGCTGGCCTTAGTAGAGCGAAACACTATTGTTTTATACAATTTTATAAATGTTAAAGTGTAAAATGATCAGGTGACCGGAGCAAGTTATTTAAAATATTTATTCAGACGTTTAATATACATTTCAAAAAGGCGGCATTTATAACAATATCATAATATAGGAAAGTGTTCACTTGATACTATCATTGTGGAAACATTATTTGCTGAAATGCGTTCAATAGTCAACACTCTTTACATTACTTCGAGTACTCTCAGATATGTATATACAGTGTCTTTCTGTTGTGTGGATGTACAAGTACCCGTTCACGTCCACTCCGCTGTGTTTTTATGTATTTCTATAAGTATCCATCTGATGAGTGCAGCCTTTTTTAACTGATTTTTATTCTTTGTCCTTATGTTGTACTGTTACATAGGTTATGGGTAGGGTTAAGTGCCATCTATCATGTTTAACCCCGTCTGTACCATTTCTGTACCATTTCAGGAGCCTGTAATTCAGTGGTTGTCGTTTGTTGCTGTTTAACATATTTGCTTTTTTGTTCATTAATTTGTACATATATAAGGCCGTTAGTTTTCTCGTTTGAATTGTTTTACATTTGTCATTTTAGCTGACTATGTGGTATGGGCTTCGGTTATTGTTGAAGACCGTGTGGTGACCTATACCTGTTAATTTCTGTGTCATTTGGTCTTTTGCAGAGAGTTGTCTCATTGCAATCATACATGTACCACATTTTCTGATTTTTATACTAGTATAGACGGAGTGCTAATAGAAACACAATCCCTACATGTATTTTCCATTTAATAAAAAAAACTGTTTCTAAAATAAGGAGAATAGAAGTTGAACAATCGGTCTGTTTTTTAGAAGACTTCTAGCCAATGAGACAACAACCCGACCGAAGAGCAAAATCCAACATAGGGCCACCGCTTATGTATTTAACGCAGTGAGAACAAATCTTCAGCCATAGGTGCGCTTCAGTGGGCTAATAAACAATAATGTATACTACTTCAGCAAAATCGACGCCACACTAACCTCTGAATCATAAAAATGAACCAAAACAAAAGAAAAAACCACGAGACTAACAATGGCTAGAAGTGCATAACTTTGGGCAGGAGCCCAAAGGCGGCAGGTTTAAACATTGTATGTGAGATCTCATCTCTTGTCTCCTTTGAGTACTTTGTGCATTGAAATAAGTGTTTCGGATTAGATACGAATATCTCAAATGTTTCGTGCATAATCCTCTTTTAAGATATGGACAACCCAAAAAATCAAAAATTTCAAATAACTTAATTTCTTCAACTTACTGCATGGAATATTGGAAGATTAAGCTTATTTAAAAGTGTGCTTGTTTCTGACAAATTCTAAGGCGTTTATTATACATGAACATAATGCGAAAGAACTATTTTTCATATTTTTTATTTTGAAATATTTCAATTTCTCTTATAATCAACCACCGTTTTTGTCCCTTTTTAGCTTCTATGTGCAAGCATTTTATATTTTCTGGTATGACTATTCCTTGTATTAAAGAATCGAATTCACCTTCAACGAAACGACCAATTTCTTTCAAATCATTGCAAATATGTTGCTTATTATTAAAACCGACCTTTAGAACTCCATTCTCTAAAAAATCCGTTTTATTGATATTTTCACCGGTAGAAATTACTAATCGTGACATATTTATATTTGTTGTAAAAATTAGTCTAAAATACTGTTTACTTCTAGGGTATGAAGCCCAAAAAAATAAATTATTTTTATACACATTTTCCGGAGGATAATCGGGTATGATTTTCATATTAGTTTCAAACTTCGCATCGGGATGACCACCTTTTGGTAGTTTCATTATTGGAAGAATATTTGATCCTTTATCTTTAAAAAATCGGTCTATCGAAGGCATCATTTTATTCCGGAGTGACGAAATTTTACCAATATGTTGGAATAAACTAACTGATGAATGAATAGGAGTATTTTGTCCCAAGAATTTTATAATTCCTCCTAGTAAAAGATCACATGGTGTTTCGCTGAAATAAGTTAACAACACTGATGATATCACTCGTAAATCACTTGAATGGAACATTTTACCAATAAATCCAAGAGTGGAAAATTCCAAACAAATCCAGTGGTCTGTACGATTTAAAACAAAACTTTCGATATCTTTAACGAAATTAGAGGCGACCAGAACATCGTCCTCTAATTGTATATAATAAGTACTAAGGTTTTGGCAATACAGCATTAAAAAGGCAAAGTCAACATTTTGTTTGGATCTCCATTGGACTCGTTCTGCCGAATCCTGTTTTGTTTTTTGCAAATTGGAAAAGTCTGGGTATATATTTTCAGGTGCTTTTATAATCTGCATGAAACCGCTATCAAAATGAGGCTTAAATTCCTCATATATCTTTTTTGCACTTTCGTTATTCCAAGATTCGTCTGGGTCTGCCATAAAAATGACAATAATTACATCTTGAATCCTGCCTTGATCAGTGTTAGATATAAGAGAGTTTAGAGTTGTGTACATGTAGTGGTCACCATTTAATCGTCTCTTTACTGTAGGTATCCCTATTGTTAGATAACCTGGAACAGAAAAAAAAAACACATATATTTAAAAAAAAATATTAAACAGTTGACCTTTTGAAACGTACCCTGATTTTTTCACCCTTTAAGTGCAAACAAGTTTAATATTGTTGTTTCCTTAACGAGCTTTTTTTTCAAACATTTAAAACAGTTTATCTTATCTTTTATGTACTTGAAATCTAAAACAGTACATGCATTTTGAGAACTAAAAAAACGCCTTCCCCATGCATCAATTGTAAAAAAAGCATTTTCTCTTTACTTATTTTTATACAAAGTATAATATATACAATATTAAAGTGATTTTAAGAAATTGTTTATGTATGAGAATATTCTGTCTAAGAGCCCTTGATTGGTACAAAAAATCATGACTATATTCTTAATTTATTCTATATACATATTTGTCATATGGACGAATGTGTAATACTAATTGAAAAAGTTAGTGGCAAAATGTGTCATTCTTACATTATCAATAAAACAAATTGTTTCCAAAACACTAACTAAGTATAAGAAAAGGTTTAAACGTAGAATACATAACCAAAGTTCTACAACTCTAAAACTGCAAAAGCGCATATAGTCAAGACAACAAGAACGGACAACGGTTGTCCGTATGATGTAATGCGCTCGTCGTTACACTCGACAGAAAAAGGTTTATGTTCAAAAATTGCATTTCACAAACATTGAATTTTTTGCTCGCTGCTTAAAAGTTTGCTACATATATGTTTATCATGTGTCATGTGACCGAGCGTCAAAGTGGTTGATCTAGTTTTTAACCATTCGGCAACCCTTGGTACAATCCGCCACTCTAGGTGAGGGTACGGAATCGGCCGAGTTGAGTCGAATGGTGTTTGAACCTCTATAATGGAATGGTGCGTTCGAATCATATCTTTATTGACTGATTGGCGTTTTCTTGCTGAAGGGTCTGTGGCTTTCTCCTAGTTCTCCAGTTTACAACACAAGTGGACGGCATTGTATTGTAAATGCTAAAAGGGCGCTAAACCCAAACAACCAATCAATTATACCTTATTCAAACAGTATCATAATTTTCCTTATTCGGTTCATTATAGACAATGAAACAATAATTGCGCTAGGACAAACATCGGAAGATAACAGCAAGAACATGGATATACTTGTAGAAAATTAACTATATAATAGAATGCCATATCAATGGAAGTAGTATTGACTGACGGGAAAAGAGGGGCTATAAGTTAACGTTTTCATGCAGATACAAATTGTATACAATTCAAAAGTGAAACAGTGAAACAGTGAAAACAGTGATACACAGATTATACATATGTACGTAGCTTTTACGAATCGGTCTTCAATACAGATGCTATATATAAAGCGTAACGAGAGGACCAAAGATAAGATACATTGTTACAACAAGTACCAGTGAAAGCGAAACTGACAACATCGAGGAAGTTTTCCAAGAACCAACCTTGTCTGTTAGTAAAATTACCATACTGAACAACGCTGTTATCAATGTTAGAATGTGTGTTGTAAAACCTCTCAAAATCCACGAGTGCCGAAGGCAAAGTTAAATTTTTAAGCTCTGTCC
Organism: Mytilus galloprovincialis; assembly: GCF_965363235.1. Taxonomy (NCBI): domain Eukaryota; kingdom Metazoa; phylum Mollusca; class Bivalvia; order Mytilida; family Mytilidae; genus Mytilus; species Mytilus galloprovincialis. The sequence goes on from NC_134844.1 coordinate 28,942,276, forward strand.
CTGATATTTTTTTCTTCATAAGTTGAAGATAAGTTCTGTTGAACCAACCTTGGTCCCTTGTAGATTGACCATACATGACAACCTTTTTGTCAACTGCATTATGGTTGTTATAAAATTTCTGAAATTCTGTCAATGGTGATGGTAGTGATAAGTTTTTCATTTCTTTTCCAGCCAATATGTTCCTAAACAGACTTATATTATTCATCAACATCCCAGCCTGAAAAATAAAGTTTATTTACAGTTAAATATATAATGTCTCAATATTCTTTTCGTATTTAAGTAGAATATTCGTATTTCCCGTAAAAAAATATGTTTTCCTTGAGGATCCAAAAATAATCACTGTACGATCAGTCTAGACCTGACTGTATTCTAGAAGAGAGTTGTTGACTGTATGACCAGTCGTGACTTTGAAGAAAACAACAACAGCAATTTGAGGGTATATACATGTCAATGTGATATTATGAACTGTCCAGGGAACAATAACGTGTAATTTCTTTCATCAGACAATACAAATATATTTCAGGTGATTTTTTTAGTCGGCAAAATAATTGTATTTTTGTTCCGTCAGTCTTAGTTAAAATCAAATACCTAAAAAGCAATACATGATTCGCTTGTGGACTTTGTAAAAGTGCATCGTTGCAGTTATCTGTTTAGCTATTACATTTTTAAAGACTATTTACAATGTCCGCCGTTGACCAATTGATGATAACATAAATCATGGGCAAGCTTGTCTCTTTTAAAATTACAAAAAAAAAAAATGGATAAAGAAAGCTTTGCGTATAGGGGGATAATTCATGTGATATAATTTGGGTAATCTTATTTCATCTTCTTTTTGAGGTAGAATAAGTAAATTTAAGTATTTACAACTTAATACAACATGCATTGATTTGTTTAAAAACTTCAGGTATTGCGGAAAGAATTAACGAAATTATACTTCGCCACTTCTAAAGTCCATGTTTTGGAAAAAATAACGCCCCAAAAAACTAAAGTATAGGTGCACAGTGGCATCATTAATTAAGAATCTGATAAAGTTTTATTTATATACAGTAGTTTTAGGAATGTTGCGTATAGTAATTGGGTATCACCCAATAAGGTCGTGGAAAAGTCCGTATCACGAAAAGAGAAAACAGTGATTTTTTGAAAAATCAAAACAAAAGGTGCACAATTGCAATTGAATTAAATGATAAAGAATCTGAAAAAGATTCATTAAGTTATGACAAGTGTCTGAAGGAAGATGTGGATATAAAATAGGTACGCCCAATATAAGGCTATGGCAAAGTCCGTGTTTTAGATATAGAAACATCAAAAATATGTTTACCAAAAATTCGAAATAGAAGGTCCATAATGCATCAATTGATTAAAAATGTAGCAATTTCAGAAAACTTTAAAAACTGGCTTAGGAGGTGTTGGAAATACCTGATGGGTATAATTATAGGCTTCAATACGGCCTCGAATGTGTGTAAATATATGCATTTTTATATGACAATTAAATCTGTGTGTTTTTACAATTTTAATTATAACGGAGGAAATTTCTGAAACTTATATAAACAACAAACCTTCCTTTTATTTTAGCAACATTTAAACATCCTTACACTCGATGTAGTAAGTCGAGTACACCCTATCAAGCTAAAACATGTTTCATAAATTTTCAGGATGTGAATTTATTGAAATATATTTGTGTTATTTGGAAAAATGCCACCTTCTAATGTATCGTAAATAACTTTGAAATCACCACTAGAATATAGTGAAATATATAAACACTGATCATACAGTTTCAAAATATACAAGCGAGACTGATCGTACAGTGAGAAATTCAAACAAATGTAATTTTCTTATTTCTGGGTTAAAAGATCTGGTTGAAACTTTTACCACCACTTGAAATATACTTCATTTAGTTAATTAAGTCTGGTTTTTACGTATATTTGTACACTGAGAGGGTAAAACGATTGTTTTTAGGTTCACCGACTGATTTACCTTAATGATGCACTTGTAAATCTCTTGATTAAGGCAAAGATACGAATAATGAATGTGCTGAATTTAATTCTAAACCATTTGAGACTATCGATGTCAGCTGAATTAATCATTAAGCAATGTACAGATGATCAACTTACCGTTTAATTCAGTAGATCCATCAAATTTAAAATGTGATCCAAGAAGTTCTCGCTTCGAAAATCGCGACTTCCGGATAGCGTAAAGAATAGTACCTACACTGTGAAGGCTCCGTGTTGAAGACCGTACTTTGACCTATAATAACCTTTACAAATTGTGACTTGGATGGAGAGTTGTCTCATTGGCGCTCATACTACATCTTCTTATATCTATGAGTATTTGTGTTACTAGTATATAAAAATACACGCTTATATCTTTACCGCAAAATGCTGCCAGGATTTTCAATGCTTATTTCTGTATATCTAAATTAAATTACTTAATTTGTGTAAATTCCATTACAGGGTTGATACTAACTGACATTTACAAAATACGAATTCTTTGTGTTTGTTTAAAATTGATAAGGTCTGATATAGTGCCATTAAGTGCACAAGTTAACTAGAAAACTCAATTTGATTGCATAAAAATCTGTACTTCCACATGTGCATAGTTTTAATCCAATAACGATCTAGCAATGAACTTCTAAAGCTTAGTGTAATGTTGATTTGAAACGGATTCGATTGTTTATCACTCTAAAACATGATTATAGTTTTGCTTACGTATCTGTAGATGTATATCTATACTGAAATGATAGCCAAAATGTAAAAAAAAAAGTGAAAAATAATACACACAAAACTCGCTATCATAACTTTCACAAGTGTTTCACATTTTTGCAATAAAAACAAATTTTTTCATTCACGTCTCACCTGTTGATAATGCAGTATTTCGTCGTTCCTTTTTGTCATATTTACATCAACTACAACGAAAAATAAATTCTTCAATCATTGTTATTCTTCACTATAAGCAATGATTAGTAAATTTTATATGCTTGTTGTAAACCATTCTTTTCTCACTGTATTCTCAAAGTAGCGGATACGGGGGGGTGGGGGTACTGTCACGGAATAGAAGTTCCTTCATAATATAAGTTCCAAAAGGAAAAATTAATCTGGAATATTATTTCCACAAGAATAAATATTACAGAATATGTTCCCTTAACGGAATAAATGGTACAGAACATTTGTTCCAACAGGAATAGATATTATGACAATATTATAGCAAAGTCTCCATTGGAACTTTTGTTAGGCGGAACAAATATGTGTTGACAGTACGAAGGTCAGTGGCGGATCCAGAACTTTTCCTAAGGGGGGCTCGCTGACTGACCTAAAAGGGGGGGGGGGGGGTCCAGTCATGCTTCAATGATTCCCTATATAATCTCCCTGGATCCGCCTATGAGGGTTCCAACCCCCGGAACCCCCTTTTTAAGACGATCAATGTATTTGAATCGGGACATGTAGATGGAACCCCCTTTTTATCCCGGAATGGGCCCCCTTTTTAAAAGTGGCTGGATCCGCCCCTGTCTTCTGACAGGCCTTGAAAATGTATGATATGGTTCCTGACTCACAACAGAGATATATATATGTATTATATGTCTCTGCCGTTAGGAACAATAACTTATTATTTTCATGATAAACATATATGATAATAATTAAAATAAAATATTTTACGACATATCTATAAATCTTTATTGAATAAACGTTTATATCGAATTCACGTGAAAGATTACTACTTTTAAAATCTGATTTAAATCGGTGATTCAAATACATATCCTGTATCTAAGCTTTGCCGAGTAATCCAAGTAAAGCAAAGCTTGTAAACAGGATTTGAACTTGAATAAGATTTACTGTTGTTGTTCTCAGTAGCGAATTTCTACGAGGTTTAGTGTTTACAAAGATTCACTTTCAGATTCAAATGTTGTTTTATTTACGAAGCTCTGTAAATATAGGAATTGAATGAACATTCATTATACGAAATAAAAGCAAGTGACGTTCATATTAAGTAAGAAGCTTTTCATGCACTTTCACGTGCTTTCATTTTGTATAAAGGAGTAGGTCCGATATTGGCCTTATATTTCAGGTTCATCTAACGAAAGATTTTGAAAACTTTTTAAACACTTAAATGTCTATTTCAATTGATTCGATTAGTTTATGTGAAAGATTTTAACTGATTTAGTCATTAAAAACGATCAGATTCAAGTTTAAGGTGGTACCTAATACTATAGGGAGATAACTCTGTAAAATCAGCTAAACGTTTTAATTACGTTGTGTTGTAAAGGGAATATCAAGCTTCTCAATGATCATACTTAGTGTCTGTCAAACTGCTATATAACCAGTGTAATTTTTCTGAAAAATTGGTTGGTTCAAAAGTTTTGAAATTTTGAAATTTTTATCAAAGGGTCAAAGTAAATACTTTGTCAAAATTTTATGAAATTTAAACGAGCCAAATAAATTTTGGTAAAGGTGTTGGGTACCACCTTAAATATTAAAAGTCTATCAAATATGCCAAAAACCGTCACTTTTCATATAGTTTTTGTCAAAAATGAAAGTGGCCGCATCCGTGTTCATCCTCAACCTTTATATATGTTATGTATTATCATCAAAAACAACTAACATTTCAATATTATGAATGAACACGAATGCGGCCACTTTCATTTAAGACGAAAACCAGCTAAAATTTAACTAAAATGCTAAAATTGTGACGATTTCAGTGATTTAGCATGACTTAATGATGCTAGTACCCGATATACGTGCATTGTTTTGTCAAAAAACAGCCCATATTTATGTAGCAGAAGCAGAATTCTTCTTTCCAATAATAGCTAAAAGATTACATTTTCACAATTTTGTAAAACTGCTATATTTTTTGGCCGAAAAGGGGTCTTACTGAACCTACTCCTTTTCAAAAAACAACATTTAGTCTATATTGCCAATTTTCAGTTTGATGGTTTTGTAATATTTTGCATCCAAGGACAAACATAACCCAACTGACTTAGTAACTGAAAGACACAACATATGTTTTGCCTTCCTTCCGTTAGAAATTTAATTTTGTTTCTAGTGTCCCCATCCGTTACTTACCTAAAACATATACCATATATACCATGTATACTGACGTCTTGAATGTGCCATTTTTATAGTAACATTTTTAAAACTTGACAATTGTTGAAATCAAAATAAAATAAAAAAATCTTTTGGAAACGGATCATAGTAATAGTTTAAGATAACTTCATGAGAAAGTGGTCATATCTCTTCTTTTTAAACAAGCAGATAAAATGGGAAATTGCAAAAATCCTTACCTGTCAGGAGAATGTGAAAAATACATATTAAGCACACCGTGCACAGCAGAAGTTTGCAACATACTTTGCGTGTTTTTCTCATTACCTATAAAATACAATGATAAATATATGTACATCAGTCATGGAACGATATTACAGATTGGTAGATTACTGCTGAACGATATCACAAATTGATCGTTTATTGTCCGACGATATGACATATAAATCGATTATTGTTGAACGATACCACAGATTGGTCGATTATTCTTGAACCGTAAGTCCCAAAGGTCAATGTAGCGACATAAAGTAATTTTTATAAATATATAGTTTTCGATATCTAGCTAACCTTCTTTGTCTACGTTTATTTTAAAATTCAGAAAGTGTACAAAAGTAATTAGACGATGTAGAAGTGTGTATTGTTCGTATAACTTGTAATCATGGTAATACATCTCATCAATATCTCGTATAATAATCTTTTTGTAGTTGAGTTTCTCTTCCACCATTTTTATAGTCACTCGTAACTCTTTTTAGAGTGGCATTTGTTTTATATGCGAAGTTGTAATATTATGTAAATGTTTTATAAGAGATGAGACTCAAATAAATTATTGTCTTGTTTTGTCAGATATTGTCTATATTATATAAACGAACTCACATTTATGATCAGAAAGAGAAAACAAATTATTATTAAAAAAAATTTGTTAAGTGTTTACTAAAAATCGAGAAAATCTACAAACACTGCAATGACAACAGATGTCCGTCCTCTAATGATCCCATTATATTGATGAGTGATGTGAATTCAAAGTCACTGTCATTCTATCATTGTCTATACGCTGTAATCAATGAATGATCAATAAAGACATTGATCAAGAAGTCATAATTATTGATAATTATTAATATGAATACGTATGGACAAAAGTGTCTGTTAAGAAAAAAACAGACTGCAACATAAATTAGAATTGATTGTATAATGTCCTCAACATTAAAAAGACAGTCAGTCAAATTGTATAAAACGGTATAAATATTTTTTGATTTGTTATACATACAAATACTTATACTAAATTTAAAATTTTTTTAAATTTTTTTTTTTCTGTAAAAGAAAGGAACTTCTTTATAAGTAACAATCACATTGCGTAATGCAAATTTGAACATTAGGTTTAAAGTGACATATAGGTCCAACGGGTCCGGTGTAAATTTATTTGACTATTGTATTCTTATTATGTAATATTATATTTATAATAAATGATATACTTACTTACTTACTTACTTACTTTACTTACTTACTTACTTACTTACTTATACTTACTTACTTACTTACTTACTTACTTACTTACTTACTTACTTACTTACTTACTTACTTACTTACTTACTTACTTACTTACTTACTTACTTACTTACTTACTTACTTACTTACTTACTTACTTACTTACTTACTTACTTACTTACTTACTTACTTACTTACTTACTTACTTACTTACTTACTTACTTACTTACTTACTTACTTACTTACTTACTTACTTACTTACTTACTTACTTACTTACTTACTTACTTACTTACTTACTTACTTACTTACTTACTTACTTACTTACTTACTTACTTACTTACTTACTTACTTACTTACTTACTTACTTACTTACTTACTTACTTACTTACTTACTTACTTACTTACTTACTTACTTACTTACTTACTATACTATACTACTGTACTACGTTAAAATCGACTAAGGACAGATCTAAAGTTCAAGTAATTGGGAGGCTTAAATGTCAATAATAGTAAAAAAAAGTAATGGCAACTGTTGGGAGGCTAACTTGTTTTGAGATATGTTATGCTTTGCGAACAAAATTTTTTAAAAATTCATCAAAAAAAGGGGGATTTCTTGGGATTTGTCCATTACACTGCTCCTCTGGATCTGTTACTGAGTCTACCGACTGACCTCTGCAGATAACTCCATTTAATCACACGGACACAAACTCGACTTCCCCAAGGTGGACACATTTAATCCATGGCAAGGGTCTATAGAAGCTAGGGTGTCACACTTTTAAGGCAGTGTAGCGGGACTACCGACGGAGACAACATCGACTGATCCCGCCCCCGCTGGAAGATTATTTCTTTTTTATATTTCAGTCAAATCAAGGGCAATTGGTTTTAGTGTTAAAACAATGGATACATCTAATAATGATTTGACAATATATCGAAAACAACTTCTCGTAATCACAGTAACATATGTAATAGCTTGAAGCATGAATAATCGTATATGATGTATTTATATATATATATATCGTTCTTGTCATTTTGATTGTACACGAATTGTTCTCTTTTTGTGTGTCATTAACAATATATATGCTAATTTCGATTTTTTTGTAAAAAATAATATACAGTCTCTATGATTGTCTGAACTATGATTTTAAGAAGAGAACTTTAATTGCACAATACAACAATTATTAATTAGCTGAAATGATAAAATACACTTAAAAATACTGTACTTACTCAGTTTAACTAGACTTCCTCCATTCCGATATTACAGGATTCGTTACTATGGAAACGAAAAGGAAATAATTTACACATTACACTGACGTACGCCTGTTTTTAAGATGAATGTGGTAATTAGCTAGATGTAAAACTGTGTATTTTTGATACAACACACCAATATCACTAATAAAATCCTATTAACGTATTACTGTAAGGTAGATATTTAGAGTATGTATTGTCTAATTCTCAGATCGTGCATAAAATATGAATTATATACACAACAGGATGAGAATTGGATCAATGAAACCTCAAATTTATGTACATGTGGTTATTTTGCCTGTAGCGGTCAGTTGTACAATGTGAAGACATTAATTATGGTCAAATCTTATTGGTTTTACTGCTATTGAATAATTAATCTTATATCGAAGATGTCGGTTTTCTGAATTTGCAATTTTCGCAAAGGATTTGAATGTAAAAATTATAAAATATGCAACGGTATCGCGGGAAAGAAAGTTGGAAGAACTGGATTATCAAAGAATCTAACCCAGTTAATTAGTTACAGTAACTGATTTGATTATCACCATTTATCCTGATAAATAGATAAATATTCATTTTATCTGTAGTACATGAAAGGTCTTCAGTTTTACTTAACCATGCTATCCATCGGAGTCATATATCATGTATATGGCCATATATCTTGAATTTTTCTCTGTAAAATCCATGAAAAGCAATTTACAGACTGTTATGCTCCTTCATGTTGATTGAACCTCTTAACTTATTTCTGTGAGACAAAAAAAAAATAATATTCGTATTATACATATTTATCCATGTTTTTTTTTTTTTTTAACTTGGTGACTTACCTCTTGAAGAACATATATATGGCAGTTTAAAACCTCTTTTTTTATTTTTCATTTTCTAAACCCATATATGAACCTCGTACGAGTATGTCATGTATATAAAATTATACAATACACAAATTGTTATGCCTACAAGGGACATATAGATTGAAACAAAAGATATGTTTAAATAGTTATTTAAATCGGTAATAAAACATTTTGACTGAATGAAAGTGCATCTGAAAGATAACTGATTTATAACTCTGTTTTGTACATTTCAGGCAAGTTTAAAACCATTTTGACCAGCCATGCCAAGAAATCCTAGCTAAAAATTCCGGTAGACCTCATACGCCACTCATTAGTTACTGTAGTTAAAGATTTGATTTCATTCAACAAATTAATTTTTGACCTTCATGTACGTGTCGCTTAGAACACGGCCCAATAGAGCAAATTACATGGATGCTTTATATTGACCATTTGGTATATGATATTTGCAGAATTTCAATGGAGGCAATTTCTTGGCATGACCTGACGTCAGACGTGTGTTCACTCAGTTTGCATTTTCATAAACCTTTCTCAGGTTCTTTCTGTATTTAAAATGAAGAGGTCTGGTATGTGAATGCCAATGAGGTCACTATCCTGCAAAGTTCGATGTATAGGGGTGTAAATAAACATAGCTTACCATATATCCGTTAACAAAGAACAAAACCAATACCCGGTATAGTAAGCTTTAAAGCAGTTGATTGATTGATCGTTAAATATTTAACGTCCAGTGGCAAATATTTCAGGCCGAGAAAAAAATAAACAATAACTACAATACGTAGGTTCTCAAAACATAGGCCGCCCAGGGTGAAGGTCCCCGTCGAGAAAATTTGGACAGCCACGGAAAATGAGGCTATATTGGATAGGGACAGGAATTTAGTTTTGCAATAGACCATTTTAATACGGACCCCTCTTTCAAAGAGTTATTGCACGGGTTTTAACATGGAAATAACATGGCACTCTATTTTCTCGAGACCAATGGTGACCATATGCATATTTCTATTCAACAGTCACTCTTGGGGGTAAAACATTTGTACCTACCGAATAAAACTTATTACCGGGTTTTTACTGACATGAGCAACACGACGGGTGGCACTTGTGGTGCAGGATATGATTTCCTTTCCGGGGGCGATCTTCCCCAGTTTTTGGTGGGGTTTGTGTTGCTAAGTGTTCTATGTAGTGTTTTGTGTACTATTATTTGTCTTTTTCTTTTTTAGCCTGAGCGTTTTCATTTTATTTCCGACTTTTGAGTTTGAATGTCCCTCTGGTATATTTCGCCCCCTGTAAAAAAAGTTCTAGGGAAAAATGCAAAATTTGCGGTGAACAGTACGAACAGCATGAGTGGGATAATGAATGAAGGATACTTACAATATATAGAAATTCTCACAAACTTCCTCGTGCATGTAAATTGAAAATACTTATAATACATTTATAGCTATTAAGATATTGTGAAAAGGGAAATATACTGAGGTGAAGTGGGATTTTGTTTCAATTCGATTAAAATTCAGATCCATCTAAATTCTCCTGATCGCATAAAATATATTTTTAAATTAGTTAACGAAATCAGATATCTTCATTTTATCTGTATGGATTTTGAAGAACAATTATAGTCATTTGCCTATATTTCATAAAACCCTGTGGCACCTTGGTCAGGTTGTGATGTAAGGGTGGTGTCAAACCCTCAATATTGAAAAATATATAAAACAAAATTAAAACGAAGCAATTTAGTCAGTTTAAAAACAGGGTAAAGTCGGAAGTAGTAGTAATTCTAATAGACAAAATTACGTTTGTCTTTTATAATTTATTATTATTTTCCCATAGTTAAAATAGATATCTATTCGATATGTCAAATATTTTTTTTAAAAACAAGATTCTTGTATTGTTTTCTAAATTGCGTTCTGTAATTGGAGCCATCTCAAACTTCCAATCGACATCAAAGTTACAAACTTTGTACAGAACCATCTTTTAGACATAGTATCAATTTTATCTGTGAAACGGTTTTGACGAAATATTGCTTTATGTATTTCACACAATGTCCTCGGTTAACTTTGTCCCTTAGTGGCGACCATCTTGGATGTCTTTTCAGCGCCAACATCACGTGGTAGGGGAGGTAGGGGACCATCAAGGGAACGATCCTGCAAAGAAGAAAATTATTAACTCACGGGCCAAGTGAGCTTTTCTCATCACTTGGCGCCCGTCGTCGTCGTCTGTTAACTTTTACAAAAATCTTCACCTCTGAAACTACTGGGCCAAATTTAACCAAAATTGGCCACACTCATCATTGGGGTAACAAGTTTAAAAAGTGTGTCCGATGACCAGGCCAACCAATCAAGATGGCCGCCATGGCTAAAAATAGAACATAGGGGTAAAATGTAGATTTTGGCTGATATCTCCGAAACCAAAGCATTTAGAGCAAATCTGTAAAATTGTTCATCAGGTCAAGATCTATCTGTCCTGAAATTTTTAGACGAATCGGACAACCCGTTGTTGGGTTGCTGCCCCTGAATTGGTTATGTTAACGAAATTTTGCAGTTTTTGGTTATTATCTTGAATATTATTACAGAAAGAGATAAACTGTAAACAGCAATAATGTTCAGCAAAGTAAGATCTACAAATAAGTCATTTAACCAAACTTGGTCACAATCATTATTAGAGTATCTAGTTTACAAAAATGTGTCTGATGAACCCTCCAGCCAGCCAACATGGCCGACATAGCTAAAAATAGAATATAGGGGTAAAATGCAGCTTTTGACTTATATCTCTGAAACTAAAGCATTCAGAGAAAATTTGATAACATTGAGAATGGAAATGGGGAATGTGCCAAAGAGACAACCATGCCAAGAAATTGCCTCCGTTGAAATTCTGCAAACACCCCATAGAGCAAATTAGATGGATGATTAATGAGGGCCCTCATGGGGTTTTTGATTATGTGATTACTTGGCCGTTTTTTTAATGATTATTTGATTATTAAGCCAAATATTTCATGATTATTTGATTACCTAGGACTGTATTTTTAGTTTATGATTATTTGATTACTAAAGATAAGCAAATATTTAATGATTATGTGATTATATTGGCAAAAAAATGGTGATTATGTGATTACTAGGACCCCCCCATGAGGGGCCTCATTAATATTGACCATTCGGTATATGGCCGTGTTCTAAGCGACACGTACATGAAGGTCATAAATTAGTTTCTTCAATGAAATCAAATCTTTAGCTACTAATGACTGCCGTAGGAGGTCGACCGGAATTTTTAGCGAGGATTTCTTGGCATGAACCCGACCATAGAAAAAAACAACAGCAGAAGGTCACCAACAGGTCTTCAATGTAGCGAGAAATTCCCGCACCCGGAGGCGTCCTTCAGCTGGCCCCTAAACAAATATATACTAGTTCAGTGATAATGAACGCCATACTAATTTCCAAATTGTACACAAGAAACTAAAATTAAAATAATACAAGACTAACAAAGGCCAGAGGCTCCTGACTTGGGACAGGCGCAAAAATGCGGCGGGGTTAAACATTTTTGTGAGATCTCAACCCTCCCCCTATACCTCTAGCCAATGTAGAAAAGTAAACACATAACAATACGCACATTAAAATTCAGTCCAAGAGATGTCCGAGTCTGATGTCAGAAGATGTAACCAAAGAAAATAAACAAAATGACAATAATACATAAATAACAACAGACTACTAGCAGTTAACTGACGAGAAAATTTGACATAGATGTAAGATATTATTTTTCTACATTTTATATTTTGAAGTTTTGGCTAGAAAAACGTACTAGAAAACATATCAAACTTAGTTTCATAAATCATAAATACAATAACAAATTAAAGTATAAATATATAACAGGCTAAGAGCTAAAGGATATACACAATTAAGCAGGATAAAACACAAGATTGGAATCCTTTATCCGAAACAATAAATATGTGAAAAGTGTATATACACGGAAATTAAGTCTTAGTAAAAAGAGAAAAAATGCCTAATACATCTTTAAGAACGGGATGTATAAAAAAACTTGTAAATATGATACGGACGTACGGTGGTATATAAGAAAACGTTGCAGCCAGGTAGAACACTTCTGGTGTGCAATAATACAGGATTATTGCACGAATATTGGGGAATATTGTCCCGAGTAGAATTTTATATATGTTCTACGAGGGACAATATTCCCCAATATTCATGCAATAACCCTTTTATTGTATAGCAATATAATATTGGAAAGTAAAAATTGGTTTAAACTAAGATTTAAACGTTGATGACGTCATGAATTTGGAAGATTTATTGCACTATAGTGCAATATTATAGGGTTATTGCATGAATATTGGGGAATATTGTCCCGAGTAGAATTTTATATTGCACGAGCTTGCGAGTGCAATATATGTTCTACGAGGGACAATATTCCCCAATATTATGCAATAACCCTTTTATTGTATAGCAATATAATATTTGAAAGTAAAAATATGTTTAAACTAAGATTTTGTCGTTGATGACGTCATGAATTTTGATGATTTATTGCACTAGTGCAATATTATAATTTATTGCACGCTAACTTTTGGTTACTTTCTGTGGGAAATATTATATTGCTATGCAATAATAGAATTTATTGCACGCTAACTTTTGGTTACGTTCTGTGGGAAATATTATATTGCTATACAATAAATAGAGATTAATACATGGCCTTTTCCATATCAGCCTGGGTATCATCCCGAGACCCCCATATCAGCCAGAGACGGAGTCGAGGTGCTGATATGGGTCGAGGGATGATACCCAGGCTGATATGGAAAAGGCCATGTATTAATCACTTTATCATATACTTCCGACAATAGTTTTATGTAAGGCAAATAAACAAATGCAATAACTAAAACGGTCAAAAACTTTATAAAGAAAATAAATTATGAATCAAATAGCTATAATTGTCCAACAACAGCATCACTACCTCCTTATATATGTATGGTACCTATAGAGGCATTTTGAAACATTGAAAATTTGGAAAAGTTTTATGATCATTACTAATCCATGTTTGTTGTACTATAACATGATTCATAATTGTCAATGGCATTTGTTAGCAAGTACTAAACTATCCCCATAAAAGTTCCCGTAAATTTTGACGTCGCCATAAAAAACATCTGACGTCACAATGGAAAAGTAAACAACCGATACCGGAAACACCGGAAGTAACTTGCACGAGAGGCACTATTATGGGTTTTGTGCACGAGATGCACATGATATGGGTTATCAGCCGGGTGGGAAATTATGGCTGGTGTACTTCCGCTCATTACACATATGCAAAAGCTATCACATCAATGCTAAGTATATGATAAAACTATTTATGATAACCCATATCAGGGGCGTCTCGTGCAAAAACCCATAACAGTGCTTCTCGTGCAAGTTACTTCCGGTGTTTCTGGTATCGATTGTTTACTTTTCCATTGTGACGTCAGATATTTTTTATGACGACGTCAAAATTTACGGGAACTTTTGTCCCCAGTTTAGGCAGCAACCATTTGATTTTCTGGGGGGGGGGGGGGGGGGGGGGCTATGGATTTTTTTTTCTGGACAAACAATTTTTTCTTTCAATTTTAGCATTACATATAGTGGCAGCTGAGGGTGAACAACAAACATGTAGTAATAATGATCATAAAACTCTTCCAAATTTTCAATGTTTCAAAATGGCTCTATAGGAAATGTTACCATACATATATATGGAGGTAGTGATGCTGGATTTTTTTTTCTGGACAAACAATTTTTTCTTTCAATTTTAGCATTACATATAGTGGCAGCTGAGGGTGAACAACAAACATGTAGTAATAATGATCATAAAACTCTTCCAAATTTTCAATGTTTCAAAATGGCTCTATAGGAAATGTTACCATACATATATATGGAGGTAGTGATGCTGTTGTTGGACAATTATAGTATATTTGATTCATAATTTTACTTCTTTATAAAGTTTTTGACTGATATGGAAAAGGCCATGTATTAATTTCTATATATCATTCTAGTCTCGTGTCTATTTTTACAGTGAACCATTCCCATCCATAACCGCTGTGGTCAACTGTCGGTATCGACAACTTTGGTGGAGACTCACTTTTACAAGCAGCACAGAGCTAGATTCCCCAACGTTATTGAACATTAATTACAAAATCTTGATTGACCCAAAAGAGCTGCATGATAACTGGCGGAGGACCCTAAAATCCCGATGTCGAGACCTGAAAATTACAAAACCACTGAGCATGACCACGATCTGCGCTCAAGAGCAGCTGGCGGGTTTGGTTCTCCTAGTAGACCAATAGAAAAAGATGGAGCCGCTGGTGAAGACCTACAAACTGTCATCAACACGCTTCAAACACAACTAGAAGAACAAAAGAGACATATGAAAGATAAAGAGGAGTCGATGTTCAGAGAAGTGGAAAAGCAAAGACATCAAAACCAGGCTTTGCAAGATGAAATGGACCGACAAAGGAGAGAACTGATTGAAGCCAGGGCAATCTTGTCCCTAAATGAAGACAGAAGGACAACTGAGACTACAGGAGAAAGTACAACATTAACAATCCCGTTTAGCGACACTCACCATAGTACAACATCAGTGACAGGAAATAGCGCAACAAATACAACAAAAACAGCTGCATGATATAGATAAAAATGTTCATCAGGCTAAGATATATTTGTTTTAAAATTTTCAGACGAATCAGACAAATTGTTGTTAGGTTGCTGCCCCTGAATGAGTAATTTTAAGGAAATTTCGTTTGTTTTTGGTAATTTAAATATTTTTATAGATAGAGATAAACTGTAAGCAGCAATAATGTTCAGAAAAGTAAGATCTACAAATAAGGGAACATAATCAAAATGGTTAATTGACCTCATAAGGAGTTATTGCTCTTTAAAGTCAAATACAATTTTTCGTAAGTGTTTGTAATCTTTTACAAAAGTCTTCTCCTGAAACAACTCAGAGAAATTTAAATAAACTTGGCTATAAATAAGCATTGGGGTATTCAGTTTTTTTTTTAAAGTGTCCGATGACCCTGCCTGCCAACCAACATGACCGACATGGCTAAAAATAGAACATAGGGGGAAAATGCAGTTTTTGACTTGTATCTCTGAAACTAGAGCAAAAGTATAACGGTTGCATTATTTCATGCATCAATTGTAAATAAAATATCATGTGCGACACAGGCTCATTGGAGCCTCTTGTTAAGTCTTGTCGGCTCTAACGAGAATATTTTTTTTTAATTCAACCACTGTTGAATATTCTGCTGTAAATTGTTGCGAAATGAGAAAAATTAGTATTCAAACGATAAACTGTAATCTGTAAATTATTGTTCAGTGCATCAAGTATATATATAGCAGAAATAAAAAAAAAAAAGGTGTGCTGCTTATTGCAAAGATGGCCGGAAACTCGTAATGTAAATTGATGACTTACGTTATAATAATAGTAACCACCTTAAATCATACGAAAGGAATCGTGTTTAAAGGGTTTTCTATATAAAAGAGATAAGTTGTAATAATGCAGTCAAAAGTGAAATTCTTTAATTGAGATTTTAATTGCTGTATAAAAATGAGTATATATTCCTCATCGTTCAGATAAGGGATAACTATATTAAATCATATCCCTGACATAACAAATTTTGCAACCATTATATAAGTTAAGATAAAAAAAATATATAAACTGGTTGGAAGCCATTATCCTGAAATGGCAGTTATAATACTTGAGATGAGATATACATTAAATCCCCCCCTATTTTTTCGGATAGATATTATATATCAGTGACCGCTGTGGATAGTTTACTTGAAATATATAGTAAATAGCAAATACAAGTAATTTGTAGTATATTTATGTTCTTATAATGCAGAAAAACGCGAAAATAATCCAGTGAAATTAAAAGAAAACGATAAAATAACGGATTTTGAAAAAGGGGAGGACTAAAACAATTTTGTCCTGTCCCCAAGTACCTATGATAATAATAATAATACTTTATTTAGAAGCAATACAGCTTATAGAATATACAATTTTACAAATTTTTTGAATGCATCAGCATGCCAAGAAATTGTCTCCGTTGAAATTCTGCAAACACCCCATAGAGCAAATTACATGGATGATTAATATTGGGCACTTGGTATATGGCTGTGTTCTAAGCGACACGTACATGTACATGAAGGTCATACAATAATTTGTTGCATGAAATCAAATCTTTAACTACTAATGGGTGCCGTAGGTGGTCGACCGGAATTTTTAGCGAGGATTTCTTGGCAGGTAACAGATAGAAAACACAGGGTTAGAACTCATAGAACAAAAAAGGGACAGTGGCAAATATTTCATGTATATTTTGAACACAGAGAGAGTTACCTCGGCACCCTTTCCCAAAAAACCTTCTTTTTCTTATTTGTGCCTTCGGACTTCATGTTTTGAATTGTAGTTTCACTTTCCATATTCCGTATTTATTCTAATGTAAGCTCCACGTGGTAAAAATCACGTGATGCAGGAATATAGTATCTTGGTTTAATCATAAAGCCTATCAAAAGTTAACAACAATGAAAAACATGAATAATACTTTTCTGGTTCGGGTAACACATTACTTGGTTGTAAAAATTTGGAATAGCTATGATTTTATCTCTTTGTAATAAGAATTATATTTTAGAAGGTAGTAGATCTGGATGCTTCATATCATCATGACATGTATGCAGATGCTTCTCGGGCGTATACTCCAAGCAAACAACATGCATGTGTATAACGGCACTGTAGATTTTCGAATTAAATAAAGAAAGTAGCCAGTCCGGTACATGAACTGATTGGCAAGGTTTTAATTTTAATTAGATTGGAAAGCATGATTCGAGGGTTGAAAATAGACAGCACAAAAAAATAAAAGGGGGGGGGGGTGTTCCACAGGGAATAGTTTTATCTTATGAACTCTACATTTGAAAGGTTTATTATTACTTTTATTTTATTAAAAGAGAAAAACGAATGTAAAACAAATTGTGAATGGCGGAGAATGAAAATAAATTCATATGATAAATAATTAATACAATATTTTCAATATTAAACAAAAGTTTACCTAAATTATTAAGTTCTTTCACATAAAAGGCAACAACTATTGATAATCAATTTTTCTGAATACTTGGTTGTATAAGTTCCTTGCACACTGCTTTTTTGCAGAGGGATCAATACAGCCGTTTATTTATATTCTGGAAAAGTTGCTAACCAAAAGTTACTGTAATTGATTAAACAAAGATTTTTGCACTGAACATTAATATCCCATTTGGACTATAATACCTCGAACGGGTGAGAGTGACCCATATGGGTGATTGATCACAACCTGATGAAGAGTAATCTGAAAAGTGTATTATATCTTGTTTTAATAGCTTTCTTGTGAGCAGCCATTCTCTATCAATGAAATCATATAATAGGAAATGCAAGCGCTGGAATATCGTATAATCTAGGAAAAATAAACACCGAATTTTGCAGCTTAAAAATAGAAATTTATAATTGGGAAGCAGGAATCATCTTTTTTGTCGAAAAGTTAAGTGCCCAACCGATCCTCATTAAATATAACCCGACTCAAAACTGAGTGAAGTAACAATTAATGTCAACAAACCACCAAGAAATGGGTGCCATGTTATAGTTCTTGACCTAGCAAGTCGGTATATATAATTTAATCTGCAAAGCTCGGGTGACCCTAAAAATGTAACTTATTTGATTATGAACTGTTTTTATTATATTTCTATTTACCATATTAGTTTATTAGTTTTACCTTATCATAAAGGTACATAGTAGGCCTGCAGTTTTAATAAACCAATCCAAAATATACATTTTTTTTTCAGATATAAATACGAAGCATATGCATGTCTATAATATTCACATGCTGCATTGCAACGGAGCAATACTCTGACATTTTGCTGATACTATAGCTGTTTAAAATGCAAATGTAATACAGTATTGATCTTAGTCCAAACTGAATATCAAACTTGCTTCATATATTTACAAGTAAATAAAGGAGTCTTATCTTCTTTATTTATTTTGTTAAATAATTCTGGCGAATAATTTAAGAACGGGATTGTTGAATGCATCAAAAAGAAAACAAACCGACAAAAGAACAGAAAACAGACTAAGGCCACCAATGGGTCTTCAACAAAGCGAGCACATTGCAGCGGAAATGGATGTCACACTAAACTCCGAAACATATAAATGAAACATATTTTAAACATGTTTTGAGAGAATCAGATGTCAATACCTACACCCCCTAAATACCTCTAACTATGTAGACAATGTAGAATAATCAAAAACACATCAATACCCAAAGTAAAACTCAGTTTAAAAGAAGTTCAAGTCCAATGTCAGAATAGGTAACAAAAGAAACTTAGCAAAATGACAATGAATCTCAGATTAACAAAGGACAACTAGCAGTAGCTGACATGCCA
Source organism: Mytilus galloprovincialis (assembly GCF_965363235.1). Lineage (NCBI taxonomy): Eukaryota > Metazoa > Mollusca > Bivalvia > Mytilida > Mytilidae > Mytilus > Mytilus galloprovincialis. The sequence goes on from NC_134844.1 coordinate 28,961,291, forward strand.
GCTCCAGACTTCAACTAAACTGTTTGAAAGATTTTGTCTTCATCATATAAAAATCAAGCGCAGTCCATCCTGTAAGGGTTTAGTATCATATACAGAGTAGTAATTGGCATACACAGCTTTCCTATTACGAAATAAGCGTGGAATTTAGTTGATTTTCTTTTTTCTTTATATAATTATTATACTTTAAAAACCAGCTTACAAAAAAAAATGGCCACCATACAAACTATTCTTGGTGGGAGCTCGAGATTACTAGTTTACTCAAAACTATTCGTTGATCCTACAATATACCTGCAAAAGTCAAAATCAAGGTGTACGGGAGACAACTGTGTATTTTCATCCCAGAAAAAAAAACTCCGGTTAACGACAGGAACAAAAGAAATATTCAGAAAAGACAGATAAAGATGTTGGCCTAAAATTATAAGCTTCACATTAGAGTCAATGAAAATAACACTTTTTAACTTTCGTGGGTCCGAAGCCCCTTTCTGGATTTTCCTTTCTAAAGAAATATTTAAACATTGTCAAACGAGCATTGGGTTAAAGTTAACATAAATTTTCGAAGTTAACAAAGGGGACGAAAGATACCACAGGGAAAGTGAAACTCATAGGTAGAAAACATACTGACAACGCCATGCAGCCATGGCTAAAAATAAAAAGACAAACAGACAAATAATAGTACAGAAGACACAACATAGAAAACTATAGACTAAGCAACACGAGCCCGTTCAGGCTCAAGCTTCGGAAGGGTAAGCAGATCCTGCTTTACGTGTGGCACCAATCGTGTTGTTTATGTTATTAAAAATCCGGTAACAAGTGTAGAATCAGTGGCGGATCCAGCAATTTTGATGAGTGGGGCCTACTGAATGCCTAAGAGGGGACCCGCTCCGGTCACGCTTCAGTGATTACCTATGTCAGTATATATGATCAACCAAATTTTTCCAAGAAAGGGAGGGGGGTCCGGGACCCCTGCCCCCCCAAAAAAGATCCGCCTCTGAGAATGGCTGCAAATCTATAAGACCAAATAGGACGTATGAAAAGAATAGCTAGTTAATTTGTTTATTAAATTAAACATATTTTATTTTTATATCCCAAAATATAACGCTCTTATTCCCAAAACATATGGTCGAATCAATACCTTATAGTAAGACTTGATTCGTTCAGCATACAATCCAAACGAAAGACCACACAATTTTATGTTGATTTTGTGTATTTTTCTAAAAAATGTGACCGTCAATCTGCTAGGCCGAATATGGTGCTAAAAGTACAAAATATCAAGCTCTGTAAAGCTTTTAACCGACATAAATGTTATATGATCAGCCCAAAACATAAAACAGATATAAATAACACAGAATGTTAGAAGATCTCAGAAGGCACATCATGCATAGCATAAATACTGGACGTATCAAAGCACAACAAATTCAGTAAAGCAAATAATAATGCAGCAACCATTTGATTTTCTGGGTTGGGGTGGGGCTATGGATTTTTTTTTCCGGACAAACTTTTTTTTTCTATTTTGGCGAAAAACAATCTCAGCTCAGGGTCAAAAACAAATTATTTTTTTCTCTCCAAAACTTAAACTGAAACAAACTTGAAAATCCATAGCTCCCGGCCCCAGAAAATCAAATGGTTGCTGCTTAAGCAAATCGATCAAAGCATATAAAATACAGCCGGACATACTGACATTCATGCAGTTGATTCTACTTTTAAAATACTTTTTTACAATACTGTCACGGTTTTAAGTTTCCTGTATTTTGAACAGAGGATACGAAGATAAGAAAAGGAGTAATCATGCCGCATGCAGTCATTTGTTGACTACCCTTGACACAGATGACCAAAAATAACTGGGGACTGTATTAGCTAATATTTAGACTTGAGCTTAATCATAGAAAGTCGGTTGAACATCTGTGTATGTTATGCTCAATTGCAAAATTTCAATAGTTTATAATTCGTAATTGGGAGTGGTGTTCCTAAAAAAGGAGACAATTTAGACAGATAAATAGCGGTGTTAGGTGAACATTTGCTAGTAAGCACTATGGCGGCAGATGAACAGTGGGTAAGGGAAATCTTCTCTCAGAAATTTTGTATGTGATCTTTTGCATAGGCGGATCCAGGGGGGGGGGGGGCCTTTCGTGGGAAAAAATTGGTTGATTACATAGGGAATCATTGAAGCATCACTGGAGCGGCCCCCCCCTTAGGAAAAGTTCTGGATCCGCCACTGTTTTGATCATATGCATTATTTAATGACAGCGATGTTTTAGCTTATATGAATGATTTGGCCACAGTATCGCTCATTGCATTATGGTTTATTATATCAGTATATAGCTCGGTTTCATCTTTTGAGTTGTGACAGTTTGGGTTCAATAAATTGAAAAGTTTGTAAGTGGCAGTTAAATTTCAAAGATTTAACTTTCACTGGATGCTACATCTGTTGATGTATATAATATGATCATATTTTGTATATTTCAGTATAATATGAGGCAGGCATTACCTGTAAATTGGGACGAAGTCTGTATGAATTATTTTTTTGTAACTTAAATATTTGTTAAAAAAAAAAGAAACAGAAATACCGTAACGTTTTCCGATTTTGGTTCTGTTGTTAGGGATTTTAGTTGTGACGTTATTTAAGTTATGACGTCATATGCAATGTAAACAAATAAACGCTATCATCAGGTAACGTTTTTTCATATCAAGGAATTATTAAAAATGAAATTGGTATTGCGTTCCTTCCTATTTTATACTAGACTGATAAATATATATTTTACTCAAAGTTTCATACAAACGAGACCGGAAAAAGGAAGTACATTGTAGATTTCTGCGCAGATGTGGGAATCTCAAAACATGACATCAAAAAAATTGAACGATTTTGTGTTCATTAGTACAATGAAAATTCCCGATTTTTTTTTTTTTTTTTTTTTATTGATTTTTCTACTGTTATTGGGGACTTTGTCCCCATATTAATCCATGTCAAAACACCTACAACATAAATTATGACAAACGATGAAAATACGAAAATTAGTAGTTTTAAAATTTTCCATGAAAGGGAGGGGGGGGGGGTCCGGGCCCCCTGCCCCCTGTCCCCAAAAAAAAGATCCGCCTCTGAGAATGGCTGCAAATCTATAAGACCAAATAGGACGTATGAAAAGAATAGCTAGTTAATTTGTTTATTAAATTAAACATATTTTATTTTTATATCCCAAAATATGACGCTCTTATTCCCAAAACATATGGTCGAATCAATACCTTATAGTAAGACTCATACCTGTCAACTCACCCGTTTTTTGCGGGTGACACCCGTTATTTTCACCTCTCACCCGGGAGTTTTTCTTTACCCGGCGGGTCCCGGGAATTTCTAACATTACCCGTTTCACCCGGATTTCTGACCGGAATTGTTTCCGGTATTTAGAAGTAATACGATCTTCGGTTTTATCGGTCTTTTTCAATGTCACCAAAAGTCAAAATGTAGGACTGTTTACCTGAGCTACGTAACGATATGAAGAGACAACACAGCTACAAGATGAGTTCAGTGACTATCAGTTGACCCCATTAGATGAACTTCCACTTTGCACTTCCCCTGAAACTGACATTGGTACATTTTGGGGAGAAATGTCCAAGTTGCATGACATTTTTATTAACAAGCCAAGATTTTTTGTTTTGTCAAAACTTGCTAAAACATTACTGGTTTTGCCAAACAGCAATGCAGACAGTGAGAGGGCATTTTCTTTAGTAAAGAAAATAGCAACAGAGTTTAGGGCTGATCTTAATAAGGATACACTGTGTGCTCTTCTTTCTTGTAAAATGAATACACATTTGCATTGCTATGAACTGAAACCAAGTGCAGTTCTTTTAAAGAATGCCAAGTCTGCTACTATGGAATATAACAATAGTCTGAAATAAACTTGTATACATGTTCTAACTGTTTCATATACATATTGACTATATAAATTATATGTAAACATATTTTTGTTCTTCAATTGAGCCCGCAAAATGTCGTACGCGTTATGACCTGAGATTTTTTTTCTCAATGCAGGTCATGACCTGACTTTTCATTTTCAGAGGTTGACAGGTATGAAGACTTGATTCGTTCAGCATACAATCCAAACGAAAGACCACACAATTTTATGTTGATTTTGTGTATTTAATCATAGAAAGTCGGTTGAACATCTGTGTATGTTATGCTCAATTGCAAAATTTCAATAGTTTATAATTCGTAATTGGGGGTGGTGTTCCTAAAAAAGGAGACAATTTATACAGATAAATAGCGGTGTTAGGTGAACATTTGCTAGTAAGCACTATGGTGGCAGATAAACAGTGGGTAGGGGAAATCTTCTCTCTGAAATTTTGTATGTGATCTTTTGCATAGGCGGATCCAGGGGGATCTACGAAAATTAGTAGTTTTAAATGAGGGACTTCCCATAGTCAAGGAGTCATTTTACTCTTGTAAAAAATAAAATAAAAAAATCATTAAATGTAGATTTTTTAACTTAAAAATGGAAAATTCTGACATTATATTTAGAACAACTTTTCTAAATGAAGGGTCCAATTATTTAAAAAAATTAAGCAGATATAAGGCCAAGAACATATCAAAATTCTTGGACATGTGTTGACCATATAATACCAGATAGATCATAAGATGTATAGTTCTTTGGGAAAACTTTAGTTCTTTGGGAAAACTTTCTTCAAATAATATGAATATGTGCTCATTTTTACTTTAAAAGTGGTTTTTAATGTCCTTACATTGAGGGGTTACCTGATAAAGGTCCTTCTTTGTGCATAATTTTCAATTGGAAAAGTCAACAATTATTTAATATCCTTACACATGAAATTAATTCCTGGTCTTGCAGCCACATGTTCATCTTTTCTACTGATATATCTATAATACTAAAATTACGAGGTCCAATTTGTCAGCCGTCATCACGTAAAAACGATGAATCAAAGAATTCAACTTTATATACAACTAATATAGTACAAAGGTGTAGATTAAAAATTACACCACTCTAGGCCCTTTTGTTTTCCACGTAGTTAATATCGCCAATAATTAGGAAGTTCCGGGTCGAGTCCGATACCGATACCAATAGTATAATCACCTGTTACCTATTACCTTATCTGTACGTTCCGCATCTGACAGGCGCACCACCAAACGGTGTATTCAGGATTAATATGCTATATAAACGGGTCATAATCACAGGGTTGACACTACTAAATTGTCAAATTGTTACCTATTGTAGTATTTTAATCCGTAAGACTTTCTAAGATAACAATACGAATACTAAAAATCTGGACTAAAAATAAGTTTCAATTTGTTAGCATGCATGACGTGAAACAGCGAATCAAAGAAGATCAAAGAATTCAACTTTATTTATAACTAATATAGGACAATGCTGTTGATTAAAAAATACTCCATTCCAGGACCTTTTGTTTTCCAAATATTTAATATTACCAATAATTGATAAGTTCCAGTTCGACAGGTTCAAACAGAAAGATTTGAAAGCAGAGAAAATTGTTTATCTTATAATCGGCATGACTTTTTCAGATGACAGTACTAATACTAAGATAAGGCTTGCGCATAGTTATATACTTTAATTCAGTTACGGACCCGCGATATCACGGGTGTGTTCTAGTAATAACTAGAATCATGCAAATAAACTTAAGAAAAAGGCATGTAAGCTCATCTTACAAATATGACACTTTTTCTAGACCACAAAACAGCACGCGCAAAATAGTCGTCGCAAAGTATTGTAACCTTTGAAATTGTTTTCGCGCACTAAAACCGCCATGGGCACTTTCAAAAGTTGGCAGGTATGTTTACACCATGAAATTTTCTCTGAGTGCTGACAAAACTGAAATTTTAAACAAAAATGTATTCTTTCCAATTATAAAAGGATGGATGGTGGTGGTGCTCTATTAAACCTTTTTGTAAGAACAGATAATAGATTAATACATGTAACACTTTTTAAATGATCTTTAATGGTTTATGCATATTATAACGTTCACTAAATAGTTACTGTAATAATTTTTTATGAAAAGTCCAGACCCCTAATTTTGAACTCCAGTTGAATGAAAATAATTTCCTTATGGACAATATTTATTGGCACTTTTTGGATACTCACAAATTGAAAGAATAACTGAGGCATGGGTAAAGCATCAACTATTGTAAGATATTAATTTTGTAAATTAATTGACAATCTTTTTATCAGTTTATTTCTCTATTTAAGAAGGCTCATGCCCCACTTGCATTACATTGCATGACATGTGTAATAATTAATATAAAATGTTTAAAAGGTGACCTTGGTTTGACAAGATGTAAAGAGGTCTATTTTACCTGATTATTTTCTAACTTTCATACTTGGTGCAGAAGTTAATTTGTAATAAACACAGAGATGTGAAGTAATGGTCTGACCTGCAAGAAGGGGCTATCAAATTAGAGGCCTACAAAGTATATTTATGATTAAATTTTATAAAAAAGGGGGGTGGTGGAATTTCGAAAGCTACCTCAGTACCTGGAACAAGCTTGTTCAGAATGAAGTGGGTTTTATCATATTTGTTAGTGACTTAACCCTCTGTCATTATAGGGACAGTTGTGTAATAGATCAATATAGGAATAAACTGTAAAAACCAGTCCAAAAAAGCTCAATCCATCAGCATGATCAGATTGATTCAATCACATGTACAGGCACTAGATGTTCTGTCAACAGTAATGAAATATTGGCAATGGGAAGAAAATAGTGTCCATATATATTTTTGTTATATATATGGACACTTTTTTCTTCCTATTGCCAATATTTAATTTTATTACTATTGAGAGTTGTGGACGGAAATTGGGTTCTAGGTGGGATTTGTAGAGAGACCAAAGAAATTTTTCTTATGAAAGTGGAAAAGAGAGAGATAAAGATACTCTAATTCCAATCATAGAACAATATGTTGAAAAGGGAAGTACAATAATAACTGATTGTTGGACGTCTTATAAATGTTTAGGAAAACTAGGGTATCAACACCAAACCGTCAATCATTCTGAAAACTTCGTTGATCCAAATAGTGGTGCATGCACCAACCTTATTGAGATAGGTGGTGGTGCATCAAATGACAATTGCCAACCACACATACAAGATCAAAAACTTTTGATAAACATTTGATGGAATATATTTCGAGAACACTATACACAGATAAAAGGTCACTATTTGACAGTTTCATGCAGGACATGTGCAAAGTATATCCCCTTTGTTGATTTGAAATTAGTTATTGCACAATAAAAATGAAATAATTATACATTATAAATTTAATTTTGTTTCACTTTCTTTTATATTAAATTTCATGGCACATATACCTGTTCCAAGAAGTGACACCCCTTATTTCTGTTTGACACCCTCATTTTCCTTAAATCTTAATTAAAAACTTGTAAGATAAATTTATTATTATTGTACATTAAATATATATCAATTACATATATTTTTTCAACTTTTTGGGTGGGGGTGCCATATGGAACTCTTACGTGTAGGTTGCCAAAAGAGCATTTTTTTGGGGGAAAAATTTTTTAAAAAATTTTCGTTTGCAGGATTCTCTTCTCTTTTTTCGAAAATATCAGGACTATGACATGTATGAGTCTGAAGCACATAAAAATTGATTGTTGGTGACAAAGTTAGGGTTTTAACTCTGATTTCACAGTTCACTTAACATAGTAATGGGATAGTGCAAGTGAGGCATATGATCAGTCAGGGGACTTACTTAAACAAGTGATTTTCTAAATCACTGATTCAAGTAACATTATTTCCATAAAGGTTGGAAGTTAGAGTTGTCTTTCTTTAATAATCACCTATTTAAGTAGTACAAATTAATCACTAGAAGAAGTGATTTAATTTTATTGTAGCTTTAAATATAGAATACTAATGATCCAGGGACTTATTATGTTTCTAAACTTATCAGAACCAACATCTGTGTTGTCTAGGATGACCAGGTCATTTCAGGTGATGACCTTGTACTGAATCTAGGATAATGACATAAAAATCACTTGTTTAAGTACCAGACCTCAATTTCCTTCCCAAAAATCACTTCTTTAAGTATCACTCTTTTAATAACCCCCACTAATTTCAACACCCCCGAACAGTGAAATTTTTATCGCGAACAGTAGAATTTTATTACATAATCTGAAAGATGAAACCTTGAACTTCACAGGAAAAATACTTCCACTGCTGTGAAAAATCTTTTAAGAAAGTATCAGTTCATTATGTAAAGCCATTATTATAGCATTTGTTCAACTAAAATAGAATTTTCAGCTAAATGATAGCACCAAAGGCATAAACCGTGCTACTTAAAAGAAGCAAAAAGTTCATATTTTTAAATTTTACTAATTAAAAGATATAATTTAAACCTATGTGTTTAAAATTTTGAAAAAACTACAAAATCCCAATTTGTGACAAAACCTCGAATTTGCTACTCAAATAAGTGATTTAAAAATCACTTATTTCAGTAAGTCCCCTGACTGATGATCATATGATAATGTCCGGAGTACAGATATTCTTCATTGATGATAAATTCTTTTTGCTTTAATCATGGTTATGCCACATGCACTATTATCATAATTATTGTTCCTGAAGATGTGATGTATCTCTTTTACAGTTATATCTATCAGATTTCAAATGAATTGGATCTTTGTAGGCCACTGGATGACTGACCTTCAAGTTCAATAATGTTGGAGGAAAAAAGCTTATATATTTGGCTGATAATTGTCCCCCCCCCCCACCCTAAACACACACATGAAATACTACTTTACTTAGAACTGTCATGACTGTAAATCAGATTAAATTTTGACAATGAATTATATACCATTTGTATTGTTATACATGTATCATAAATGACATAATCTGTTTAGAACATTTTGATATGTAATGCATTTAAGCCCATCTTTGATGTACATGTTACTACTTCCTTTGTGTTTATCAATATATCTAGAGATTAAAACTGACATGCCAATTTCTAGAGGTAGGAAAGTATTTATGTTTTGGCTGAAAACCTGTACATACCTAGCTATTGAGTCATACAATTGATGTATAAGTTTTATGGCAGATGATCATCATTGATGTGTTAGTTATTTATAAGGCAAACAAAAATAATATGTGTACATGTGTTTCCTATTTCATCTTTGAAAAAAAGGGTAGGTCATGTAAATGATTTAGGTAGGGAGGGATTTTTTTTATATTTTATCTTTTATTTGTACATTGAGTCGAGGGACATTTTGACTTTAACAGGGCTTATTGAAAAATTACAAAAAAAACCTTTAGGGTAGGCTAACAGGAAACACACACCTGTATTTATTTGGCCTAAATAAAAAATAGTGTTTACCTGTCATACCTATCCTTGACATGCTTGCCATACATATATATTTAGGTATATTTTAATATGTGTAAAACACATAAAATTATTTAGTAGAAATTAAGGGAAGAGGTAAGGCTAGGGGGTAATTTGACCTAAAGATTCAACTATTACAAAATCGTACACAAGTCAAAAAAGGGGGGGGGGGAGGAGGAGGTATCACATTATCAAGGTCTATGACTAGAATACATGTATATACTGAATCAGTGGTTAATTATGTAATTTTTATACACTGCAAAAATTAAAAAAAAATTTGGTCGTATATTGGTATCACGTCGTCATCGTTGTGGTCAGCGTCATCCAAAGACGGATTGTTTCCTGATAATAACTTTTGAGTAAGTAAAAAGAAATCAATAAAATAATAACACAATGTTTAGAACCACCAAAGGAAGCTTGGGATTGATTTTGGGGGTTGTGGTCCCAAAGGTTTAGGCATTTATCTAGTTTCAGGACAAAATAAAGGCAACAGTAGTATACCGCTGTTCAAAACTCATAAATCTATAGACAAAAAACAAAATCGGGGTGACAAACTTAAAACTGAGGGAAACGCATTAAATATTAGAGGAGAACAACGACACAACATTAAAATGTAACACACACAGCAATGGACTAAGCATTAGACAAAATCCGATGAGAATAACCAATATAACATCAAAACCAAATACATGGATTTGGGATAGAAAAGTACCGTGACACGTCTTATAGCATGTATAGTAATGTGAATTCACACTCAAATAGGAGAAAACAAACGACACAACGGAAACACAACGTAAAAATGTTACACACACAGAAACGAACTATGATATAACAATGGCCATTTTCCTGACTTGGTACAGGACATTTTTAATGAAAAAAATGGTGGGTTGAACCTGGTTTTGTGGCATGCCAAACCTCGCACTTTGATGGCTTTGTTAAATATAACATTAAAATGACAACATAATAATACAGGACCACAATACAAATAAATAGCAGAACGTATTTGGCAAAGAAACACATGAAAAATAGATAACAAAAGGCATCAGGTTTAAAATTCATTACGTCAAAAACACGCCTCGTCCAAACAAGACTTACCAGTGACGCCCAGATATAAAAGTTCGAAAGTCCAAAAAAGGTTCAAAGTAGTACAGCTCTGAGGATCAAAAGTTGAAAAAGGTTGTGCCAAATACGACTAGGGATTTTTGCTTGTGATAAGAACATCCTTATTATATAGAACAATTTATGCTATTGCAAACAGTAAATTTTATCAAATGAATATAAAAGATTTACATGATGAAACTGCTGTTCTAACTAATTACAGAAAACAAAACCCGAATACATAATACATTGAAGACGAACACAGAAAATAGACACACCCGACTTGGTCCAGGCCTGAACGCAAAAAGTCATAATCATGACGTCACATACGAAGTTGTGAAATGGCACAATATTACGTCATGCAGACATGTGAATTTCTGAAACAGCACAAATATGACGTCATATTTGAAAAATTATGTCTAAAAAATAAGATAGAAATAGGATTGATTTAAGATTATACTAGAACTAAATACTGATATTACATTTTTTTAAAAACACAATGCACATTGCAACACTAATCAATAGCAATACATATATTTTATATATGTCTGGTTTGTTTTGAATCTAACTTCAAACATAAAAATCGTACAGATTACGTTGAACAAAATCAAAACTAATAAATGAAGGCGGTGATTAATTTTCTTTACCATAACACATGAATTTAATAGAAAAGACGTCAACCAATTTGACAGAATCCGATGAAAATTACAAATATAACATCAAACTAAATACATGAATTTGGGATAGATAAAAAAAAAGTTGTGTATTAGTATTTCAATTGTTTTAAAATTGTACCACAATGTTTAATACCATAAGTGGAAGGTTGGGATTTATTTTAAGGGGTTATTGGGCAAACAGTCTAGGAATTGAGGGCCAAAAACATTTTTATAGTTTCAAGACAATAACTTGGGTGTAACTGTATGGATCTCTCTGACATTGTACCACAATTTTCCATATAACACAAGGAAGGCTGGGATACACTTTGGGGTAAATTTTCCCGAATATGTAGGAATAAGGGGCCAAGAAAAGGCCAAAAAGAAGCATTTTTCTAGTTTACAGACAATAACTTGTATTTAAGTGTATGGATCTCTATAAATTTTTACATGAGGTTCAATACCACTAAAGGAAGGTTTGGATTGATTTTGGGGGTTATGGTCCCAAGAGGTTAGGAATTGGGGGCCAAAAAGGGGGCCCAAAATAATCATTTTTGTAGTTTTCAAACAGTAACATATGTTTAAGTGTATGAATCTCTCTGAAATTAAACCACAGGTTTCCATACCCTGAAGGGATGGTTAGTTTTGACTTCAAGGGTGGGTTATGGCTCAAAATGTTTTGGAATTAGGGGCAAAAAAGGGGGGTGGGTGGGTGGTAGTTGTTTTCAATTTTTTTTTCTTCTTCAAATTTTTGTAAAGTTCAAAGAAGAAATCTTTAATTGCACAATATTGTGCGATAGATTTGTAAGAAATTGACATTTGTTTTGTGTCAGAAACTCATATTATGTCAAAAATTTGTTCACAATCCGAATTCAGAGCTGTATCAAGCTTGAATGTTGTGTCCATACTTGTCCCAACTGTTCAGGGTTCGACTTCTGCTGTCGTATAAAGCTGTGCCCTGTGGAGAACCTGGTTGATTTTGGGGTCCAAATCTACTTGCAGTTTGATCAAAATTTATAAGATATGTATTTTTCTTGATACTTATTCAAAAGTGTCCTGTTTTCATGGTTTTATGTAGTTATATTGTAGTAAGACATTTTGAAAATGTTATTTTTATATGCCTACACTGACATGACTGAAGAAGTGTTGATACCAGTCCATACTGTGTCTGTTCAACCTTACATTACTATGAACTACAGTTAAATTTTTTCATTTAATTGATTTAAAAGTTATATATAATTTAGTAAGATGTCAAGGACAGACATTGAATATTTTACCCTTTTGTTTAAAATTTTTTACGGGAAAAGTTTTGAAATCCTGCATCTGTATAAAAATATATTAGTATTGGTGAAAAATTACATACATGTACATGTAATTGCCTTGAAACTACATCATCCTAATTCTAAATTATTTTGGCACATCTACAAGTACTTTAGTTATTGTTGTTTATACAAATTTTGCAACTTTATAGGGTTGACCAATCTTTAATTTAGTGTTTTAAACTTAAGAAAATTATCATGCCATCAACATGATTAATGGAAAATTATATATACATTGTCTTTACTAAGAACTGTTTGAAACATCCCTTATTATTTATTATATAACCAGTATGTGAAGGTTTTCTCTTACGATATTAAAAGTGCTAAATATATTTACAAAATACACTTTTCTACATGTTATAAGGATTATTTATGAAAGTAATTTTGATTGAAGAAACACATGATATGAAAGATAAAACTTACTGCCAAGTGTTTCCAGATTAAAATCTTTATGCAGTTAATATTGAAACATTTTTGCAGAATCAAATGATATATGATGACCAAAAACTACATAGTTTAAAAAAATGTAAATTAAATTTGTTCACACCAGCATTGACCAGTGTAGTATACATCGATAGATTTAATTTCGTGTGTTTATATTCAGTCCATAGATAACCATGACAACATTGAAATATGATTTATTTTACAGGGTATCCCAGTAGCCATCGGCGTTGGTGTGGTTGCTGTTAGATAACCATGACAACATTGAAATATGATTTATTTTACAGGGTATCCCAGTAGCCATCGGCGTTGGTGTGGTTGCTGTTAGATAACCATGACAACATTGAAATATGATTTATTTTACAGGGTATCCCAGTAGCCATCGACGTTGGTGTGGTTGCTGTTAGATAACCATGACAACATTGAAATATGATTTATTTTACAGGGTATCCCAGTAGCCATCGGCGTTGGTGTGGTTGCCCTGACTGCCATACTTGCCAAGATCTTCCTGTTTGGAAACAAGAAGAAAAAGTCACCAGTCACTCTTGAAAAACCAGACCAAAAATACCCACTGAAACTTATAGACAGAGAGGTAACATTTTTTAGTGGTACATATGATATAGGCTTGATAAGGATCCCAGATAGTTCATGTTGTTATCTACATATTTCTACAAAGTATTTCTTCTTGTTTTTTTCCCCCTAGTGTATTACCAGTTTTAATTGCATTAATTGGAAGACCTTTTAACTCTGTATTCAAACACTACATTTACTGTTTCATAGTCCTTTTATATTGTATTGATTCATAATGTGCCAAATTTTCTGATTTGTGTTATGTTGGGGACCAATTAGATGACGACTTAACATATATCATCCAAATCTATATATAATCTTCTAACAGGCTTGCAAAAAAGTTAAAACCAAGTTAAAAGTACAAAATTATTAAGAACCAGTACAAAATATTAGAAATGCTTTAGGTCCTCTTTTTGCTCAAAATCACCCATACTATTAAAATAAACTGGTACTGGATTGTTTTTGTGAAATACATATAAAAGGGCAGACTGTAGATCTATCAACAGCTAGATATAATTATCTTTGTTCATTTAGCTGGTTATAATCAATTTGCAACACCTCAACTTGTTCAATGCTTTGGTTTGGTTCTCATAGCACCTACATGTATCATGAATTAAGCTTGTTTTATTCTTGTGTTATATATCGTTGTAGGAAGTTAGTCCAGATACCAGAAGATTTCGATTTGCTTTACCCAGCCCTGAACATATACTGGGACTACCAGTCGGTGAGTAACAATAATTATTTTAGACATTTTGTTATGCTCCTATTGCAGCAGTGTGGCATTAAGTCTTACTATTGTCTATATGTGTTCCAAAATTCCTTTCCATTCTCAAACTTTAGTTTACCTCAACCAAATGTTATTAGACTCATACAGAATGCTTATTCCATAAAACACAGATCATGTTAAAATTTTAGTGTTGTCACTTTTACCTTTCTTGAGTTGTGCCTCTTTAAAGACAATTCTCTATTTTGTAGTATATACTCTGCAGTCAGATCCTCTTTGATAAAATTGGTTTACTTCTAGATCTACCTTTTAATAGATGGAGTCTGATTTACCCATTACTGTTTTTCAGGTCAACATATATACTTGACAGTGAGGATTGATGGTCAGTTGGTAATCAGACCATACACACCAGTGTCCTGTGATGATGATAAGGGATATATGGACTTGGTCATCAAGGTAGGTCATCTAGGTAGGGACTAAAGGATAATAAATCTAGGTAGGGACTAAAGGATAATAAATCTAGGTAGGGACTAAACGATAATAAATCTAGGTAGGGATTAAAGGATAATAAATCTAGGTAGGGACTAAAAGATAATAAATCTAGATAGGGACTAAAGGATAATAAATCTAGGTAGGGACTAAAGGATAATAAATCAAGGTAGGGACTAAATGATAATAAATCTAGATAGGGACTAAAGGATAATAAATCTAGGTAGGGACTAAACGATAATAAATCTAGGTAGGGATTAAAGGATAATAAATCTAGGTAGGGACTAAAAGATAATAAATCTAGATAGGGACTAAAGGATAATAAATCTAGGTAGGGACTAAACGATAATAAATCAAGGTAGGGACTAAATGATAATAAATCTAGGTAGGGACTAAATGATAATAAATCTACTTGATAATTAAGAATTACATAATGTAAAAGATTGATATTGTTCAATAAATATAGACAAGGTTTTATTGTAAGAATATAATTTTAACTCTTGTTTTGTATATGACTTTAAAGCTGTTAAATTTTATTTCAATTTTGACCAAAACATATTGGCCAAATGGATGAAGGATAAGTATAAAAAGATGAAAGACAGACATTTGGAAATTTTTCTTTAGCTTTATATCTTTTGACAGTGTTTTATTTAGTAACTGAGTTTATTTTTTGTCTGTTTTAAATTATCAGATTTGTTCATGTTATGTTTTAGGTGTACTTCAAAAATGTGCATCCCAAATTTCCAGAAGGAGGTAAAATGTCTCAATACTTGGAGAGCATGGAGATGGGAGATTTTATTGATGTTAGAGGACCAAGTGGTCTCTTGGTTTATGATGGTCAAGGTTTGTTTCTATTTTTCTGAATAGAGTTATCTTCCTTTTACCTTCAATCAATGCATTTGATGAACAAAATTTCATTTCACCAATATTGAGATTTTAATTTAATTTTAAGAATGATATTTTGCAATGTGGCAATGCATTCCATTACATTTTAATTTTTAGATGGCAAAAAATTTAAAATTTTGGTTTTTATGAACAATGCACATTATTTCTCATTATTCATAAATCCACAAATTAGTTTTTAAATTGTGAACAAATACGCTTTTTAGAATAAGAATTTGATATTTCCTCTGCCAGAAACTTACAATACAATATGTGTCTTTTCTTTTACCATTCATCATTTTATTTTTACAGTATTAGTTTTGCCAAGTTTTCTAATAGAGATTCTAATATGACGTGCTTTTTTAGCTTTGTAAACAACACTGTGATAAAATTCTCGATAAAATATACTTAGCGCAGACTCAGAGATATACATAATAATGGCTGTTACAATATACTTCCCATGTTAATCTACATGTATTGGAACCGATTTGCAGACCCTTTGCCGATTTTATTGTTTTAAAAAGTGCAATTTAAAAAAGACAAAATAACTTTTATTCTTAATCGTATGCATAATAAAAAGAAGAAATGCACAAGAGCTCGGAGAAATCAACAAAATAAAAAGTAAATAAAATCCGCGAAAGTCTATTAATCTTTTTGGCGCATTTAAGTCATTTCAAAACATGACGTCATACAAATGAAATCGCTAAAGTTGAAAGTTTTTTGTTACGTGAACCATCGGAATTTGTTTGATATTGTATTAAAACTGATTTTTGAGGTAGGTTTTGTTTAAATTTCTATTCTATTGCATTATTCGCATATTTACTCATTGAATTCAGCAAGTCAACATGGCGACTCCTTAGTTACAAAATGTCAACTTTGGATTTGACGGAAGCTTATGAGAAAAGCCTGTAAATTACAAATGGCAAATGTTGGGTTTGAGAATTTAAAGAATTAAAAAGCTTTTTTCTAGCAGTTATTCACGAAATATCATACGCATGACATATTTATAAAGATATTTGAGCTTTATCTAACAGGGAGTAAAAAAGAACAGCCACACACACAGCATATCCACCCTCGCTTCAGTTTTTTAATGACCGTATTTGTCCTATTAGAATCTAAATAATTCATGGAAGCCATAGATTGTTGGAAATTTACACATGGCCTGGGCCGTGATATTCGTTAATTTTATCCCTCGCTAACACTCAGGATAAAATTCGAATATCACGGCCCAGGCCATGTGTAAATTTCCAACAATCTATGGCTTCCATGAATTATTTCTTAACAAGAACCATGTATAGATAATTATGAATGTTTACTCATGATCCATTTCTTGTTGTAGGAGTTTTCCAGATAAAGTCTGACAAGAAAGCTGCCCCCGAGACTGTGATGACTAAGAAGCTTGGCATGATAGCTGGAGGGACTGGTATTACACCCATGTTACAGCTGGTCAGAGCTATCTTTAAAGATAAGAATGATAACACAGAGATTTCACTCCTCTTTGCTAACCAGGTTAGTATACAACAAATCAAAAGAAATCTGTTTGAGATTCATCTTTCCAGATGCATTTGTAAAATGTATGTTTACATTATTCATGATCATAAATATGGTTTTTAAATCAGTATCCTGACTTTAATATTAAAAGAAACAACTCGGTTACTTTTGACCATGATGAATTTCAAATTTACCTTTTAAAAATAGACTATTTTATTATAAGGTCTGAAAACATATTTATTAATCAGTTAATACTGTTTGATGCATTAATTATTTCTCATCAAAATATTTTAGAAATAATTCCTTCGTGTCATTCTTTATGCTCATTTTAACATGGGTAGGCATTATATTTGTCGATATTTTACACTGAGCGTTAGCCAGGTGTAAAATGTGGTCAAATATAATGCCTACCCATGTTAAAATGAGCATAGAGCATGATATGAAGGAATTATTTCGATTTTAATAGGACAAATATAGTATTTTTATAGGTTGAAGCGTACAAAATACTGTAAAAATCTTTGGCTATTCCTGTTTCCTCCCTGAGGAGTCTACATTACATTTCAAATTTGATGAGTTTAAAAACTACGTGCAGTGGAAATATATGTTGTTTTATAAAAATATATAATGAAAGTTTATGTTAGCTACTTAAATGTATATATTTTAAAGGATAACGATGGAAATAACGTTAATATAAACAGTAAGTTTGTGCGCATGTGTCAAACATATTTTGTGCTCATTAGAACACGGCTTTGTTTACAAAGCGTAATAAGGACGTCATATTAGAATACTTATTTAAGTTGTCATTTCAGATTTAATTGAAACCCCTAATTGTATTTGAAAATAGTTTGAAGAACATGATTTAAAAAAAATGAAAACTTAAGTGTCCTATAAAATGTAAATGAATTGACAACTGTTTTAAATTATAAATTTTGTTCTATAATTTCAGACAGAGAATGATATATTACTAAGAACTGAGTTGGAAGAAATTGCTGCTGAACAACCAAATAGATTTAAACTGTGGTTTACATTAGACAGGCCAGAAGAAGGTAAGTAAAACTTGACTGTATTATATACATAAAATGTGGCTTACAACTGTGTAATTGTTATGATTGCTGTTCTACTTCAAAAGCCTTGCTAGGATATATTTAAATCAAGTTCTGTTATGACTATTCTTTATGTCATAAAATATTTTGTTGCTACAACAGTCCTTGTATGGTGTAAACTTCCCACTAACACCATCCACCATGACACCATTCAACAAACACCATTACACCATACATGTTACACCTTTGCACCATATACCTTACACATTCTATCAACACAATCTGAAATTACCCATAATGTAATTTAATTTAAAAAAAAGTGTGCAACTACAAAATTATTCACCATTCTCTTCACACCATACACTATAGCACCACACACCTCCTCATACACCACTTCACCATTCCCCTCACACCATACACTATAGTACCACAAACCTTCTCATACACCACTTCACCATTCCCCTCACACCATACACTATAGCACCACACATCTCCTTATACACCACTTCACCATTCCCCTCACACCATACACTATAGCACCACACAACTCCTCATACACCACTTCACCATTCCCCTCACACCATACACTATAGCACCACACAACTCCTCATACACCACTTCACCATTCCCCTCACACCATACACTATAGCACCACACACCTCATACACCACTTCACCGTTCCCCTCACACCATACACTATAGCACCACACACCTACTCATACACCACTTCACCATTCCCCTCACACCACACACTATAGCACCACACACCTCCTCATACACCACTTCACCATTCCCCTCACACCATACACTATAGCACCACACACCTCCTCATACACCACTTCACCATTCCCCTCACACCATTCAACATACACTATAGCACCACACACCTACTCATACACCACTTCACCATTCCCCTCACACCATACACTATAGCACCACACACCTACTCATACACCACTTCACCATTCCCCTCACACCATACACTATAGCACCAGACACCTCCTCATACACCACTTCACCATTCCCCTCACACCATACACTATAGCACCACACACCTACTCATACACCACTTCACCATTCCCCTCACACCATACACTATAGCACCAGACACCTCCTCATACACCACTTCACCGTTCCCCTCACACCATACACTTTAGCACCACACACCTACTCATACACCACTTCACCATTCCCCTCACACCATACACTATAGCACCACACACCTCCTCATACACCATTTCACCATTCCCCTCACACCATACACTATAGCACCACACACCTCCTCATACACCACTTCACCATTCCCCTCACACCATACACTATAGCACCACACACCTACTCATACACCACTTCACCATTCCCCTCACACCATACACTATAGCACCACACACAACTCCTCATACACCACTTCACCATTCCCCTCACACCATACACTATAGCACCACACACCTACTCATACACCACTTCACCATTCCCCTCACACCATACACTATAGCACCACACAACTCCTCATACACCACTTCACCCTTCCCCTTACACCATACACTATAGCACCACACACAACTTCTCATACACCACTTCACCATTCCCCTTACACCATACAGTATAGCACCACACATCTCCTCATACACCACTTCACCATTCCCCTCACACCATACTCTATAGAACCACACACCTACTCATACACCACTTCACCATTCCCCTCACACCATACACTATAGTACCACACACCTCCTCATACACCACTTCACCATTCCCCTCACACCATACACTATAGCACCACACAACTCCTGATACAGAGACATGTATTGTCGAAATGCGCATCTGGTGCAAGAAAATTGGTACCGTTAATTTTATTACTACCAATGCCTCTGCTGGTGGACTATTAGTCCCCGAGGGTATCACCAGCCCAGTAGCCAGTACTTCGGTACTGGCATGAAAATACGGATTGCTTGTGGTATTAAAATTAACTGTTTCAAAATATTAGAAATTAATATAAATTAAGGAATGTATCTCCCTCGTGCAAAGCTCTGATTCCTTTCACGGATTTGGCTACACTTTTTGGACCTTTTGAATTATAGCTCTTCATCTTTTATATAAGCTTTGGATTTCAAATATTTTGGCCACGAGCATCACTGAAGAGACATGTATTGTCGAAATGCGCATCTGGTGCAAGAAAATTGGTACCGTTAATTTTATTACTACCACTGGGTCGATGCCTCTGCTGGTGGACTATTAGTCCCCGAGGGTATCACCAGCCCAGTAGCCAGTACTCGGTACTGGCATGAAAATACGGATTGCTTGTGGTATTAAAATTTACTGTTTCAAAATATTAGAAATTAATATAAATTAAGGAATGTATCTCCCTCGTGCAAAGCTCTGATTCCTTTCACGGATTTGGCTACACTTTTTGGACCTTTTGAATTATAGCTCTTCATCTTTTATATAAGCTTTGGATTTCAAATATTTTGGCCACGAGCATCACTGAAGAGACATGTATTGTCGAAATGCGCATCTGGTGCAAGAAAATTGGTACCGTTAATTTTATTACTACCACTGGGTCGATGCCTCTGCTGGTGGACTATTAGTCCCCGAGGGTATCACCAGCCCAGTAGCCAGTACTTCGGTACTGGCATGAAAATACAGATTACTTGTGGTATTAAAATTTACTGTTTCAAAATATTAGAAATTAATATAAATTAAGGAATGTATCTCCCTCGTGCAAAGCTCTGATTCCTTTCACGGATTTGGCTACACTTTTTGGACCTTTTGAATTATAGCTCTTCATCTTTTATATAAGCTTTGGATTTCAAATATTTTGGCCACGAGCATCACTGAAGAGACATGTATTGTCGAAATGCGCATCTGGTGCAAGAAAATTGGTACCGTTAATTTTATTATTCACCATTCCTCTCACACCATACACTATAGCACCACACACCTACTCATACACCACTTCACCATTCCTCTCACACCATACACTATAGCACCACACACCTACTCATACACCACTTCACCATTCCCCTCACACCATACACTATAGTATCACACACCTCCTCATACACCACTTCACCATTCCTCTCACACCATACACTATAGCACCACACACCTACTCATACACCACTTCACCATTCCCCTCACACCATACACTATAGCACCACACAACTCCTCATACACCACTTCACCATTCCTCTCACACCATACACTATAGCACCACACACCTACTCATACACCACTTCACCATTCCCCTCACACCATACACTATAGCACCACACACCTCCTCATACACCACTTCACCATTCCCCTCACACCATTCAACATACACTATAGCACCACACACCTACTCATACACCACTTCACCATTCCCCTCACACCATACACTATAGCACCAGACACCTCCTCATACACCACTTCACCATTCCCCTCACACCATACACAAGCACCACACACCTCCTCATACACCACTTCACCATTCCCCTCACACCATACACTAGCACCACACACCTCGTACACCACTTCACCATTCCCCTCACACCATACACTATAGTACCACACACCTCCTCATACACCACTTCACCATTCCCCTCACACCATACACTATAGCACCACACACAACTCCTCATACACCACTTCACCATTCCCCTCACACCATACACTATAGCACCACACACAAATCCTCATACACCACGTCACCATTCCCCTCACACCATACACTATAGCACCACACACAACTCCTCATACACCACATCACCATTCCCCTCACACCATACACTATAGCACCACACAACTCTCATACACCACTTCACCATTCCTCTCACACCATACACTATAGCACCACACACCTCCTCATACACCACTTCACCATTCCCCTCACACCATACACTATAGCACCACACATCTCCTCATACACCACTTCACCATTCCCCTCACACCATACACTATAGCACCACACAACTCCTGATACACCACTTCACCATTCCTCTCACACCATACACTATATCACCACACACCTACCATTGCACTATATGCCATACACTTTTTTTTTTGGA
This sequence comes from Mytilus galloprovincialis, assembly GCF_965363235.1. NCBI lineage: Eukaryota > Metazoa > Mollusca > Bivalvia > Mytilida > Mytilidae > Mytilus > Mytilus galloprovincialis. The sequence goes on from NC_134844.1 coordinate 28,983,386, forward strand.
AGTTTACACCATCCTAGGGCTGTAGGTAAATGTAAGATTATTTTGCACAATAAAAGCAAAATTTTGGAAACCATTGGATTTTGACAATAGGCTGAAAAAATATGTTTTACAACATTTCTAAAACCGACTAGACAGTTAGAAGTGATACATACTTCTTTATCACTTATACCACAATGAGCTAACTAATCTGCATACTTAAATGTTTGATATAAACATGGTAAAAGTAAATAAAATTTACAAAATCCATTTTATTTTTCATATAAGACAAACAAGCAGCCAATATTTGTCTACACACACACATAATCATTACATTCTAATTTCTATAGAGTTTTGAGTACTGAATGGAGAGATAGTTTTAGTCGACCTCCAAAAAATAAAAATTGTTAAAGGGAGTTAACAACATTATAATATTTCTTTACTTTAAATCAACTTAATTTCAAAGACTTTTTTTATGTTTCATCCGTTCTAGCTGATTTTATGGTGACACCTATTTATGATTTTCTGACTAAAAATATAAACAAGAAGATGTGGTATGATTGCCAATGAGATAACTCTTCACAAGAGACCAAATGACACTGAAATTAACGATTATAGGTTACCGTACTGCCTTCAACAATAAACAAAGTTCATACCTCATAGTATGTTATGAAAGGCCTGAAATGACAGATGTAAAACAATTCAAACAAGAAAACTAATGGCCAAATTGATGTACAAAAAAAAAGAATGTCGACATATTTATAGAAGAGAATATCAAGGTATGACATATTTTCATTAATTGCATTTTTTGTTCATTTCAGGCTGGAAGTATAGTAAAGGATTTATAAGTGCTGATATGATAAAGGACCACCTACCTCCCCCAGATGATGATACTGTTATTCTGATGTGTGGACCACCTGCCATGATCAATTTTGCTTGCCTACCTAACCTCGACAAACTTGGGTACACACCCAAGATGAGATTTGCCTACTAAGACAAATACTAGATATAATTTATTATTTATAGTTCCTAAGACAATATAAATAAGTGTATTATCATGCAATGGTGATATTGCAAACAAGAAAGCTTGAATCTGTAGAATTCTGTGGTATTTATTTTAGATTTTGTTGCAAAATTGTAACCAAAAAAAGCATTTTTTCCTTTCTTTGTCAGGCACTAAATATATAATAAAACCACAACAAATATTATTATGTAACATATTAGTCTAAAGAAACAATTGAAAAAATGTGATAAGATATTATTTGATGATGTTTCTTGAATTATATCAAAAATTTAAAGAATGTTGATATAAACAAATAGTAATGTTAAAAATAATTCACTTTGCAGATTCTTTGTTTTTATTCAGTATACACTTTCTCTTGAGGTCATAACTTCAAAATACAAAATGGGGCCTTATGATATGAGTGAGGGATGTTTACTAGTGTGGATGCAAAAACAAGGAAACTACAATACTTGTGTATTATGTGTATAAAGGAACTTGGCCAATAGAAAAGAGAAACATGTTATAGGGAAATCTTTTTTAAAAATTTGTATTTATTTGTAATAGGCTGATGAGTAAAAGTGTGTGAAAAGTGCTACATTATTTATGATTGTGGTAATGCAAATATTTGGTGCAAAAACGCAATAAAAGTATACAATGCATAACATATACTTGCAATAGTCATATTAAATAAAAGAAAATTAGATATTGATGGGAACGAACAACTGTTTTTGAGCTTATTTTTTTTTATTGCAGGAACATTTTTGATTTTTTGGAATTGTTGATTTAAATAATTACATTGAAGATGCAAACAACAAGATTGCAGAAATTGTATCTTTATTGAATAATCGATATTTCGAAATTGATATTTTTCAACTGTCAAATGTTGAAAATATGAATGATAAAAACAATGGGTACATGTTATGTTTGGTGTTGGCATTGCATAGATATTATATAAAGTTTTTGTTACAAGCTTTTCTATTATTTTTATTAAAATTCTTTGAATATTTTGTACAATGGGTGTTGTTCTTAGTTACTTATGGCAAAAACAGACCCAGTTAAACATGACTGAACTGATAACAAAGGAGACAGCATTAAGTAGCCCCTTGTAGGTCCCTTGCATTTACCTCTATACATTCAAAAAATGGTTTTCATTCTCATAACTTTAATTTGTCACCAAAATGTTATACACAGTGCTTTAATATATCCTACAAAATATAGATCAAGTTTAAATTTGGGTGGCATCACTTCTACTTTTCTTTAGTTATGCCCCTTTATAAAGTTATACGCAAGTAGGGGCATCATCTGGTGTCCATGGGAAAATAAGGCACGCTTTATCCAGTATCAATGTTATCATTTGTTAAAGTTTGTGCTTCAATCTCTTTTTAAAGAAGAAACATTCATGGCAAGTGAATGATATTTGATATGCAGTTGTATTAGCAGTGTTCTATTTCATTTCCATGTTGAAAATTAGGCCCAGCCGGATTTAAAATTGTGCAGAGTTTACATGTTAAAGGTTTGATATTAGGTATATTAATATGCAAACCAAGAAGATATAATGCCATTTAAATTTCAATATTTGCAAGGTACTTTTGAAGTACACAAAAATTCAACATAAGTTATTTATAAAATTTATGGTAAATAAAACATTGACTATTATCTCGCCTGTGACTGCATATCTTGTATTATGTCAAAAAGGTTTTGCCATTTACAATTACATTCTCCCTGACCTCATTTGCATGGTTGAGGGACTGCTAAAATCAAATGAATTACTCAATCAAGATTAATAGGATAAAGATACTTGGTATATGGGGTCCTTGCAATAACATTAACGGTACTAATTTTCCTGCAACAGATGCGCATTTCGACAATACATGTCTCTTCAGTGATGCTCGTGGCCAAAATATTTGAAATCCAAAGCTTATATAAGAGATGAAGAGCTATAATTTAAAAGGTCCAAAAAGTATAGCCAAATCCGTGAGCAAGGTATACACCTCTATCAAGATAGGGGACCAATGTGGAGTACTTGTTGTATTGTCTGTAAGTTAATATAAGGCCATAACATAAGCAGTAAGTCAATCAAATTTAGTTGTTTTTTACTAATTGTATGTTATAAATGTCTGTCTTTTGGCTTCATCTGACCTTTACCTCACCGCTATGTTTTGTGTTTTAGGCCGTTTCTTTCATACTATGAACAATTATAGGTCTGCCCAAGAAACAGGTTAACTATATTTGGTGTCTGGAATGATTGAAAGGGGTTTTTGCCCGTTTGACAGCGCTTCATTGACTGTTTCACTGATGAGTCTTTTGCAGACAAAACGCGCGTCTGGCGTAAATGTAAAATTTTATTCCTGGTATCTATGATGTGTTTATTTACCCATATTTTTGACATTTTCCTGAACATTATGTTCACACATTGTTGTCATAAAATAATTTTAACCGACTGTCATGCAAGAGGTTTTAATAGCTAGCTATAAAACTAGGCATAAGCCACTATTTTCCACAAAAGAAAATGCCTGTACCAAGTAGAAAAAAAAATATGACATTTGTTATCCATTCGTTTAATGTGTTAGGGCTTTTGATTTTGCCATTTGATTAGGGACCATCCGTTTTGAATTATCCTCGGAGTTCGGTATTTTTCTGAGCTTACTTTTCATCATCAACAATGATCAATATTTCAAAACAAAATAAGATGACAATCGAACTCATTGAACATATAACAACTGTTAACATGTATCTACTTAGAAAAAGGATTGGACACCAAGATGTTTAGGACGAGGAAAAGGTATAGATATTGATGTCCACTTTAACTTTAGAACTTTCCTTTATTACTAAGCTTGCTTTTAATTGTTGTTTTATAAATTTAGATCTACGTCGATCTGTGAATGAAAATCGAAGATAGGTGACATGCATCTTGGGATGATATAGAGGCAGTAACAACAGCGTCAACTAATGGTACAAAGATTTATATTTCAGAAGAAAGGATATTTGCAAGCTTCATACCCTGTACATGCTGTATACAAGTTTCTTATATTACATAGTTTCCATCTGTCTGATACCCATTGTATTTAATCCTCAAGGTTTAATGACTTTCTTAATAGACACACTTTCTTTGTACCATTAATTTCTTATTTATTTTTGAATAATATAGTTCCTCCACGAAGGTATCAACAGCGCAGTAATCAGCAGTTATATGTTGGAAATAATTATCCTTGATATGGTGATTATTAGAAGCTAACTGTTTATAGTAAGCTTTAAAATTTCAAAATACTAAGAATTTTTTTCACTAGGAATAGATTACCACTGCTGTTTTGGAGAAACGTTTTTAATTCTGTTAGAAAATTAATACGACATTGACAAACAAACTTTTAGTAACATCCTAAATATATTTACCAGTTAATCAGTTTGAAAGATAAATTCAAACTGCAACATGTCAAAAGACAATGGCCATTGCGGAAGGAAAACAGGCTTCTTCATCTATTCTTGAAACGTCAATCCATATTTGATGTAACAGAAATAAGTGACTAAAAAGATATAATTTCTGAATTTTTAAAAGACCTTATAATTTTCCTACCGTTGTAAAATTTGGCTGACAAAATGTCATTTTGATGATGAAGAACCATGGATGCCAGGTGTACAAACATTATCGTTGGAGCCTCTGGTTCATTTTATTTTAATACGACAAAAATTGTTTGAGAAAATAACGTATTCAAGTTTTATCTTAGTTTCTGTCTATTGGTTAATAAATGAACAAATGAAGTACCATTCTAATTGTGATCTACAATGAGGAATAAGACAAAGGTCAATGATTTCTAAAATTCCTTAATTGTAACTGTAACCCACGCTATTTCATGTTATATTTTTAAAAATATTCACCATTAGATAGTTTAAAGCACTTAAATATCTGAAATAAAAATCTTATTATTAGGCTTAACCGAGATAAAAAAAATCACGTTTTCTCATGTAAAGCCCCTTGATAATTTCCTGTTTTATTTTGCATATTTCTAGCTTTTATGTTTGAAAGAAGGAAGATTGAAGTTGTTGGCATATGTTTTTAATATAGCATACATGTATATAAATAGCTGATAATAAAGTCTGGTTTCGCCGAGATAAAAAAAAAATCGTGTAAATTTTCTAATGTTAAACCCCTGACAACTTCCTTTAACTTACAGAAATTGGATTTCTGTGCATAATTTCCAGCTTGCATGTTTCAGAAAAGACTAATATTTTTGGCACATATACTAGTCAACAAAAGAAACGATAGACAAGTTTGAAATAAAATTTATCATAAATATAATTGATAGGAAATACTTATCAAAGGTACCAGGATTATAATTTAATACAAAATCTTATCATCGTTTGTTTTTGTTCTCGCGTTTTGTCTACATAAGACTCATCAGTGATGCTCAGATCAAAATAGTTGAGAAGCCAAACAAGTACAAAGTTGAAGAGCAATTGAGGACCCAAAACTCCAAAAAATTGTGCCAAATATGACTAAGGTAATCTATTCCTGAGATAAGACAACCCCTAGTTTTTGGAAAAAAAGTAAAGTTTTAACAACAGGAAATTTATCAAAATGACCATAGCAAACACATATTATTCAAAGAAAATGATCATATTGAAAAGTTAGAAAATAACGAGTTATTGAACACAAGGGTCAGAATTATTTTGTGAAAAATAAGGAAATAGTCGGCACTTGATTTCGAAGATGAGAATAAAATATTCCAATATCTAAAGGCATTCAAAATTTTAAGCAGACTATGTTTAAGTTTAACAGTGTTAAGTACTTGTATTGTTTTTTTAAGTTTTGGGTGAAAATACGATTTTTGAAATAACAAAAATCTAAAAAAAAAAAAAAAAAAAAAATTCGCGTTATTGTCTTTACAATCAATCTTTTTGATGAGAAAATACCACTCTGTAAAAATTATAACAATAGGGTAACTATTAACCACAGTACAGTGTATAAAGGCTGTGTCGAAATTTGCTGTTTGATGGTTCATGTAATTAGATGGTAAGAAGTATAGACGCTTTCATTTTATAGAATACTTATATCAACATTTGCATTTTTATTCGTTCATTTTTCAATCCAATTTTATCTATGATACTATATATTATGAACTGAATAATGTTAAGCAGATTATGGATTACATCTTCATCTTTTCAATGCATCCATGTCTGGGGATAAGGTTTTTATATGATTATATAATCTTATTGTAATCGTCATTCAATTATAGATTATATCTTATTAATATTACTTTATTTTATATGTATGCCTGTATCAAGTCAGGAATATAACAGTTGTTATCCATTCGTTTGATGTTTTTGAGCTTTTGATGTTGCCATTTGATGAAGGACTTTCCTTCTTGAATTTTCCTCGGAGTTCATTTTTTTTGTTTGTGATTTTACTTTCTACTTTATTTGAGAACCACTTTGTTTTAAATAATTATTGATATACTTTGATATTTATGACATTATCCACTAATGACAATGTCCCAGATTCTCAAATGCCGATTATTTGATTATCTTCGTGTACTTTAAATATAATTTAGTAAGAGACGAGCAGCATTATATGTTACGATAAGCACTATGATGATCACTCAAGTGTAAGAAAGATGCACAATGGAATGGACCACTTTGTTTTAAATAATTATTGATATACTTTGATATTTATGACATTATCCACTAATGACAATGTCCCAGATTCTCAAATGCCGATTATTTGATTATCTTCGTGTACTTTAAATATAATTTAGTAAGAGACGAGCAGCATTATATGTTACGATAAGCACTATGATGATCACTCAAGTGTAAGAAAGATGCACAATGGAATGGAGTGAGGATCTTCAAGACAAGGACGAATAGATGCTAGACTTATAGTTCCCTCTTAAGTAGAAGTAGATAATGTTGCAATAACAAAGGTTTTCATTATAGGGATAGGGGTTCGTATTCGCACCAAATTAAAGTCATGGAAGGATCATCACTTTGTGCATTTTGACCATTATCTGGTAGAAGTAAAAGTAGAAGAATAATAACTTTCAGTTAATTGTCCTTGATTGGTTCTCGTATAGATGTATCATCTTTTTTTCTCTACTCACATTCGAGTACTCAATAAGAAGTGTGATGATTTCCACAGCAATCACAATTATCATAAAACGAAAAGATAGTTATGGCTTAACTTGTTATGGAACAATCAATCATGAATAGATACATTTGCAAAGGGAACAGTTTTTAAACAAACAAAAAATATTAGAAACAAATACGTTTTAACTGCAACTGGTTTCTCATCAACAACAATTATTGATGAGTGACGAATTACAAAACTGATATATAAATAATGATTATGATGAATTGAATAAAGTATTTAACTATTAAAAAATGTTTTTTGTTTAGTCTAAACATATTTATTTATTATATTATAGTGGATTGGGAAACGAGTTATTGCAACTTATATTATGTATACAAGTTTTTTGTTGTCGCATGGTATATCGAGTTCGTGTGATCATGGCATATTTTACAGGGTTCGTGATTTGTATTTCCACACTAACTATAAATAAAAGGTCATCTCAACCTACTCCTAGTATGATTGTTAATGTCTACTTGACAGGTAATTTAAGGTCTAACTCGCATCAAGCTTCGTATTATTTAACAAAGCTGATCTTTCGTGATTTCGTGATTACATACTATTCCCACTTACTACAAGTTATATGTCAACTAAATTTGTAGAATATGATATAATGATTATGTAAAATGTATATGACGTCTAACAGTGATCGTATTACTTGACCATTCAAGATATATTAACTCAATGGCTTAAAACATCAAATTCAGTTAATCAGTTAAGCAGGCGATACATTTCAGAACGCTTAGGACGTATGACATTTATATAACGTGTTGTTTTCAATTTTTTCAATGTGTCTTCTCTTCTTCAAACATGGAATGAATCCAAAATATTCATAAGCGCGAGCTAAGCATGCACACTTGCATATGTCTTTTAAGGTGGTACCCAACACCTTAACTAAAATTAATTTGGCTCGTTTAATTTTCTTAAAATTTTGACAAAGAATTTACTTTGACCCTTTGACACATATATAAAAAATTCAAAAACATTGAACCAACCGTTTAAAATCAGAAAAATTACACTGGTTATTTAGTAGTTTGACAAAAACTTATTTTGATCATTGACAAGCTTAATATTCCCTTAACAACACAACGTCATTAAAATGTTCTGCTGATTTTACAGAGTTGTCTCCCTGTAGTGTTAGGTACCACCTTAAAGAAAATATTTGACCTTTAAAATTATGTCTTTTGAATCCTCTTTTGTCATTTACAATTTATTGGTTATCTGTATCACACAACACTGCTTATCCTCGTAAAATATCAAACTAACATTCTGGTTTTTTATAGGGTTCAAAATTTTAATTTAATTTTTTTGCTACGTTTTGTGGACACACGCATTTATCTTTCTGTCTTTTTTGTTTGCTTATGGTCTTGACTTCTACCTCTTATACCGAATTCAGTATAAGAGCGATAAGATATGCGCCAATAAGCATTTAGATAGTGTGAAAATGCCCCGCGTTGAATGGCCAGATTTGTTTTCCGAATAGGAGTATTCCATGGAAAACTATATTCCCATATGACAGATTACACTTGGGTTTGCTTCTCGTATGATACGTGAACTCCTTTACATAGTTATCATTTAATATTATCTGACTGATTTGATCCTAGGAAGATATTATTTCTGATGTACTTTAAAACAATACTCAACAACAAAGGTAAAACTATAAAGAAAATATCCAATACAATAGGTGAACGCCTGAAAAAGCTGTCATGTCAGTTGATTTTCGTTGTAAAAGACGTATTCACATTATATAAAAAGTGACATACATTAACAATGTTTTTGATAATTTTATCTAATTTTTATGTAACTGTCTTCATAGATTTCTTTAATTTCATTACCTCTGATGCACTGTTGAATCAACATATATCCACAGGGACCACCTACTTAAATAGTACTAAGAGTTTATGTTTAGATTATAACATAACAATCCTATTTAAATAACGGTTAAGATATGACTTAGTTTCACACCTAAGAGTTTGAATACAATGAGAAAACGATCGATCTTTATGTCGCATTTTTACTTACAATAGAGTGATGAACCAAATCATTGAAATTGCCTTAATAGACTGACCAGAAAGTGGGGCCGCTCTAGTCAGACTTCAGTGACTCCCTATAAAATCAATCAAATTTTCCCACAAAAAGTGGGACCGGGATCCGGCTTTACTAGGAAAGTGTCGTTTTTATAGGTTTAATAGATCATAATGGACATTCCGATGATCTATATAATGAACATATATCATTGCTCTATATTTAAATGTCCTTTAAGGTTGTACTTATGTCAGATTTAGAAATGTGTGAGATGTTCAAACTTTTGTTTATTTTTCCTTCGATACGGAGAAAAATATTTTTCCCAATAAACACCCATTTCTCTTTTCATTTAACACTTCAAATAACATAAAGGTCATTTCCAAAATTTAAGCAGATTTAAGATAACTTTTCTTTTCCTTTGAGACTCAAATGACATAAATGCAAATATAAGGTAAAAGTCAGACTCAGCCTTCTCCCTCCATTTAAAAAAAACAATATCCCTAAAAGAAAGCGTCTGACAACTTAAGTCTGTTGAGTTTCACAAAGTCTTATTTGCTATGGAGTCAGTACTTCTGTACCTAATTATTGTACTTCTGATAGAAGTTGGATATATTTTAAATATTTTGGCCTCGAGCATGTGAAGAGACATTCATTGTCGGAATATGCATATGGTTAAGTAAACAATAGAATGAGAAGCAGAGACCTGATGCGTTATAAATAAACTTACAAGTAAAGAGATGTGTGGTTTGTGGAACGGAATTAGACAGGAAAACAATCAAATATTCCACTTTCACAAATTGCACATGGAGTATTTGGTACATTCGAAAGTGCACAGATGTGGCGTGATCATATCAATTCTATACTAAATCTGTAGTTTCTACAACATTCACAGATGGAGTTAAAGAAGGCGTTTAACATTATCTTGATGATAATGTTATATATTAACTGTAAAAGATCATGTAAATGATTGAATTGTGGAAAAGCTGCTGACAGTGATGGCCTGGCTGCGTGACATTTAAAATATGCAACTCACAGGCTACTTGCACTGTTGTCTATGCTCTTAACATCTACATGTATGTTTGTTCACTGCGTCATCCCATGGGAACTTTCCCGTGTACTTATCAAAGTAACTATCATAAATCTTAAGCAAATTATTGTACATGTAACACTTTTGAATAAGGATTTACTTTTCAAATAATTTGACGTTGGGCATCATTGATTAGACATTTACCATCGAAATAAGCATATGGTGAAGTACAAAGCGTACCGTTAGTACCATTAATATCACTAGGTTGATACCTCTGCTGGTGCTCAGTTAGTTTCCGAGGGTTTCATCAGCTCAGTAGCCAGTACTTCGGTATGTTACTCCAGATATTGTGTTATAAAAATTTGCTCTTACAAAATTTTAAATATAAGTTTCAATTACGAATATATATCTCTTATGCGAAGCTCTGATTGTTTGCCCGGGTTTGGCCATACTCTTTTGCAATTTTTGTTATACATGTTATATAAGCTACTCAAATTTTCATTATTTGTTTTTGGTTTTTAAGTACCTTGGCCTAGAGCATCACTAGTGAAGTAAAATTGGTACCATTACTGTTATTTTGAAAATAACCAGATTAATATATATATATATAAAAAAAATCATTATGCATGAGGTTTGGAATCAAGTCCAAAAGAAGTAAACCGTTTTTGAAATGCCTGTACCAAGTCAGGAATATGACAATTGTTTTAATTATTCGTTAGATTTAATTGAGATGTTGATTTTGCCTTCTGAATTCGGACATTCCGTTTTGAATTTTCCTCAGAGTTTTGTATTTTTGTTATTTTACTTTTTTCATATGGACACCAACTCGCTAAGCAGAAAACAATTGAAAACAAGATCAAAACCGAAAATACGTTTTTACTTTCAGAAATCAATATTTTATGAGTTCTTTAATAGTCGATTACAATCGAAGAAAATGACCAACTAATTGCTATGCATACTAATTTTATTTAATTTCAACTTTAGAAATATGGTTTTTGTTGTCTTGTATGTAAGTTCTTTAAAAAAAGGCGGATGTAATAATACAGAGCTACCTCTTGTATAATTTTGTCCGCTGCATGTTATACTGTAAACCAACTTTTTTTCGCGGATACTTTATTTCGCGTTTTTTTTCCCTTTCTAAATGACTTCGCGGATATTCAATTTCGCGATTTTCTGATTTACTTGAGGAGTTTAATAAGAAATGATCTAAGTCTAGATATTCACTACGATTTATATTCGCGTTATTTTTTACTTGCGAAAGTTGCGAAAATAAGTTGGTTTACCTATACCTGGTTCATATTACGTCATAGATAGATCAAATAAAACTTTTTATCAGGAACTTATGGTATTTACATAACTGACATGGAACGTTTAACTTGTTTATTGATACATTTACTATATTTTCAAAATGAAAACAACACATTATATACATTTCATGCATCCGAAGCGCTTTTCTGGATTTATCATATTTAACATTATTTTTTTTAAAAATAAAACATGAAAATTATTTTTGTCAATTAATACAGAGATATGTTGCAGTCAATTTATAAAATGCTTAGCCTTCAAAGGTATTTTATAAAATGCTTAGCCTTCAAAGGTATTTTATAAAATGCTTAGCCTTCAAAGGTATTTTATAAAATGCTTAGCCTTCAAAGGTATTTTATAAAATGCTTAGCCTTCAAAGGTATTTTATAAAATGACTTATAATACCTACAGTCAGTTTGATTAAGATTATGACCAGTTGCCCAGATAATTATTTCGACAAATTGATATATTATACGATAAGTCGACTTTATTATCTCAACAAGTCGACATTATAGAAGCATTAAATCGACTTGTCTAGATAGTTAACACAACATGTCGACATACGTATCGCGACAAGTCGACAAAAGATATCTCGGCAACTCATCTTGAGGTCGAGATTAATGTCCGTAACTGCCCTTGTCTTATTGAGGTGTCGAATTAATTATCACAAGTCAGCTTTATTTTTTTGACAAGTCGAAACGCCACGGGGTCGATCGAGACGAGATAGGTTGAAATGTAGAATTCTTATTTTACATCCAATTTCGAAGGAATTTTTATCATTGAGTACCTCTTGACGGTAGAATGCAATGGATTTCACAAAGATCTTTTGGTTTTTTAAGATAAAAGGGACCTATTTGGCGTCAAACCCCCAAAAAATAACTTTTAAGTCCGATTTTGATAGTTTTTTTCCCATTGAATTCTTTATACCAAGAGTGGACACACTGAATGTCTCGCCTGTTCTAGTGTTCATAATATTATTTATATTGAAGTATAAAAAAGAAGTTTATACCACAAGCATTACATTTAACCAAAAATATAACATTTAAATGACTAATGTATATGAGATCAAGGTGAGATAATCCGAAATAATTATCTGGGCAACTGGTCATTTCGATGGCAGCTGTATGCCACCATAGATTATAACACTGTTTTGAACTTTTTTTATCCCAGCTTCACTGATGAAACCATGTAGAACAAACGCTCGTCTAGCGTAATAAATTATAATCCTGGTACCTTTGATTACTTTTAAACTAACGTGTTTGTCTGTTTTGTTCACAAATCATTGTCAAAATATTGAATTTGATGCGACTGTCAATTAAGTGAGAGGTTTAGCTAGCTATAAACCAGGTTTAATCAAGTATTTTCCACATAAGGAAATATCTGTACAAAGTCAAAAATATGGCAGTTGTTATGCATTCATTTGATGTGTTTGAGGTCTTGATTTCGCCATTTGGTTAGGGACTTTCCGTTCTGAATTGTCGTCGGTGTTCGGTATTTTTGCGAGTTTCCTTTTTCAAATGACTAAAAATAGGTACAGTCAGTTTGTGAAATAGGTAAAAATTAGAAACAAAATTGCCTGTCCAGTTTCGTGTCGGATAAAGAAAATATCATGGAGATGAATATAACCAAACTCACAGTATCCTTCAAAAAAACCCCGATGGTCAGTAAAATTTAGGCTCGAAAATTTTCTTTTTAGTGAAACTACTTATAGTATGTACTCACTCTGTATTTTAGACCTTTTTGGCATGATGACAGAATGACAAAATTCTTTTTATGAATTATTATTGATATGCGTCATATTTATAAATTAACTGTTTTCAAACCTTTTGAATTTTTTAAATACTAAGGCTTTTCTACCTCAGGAATAGATTACCTTAACTGTATTTGGCAAACATTTAGGAATTTTGGTCCTCAATGCTCTTCAACTTCGTACTTTATTTGGCCATTTTAGCATTTTTAGATTCGAGCGTTACTGATAAGTCTTTTGTAGACGAAAACATATTTAATCCTGGTATCTATGATGAGTTTTTTTACACACAATTTACAAACGATCATTTAGAAAACCTAGATCCAAATCAGAAGTTTGTAATATGAAGCTGAGAAAAATAAGGATGATCTTAGATTATCAGATTGTTGTATTTTGTATTTAAAACGAGAACAACTGGATAATGAATCAAATAGGTAAGTTTTGAACTGTATAAACCCTGATATAGTACAAGCATGTACTTCTGCTTCAAATGAAGGTATCCTATATATATAGGAACAGAAAAGTTGACTTCCACCAAGCTGCCTACTGAACGGTCAGAGAGTTCTTTGCTGACAACGAGTGCTGTCCTTTTCTAACATGTAGCATCATATTGAATGTTCATAATCAGAAAGAATGCAAATTAATAGACCCTTGATAGCAAAACGGATTCTCCTCGACAATTAATTAAAATTCTGCAGCAAAGGACGTCACACTCTGAAATAAAATAATGTGCATTAGAAATATAATACATGTTTACTTCAAACAACAATTTCAATCAGAATGTTTCCTCTTTCAAATTTGGTGGATTGATTTTAAAAAAATGCTGAATTCTGACACAATTGTGTTTTTGTATACTCTTCAGTATTTCAAAACTTGGACATGATATTCTTTTCATAGATAAACATGTTATCGTACGAAGTCGGAAGTACGCGCATGGAAGCTCTGTTACTGTGAATTAAAAAAAAGACGATCATTGTATACTTTTTAAAATTGATGCTTTTTTTGGGATAGAGGAGGATATTTACAATACCTCTTCAATTTAAAGTCAAAATACCCTTTTTTATATGAATACACATTCAAGCGTTCGAATATGTATATAAAAACATATTCGTAGGATTGAATCTGTTTGACGAGTACATTTCACCTAAATCTTTTCAGATATTTGATACTGGACATAATAAACAACTGTAAGATCCTTCTACAAGTTTACATAGAGATTGAGAGATGTATGTTTTATTCGCCATCCACATTAGCAGTAAGTCAGAGAACTGCTTATTTATTTATATAATGTTCAATTTGATCAAAACTGTAACAGATGAATAACGACATTAACATATGTCTTTGTACATATATTCTGCACCAAAAAGCAAAAAGCCATTATTTGAATAATTCTATATCATCAATTAGACCATTCTCTCTATTCTTTATTCATTGTGTCTATTATTCTATATCATTTATGTCTTAGCACACCATTATTCTCTATTCTTTATTCATTTGCCTATTTTCTACATGCTGTATGTTCTGTCTTAATTCTGCACTTTGTGTCCATTATTCTACACAATGTTAATCCCATCCCTTATATATGTAAAAACGGATATTGAATTTCTTATCGGTCAAAATAACAAGAAATATGATAACTCATTGACGTTGTATACCAGAAGACTTCTTTTATTTTTCGTCACGTTTGTCAGTAGAGTTACATAAAACATTGATATAGTTGCACTCGTAAATATTTAGGTTTTACATTACATAATTGTAAAGGTGTTTAGGACAACCTGTATCTTGAAAAAGGTCAAGTTAGCAAGAGCGCTGGGTTCTATGAAAGATGACATCGATGACATCGATGCTTTGCATGTTTAAGAATCTTTAGTTTTAAAAAAAAAGATTTCAAAACACACAGTGCGATACGAAACACCGTTTGGATTATGAAAAGACGCTCAATATTTAGTCATTTAGATTGATAGTTTCAACCAGAAATAACTGATGCTTTGGTTATCCAGTGGGAAAGATAAAAGAGAGACGAAAAATACCAGAGGGACATCCAAACTGAGTCGAATAAAAACTGACAATGGCAAGGCTAAATAAAAAAGACCAACAGACAAACAATAGTACATAAAACACAACATTGAAATAAAAAGGATAAGGAATAAGAACCCCATCAAAAAGCTGAGGGTGATCTCAGGTGCTACGGAAGGGTTAAAGAAATCGTGTATGAAAAGATGAAGTAAATTGAAGTATAAGCAAGACGTATTAATTTGCAAAATAAAGGTAGAACGCAGAGATGCAAGGGTTGCTACAGATTGCAACATTCACAAACAGATCTATCCTGTCGATACAAACTTTGCATAAACTATTTATGACGTCTTTGCACTAAATTCATCGAATGTGTACTGGATGATTGAAAATATGGTTTATTCATTATTTGGAATTAGCTTTGAACTTGGTTTTGTCAGTATTCTTAGATAATCTAGCCTTTTCATCAAAATTTGGGTTTTTAATGTAAAATTAGAATAATAGGTGAAAAAGCCTTTGTGAGACCTCGAAATTGAAGGTAAAATCCTTTTCCTTTATTAAGTTATTGTTAATCAATAAAAAATCACAAAACAAATAATCGTGATTTGGTACTAGCTGTTATCAAAGGGAGACAATTCAATCTCAATCTCAATGTGTTTAAATCCCAGGAAAGATAAATCTTGTTACACGTGGGGATAGCTCATCAACTATAGTCTATTTTTAAAACATCTTCTAGATATGTATTTTGCTTAACCATGTTTTATAATTAATTTCTCATTTTGGGATCGCAAAGTAAACTTTAGTAGAAACCCTGAATAATTATTTGCTATGTAATCTTTGTGGTTTTGTGAAAAGATAGTTTGTATTGTGTGCGTTGAGGCCTGTAGTTGATAGTAAAAAAAAAAATATGCATGGGAGTTGAAAACGAGATGTGTGAAAAAATGGCCATTATTTCAAGGCAAACAAATCTGACTCGTAATTTTTGCATGTAGGAAAGAAATCAGGTGGTATAATATAATTTGTCGCCGAATGATGGGTTGTTAATGGGTGCGAGTCATTGTAACACTGATAAGGGGGTGGACATAATTATGGGAACTATGGAATGAGAGCACTAGAAATGAGAATTTGATGGATGAAAGCTTGAGACAGGGTGTTTTTAATCGTGAGAAAAGTGTTGTTAAAACAGGGTTAATGCATGTTGATGAAAAAATAGGAGTGCAGGGGAATAGAATATGGATTGAAGTAGGATTTTAGGGAGGGAACGTGGAATCAATTCCCCTGTCCACCAAATAATTGAAAGCCATTAAAGAAATAAGGGAGCGGGGGTCTGACATGTATGTATACGTAAACGGATCAATTATGCAGGGAATGCAGACCACAGATTGCTCTTATTTAACAACTGATAAATAGAAAGACGAATGTAATAGTGCTATCTAAGTTTAAAAAAAAAAAATTAAAACAATAAATAATTCAATCAATAGTAGATTTTTGATTATGTAGACCAACAGTAGAGAAATGTAGCTTTGAATGACCGTATTAGTTAAAAATGCATCCAACAGTACACAACATCCCTTGGTGGGACTAAACTTCAGTCCGCAAACATCTTAATTAGTTAGAGATGTCAACAACAATATACAACTTTAGCCTAGGCAGCCCTGTATAGCGATATAGAGTGCTTGCAATCAACTATCTTCTTATAAACGAGTTATATAAAATGATTAAGTCTTTCAACAAAAGTTATAAATGATAAGCAACGCTGCAAATATTGAAGTTTAGAACATAAATAATTATCTTTAATAATGAATTTAAAACAGCAAGATCTTTTTAATTTATTAAATATTTACTGAAAAGTTGCATGTAAATCGTTAAATAAGGAAACACGCAATTTCAATTTTTAAACAAGGGAAATAATATTTACATGACAATCCTGTCTTCCAAATGCATTTTAAACATTTTGTTTTTATCAACAATTACTATTTAAAAAAAAGAAAAAAAAAAAAACACACTGAAGATAACATGTATTTTAGTTGCAACAACTTTATTATGGATAAAGAACTGCCAACCTGTACCAGAAACAACTAATGGTTTGGAACACACTATACACTATGAACGACAACTCGACCTAGAATGTTACTCACATTTGTTGATAATGTAAACAAACACGCATATAAAAAAAAACGGTAGCATGTAGCATTTAAAAACAACCAGAATGCTGTAGTAAAGATCATCGAGAAATTGATCTGGTTTGCCGCCCGGAGATGCCGATAAGTGATATTTTACAAAATCATGTTGGAAGGGATGCATTGTTCTTGCCAAAATTACAATTAATTCAGGTATCTAGCACTATTAACGTATATCGATACCACGATAATACATTGATAATACTGCTTTGTTAAATATATCTTAAAGTCAAAGAATGCAGCAATAGTTCTGTCGTCGACGGTCAAAGAAAAAAATCCTGATGATAAAGCATGCAATTCCGGAAACTGACCGTCTCCAAATATATTAAATTCTAAAATTGAGTTATCGTCCTTTTCGCGCCAGACGACTATTGAAAAGGCTATTAGATAGGTATACTATGTTTTTTTTTATTTTTCTTTTGTGGCAATCTGATGAATTAAGCCTTTTACAGCTGATTGTTCATTGTTTGTTCTTATTTAGTGCTGTCAAACCACTATTAGGGTGGGGGTGAACGCCCACACATATGTTGAATGCAGCCACATTCTTTAATTGCATGCACCCGTGACTCTTTAGCCAGGGTTTACTGCTGGCTATCCTGTGTTTCTTTATTTGTATAGCATAGCTTGAAAGTAGCGCCCCTTTGATTAGATAATATATCACTAACCGACTATGTAAATTGCTAGAAAAAAGTATGTACTATTTTCTAAGACAGCTTTCAAATTTTTAAATTCATGTCTTGAAAAGTATACTTTAATTTTTTTGAATTTTCAGAAATCCAACATCCCTGTTACTTCGACTTTATAAGGGTTTCCTGTTATGCACATAATACCCATAATGCATTTTCAAAATTAGGATACAATCTCACGGTTATAACAATTAAAATCACACCAGTTATACACGAACAATGATAACAA
This sequence comes from Mytilus galloprovincialis, assembly GCF_965363235.1. Taxonomy (NCBI): domain Eukaryota; kingdom Metazoa; phylum Mollusca; class Bivalvia; order Mytilida; family Mytilidae; genus Mytilus; species Mytilus galloprovincialis. The sequence goes on from NC_134844.1 coordinate 29,001,695, forward strand.
ACAGGAAATTATATGTATGATAAAATTATGTTAGTTTAAATAACGTTCATGTGAACCTCATTTAAATGGTTAAGGTTTGGATGTCATAGAATTATCTCTCTTCATTGTGATGCACATGGTCAAAGTCTGATCCTTTGAAGCTAGTTTCATTCGATCGTGTATAAGCAAGACGTACAAATCGGAATTTACCAAAGATAAATGAAAACAATTTATAAGATAAATAAATTTGATTTATGTACCAGTCGTTAAGTATATACTCTTCCATTAATAATTTATTACCAGTGGATTATCGGATTTATCCAACCGAGATAGTTAGGTTATCAATTTTTAATGTCCGAGGCTCAGCGATGATTATCAAAGAAATTTTCGTTTTTGATAAATGAAAATCCTTTCGGGTGCCTTTCACATTACACAAGGTTGTCAATTTCAACAAGACCCGTTTAGGCATTTTGATTCATTCTGCAGTTGATAAAGGTTATGATCCGTAAACTCATCCAATACACTTTTGAGATAATCGGCAACCACACGTTCATTAGATTTGTGTTTATAAAATGGGTGCAGAAAGGGTTAAAATGCCACAAGAATAGACAAATTTTAACATCAAACATCTCTAGCTACCATGAAGAAAAGACTTCAAAGTTTATGCAATAAATCAAATAGCATCTACGTAAATCTCAGATAGACGTACGGTCTCTAATTGACGTCCAGTCCTCAAATCGACGTCCACATCTGACAAAATAGTAAAATAACAATTCAACGTTCAAATATTACGAAATAATAAAATATCATTCCAAATCGATGACAAATTTTATGTCCCTCTAATAGACGTCTTTTTTGTTGTTCTCAAATCGACGTCCTATTTTTGGTTCACTAATTGAAGTTCGTTGTATGTATTTTTTCTATTGTTTGAGTCTGTATACTGCCCTTTAGATGTCTTTTGATTAAACATGTATGTGTCTTTGTGTTGTTGTTTTATTGTCGTACAGACGTACACCATACATGCTATATACCAACATTTAATTGTTTCTATGAAAAAGAAAGGAAATCGACGATGTAGATCGAGAATAAGAACGTCTTCCACCAAAATGTTTAATATACACTTGCACGTTATTGTTATATTATATATTATATGAAGCATGTTTTAAAAAACGTAATAAATGTAGACCCGCGAGTCATGCTAGACTCGCTTTTATAAACTCATTACGTCACATTGGATGTCGAATAGAGGGTCAAATTATTGGAGACTGATTTGAGAACGTGACGTCAGATTTTGACGTCGATTTGAGGAACGGACGTCGATTAGAAACTAGACGTCGATCTGAGTGTACATATATACTTTACAAAAGATCAAAATATAATAAATCAGGTCAACCTCGGTCTCATACAAACATGAACCTGCACAATTTTACGTTTTGTGAAGATACCAAGGAGCCATAAGATTAAAATGTTTTGAAAAGCGGCAATAACCCGATCAAACTGAGAAAAAAAGCCTCCCAAAATTTGATAAAAAATAATCAAACTACTTAGTGTAGCAGAGACTATAATTTATTTACGAACTTAAGATTGAGCAACATAAACCCAGAATAAAAAAGAATTTCGGTTCTAAATTAGAATGTCATTAGAACCGAAGACAGGTAGCTCTGGACTATTTAATATAATAAATGATTGTGTATATGAATTTCAGCTATATTGAATATAAGTTTGTATTTGTCACACCTCATAGTTTATAGTTTATATGGCAATACAAATTTGAGTTGAAAAAAAAACAATTATGTCAATTGTTCATCTTTTTGAAACTAATCTTATTCTCACTTATTCTGCATTTTTTTCAATCCATTTGTAAAACATCAATGGTTTGTCTGTTTATATTTTTAACGTCAAGTTGTCACGAATATGTAGAACCAAAATCGTTCATATTAATATAATATAATGTTTGAAATTTGAATACAATCACTCTTTTACCTGACTATTTTAATTCTAGATCGGCATTAATTATCAGACATAATTCATATCAAATATAGAAATAAAATAATATTTCTGCGTAATCGTTCTATATGATTTAAGGTAGGTGTGAATGATATCTTTACAGAAGGGAGATATATAATACAGAGGAACTTTGATATGAATGCAAAGAAGAACAGGTGAACATTCAGTCAACAATGAAACTTACACACATTTCTGTTTTTATGTTTTTAATGCTCGGAACTTTTGTCCATACCTGGCCATGGAGAATACCAAAACAGTACTTAAAGATCATTCAACGTAAGTTATTTTTATATCATTAAGTTTGCATTAATATTTTATATTTTTTAAACATTGTAAGACTTTTGAACATCGGTATAAAACAACGTTCGCCTTAATTTAGATTGTGTTGAGAATGCAGGAATTTTAAATGGAAGCAATTAATTTCAATATACTTTACCATAAGTTTAATGGAACCTGTTGCTAGTCGTTTCACCTTAAACTGAAATATTAGGTTTAGTTATTTTTTTTTTTATTTTTTTTACAGCAAACAGTATTGTTACTACTGGTTTAAATTTCTTTTTCAGTAAATCTTGTAATGTTGAACTTTGAATAATACCTAGTTCCATTGAGACGATGTTTAAGAATTTGTAGAAACAAATTAAGATTTTGTACTGTCATCGTCAAGTGATCAGCCAATATCCGCTGTCCAACCTATAATACACAGGAGAATAAGTCTCGTGAATTAAGCATGCATTTTTTTTTTATCACGATAAGCTTACCTTTGATATCTTACAATTCAGAGAATATTATCTTAAGCAGTAATGTCTTCAGTTTATTCCCTCATTTTTATAAAAGAAACGTGTTTTTCATGAGTTGGCTTTATGTCTTCTAAAAAACTGCAACGTCTTTGGATATATTATAAGTGTGGTAAATTTTTCCTTAACATAAAGTAATAATTTTGTCGACAAACAAGTAAATGGAGCTATTTAATTTAGCAATTGGATTGACGGCACACCTGACCAGATTCCAATAGAAAAAAAATAACGTGAACATTTTGATTAAACTTATAAAGAGCACAAGCATTATATAAAAAAACTTTAATAAACGGGTAGATAAATATTATCCTAAATCCGTGTGAATATCTCATTGGGCTAGGATTTTGGTTTAAGTAAACGATGAAGATTTTATTTATGTTCGCTATTTATCTAAATTCTATCTCGTATTAACTGTATAATCCATGAGAATGAAAAACGCTAAATGAAAAATAACAATTTTATATCCACTGTAACATTTTGCAAATTGAAGTTAATTTGAAATAAAAGTTAAGCATAAAATCTTATATTCTGTATGCATTGGCAAAATACAAAAAGGATACATTGTGGTTTAAGATGATCATTTTTATGGTCTAAATTATGAATCAAATGTGAACATGGTTTTTCGAAATACTAAGGACGTTGTACCCATGAATAGGAGACCCCAGATTTAACAAATCTTTGGGTTCTCATACCAAAACCTTATTTTGGCTATTAACTTTTTTTCTCGAAAATTTGGGTTCTTAATGCTCTTTGACTTCCTACTTAGTTTTGTGCATTTTTCTTTTTTGATTAGGGCTTAACTTATAAGTTATTCTTAAAAAAAATAGCGTCCGGTGTAAACAATTAACTATCCTGGTATCTATGATGAGGTTATTGAGAACCACATGGTAGAATCCAGTGCTGTTAAAGGCTTTTCTCCCCAAAGATATCACTAGACTAGTATTAGGCACATATGTGTTGAAATGATTTATCACTGATATGGTGATAACGTAATACATTAATTGTTGGGAAAACTTTAAATGTTTTGAAATTCTAAGTATTTTCTTCCACTGGATTTGCAGAATATTTCGGAATTTCTGGACTTCGATGCTCTTCAACTTCGTTCTTTATTTGTTCTATTTAATTTATTTTATATTGAAGTGTCAACGATGATTTTGTAGACGAAATGTACGTCTGGCGTTTACAAATTTGTAATCCTGATATTTATAATTATTTTATTCGTACGTTATTTGACATATTAATTTTATTTGATTTAAGTGTCATCGAGTTATTTTTTTACAGTCGAAACGCGCTTCTTGTCTACATAATTTTCATAAAGTTTGAAAAATACGAGAGACAATTTAAGATGTACGCTGCTATTTTAAGATCCAAATGAAGATAACTTAGTTAATGTTATATCAAAGCGTAAGTTACAATACTCTTTATACGTATCATAGTTGCAGATCTTGTGTTTCAGTTTTGACGTCAAAATGGAGGTTTTCTTCTATTAAACGAATATTTCAACAAATTCAAATTTCGAATTACATAACTTCTTGTGTGTCTAAAATTTCTGAAAGCAGTTCTCGCTAAATTTTTAATTGCATCAAATGTTGTTATGTCACAACAACAATGTAATACTTTTCTAGCTCCGTGTCCATTACACAGAAAAGTGGATGCCAATGATATTTAATGGTTCTTGGTTGGTGTCATGCCTGTCTAATATCAGTCTCTGTCATGGTCTTTGAATTTAAAAATGTATCAGGTTTTACAATGTTAACCGTGTTTTCAATTGCATCCTTCATATATAGACGCTGAAAATTTTGTGCCATAATCAATTCAGCGGTAAATCTGTTTGCTTTGATATTCTGTTTGAGCGTCACTAATGTTTCTTTTGTAGACGAAATGCACGTCTTGCGTACTTAATTTTAATCTTGATATCTATAAATGAAAAAGGTTGTTTACCACTGGGTCAATGTCACTGGTGGTGGAGATTCCCCGAGAGTATCCCGCGACAAGTAGTCATTTGTGTCGACAAGTATTATCATTGCTATAGTCATAATTATTAATCAACCGTTACATTTTTTTTGTAAAAATTGCAAAAGATTTTCTGTCAAGGAAAGAGTTTTTATTTTTATTTTTCAAAATCTTTCTCATTTCTGTTTTAACTTCGTTTTTTGCCTTTATAATTTATTCATTCGAGCTTCAATGAACACCGGTATTCTTCTGTTACTTTTGTGTATCTTTTTTTAATGTGACCTACCGAATTAGACTATTTACCGGGTCTATTTATCTGGAGCAGAAACTGCTTACCCTTCTGGAGCACCTGAGATCACCCAAGATTTGGCGGAGTTGGTGTTGCGTAGTCTTTAGTTTTCTATGTTGTGTCTTGTGTACTATTATTTGTCTGTTTGTCTTTTCCCTTTTTAACCATGGCGTTGTCATTTTATTTTTGATCTATGACTGTCCCTTTGGTATCTTTCGCCCCTCTTTTCTAGATAAAAAGCGCGTCTAGCGTATCTAATTTAAATTGTGATATCTTTTGTGATTTTTTATGCCCCACCTACGATAGTAGAGGGGCATTATTTTTCTGGTCTGTGGGTCCGTTCGTTCGTCCGTCCATTCGTCCCGCTTCAGGTTAAAATTTGTGGTCAAGGTAGTTTTTGATGAAGTTGAAGTCCAATCAACTTGAAACTTAGTACACGTTCCCTATGATATGATCTTTCTAATTTTAATGTCAAATTACAGTTTTAACCCCAATTTCAGTGTCCACTGAACATAGTAAATGATAGTGCGAGTGAGGCACCCGAGTACTGTGGACACATTCTTGTTGGTAATACTTAGAATGCAGTCACAATCAGCATTTTGTTTAAATTTTATACGTTTTCAGATATGATGATTTGACGACAGACGTTTTCTATGGGATAACAGAGAATAATGCAGAGCTAACGCAACAAATTACATGAACTTCATAATAAATTAAGCCCAGCATGTAAATTTGTGCATGCAATATTTTGTTATTCCCTAAGCGAGATTTGAACCATTGCTTCTGTTTTATTACTCATAAAGATAAGCTCTGAATTTATGTTATAAGATGGTATACACTGTTTAAATATGTAGTAAACAAACACATAAGGGTTAACAATTTGAAAATATCTTTTTATTACATCATCTAGATTGCATTTAAAAAGTTAATTTGAATAAAATCAATTAATTTTTTATATTACCCATTGACTTCAATATATAGTTTTAATGTCAAATATATGATTTTTTTTCCATTAGCGAAAACGCGAAGCCTCACTAATAACTGTTTATCAAATATATAACACAAATGAACTTCAATAAGTGGCTACCATTGATACTCATTCGACGATCGCGCAAGATCCGATGGATCTGATTCAGAATATAAATCAGAGTGGCTGTCCCCCTTGACTCTCTTCCATGTTGAATTATCTATGCATAAAGCAGAAAGAGAAATATATGAAATAGGTTTAAAAGTACATATAACGTTTAGACAATGAACCAATTTGAATGAAAACACAAAAGCCAGCTAGGAGTGTTTATACAATAAAGAATAGACAAGCAACTACATTTTTGTCTTTAAATTCTCCACTTTCATTTTTATGTCTTAGTATCTTGAACGTTTTTTCTTCATTGAGGAACATACGTTGAATACTTGATGTTTATTTTTGACTATTTTTCTGGTTTTTGACTCTACTCACGTTGTTGTTTAACCCATATCGCCGTGATACAACTTAAGGTGGTACCTTGCACCTTCACGAAAATTAATTTGGCTAGTTTAATTTTCTTAAAATTTTGACAGAGTATTTACTTTGACCCTTTGACAAAAATGTAAAAATTTCCAAAAAATTGAACCAACCATTTTATCAGAAAAATTACACTAATTTTGATCATTGAGAAGCTTAATATTCTCATAACAACAAAACGTAATTAAAACATTTAGCTGATTTTACAGAGTTATCTCCCTGTAGTGTTAGGTACCCCTTAATGAATGATAAAGGATATTTGATCCTTAAATAAAGGCAACAGTAGTATACCGCTGTTCAAACTCATAAATCCATGGACAAAAAACAAAATCGGGGTAACAAACTAAAACTGAGGGAAACGCATAAATATAAGAGGAGAACAACGACACAACACTACAATGTAACTAACACACACAGAAACGGACCAAGCAACAGACAAAATCCCACGAGAATAACAAATATAACATATATAAAAGTGAGAATGGTGGGAGGATATCAAAGAAGTGAAGAAAATCTAATATTCAAAATTAATAATTGTGGTTTTAAAATGTTTTTTGTCTCAGTTTTTCCTGTCGTTATTTAGTAACATAAGCTAGTGCTAAATTTTTTTTATGAAAAAATGAAATTAGATTAACTTAATTAGTTGGAAAAAATGATCAGAGAGAATATGGTTTCTTTAATAAAGTACATAAAATTTCTGAACATCTTATTCAATGGGCAGATTCACAAATGTCTCGGCATGGTATATATTTCCTATTGAAACCAAAAAAAAAAAAGGAACTGGCTTTGAATGAATTCTCAAATAACGCACCATGATTTACAAAGGAAACAGATTTCTATTATATTCCTGTAAAAATAAACGTGTAGCAAGCGGTTCCTTCTGCAATGATCTTTATCATCTCTTTTTTGTTATGCATTTTTTTTCAAAATAGTTTGATCAAATTATCGCTTATTATAAAAACAATGCAGACAAATATTCCTCTAGGACTTGGAAAGTGAATATCTAATTGATTTATGTATTGTATTATTGTTTGAATTCATCTTTGAAAGAACACTTTTTTAATTGAATAAACTTAAAAGTCTGCTATAGGTTTTTCCCAAAACTTAATCATGTAATCTTATTTTACGAAAGCACAGAGAACATTTGAATCGAATAATTACGTATACATTGAATATTTATGTTTTAAACCATACCGTCTAAATTAAGGCGCATATTTTATTAACTTATTTTAAATGGATATTACATTTTTGTTTTAAGATATGATTATATATTAGTACCTTGTATAATTCATATCAAATGAACCTAAGCAAAATATATTAAAAATCTAAATACTGAAATAATGAAGCGTATTTCTCTTTCTCTTATTTTAGTTTTGAATTTGAGAAAAATATTGAAGCCTCAACTTTTTCGTTTTAATAACTGTGCAGTATGAAGTTGGATATCTATACTATTAAACGAGAAGACCTCATTTTGTGTGTCGCTTCTCTTCCTTCCACAATAAATCAATCATCATGCCTCTGTGTCCTATAGGTAACATTCATAGTCGCATTTGTCATCCATTCTAATGATTATTTAGATTGAGTAATTTTGGGAGAACAACGACAAAAAAGGAGTCCGGATATGATTCCGTGATCAAACTGTCTTTTAGTCATAGATAAGACTTCCGGTTTGAAACATGCACAAATACAACCAATCGTATGATAGATAACAAAAATGAAAAATAGATAAGCCAATCAAAGCGTTCTCCATATCATGGTGTTTAGATCGCAAAAATCACAACTATTTTACCTCCTTAGAGAGGACAATTATTTTTCGCGTTTATCTACATGTAAACTACAATTATACGTTAATATATAGAGACTCTCTGTATTCTGTCTACTGTTTTTTTTTTAAATGTTTACTATTTAAAGGATCATACCAGTTGCATATATATTAAAATAAGTAAAACATGTGACACAAGTACAATCAATCGTAGAGCGTCCTCCATATCATCAGTAGCCTTTTCAATAGTCGTCTGGCGCGAAAAGGACGATAACTCAATTTTAGAATTTAATATTTTTGGAGACGGTCAATTTCCGGAATTGCATGCTTTATCATCAGGATTGTTTTCTTTGGCCGTCGACGACAGAACTATTGCTGCATTCTTTGACTCTAAGATATATTTAACAAGGCAGTATTATCAATGTATTATCGTGGTATCGATATACGTTAATAATGCTAGATACCTGAATTAATTGTAATTTTGGCAAGGACAATGCATCCCTTCCCCTGAAAACATGATTTTGTAAAATATCACTTATCGGCATCTCCGGGCGGCAAACCAGATCAATTTCCCGATGTTCTTTACTACAACATTCTGGTTGTTTTTAAATGCTAAATACTACCGTTTTTTTTAATTATATGCGTGTTTGTTTACATTATCAACAAATGTGAGTAACATTCTAGGTTGAGTTGTCGTTCATAGTGTATAGTGTGTTCCAAACTATTAGTTGTTTCTGGTACAGGTTGGCAGTTCTTTATCCATAATAAAGTTATTGCAACTAAAATACATGTTATCTTCAGTGTGTTTTTTTCTTTTTTTTAAATAGTAATTGTTGATAAAAACAAAATGTTTAAAATGCATTTGGAAGACAGGATTGTCATGTAAATATTATTTCCCTTGTTTAAAAATAGAAATTGCGTGTTTCCTTATTTAACGATTTACATGCAACTTTTCAGTACATATTTAATAAATTGAAAAGATCTTGCTGTTTTAGATTCATTATTAAAGATAATTATTTATGTTCTAAACTTCAATATTTGCAGCGTTGCTTATCATTTATAACTTTTGTTGAAAGACTTAATCATTTTATATAACTCGTTTATAAGAATATAGTTGATTGCAAGCACTCTATATCGCTATACAGGACTGCCTAGGCTAAAGCTGTATATGGTTGTTGACATCTCTAACTAATTGAGATGTTTGCGGACTGAAGTTTAGTCCCACCAAGGGTTGCTGTGTACTGTTGGATGCATTTTAAACTAATACGGTTATTCAAAGCTACATTTCTCTACTGTTGGTCTACATAATCAAAAATCTACTATTGATTGAATTATTTATTGTTTTAATTTTTTTTTAAAACTTAGATAGCACTATTACATTCGTCTTTCTATTTATCAGTTGTTAAATAAGAGCAATCTGTGGTCTGCATTCCCTGCATAATTGATCCTTTTACGTATACATACATGTCAGACCCCCGCTCCCTTATTTCTTTAATGGCTTTCAATTATTTGGTGGACAGGGGAATTGATTCCACGTTCCCTCCCTAAAATCCTACTTCACTCCATATTCTGTTCCCCTGCACTCCTATTTTTTCATCAACATGCATTAACCCTGTTTTAACAACACTTTTCTCACGATTAAAAACACCCTGTCTCAAGCTTTCATCCATCAAATTCTCATTTCTAGTGCTCTCATTCCATAGTTCCCATAATTATGTCCACCCCCTTATCAGTGTTGCAATGACTCGCACCCATTAACAACCCATCATTCGGCGACAAATTATATTATACCACCTGATTTCTTTCCTACATGCAAAAATTACGAGTCAGATTTGTTTGCCTTGAAATAATGGCCATTTTTTCACACATCTCGTTTTCAACTCCCATGCATATTTTTTTTTACTATCAACTACAGGCCTCAACGCACACAATACAAACTATCTTTTCACAAAACCACAAAGATTACATAGCAAATAATTATTCAGGGTTTCTACTAAAGTTTACTTTGCGATCCCAAAATGAGAAATTAATTATAAAACATGGTTAAGCAAAATACATATCTAGAAGATGTTTTAAAAATAGACAATAGTTGATGAGCTATCCCCACGTGTAACAAGATTTATCTTTCCTGGGATTTAAACACATTGAGATTGAGATTGAATTGTCTCCCTTTGATAACAGCTAATACCAAATCACGATTATTTGTTTTGTGATTTTTTATTGATTAACAATAACTTAATAAAGGAAAAGGATTTTACCTTCAATTTCGAGGTCTCACAAAGGCTTTTTCACCTATTATTCTAATTTTACATTAAAAACCCAAATTTTGATGAAAAGAATCATGGTGTTTAGATCGCAAGAATCACAACTATTATACCTCCTTAGAGAGGACAAATATTTTTCGCGTTTATCTACATGTAAACTACGATTATACTACTTTAATATATACAGACTCTCTGTATTCTGTAAGGGAATTTCTATGTTAGTATAGAAAGTCCCTGATTCTGTTTACTGTTTTCTTTGAAATGTTTACTATTTAAGGGGTCATACCACTTGCATATATATTAAAATTAGTAAAACATGCTCAACTTCATCTAAAACTACCAAAAACTTTTACCTGAAGTGGGACAGTCGGACGAAACGGACGGACGGACGACCGAACAAACGAACGCACGGATGTGCAGACTAGAAAACATAATGCCCATAATTGGGGCATAAAAATTTATTGTTTAAAGGGAAAATAGTGATTTGGCAAAAAATAATTAGAAAGGTAGAGATTAGAGGGATGCAGGACCTTTTTCGGGGCGTCGGGATCGGGTGTTTTTAAGCTCGGGACTTGGGGATTGATCCTTACGGGATCCGGGAAAATATTTTTCGATTTCGGGATATGAATTTCTTTAAATTCTACATCTCGGGATTTTATGGTTTTAAGCCCGGGATTTCGGGATCAGGACCCCTCCGACAACCCTTCAAATTAGCCTTAGTCGGTATTAATCATTTATACACGATTTAAATCCTACCATTGGCATGTTAATAAGGCTCTCAAAGAAAAAAGCACTGATGAATTGTCATAGAAGCATATTTTTTAGACTAATAATGGTCTATATATAAGCAGTTACATTTATTTCATGTTTGAAACGGTGCAAATTTTTAATTTGATTTGACTTTTACCAAAAAGAAGCATTGTAGCAAAGGAGAATAATTGTGGTCGTAGGCCAGAAACACGAATATAATTGAATTTAACAGAAAGGAAACACATATCGGACTTTGAAAAAAGGGAGAGGGCTTTTGATACCTTTTATGTAATTCTCCATACATAATATCTTTTACAAAAAATCATCCTACAACAGTTCACAAGCTGTATATGCCCGCGATTTCGCGGGTGTGTTTTAGTATTATTTATATTTGGATTTTGCCTTTCGTAATGGACCTTTCGTTTGAATTTTTCTTGGAATTTTTTGTTGTTGCTTTTTATAACTTACGAACAGCCCTTGTTTGTGTAAATGACTTTCATCATGAACGGTGGGAACAAAGCATTAATTGAGAAAGAAAATTAAATATAAGTACGTGAAAGAGTTACTGTTCACATTTTGGCTGTTATTTTTGTTTTGCAAATCCCTTTTTAGCAGAGCCTCAATTATTAGAACGTTTGTGAGGATAAAAGGACAAGTAAGGAATAATGGTCTTGGTTTAGAAAATATACACTGAATAAAAATTATCTACAGTTTATCATACATGTCGTTTAATATTACAAATATAACAAAACAAAAGGAACACTTGTACCTTGTAAGCATGAGAATGGAAATAAAGTCTACGATAACTATCAAAAGTCTATTTAATATCCGGAATGGATTCAAATTGCATACAACACAATTTTTAAGTTAATATAAGACAATCGATTCTTGGAACAGTTCTGAGTAAATGATAAGTAATCTATTGATTTGGTTTGGAACTTTCAATAAAAATTCCAAATCTCAGACAAGTTATGTAATGAAACAGAATTATTATAATTGACAATTATGTACTCTAAAAGAATTTCTATTCTGTCTGTTCTAAATAATTATAAATGTAACATGTGTGAAGCATCCTTTCAAAGTTAATAGTGCAGGTGTACTGGCTAGCCATATTAACTGCGCAATAATAAGCGACAAAAAGTCATTTAAAGTCATTTAAAATAGCGACTAGAAGCAATCATTTTGATATATAGTAGTTTAAATGTATACACATATTTAAAGAAGAAAAGCATAAAACACATCCAACTTCAAAGGAAAGACCGAGCAAGACGACAAATTTGGGAATGAAATAAGGTGCTCCAGGATTACATACAGCGGGGCATCCATCGCGTTCGGCACTTTGTCAGAACTAATGTCAACCACTTTCACAAAACCAGGGAAATTAAAACATTCTTAAAATAGATGTGTCAAATAAAGGCAACAGTAGTATACCGTTGTTCAAAACTCGTAAATCTAGGGACAAAAACAAAATCGGGGTAACACACTAAAACTGAGGGAAATGCATTGAATATAAGAGGAGAACAACGGCACAACATTAAAATGTAACACACACAGAAACGGACTAAGCATTAGACAAAATCCGATGAGAATAACAAATATAATATCAAATCAAAACCAAATACATGAATATGAGATAGAAAAGTACCGTGACACGTCTTATAGTAATGTGAATTTACACTCAAATAGAACAGAAAACAAACGACACAACGGAAACACAACGTAAAAATGTTACACACAGAAACGAACTATGATATAACAATGGCCATTTTCCTGACTTGGTACAGGACATTTTTAAAGACAAAAATGGTGGGTTGAACCTGGTTTTATGGCATGCCAAACCTTGCACTTTAATGACAATGTTAAATATAACATTAAAATGACAACAAAATATTACAGGACTACATTGCAAATAAATAGGAGAACGTATTAGGCAAAGAAACACATGAATAATAGACGATCATAAGAATGGCCCCGTCTCAAAAAGTTGAAAAATCTGCAATTTCAATAAAACTTGTGGATACAAACATGATGGTAGTCTCACATATCAAAAATCAGTTCAAAATCTGGATGCGTATAGAAAAAAAGTCTGTAATCTGTGTTTTCCAACAATTTTCAAAGTTGTAAACTCTTAATTTTGGCAAGAATTAGGGGAGCAGAACAAAACTTTAACTTGATCTGTAACTCATCATGAGTAACTCACATACCAAAAATCAGCCCAATATCTAAAAGCGTTTAGAAAAAAAGTCTGTATATCCGCGTCTTATCAATTGCTTTAGAATGAAAGTGAAATTTTAAAAAGAAGAAAGGAAAAATGTAGACCTTTTATGTTATTAATCTTTACAGATTCTAACGTATTAGAATTTTAAACTTTGTCAGAATGAGGTAAACTGAACTTTCAATCTACACCAAGAATACAGACACAACAATTGTCTTAATTTAATGTATCTTTGGTAAAGCAATACATTGATAAATAAGATTACACATGTATATGTGTATACGTGTGCGTAAAGGAACACACATTAATAGATAATGGCGAGTCGGAAAGTGATTAACATTATAACAAATCCATTTTTGACATTTTTACCATTTATGTCTGTTTGTTTTGTTCATACATCGTTGTCAGTATCATAGCTTCATGTAGCTTTAAAATGAGACCATTTTCTACAAAAGAAAATACCTGCACCAAGTCAGGAATATGATAGTTGTTATCCATTTGTTAGTTGTGTTTGAGGTTTTGGTTTTGCCATTTGACTTGACATTTTCTGTTTAAAATTTTCCTCAAAGTTCTTTATTTTTGTTATTTTACTTTTGAATGCATTCAAAATTGTATAGTTAAAATTATGGGTCGAGTAAATTGGTTTAGAAGTGATTTGTAAACAAACAAGTTGATTCAACGAGTTTCTTCGATTGGTTTTGTTCGTGGCTGTCAGAATCAGAATCAGAATCTGAAATGGATTTGTTAACTTTTTGTTACGGAGAAAACTAATTTGAATGCTGTATTTGGACGGTATATTTAAAATTTGAATAATTATTAAGGAGGATATAATAGAAAAATATTGATACATTTAGAAGATCGTTATGAGTGTTAGTTCTTATGGTATATGTTAACGATACCACTATTCTCCCAAGTCTTTTACTAAAACTATATGCCACTTTAGATATTGAATTGGTCGTAATCTTATAAATAGCTGGTTCAAATATCTTACCAATTGTAAAGTTGTTTAGTTATGCAACAAAAGTAACAAATTACCAAAAAAATGTGATTATAGATTTTTCTCAGAAAATTTGTCTATACTTTTTTAAAAATTTTACATGAGTAATGTTTTATTTTTGTTGTTGCTTCACTAACCTTTGATCCACAACTTCTTTCATTCTTGGAGTACTATATATTCTGAACATGTCTCTTCTAAATGTACCAGTGAAATTTTAAGCATACTTTTTTTTTTAAATCCATGATGTATGACAAACGTATATAAAAAAAATAGCCAGTCAAATAATGTGTAACCTGGGAGGAAAGAACACTCATTTGCTTTCCCTTTTTAATTTTATAATGTACTAAAAGTTTTATATCGGAAGAATTAATTTTGAATGTTTCTTATAATGATAGCGTTCAAAATCTCTTGTTGTTTGTTTTTTTATGAGTAGTGTATAATAAAATTATATTGTTTTCTAGAATGCCATTGTCCACCAAAATGTGTATGGAAACTACGGTCTTGCCTACAGACAGGAAAATGTGAACTCTGTCGGAAACCACCATATGGAAAACGACAGGTTTGTTTAATATCTTATTATTCAAAACATTCTTGAGCAATTGGAAAATAATAAGTTGCAGCCAAAAAAAAATACATACATTTATACTTTCAGATAATAAATGTAATTTGTTGAATTCAGTTCTACGAATTTTCTATACTGTTAATAACTTTTATAACTTAAAAAAACGTTTTTAAGATATGATGGATTACAAAAAGATATCTTCCAAAGATTGTTTTTCGCCGATTTATTTTGCTTTCTATACATATTTTAAAAGAATTCAATCAGTAATATTTCAGAAGATAATAGAGATAAATGGATTATTTCTTTTCTTTCTCAGTTTAATCTACCAATTATATTTGATCGTAACATCATTTTGCCATACAATAGGTAGACATCGTGTCAGGGAAAGCATTATTTATAGCATTTCTTGCAATTGTTTTTCGACTTTTCTTGTGAAAATTCTATTCCAGTCTATATAAAACTAATTTCCAATTTATCTCTGAAAACATAAAAGCTTTATATAGATTTTTGTTCATGGTTTTAGTATTATACCATTTGTCTTATATGTAACCATACAATTAAAGATTACCTATTTATATGTAACCATACAATTAAAGATTACTTATTTATATGTAACCATACAATTAAAGATTACCTATTTATATGTAAGCATACAATTAAAGATAAACTATTTATATGTAACCATACAATTACAAATAACCTATTTATATGTAACCATACAATTAAAGGTAACCAATGTACAAGATATCACAATATTCTTATATATGGGATATAATTCTCGCGTTTACAGACAATGGACAGATACGAAAGTGATACACAAACTCACAAGTCGAAAACAGACTGACAATACAATGAAAAAAAAAAAAAAAAATGATCCAAACACAAACGACATAGAAAACAAAAAACTTAGCAACACTAACACCCCCAAAAATCGGGGGTGATCTCAGGTGCTGTGGAAAGGTAATCAGATCCCGCTCCACATATTGCACCCATCGTTTTTCACATTTAAAGATTGAAAAGTTTTATTAAAACAAGTATTTTTATTGCAGGATTCCCACATGGCAGCCATTGAATCCTCAGATTATCGCAAGCAAAAGACGTTTGAAGATATACATATGCTTGCTCTGTTATGAACAGACTTGTCCGAACGGGAAATTCAGCTCATCGTTTTATATGCTGTGTCCTTTTTTTAAATAGATTTTTATTGAAATTATTTTGTTATCATTTGAAAAGTTTGGCTTACACCCTTTTATCACAATGTTATTTGAAGAACTAACATAAGCATTATACGAATGGAAATTTAAAGCAGAAAATTTACTAGTATACTTATGTTGTAATTCACAATAACTGTTTAAAATCTTTCGAGTACATTGAAATTAAAAAAACATAATATTGTTATAAAAATTACTTTGTTAGACGATTTAGTACGCAACCAGACACCACTTAAAAAACCCACACCAACCAACTACTACGATTTATTTCTGTCACACTTTTTAACAATAATGATGTAAATTTTTCGTCATACAAACCTTTATGGATTGTAAATAAGGCAAAAAAGTTGATAGCTAGTTACATATAAGATATAAACTTAACTGCAAAACTGTAGTAGAAAATCATAGCAACGACAAAGTGCCAATGTGTAAAAATAAGTTATTCATTCTTTTTTATATAAATTAGGCCGTTAGTTTTCTCGTTTGAATTGTTTTACATTGTGTTTAACATTGTCATATCGGAGCCTTTTATAGCTGACTATGCGGTATGGGCTTTGCTCATTGTTGAAGGCCGTACGGTGACCTATAGTTGTTAATGTCTGTGTCATTTTGGTCTCTTGTGGAGAGTTGTCTCATTGGCAATCATACCACATCTTTTAGAAGAGGCATTAAGCTGTGATGTGGTTATGATATTTTTTTTACTATATGACTCTTTGTAGAAGGCACGTACTTGAAGTAGAAGAGTATATGATCTCGTACTTTAGCAAATAGTAAAATCACAAAAATACTGAACTCCGAGGAAAATTCAAAACGAAAAGTCCCTAGTCAAATGGCAAAATCAAAAGCTCAAACACATCAAACGAATGGTGGATTGAACCTGGTTTTATACCTAGCTAAACATCTTACTTGTATGACAGTCGAATCAAATTCCATTATATTGACAACAATGCGTAAACAAAACAAACAGACATACTAGGTAAAAATCTCAAAAAGGGGTACATCAGTCAACATTGTGTTATACTCTTAATCACTATAAAAACAAACAAATGCATAACAAAGGAGCACGAAAAGGCATATATCAAATTTAAAAATCTCATTCATTGTTTTTTTTTATTATACTATTTTGTTTATCTATGTTAAATCCACTCATAAAGGATTGCAAGATTTTAAGTACTGCGACCGAATCCTTAGATATAAAGTTTTGAAGTTGATAAAATCAATTATACCTCCGTTTATATATTAAATTTTCAGAAAATGCCGTTAATGATCTTCAGGTTTATCGATACGTGGGAATAGCATTTGCTGACAGAAAGCTAGATATTTATTAAGCAGTCAGTAAACCACATTGTATCACACTCCCTGAAAATATCGTGAAACTTACTAATTCGTATTTGACAAAGTTTTCTGTTGCCTTTATTTATATCATAATGAGTGCCCATTAATGTTTAAAAAACGGATAGGAAATCATCAAGAGTATATTTTATTCGACGATTAATTCGTTGATTTCGATACATACGTTTGCCATGAGACCTGTCTTTTATCGTGAATATTCATATACCAGCATTGTCATGAAAATGGTTTGGACTGTTATAATGAAAATAATTGTATAACGTTCTAGATTACATGATCTTTACGTAAGTGCGTCACTGTTTGTGTTGTTCTATGGAGTATGTCGCTGATTACGACCTTTAATGTTTTACTTTTACAAATTGCGACTTGGACGGAGAGTTGTCTCATTTGCACTCATACCACATCTTCTTATATCTATAAATCTGGAAAAATTATTATGTTTATAAACAAAATCACCAAACCCTTAATAAGCAAACATAGAAATGTCATTATGTAAATTTTAGCAAAGATTGGACGATAAATGGAAATTGTGTGAAGATGTTTGTTTTCAATTGAGTAGCAAGTATCGAGTTGTATTCAAAGCACTGACGTACTAGTACCTAGAATGATTCGAAGATCTGATGAATGTCTAATGAAAAGCACAGAATTAAAATTGAGAATGGAAATGGTGAATGTGCCAAAGAGACAACAACCCAACCATAGAGCAGACAACAGCAGAAGGTCACCAACAGGTCTTTAATGCAACGAGAAATTCTCGTACCCGGAGGTGTCCTTCAGCTGGCCCCTAAACAAATATATACTGGTTCAGTGATAATGAACACCATACTAAACTCCAAATTATACACAAGAAACTATAAGTTAAAATAATACAAGACTAACAAAGGCCAGAGGCTTCTGACTTGGGACAGGCGCAAAAAATGCGGCGGGGTTAAACATGTTTGTGAGATCTCAACCCTCCCCCTATACCTCTAGCCAATGCAGAAAAGTAAACTCATAACAATACGCACAATAAAATTTAGTTCAAGAGAAGTCCGAGTCTGATGTCAGAAGATGTAACCAAAGAAAATAAACAAAATGACAATAATACATAAATAACATTGAATCTATCTGTAGAATGTTAGAAATAACTTGCAGTTGTTTTATAACGTCTATTATCATATATTTGCATAAAATCGAGGACAATAACAGATATTGAAAAGTGCAAGGCACTATCTGAACGCCGGACAATTAATTCAATAAATGTTTCCTGTCCGATAAAACGGCAAACAGAAACCCTACAATGAAAACATGTCTTCCTAATCTTATCCAATCATGATCATGTGTATATAAAAGTTAGACTTTGACTTTGAAATCAAAGAGAAAAGGCCAATTTCTAACCTGAATATCTTTTGGACAATAAGCTTAAGTATAAATCTGCCACAATTAAAAGGTTTAGAAATACAATCATAAGAATCTAAATAAGCACACATACAAATGCCATTATGTAAATTTTAGTAAATATTGGAAGATAATTCGAAAATGGACCCAGTGTGAAGAGGTTTACTTTCAGTTGAGTAGCAAGTATCGAGTTGTTATCAAAGCACTGACTACATTCTACTACAGATAACGACAAGATCAGATGAATGTCAAATAAAAAGTACAGAATTTACTCTCCCTGTAGACTGTTAGAAATAACCTCCAGTTGTTTTATAACGTCCATTATCATATATTTGCTTAAAATATAGGACAAAAATAGGAAAGGAAAAGTGCAAGGCACTAACTGAACGCCGGGTAATTAATTCAATAAATGTTTTCAGTCAGAAAAAATGTCAAACAGATGTCCTACCGGGAATATATATCTTCCTATTCTTTTCGAACTTGTAGATGGGTACATTAAAAATTAGACTTTCACATTGAAATCAGAGGGAAAAGGCCAATTTCCCACTGATTCTATTTCATAGTAGCCGCAAAAACATATTTTTACATTTTTACTTAAATTCACAGCTCCGTAACTGTACTTATAGATTCTCACAATTACAAGGATATTGAGCCAAAGTTATAAATGAAGATTGCACGCAATTGTGTCAGAATTCGGATAAGTTCTAATACTTATCCCCAAATAGACAAGTTGTGTTGGATATTCTCATTGAAGATATATATATATATATAAAAAAAAAAAAAAACAAATTGCCGTTTAAATTTTTATAACGTAATGCATTTAGGTACATGTTATATTGGTGTGTGACGCCCGTAAAGTTTTGACATTGACATTGCGGTATGGTGTGTTTTACATATCAACTGCGATGTCTAACATATTTTTATAAATCTATTTTTTTTTGGTAAGATGTTGTTCTCATTATTTATTTGTTTCGAAAATAATTATAACTTGCCAAAATTTAAATGTTTAGAAATAAAACCATTAGGATCTAAATAAGCACACGTAAAAATGTCTTTATGTAAATTATAGTAAAATTTGAAGATAAATCAAAATCAGACCTAATGGTACGATGTTTGATTTCAGTCAAGTAGTAAGAATCGAGTTGTAATCAAAGCACTGACTTACTACTACTTCGGATGAAGCGAAGATCTGATGAATGTAAAATAAATACTACAGAATTTAATCTCTCTGTAGCCTGTGAGAAATAACCTGCAGTTGTTTTATAACGTCCATTATCATATATTTGCATAAAATTTAGGACAAAAACAGATATTGAAAAGTGTAAGGCACTATCTGAACGCGGACAATTAATTCAATAAATGTTTCCTGTCCGATAAAACGGCAAACAGAACCCTACAATGAAAACATGTCTTCCTAATCTTATCCAATCATGATCATGTGTATATAAAAGTTAGACTTTGACTTTGAAATCAAAGAGAAAAGGCCAATTTCTAACCTGAATATCTTTTGGACAATAAGCTTAAGTATAAATCTGCCACAATTAAAAGGTTTAGAAATACAATCATAAGAATCTAAATAAGCACACATACAAATGCCATTATGTAAATTTTAGTAAATATTGGAAGATAATTCGAAAATGGACCCAGTGTGAAGAGGTTTACTTTCAGTTGAGTAGCAAGTATCGAGTTGTTATCAAAGCACTGACTACATTCTACTACAGATAACGACAAGATCAGATGAATGTCAAATAAAAAGTACAGAATTTACTCTCCCTGTAGACTGTTAGAAATAACCTCCAGTTGTTTTATAACGTCCATTATCATATATTTGCTTAAAATATAGGACAAAAATAGGAAAGGAAAAGTGCAAGGCACTAACTGAACGCCGGGTAATTAATTCAATAAATGTTTTCAGTCAGAAAAAATGTCAAACAGATGTCCTACCGGGAATATATATCTTCCTATTCTTTTCGAACTTGTAGATGGGTACATTAAAAATTAGACTTTCACATTGAAATCAGAGGGAAAAGGCCAATTTCCCACTGATTCTATTTCATAGTAGCCGCAAAAACATATTTTTACATTTTTACTTAAATTCACAGCTCCGTAACTGTACTTATAGATTCTCACAATTACAAGGATATTGAGCCAAAGTTATAAATGAAGATTGCACGCAATTGTGTCAGAATTCGGATAAGTTCTAATACTTATCCCCAAATAGACAAGTTGTGTTGGATATTCTCATTGAAGATATATATATATATATATAAAAAAAAAAAAAACAAATTGCCGTTTAAATTTTTATAACGTAATGCATTTAGGTACATGTTATATTGGTGTGTGACGCCCGTAAAGTTTTGACATTGACATTGCGGTATGGTGTGTTTTACATATCAACTGCGATGTCTAACATATTTTTATAAATCTATTTTTTTTTGGTAAGATGTTGTTCTCATTATTTATTTGTTTCGAAAATAATTATAACTTGCCAAAATTTAAATGTTTAGAAATAAAACCATTAGGATCTAAATAAGCACACGTAAAAATGTCTTTATGTAAATTATAGTAAAATTTGAAGATAAATCAAAATCAGACCTAATGGTACGATGTTTGATTTCAGTCAAGTAGTAAGAATCGAGTTGTAATCAAAGCACTGACTTACTACTACTTCGGATGAAGCGAAGATCTGATGAATGTAAAATAAATACTACAGAATTTAATCTCTCTGTAGCCTGTGAGAAATAACCTGCAGTTGTTTTATAACGTCCATTATCATATATTTGCATAAAATTTAGGACAAAAACAGATATTGAAAAGTGTAAGGCACTATCTGAACGCGGACAATTAATTCAATAAATTTTTTTCTGTCCGATAAAATGCCAAACAGACGCCCCGTGGCGAATATATGTTCTTTATCCCTATTTTGACAAGAATATGTGTACACGTATACAAAAGTTAGTTTTGACTTTGAAATCAAATGAGTATGAACAAATTCCCCCTGAATCTATTTTACGATAGCGACAAAAATTCTTTACATCTGTTCGTAAATTCACAGTATTAGAGCTCCATGAGTGTACATATAGGTTCTTACAATAGTTGGCTGATTCAAAAATTAATATTCAGACCAAAGTTATAAATGCCCGCAATTGTGATAATTTTTTATATTTATTCCAAAAATATAAAAGAGAGACATTCTCATTGTTGTATTTTGATACACATTATTTTGGTAAGTGACGTCATTACAATTTTAAACCAAAATGACTGCGTTAGCAGCTTGTAGAGTCCACGTATTCATGTATTATTAAAAAAAAATAATGTAAACGACACCGTATGTGTTTCTTTATTCTACATTGGCTAGAGGGATAGGGGAGGGTTGAAATATCACAACACATGTTAAACCCCGCCGCATTTTTGCGCATGTCCCAAGTCAGGAGCCTATATATGACCTTTCTTAGTCTGGTATGTTTTTTTAATTTTAGTTCATTTATATGTTTTGGGGTTAAGTGTGACGTCCATTTTCACTAAACTAGTACACAATTTTGTTGCGGGTTCAGATGAGGACCACCTCCAGGTGTGGGATTTTCTCGAAGCGTTGAAGACCCATTGGTGGCCTTCGGCTGCTGTCTACTCTTTGGTCGGTTGTTGTCTCTTTGACATAATTCCTATTTTCATTCTCAATTTCAGTATAAAAGTTTAATGTTACTAATCAGTAATGCTTATACAAAAACAAATAGTAATAAGTGGTATGTATTTCATTTGATCATATTCATAGGTTTCAAAACAAGTGAGAACTGGATATCACTTTATATCAACTCGTGTTATTTAATTACAATATAATAACAAATGAGCCTCTGCTAGTTTATTATTACCATTTAAATTGAAAAGCGAGAGATTATATCAAGCGATATCCAATTATCAAGAGTTTTTAAACCTATTTCTCCTATGGTCAACGATCTTTTTGTGTTAGATTGATCTTGTCTTTTGCACGGTTTATTCTGGCTATTCCTACATTTTGAATTTTATAGGTAAAATAGTAAAATCTTATGTAGGAGTTCCCAGAAATTTTATGTAAACAATGGGATTATGTAGGATTATGTTGTAACAATATTAAACTAATGAATCAAGGTAAATCCTGGTAAATCTTGTTGAAAAAAGGAAAAAGAATAATTTCCATTACAATATTTTATAATATAATTAAAAAGCAAATTTTGGGTAAATAATATTTAAAAACACTAAATAAATTTATAGACTCAATTTAATTCACAAGCGTTTGAAATTAATTAGGTGAAAACACATTAATATAAACAAGTAAATGATATCAATTGAAATAAAAACATATCAAAATTGCAGTTGTTTTGTTTTAAAAAAGCACTAAATTTTTAGTTACACTACATATTCATTGCAATAAAACACCAAAAATATACTAAATAGGCATTAAACCAGAGCACTTAAACAGTAACAAATTTTACTTATTAAACACAGAAGAGAATATAAAGTCTGTATCAATGTTCAGTAGATGAGAAGCAGCATCTATATACTAGATTGGTACAAGTTCACCATTCTCTAACCTTGTTTTCAGTGTTTGAATACAAAAATAAGATAAAGTGGTATGTTTGCATATGCGACAACTCTCCACAACAGACCAAAATGACACATATATTAACAACTATAGGTCACTGACGGCCTTCAACAATTAGCAACACCCATACCGCATAGTCAGTTTAAAAGACCCCTAAATTACCTATATCAGGCCATGACATACATCAAAATCACAAGTGCTGGCTCAGAAGCGGCGAGAAGTCGACATGACACAGAAAAAGAAAACTTTGCTCATAAAAAGTATCAACAACTAATGAGTGGAGGAGTAAGCAGACATTTAGAACTCACTTATCACATATTTAGTTTATTACTTATATTGAGTAAGTATTTTACATGACATAAACAGTCATCTAACCATAAAAATGAGGTCAAGGACAACGGACATATGACAGACGGTAACTTTGTAACATAAGAAATCTGCAGAAAAAGTATGAAGTATCCAGGTTTTCTGATTCTGAAATATAAACGCGTTATCTTAACAGTTTATCTTGTAACCACTGGTTTGTTATCCTGATTTCTCGCAGACAATAATAAAAAAAAAACAAATAACAAAATAAGTCAAAATATATATATTAAAAAAAAACAACAGAAAAATAAAATATAGGCAGGAGGTGAAAAGTTAGATCACATCAGATTCACATCGATCCTAGAGTAGAAAGACTTGCGTGGAATGTGTAGCCTGATGCTTTGGTATGTTATAGGAATATATACTTATTATCAAGTAGAGTAACAAGTCCAAAGCAGACAAAAAACTACATCCATCTTAGATACAGTAACGACTTACGTGATTTAATATAACCAATTCAGGACTGTAGCAGTCTTTGGCCTTTTTGTTTTTCTTTGATACCATGTCGTGGCTCTGTACTTATACATCCCGTCATTATGTTATTATGATATTGTAATTTTTTGTCTTTCGTTGTTGCTAATGCTCCTTGTCTATATGCCTTTTTGTGTTTTCTTTGTTACATATTTGTTTGTTTTATAGTAATTAAGATTATAACACAATGTTGGCTGATGTTCTCTATTTTAAACATTTTTACCTATTACATCTATTTGTTTTGTTCGCACATCGTTGTCAATATAAGGAATTTTGTGCGATTGTCATATCAGTGAGAGGTTAAGCTAAATATAAAACCAGGTTTAACTAACCACTTTATACATAAAAAAAAATGCCTGTACCAGGAATATGACATTTGCTATCTATTCGTGTGATGTTTGGGCTTTTGATTTTGCCATTTGATTAGGGACTTTCGTTTTTAATTTTTCACATAGTTTAGTATTTTTGTGATTTTATTTGTTGCACTTGTTTCACTTTAAAGTTTCGTATTTTTATCTTTGTCGAAGTAAAATTTATTTTATAAATGGTTGTCTGTTTGTTAAGGGCAAAACGTATCTTAGAAATAAAAGGGAACATGTTCTAACGTTCTACATTGTTATAAGAAACACGATGTTTTCTAGTTTTATTATGAATATTCAATGGAGATATATTTTTACTAAAATCGTGGTAGCCGATTTGACATATAAAATCGGTTTCTATTGTTTTGTAGAATTATTTTTCCATTGAACTTGAACTAATTAAACTTTAACCGGAAATTAATTGTTAATTTTGTCTTTATTCGTATATCAAAGTTGCCTTATATGTCAGAAAGACTAATCTGTATAGTCATATCAGATGGTAAATAACGTCATTTCACAAGTAAACAAAAATTTGAGAGTCACGGTTTTAAATAAAATGAAACTACAAAAGATTACGTTCAAATTGATGGAGTTATTATATTAAACTATTATTAAATTAGGGTTATTTTTACGCAGTAATTATACTTTATGACTCGACAAAATTTTCCTAGTGATTTATTGATGTTGAACTGGATCTAGTAACCCGTAAACTGAATTAAGTTTATTTTCTTACAGACGCCAATCATAAATTGCATAATTGTTCTATAAAGATTTATAAAAGAAAAAACCAGAGCAAACACAATTTAACAGTCTTCTAGGAAACATAATTCATTTATTATAATATACTTGTACATGTATCATAATATACCTGTATGCATATCCTTAAGAAGCGATCTACAACGGTCAAACCACAAATTCATATAAAGCATGGGAAAATTACCAGAGGGACATTCAAACTGGAAGATCGAAAATAAACTGACGACACCCTGACTAAAAAAGAAAAAGACAAACAGACAAATAATAGTGCACAAGACACAATATAGAAAAATAAAGACTAAGCAACACGAACCCCACCAAAAACTGGGGGTGATCACATGTGTAAAAGTAGCCCTTCCCTGACACAATTAATTACTTTTAGTGAAATTGTTCACTTTAACAAACAAAAACAATTGCAAAAGTGAATATGTTGGTGGAAGAGAAATATATATATAGACCATTTTGAGCACAAAATTACCAGTTTATGACTTTGCATTAAAATTGGAGGTTGAATGCGCTCCATATTAAACTTATTTGAGATTTCAAGATATCAAGTAGCCTTGGATCCTAAATGCTCAAAAAAGATGGTTTGATCAGGGTGAAATGCTATATACACTACAAAGTAAAATAAAATCTGAAAAGATCACTTTTTGTCTGAATTTGCTTGAACTTTTACTCGACATTCTTTCTTTGTCTGAAATATCTAAAAAAAATCTTGACAAAGTCTGAATTTATCTAATAAAGTTCTTGATTTTTCTTGACATAGGTCGTGACAGTATTGACTGTCTGATTATGTCTTGACATATTCTTGACATTTTTAATAATATCTGAATATATCTTGATTCATTTGCAATGTCTTTAAGCTGTCTGAACATATCTCGACACATTCTTGACGGTCTTAACGATGTCTTGACACTATCTCAACCGTGCAAATTTCTCCTGAATTGTGTAGAGACACATTCCTCACAGTTTAAACACTTTCTTTTGCTGTTTTACACTCATTTCTATTATTGCTAAACTAAACTTAGAAGATTTAGGATACAATAATACATTGCTAATTATAAAAGCCACATTTTGGCATAATAATTGTTTATCAACCTTATTAACATCGAATATTATGTGAGAAAAATGAAATATGTTTATATAATGATTGGTTTCAATCACTTAGCATTTATTAATCAACATTTAAAAACCCATTTTTGAATTGGCTTTAATCAGCATATTCGCATTTGATTTTGTTAATGTTTAAAATTCATAGCCATAATCATATTTATGAAAATATTCATATACCCAAATTTTTTATTTATCAAAATATTTATTTATATGCCCAACTTTTGTTTTTGTTGAAATAAATGTAACTTAAAATAACAGTATATTGTCTAAAGGGAAATAATGATAAAGATACATCCTGTACATGGTTCATGATTTGTAAAACTCAGAATTGTCAAGTAAATTCGAGACATAATTCAAAATGATTAGAATATGTCAAGACATACTAAGAAAAAAATATGTCGAGAACCTATCGAGAAATTTCACGCCAACATTCATAATGTCAAGAATATGTCAAGTAAATTTCATACAAATATAAATCAGAAACAGTCGAGAAAAATTAAGACACCTGTCATTCTTTTGGAGAATATGTAATAATTGTTCTTGCAAATTGAGACAAACATTGTTCTTTTGCAAGCCTACAGCAATCACCAAAAGCAGTAAACTATGATCGTTTATTAAAGGATTATATTCAGTTTTAAGAAATTTTTTAGTATTTTTGATGACAGACAGTACGTTTATCTTTACTTTTAACATTTAGACCTTTGAATACTTTCGCTAGACAACGGTAAGATGAGGGGACTGGGTTGTAACCCTTGGCTAGCGAAATGATTGAGAGGGAGAGCGAAAAACAGAAATTAACAAACAATGAAGTAATCACTATGTAAAATATTCCCTCGAGCTCTCAGTATCTTATTCCTTTACAGGTGAATTTGATTTCATATCCTTTTTTTCAAGAAGAGCAACTTAAAAGTTTAAACGGTATCTTAAAAGGGGATAATTTGTACAAAATGTTGAAACATTCTCAAACTGCAAAATACAATAGATAAAAATAGGTAGCAAACTCGTGCAATTAGATTTTTCTAGGTCTGTTAGATTTTATATTATAGTTTAAAATCTTAGGTTAATCCTCGTTTTTACCTGTATACGAATGAGTTTTTATCGGTCGGATCAGTCAATCAAAGCGTTAACTCTTATTTGACATTATTTTCCTTTTAATACCTGAACACGCCTAATTCATACCTAACCCATCTCTAGCTAAGGCAATGAGGTCAAATTATTAACTTTAAAAAACATTATTCATCAGCAACGTTTTTTACCCTTATATTGACAAAATTGAACCAAAATGAGGGCTTAAAGCGAATTATTATTTCTCTATTTCACTTTAATAAATGACCGAACTATTAAAAATCATATTTTATTTTTTCTTATGTCTTTAATAAATCAATTACGTAGGTGTTACAACTACATCGATTAGTTCAAAAACGTCACATGCTCTCCGATCATTTAAACAATTATCATTTACGATCTTTATTTTGATTCATTTATAGTTTATTGATGGGAGTACATCGTTATTAGTTGTTATTCCTCAAACATTTAAGTCACATTAAATCATAATAATTCCTGCTGAAATATAACACAAAAACTAAATGTAATTCTTAATGACAGTCAATGGGCAATATTTGTTTTTATAGTTTCCGTTCACAGGTGCAAGTCTGTCAACATTATCATTTCATTTGTTTTAATGATTTAAAATGTTATATGAGGAAGCAAAGAAGACATTGTATTTATTATGAATGGAAAGAAAAGCTGGATAAATGTCAATGAAACAGCAACTGCTAAAACACACGCAAGGGTCATCATACGATCGATCACGTAACATCAGTTTTATCAATGAACTTCCCTATCCTTTAAGAATGGAATTCATAACTAATATTAAAGTACTATAATATCTAATACTGGAAATATGTATTTGGATCTAGATGGGGTCCTTCATTTCTGTATTCTTTAATTTATTCGGCCATTTTTGTCTATTCTGTATATATATGTTTTGCCCATTATTCTCTATTCTTTATATTTAAGCATCTCATTTTCCCATATTTATTATTTTTTCGGTCCATATCTGACTATTCTGAAAACCGGAATCTACTTCGTCTTGTAATGGATCCGTCTTAATTTGAAACACAAATAATTCAACATGATTGTAAAGATGTGTTATAAACATCCAGGTACATAAGGTTATCTTAACAAACATCAGTGAACATCAAGTGGTATAACTAGTAACAGTGAAAATGAGATTGTGTACTATGCATCAGTGAGAATGAGTTTGTGTATAAGGTATCAGTGTAAATAAGCCTTGTGTATAAGGCTTCAGTTGAAATGGGTTTTGTGTTTTAGGCTTCAGTTGAAATGGGTTTGTGTATAAGGTATCAGTGTAAATGGGTTTGTGTATAAGGCATCAGTCTATATGACGTTTGTGCATAAGGCATCAGTGTAAATGAGTTTGTGTATAAGGCATCAGTGTAAATGAGTTTTGTGTATAAGGCATAAGTGTAAATGAGTTTTGTGTTTAAGGCTTCAGTTGAAATGGGTTTTGTGTATAAGGCTTCAGTTGAAATGGGTTTGTGTATAAGGTATCAGTGTAAATGGGTTTGTGTATAAGGCTTCAGTTGAAATGGGTTTTGTGTATAAGGCTTCAGTTGAAATGGGTTTGTGTATAAGGTATCAGTGTAAATGGGTTTGTGTATAAGGCATCAGTGTAAATGAGTTTTGTGTATAAGGCATCAGTGTAAATGGTTTGGTGTATAAGGCATCAGTGTAAATGAGTTTTGTGTATAAGGCTTCAGTTGAAATGGGTTTGTGTATAAGGTATCAGTGTAAATGGGTTTGTGTATAAGGCATCAGTCTATATGACGTTTGTGCATAAGGCATCAGTGTAAATGAGTTTGTGTATAAGGAATCAGTGTAAATGAGTTTTGTGTATAAGGCATAAGTGTAAATGAGTTTTGTGTTTAAGGCATCGGTGTAAATTAGTTTGCTTCAGTGTAAATGAGTTTGTATGTAAGGCATAAGTGTAAAAGAGTTTGTGTATAAGGCGTCAGTGTAAATGGGTTTGTGTATAAGGCATAAGTGTAAATGGGTTTGTGTATAAGGCATCAGTGTAAATGAGTTTTGTGTATAAGGCATAAGTGTAAATGAGTTTGTGTATTAGGAATAAGTGTAAATAAGTTTTGTGTATAAGGCATACGTGTAAATGAGTTTTGTGTATACGGCATCAGTGTAAATTAGTTTGTGTATAAAGCAAAAGTGTAAATGAGTTTTGTGTATAAGGCATAAATGTAAATGAGTTTCGTGTATAAGGCATCAGTGTAAATTAGTTTGTGTATAATGCTTCAGTGTAAATGAGTTTTTATATAAGGCTTCAGGGTAAAAGAGTTTGTGTATAAGGCGTCAGTGTAAATGGGTTTGTGTATAAGGCATCAGTGTAAATGGGTTTGTGTATAAGGTATCAGTGTAAATGAGTTTGTGTATAAGGCATCATTGTAAATGAGTTTATGTATAAGGCATCAGTGTAAATTGGTTTGTGTATAAGGCATCAGTGTAAAGGAGTGTGTATCAGGCATCAGTGTAAATGACTTTGTGTACAAGGCATCAGTGTAAATGGGTTTGTGTATAAGGTATCAGTGTAAATGAGTTTGTGTATAAGGCATCAGTGTAAATGAGTTTGTGTATAAGGCATCAGTGTAAATGAGTTTGTGTATGAAGCATCACTGTAAATGAGCTTGTGTATCATGCAGTAGTGAAACTTTGTGAACTAAGCATCAGGGAAAATAAGTTTGTTAACCACACATAATTGAAAATGAGTTTGTGTATCAGGCATATTGAAAGCTCAAACACATCAAACGAATGGAAAATAACTGTCATAATTCTGACTTGGTACAGGCATTTTCTTATGTTGAATTGATCGATTAAAACTTGTGTTATAGCTGGCCTAACTTCTCACGTGTATGACAGTCCCATAAATTCAATTATATTGACGACTATGTGTGAACAAATAGGTAAAATTGTCAAAAATAGGGGTACAGCAGTCAAACTTGTGTTATAACTAATCACTATAATCAGAGTTCGCGAAATCTTTTTTTCCCTGGTGGTCCTTGAAGAAAATTTACTGGTCCTCACTATTAATTCTATTGAAAAATACTAAAATTGTGTCAGTCCTATGCTAAATTTTGTTGGTTAAATCCTGAGGACTGACACTTTTTGCGAACTCTGTATAATAACAAACATTTGACACAATTACATAAATGACGGGATGTTAAAGTACAGAGCCACATCATATGCAAACTAGAGGCTCTAAAGAGGCTGTGTCGCTCACCTTGGTCTATGTGAATATTAAACAAAGGAAGCAGATGGATTCATGACATGACAAAATTGTGTTTTGGTGATGGTGATGTGTTTGTACATATTACTTTACTAAACAGTCTTGCTGCTTACAATTATCTCTATCTCTAATGAACTTGGCCCAGTAGTTTCAGTGAAAAATGTTAATAAAAATTTACAAATTTTATGAAAATTGTTAAAAATTGACTATAAAGGACAATAACTCCTTAGGGGGTCAACTGACCATTTCGGTCACTTGACTTATTTGTAAATCTTACTTTGCTGAACATTATTGCTGTTTACAGTTTATCTCTATCTATAATAATATTCAAGATAATAACCAAACACAGCAAAATTTCCTTAAAACTACCAATTCAGGGGCAGCAACCCAACAACGGGTTGTCTGATTCATCTGAAAATTTCAGGGCAGATAGATCTTGACCTGATAAACAATTTTACCCCCATGTCAGATTTGCTCTAAATGCATTGGTTTTTTGAGTTATAAGCCAAAAACTGCATTTTACCCCTATGTTCTATTTTTAGCTGTGGCAGCCATCTTGATTTGATGGCCGGGTCACCGGACACATTTTTTAAACTAGATACCCCAAAGATGATTGTGGCCAAGTTTGGATTAATTTGGCCCAGTAGTTTCAGAGGAGAAGATTTTTGTAAAAGATAACTAAGATTTATGAACTAGAGGCTCTCAAGAGCCTGTGTCGCTCACACGGTCTATGTGCATATTAAACAATGGACACAGATAAATTCATGACATAATTGTGTTTTGGTGATGGTGATGTGTTTATAGAATTTACTTTACTGACCCAGTAATTACAGAGGAAAATATTTTCTAAAAATTTATGAAAAATGCTAAAAATTAACTATAAAGGGCAATAACTCCTTAAGGGGTCAATTGACTATTTTGGTTATGAAAAACTTATTTGTAGATCTTGTTTTGCTGAACATTATTGCTGTTTACAGTTTATCACTATCTATAATGATATTCAAGACAATAACAAAAAATGATGATTGTAGCCAAGTTTGTATTAATTTAGCCCAGTAGTTTCAGAGGAGAAGATTTTTGTAAAAGATTACTAAAATTTACGAAAAATGGTTAAAATTTGACTATAAAGGGCAATAACTCCTAAAGGGGTCAACTGACCATTTCGTTCATGTTGAAGTATTTGTAAATCTTACTTTGCTGAACATTATTGCTGTTTACAGTTTATCTCTATGTATAATAATATTCAAGATAATAACCAAAAACAGCAAAATTTCCTTAAAAATACCTATTCAGGGGCAGCAACCCAACAACAGGTTGTCTGATTCATCTGAAAATTTCAGGACAGATAGATCTTGACCTGATAAACACTTTTAACCCGATCAGATTTGCTCTAAATGCTTTGGTTTTTGAGTTATAAGCCAAAAACTGCATTTTACCCCCATGTTCTATTTTTAGCCATGGTGGCCATCTTGGTTGGTTGGCCGGGTCATGCCACACATTTTTTAAACTAGATACCCCAAAGATGATTGTGGCCAAGTTTGGATTAATTTGGCCCAGTAGTTTCAGAGAAGATTTTTGTAAAAGATTTCTAAGATTTACGAAAAATGGTCAAAAATTGACTATAAAGGTCAATAACTCCTAAAGGGGTCAACTGACCATTTTGGTCATGTTGACTTATTTGTATATCTAACTTTGCTGAACATTATTGCTGTTTACAGTTTATCTCTATCTATAATAATATTCAAGATAATAACCAAAAACAGCAAAAATTCCCTAAAATTCCCAATCAGGGGCAGCAACCCAACAACGGTTTGTCGGATTCATCTGAAAATTTGAAGGCAGAAAAATCTTGACCTGATAAACAATTTTACCCCCATGTCAGAATTGCTCTAAATGCTTTGGTTTTTGAGTTATAAGCCAAAAACTGCATTTTACCCCTATGTTCTATTTTTAGCCATGGCGGCCATCTTGGTTGGTTGGCCGGGTCACGCCACACATTTTTTAAACTAGATACCCCAATGATGATTGTGGTCAAGTTTGGTTTTATTTGGCCCAGTAGTTTCAGAGGAGAAGATTTTTGTAAAAGTTAACGACGACGACGGACGACGGACGCCAAGTGATGGGAAAAGCTCACTTGGCCCTTTGGGCCAGGTGAGCTAAAAATGGTTTAAAATTGACTATAAAGGACAATAACTCCTAAAGAGGTCAACTGACCATTTCGGTCACATTGACTTATTTGTAAATCTTACTTTGCTGAACATTATTGCTGTTTACAGTTTATCTCCATCTATAATAATATTCAAGATAATAACCAAAAACAGCAAAATTTCCTTAAAATTACCAATTCAGGGGCAGCAACCCAACAAGGGGTTGTCCGATTCATCTGAAAATTTCAGGGCAGATAGATCTTGACCTGATAAACAATTTTTACCCCATGTCAGATTTGCTCTAAATGCTTTGGTTTTTTAGTTATAAGCCAAAAACTGCATTTTACCCCTATGTTCTATTTTTAGCCATGGCAGCCATCTTGGTTGGTTGGCCGGGTCACCGAACACATTTTTTAAACTAGATACCCCAATGATGATTGTGGCCAAGTTTGGTTTAATTTGGCCTAGTAGTTTCAGAGGAGAAGATTTTTGTAAAAGTTAACGACGACGACGAACGAACGACGGACGCAAAGTGATGGGAAAAGCTCACTTGGCCCTTCGGGCCAGGTGAGCTAAAAAGAGACACAAAAAGGCAAATAGACAGAACATATTAGCCAAAATGAAGGACAAGAATAAAACAATTATAACCAAGAATAAAACAATTATAACCAAGAGTACTTTTAGATTTGTACTCTGTGTTTTTTGTCTCTCTTTGACCTAATATGAGTTTAGAATTTCCTTTTGGTATCGTTCTCCCCTGTTATAAATGCTATTTTTGTTGCAATTTTATTTAAAAACATCCTATAATTTTTTTGGATCAAAAACTTTTTCCATATAAGGAATATTTTACAAAATAACAAAATTTTACAACCTACAATTAACTGTACATTCAGATTGATATTAACCTATAAAGGAGTAGGGGCAATAAAGCCATTATTTAGTCCAAATATTACTGCAAATTTAAAAGTTATCATGTATATTCTTAAATTACTCCAAACTAGATTGAGGTACAAGGTAACCAGAAAATAAAAACATATTTCACATTGAACGAGTTACCATGGCCACAAACCATAACTAAATTTGAATATTTTGTAAAATTTCATGATTTTTCATGTTTTTCATCAATTTTTAAGTATGTTTCAGATTGAAAAAGTATGTGCACATCCAATAAACAAATTTATATTTGGTGAGATTATGTCAATAGTTATAATAAAGCTTCTCTTAAATTATTTTGTTGTTCCTTGGCTGGGCACAATGTTTCCACAATGGAAATATCGATTGAAAACTGCATAATTTCTGTATTTTTCAGCGTTATAGTGAGAATGGTACATAACATGACGTAATTGTGACATCATCAGATAAAATCATTTATGTTTTGATTTATACTTGTTGACCCTATATATTTCTAAACATTTTGTGCCAATTTGAAACAGTTTTGAAACATTTTATTTTCTTGTGCCAAAACAGGGCATTAACACACCTACTCCTTTTTATAAAAATCTGGAAAAATCTAAGAATTATTAGAGCAATAACAAGGCTATTTCCATAAATTTGATATTTCCAAGGGACATAACTCTTTTAAAAAAGTCGATTGTCCACAATTATAAAACTTATCTGAGATATTGTTGATATTAACCTATTATATAAGTTTTATAGGCAAGAATTGTACCTGTGAGAGCGCTAACAAGAATGGACAGAGGGAGGATCACACAGAGGAACAGAGGGATGGATGCCTGGTGTTTCCATGCCCCCCACGATGGGTTATGCAGGGGACAACAAATACCTTGTCATGTACAGAGATTAACAAAAAAACAAATTATATAGTGCCTTCTTATTGTCATTCAAAAGTAGGCAGATATAAGCTGTATAGTGACTTAAACCTGCTAACATTTATATTGTATGGTCTATGGTAGATAGTTGTCTCATTATTTTAATAAATGGATTAAAAATGTAATTTCTTTCAAGAATTTGTGTTCTAACCAAACAATAGTAATGATAGATATCTTGGTAACAAGGTAACATAATTTTTTTTACCACACTTCCTAAGAAAATATATCTGACAAGAGTGGTACATGATTTCATCATTTTTATTATCAAATATAAATAAAAACAAAAGATTTTAATCCTTTTTTGGAGCATTAGATTTTCTAAGTCCCTTCTTCCTCGCACCTTGTAAAATCTTCATACCCGAATTCAGCATGAGACTTTCTGGGATTAAACCATACAACCATCCCTGAAAAATAAAACACCTAAATGAAAGTCACAACCATGGATTAAAAATAATTTGTTAAACAAAACCCTGTATCTTTACATGGTTTTATGTGAAACAATCTGGAAACTGAAATAATTCAGACAGACAGACTGATTGACAGCTATGTGAATCACTATATACCCTGTCTTTGAGAATAGGGGTGTAAGCAAGGGGGAATATGTCCATAGGACACAGATGATGCACCCCATAAAGGAACATAACTGAAGAACACAAAAAGTGAAGCTACCCAAATTTATACTTTATCTAGTTTTGTTGTAATAAGTATTGTGTACAAGTTTTATTTGGTTGTGGCAAACTAAGGTAAGAGAACGGAAACAATAATTCAGCATTTTTCTATTTGTAATGGTGCATAACACTAAAACAGTAAAAGTGAAGCCATCAAAAATTCAAACGATCTCTGTGTTATGGTAATACATTGTGTATAAGTTTCGTAACATTTGATTGATGCAAACTTAAGATAGAGAACAGAAATCAACGTTGGCCAATTGGGGCGTACAGATGGACAAGGGCAAAACTTAATGCCGCCTCCTCTATGGCAGGGGGCATAAAAAGAAAGATTAGACAAATAATCAACATCTGATGCAATATATGGAACATACTTACCTTAAACTATAAAAAGAAGATGTGGTATGGTTGCCATGAGGCAACTATCCATCATATCTCCACAAGAGACCAAATGACACAGAAATTAACAACTATAGGTCACAGTACTGGCTTGTATTAAAAATTTATTTTCTTAAATAACTTTAAATATATTATTGATCAAGACTAAAAAGGGTGAAGATTTATATCTCAAAAAACAAGTCTTAACATGCAACATGATCATGTGACTGTCAAGTGACTGTTTGAATTCAGGCCCTTGTTAGAAGTTGATGTATGTCTTGTGACTGTTCGATTTTAGGCCCCTTGTTAGTAGATGATGTATGTCTTGTAACTGTTCGATTTTAGGCCCCTTGTTAGTAGATGATGTATGTCTTGTGACTATTAGACTTTAGGCCCCTTGTTAGTAGATGATGTATGTCTTGTGACTGTTCGATTTTAGGCCCCTTGTTAGTAGAGGATGTATGTCTTGTGACTATTAGATTTTAGGCCCCTTGTTAGTAGATGATGTATGTCTTGTGACTATTAGACTTTAGGCCCCTTGTTAGTAGATGATGTATGTCTTGTGACTGTTCGATTTTAGGCCCCTTGTTAGTAGATGATGTATGTCTTGTGACTATTAGATTTTAGGCCCCTTGTTACTAGATGATGTATGTCTTTTTAGGCGCCTTGTTAGTAGATGATGTATGTCTTGTGACTATTCAGGCCCCTTGTTAGTAGATGATGTATGTCTTGTGACTGTTCAGGCCCCTTGTTAGTAGATGATGTATGTCTTGTGACTATTCAGGCCCTTGTTAGTAGATGATGTATGTCTTGTGACTGTTCAGGCCCCTTGTTAGTAGATGATGTATGTCTTGTGACTATTCAGGCCCCTTGTTAGTAGATATGTATGTCATACCTAATGTTGTCCACTATTTTGAGATTTAAGTTTTAATTGCATGATCATTGTTTGTTTATGTTAAATTTATTCCCATCTTTTCAAGACTCCAGATGATTAAGAGCTTTACAAATTGTATAGACTACGGTCTATAATTGATGACTGTATATTACCCTCTGTCATGGTCCCTGAATAACAGTCTTATGGTTAGGATTGTCTTTTTGGTGTCCTCTCCTTGAACTTAACAATATATCTCCTTTCAATCATATATATATATCTGAATTAAATTTATGTAATTTGGTATTTCATAATGATAATAAGTCCATGATTCCTTTAGAACTTATATTTCCTTTAAAAAAAACATGCTTCTGAACAGCTGTTATAAAAGTTTTTTTTATCTTAAGGGATAGTCTGCAGTGAATGATAATTATCTTCATTCACGCCTACAACTCGCACCTATTCTTTAAGAACAAAAAGTAAAAGCTAATGAATGGATAAATGTATATGTAATTAACTTTCAGTTATTCACCAAGGAATCTTTGATATAAATGCTTTCATGAAAGATCATGATCTTCTTAATCAAAGGTTTGAAAGGTCAATATCCCATATTTCAGATTATTTTTTAATTTTTAATTTGAACTACATGTAGGATCTTTTACTGTTTGATTGAAGCATATCTGAATGTCAAACTTCATTTAATGAGGGCACTGTTTTAATGAAACTCTTGATTTTTTTAAAGGCTAATTGACTTTATATATAAAATGACATTTAAGACATATAAGAAATTAATTTTTTACAGTGAATATACTGTGTCAAGTTTGTATACAGACCATTAGTCATGTTTGAAACTAGATTAAGACACAACCTCATATGGCAAAGAGTAAAATTTATTGAAAGTACAATACCAGAAATCTATAAAATGTTGTATCAGTTTGCAAGAATAACATTTTGCGTAAGAGAAATGCAAAAGAAAGCAAAGGCATATTCACAATTTCATACCCAAAAAGTCAAAATTAACACACAAAGCCATGGCAAAATATAAAAAGAAAACCAACAGACAAAAATTCGCAAAGGTTCCATGGAACCCAGTGTCTTTTCTATTTTTGCTGTTAGTCCTGAATCAACAAAAATGGGGAAAAATTATCAAAAATGTTCCTCTAGATACAATCTTTTGATTGTAAGAAGATTCTGTCTAAGTTTGGTAAAAATCCAGGATGGTTTAAGAATATAATAAATGTGTTAGAAACTTTAACTGCAGACTGTAAGTAGATTAACTTGAAGAAAACATTTAATTAGTAATATATGGAAACTAGAGGCTCTAAAGAGCCTGTGTCGCTCACCTTGGTCTATGTGCATATTAAACAAAGGACACAAATGGATTCATGACAAAATTGTATTTTGGTGATGGTGATGTGTTTGAAGTTCTTACTTTACTGAACGATTTTGCTTCTTACAATTATATCTATCATGAACTTTGCCCATTAGTAACAGAGAACTATATTTGGTAAAAATTTACATAAATTTACCAAATTAATGAAAATTGTTAAAAATTGACTATAAAGGGCAATAACTCCTTAAGGGGTCAATTGACCATTTAGGTCATGTTGACTTATTTGTAGATCTTACTTTGCTGAACATTATTGCTGTTTACAGTTTATCTCTAACTATAATAATATTCAAGATAATAACCAAAAACAGCAAAATTTCTTCAAAATTACCAATTCAGGGGCAGCAACCCAACAACCGATTGACCGATTCATCTGAAAATTTCAGGGCAGATAGTTCTTGACCTGATAAACATTTTTATCCCCTGTCAGATTTCCTCAAAATGTTTTGGTTTTTGAGTTATAAGCCAAAAACTGCATTTTACCCCTATGTTCTATTTTTAGCGGTGGCGGCAATCTTGGTTGGTTGACCAGGTCACGCCACACATTTTTTAAACTAGATACCCCAAAGATGATTGTGGCCAAGTTTGGATTAATTTGGCCAAGTAGTTTCAGAGGAGAAGATTTTTGTAAAAGATTACTTTAATTTACGAAAAATGGTTAAAAATTGACTATAAAGGGCAATAACTCCTAAACGGGTCAACTGACCATTTTGGTCATGTTGACTTATTTGTAGATCTTACTTTGCTGAACATTATTGCTGTTTACAGTTTATCTCTATCTATAATAATATTCAAGATAATAACCAAAAACAGCAAAATTTCCTCAAAATTACCAATTCAGGGGCAGCAACCCAACAACCGATTGACCGATTCATCTGAAAATTTCAGGGCAGATAGATCTTGACCTGATAAACATTTTTATCCCATGTCAGATTTCCTCAAAATGCTTTGGTTTTTGAGTTATAAGCCAAAAACTGCATTTTACCCCTTTGTTCTATTTTTAGCCGTGGCGGCCATCTTGGTTGGTTGACCAGGTCACGCCACACATTTTTTAAACTAGATACCCCAAAGATGATTGTGGCCAAGTTTGGATTAATTTGGCCAAGTAGTTTCAGAGGAGAAGATTTTTGTAAAAGATTACTTTAATTTACGAAAAATGGTTAAAAATTGACTATAAAGGGCAATAACTCCTAAACGGGTCAACTGACCATTTTGGTCATGTTGACTTATTTGTAGATCTTACTTTGCTGAACATTATTGCTGTTTACAGTTTATCTCTAACTATAATAATATTCAAGATAATAACAAAAAACAGCAAAATTTCTTCAAAATTACCAATTCAGGGGCAGCAACCCAACAACCGATTGACCGATTCATCTGAAAATTTCAGGGCAGATAGATCTTGACCTGATAAACATTTTTACCCCATGTCAGATTTGCTCTAAATGCTTTGGTTTTTGAGTTATAAGCCAAAAACTGCATTTTACCCCTATGTTCTATTTTTAGCCGTGGCGGCCATCTTGGTTGGTTGACCGGGTCACGCCACACATTTTTTAAACTAGATACCCCAATGATGATTGTGGCCAAGTTTGGTTTGATTTGGCCCAGTAGTTTCAGAGGAGAAGATTTTTGTAAAAGTTAACGACGACGGACGACGACGGACGACGACGGACGACGGACGCCAAGTGATGAGAAAAGCTCACTTGGCCCTTCGGGCCAGGTGAGCTAAAAAGGGGAAATAAAATTTTACAAAATTTTCTTTTAGATACTAGCTTTTGATCATAAAAGTCCATTATTATTGCAAGGTTTTGAATAATTTAACAACTCCCATTCTGATATCTGATACATATCTGTATTCAGTTTTACTGAAATCAAAATGGCATAAAATAAAACTAGAGGCTCTAAAGAGCCTGTGTCGCTCACCTTGTTCTATGTGAATATTAAACAAAGGAAGAAGATGGATTCATGACAAAATTGTGTTTTGGTGATGATAATGTGTTTGTACATCTTACTTTACTGAACATTCTTGCTGTTTACAATTATCTCTATCTATAATGAACTTGGCCCAGTAGTTTCAGTAAAAAATAATTGTAAAAATTTACAAATTTTATGAAAATTGTTAAAAATTGACTTTAAAGGACAATAACTCCTTAGGGGGTCAATTGACCATTTCAGTCATGTTGACTTATTTGTAAATCTTACTTTGCTGTACATTACTGCTGTTTAAAGTTTATCTCTATCTATAATAATATTCAAGATAATAACCCAAAACAGTAAAATTTCCTTAAAATTACCAATTTAGGGGCAGTAACCCAACAACCGATTGACCGATTCATCTGAAAATTTCAGGGCAGATAGATTTTGACCTGATAAACAATTTAACCCATGTCAGATTTGCTCTAAATGCTTTGGTTTTTGAGTTATAAGCCAAAAACTGCATTTTACCCCTATGTTTTA
Organism: Mytilus galloprovincialis; assembly: GCF_965363235.1. NCBI lineage: Eukaryota > Metazoa > Mollusca > Bivalvia > Mytilida > Mytilidae > Mytilus > Mytilus galloprovincialis. The sequence continues at coordinate 29,042,408 of NC_134844.1, forward strand.
TTTTTAGCCATGGCAGCCATCTTGGTTGGATGGCCGGGTCACCGGACACATTTTTTAAACTAGATACCCCAAAGATGATTGTGGCCAAGTTTGGATTAATTTGGCCCAGTAGTTTTAGAGAAGAAGATTTTAGTAAAAGATTACTAAGATTTACGAAAAATGGTTAAAAATTGACTGTAAAGGGCAATAACTCCTAAAGGGGTCAACTGACCATTTCGGTCAAGTTCACTTATTTGTAAATCTTACTTTGTTGAACATTATTGCTGTTCACAGTTTATCTCTTTCTATAATAATATTCAAGATAATAACCAAAAACAGTAAAATTTCCTTAAAATTACCAATTTAGGGGCAGCAACCCAACAACGGGTTGTCGGATTCATCTGAAAATTTGAGGGCAGATAGATCTTGACCTGATAAACAATTTTACACTCTGTCAGATTTGCTCTAAATGCTTTGGTTTTTGAGTTATAAGCCAAAAACTGCATTTTACCCCTATGTTCTATTTTTAGCCATGGCGGCTATCTTGGTTGGTTGGCTGGGTCACGCCACACATTTTTTTAAACAAGTTACCCCTATGATGATTGTGGCCAAGTTTAGTTTAATTTGGCCCAGTAGTTTCAGAGAAGAAGATTTTTGTAAAAGATTACTAAGATTTACGAAAAAATGGTTAAAAATTGACTATAAAGGGCAATAACTCCTTCAGGGGTCAACTGACCATTTTGGTCATTTTGACTTATTTGTAAATCTTACTTTGCTGAACATTATTGCTGTTTACAGTTTATCTCTATCTATAATAATATTCAAGATAATAACCAAAAACAGCAAAATTTCCTTAAAATTACCAATTCAGGGGCAGTAACCCAACAACAGGTTGTCTTATTCATCTGAAAATTTCAGAACAGATAGATCTTGACCTGATAAACACTTTTACCACATGTCAGATTTGCTCTAAATGCTTTGGTTTTTGAGTTATAAGCCAAAAACTGCATTTTACCCCTATGTTCTATTTTTAGCCATGGCGGCCATCTTGGTTGGTTGGCCGGGTCTTGCCACACATTTTTTAAACTACATATCCCAAAGATGATTGTGGCCAAGTTTGGATTAATTTGGCCCAGTTGTTTCAGAGGAGAAGATTTTTGTAAAAGATTACTAAGATTTACGAAAAATGGTTAAAAATTGACTATAAAGGTCAATAACTCCTAAAGGGGTCAACTGACCATTTTGGTCATGTTGACTTATTTGTAAATCTTACTTTGCTGAACATTATTGCTGTTTACAGTTTATCTCTATCTATAATAATATTCAAGATAATAGCCAAAAACAGCAAAAATTCCCTAAAATTACCAATTCAGGGGCAGCAACCCAACAACAGGTTGTCCGATTCATCTGAAAATTTCAGGACAGGTAGATCTTGACCTGATAAACACTTTTACCGCATGTCAAATTTGCTCTAAATGCTTAGGTTTTTGAGTTATAAGCCAAAAACTGCATTTTACCTCTATGTTCTATTTTTAGCCATGGCGGCCATCTTGGTTGGTTGGCCGGGTCACGCCACACATTTTTTAAACTAGATATCCCAAAGATGATTGTGGCCAAGTTTGGATTAATTTGGCCCAGTTGTTTCAGAGGAGAAGATTTTTGTAAAAGATTACTAAGATTTACGAAAAATGGTTAAAAATTGACTATAAAGGTCAATAACTCCTAAAGGGGTCAACTGACCATTTTGGTCATGTTGACTTATTTGTAAATCTTACTTTGCTGAACATTATTGCTGTTTACAGTTTATCTCTATCTATAATAATATTCAAGATAATAGCCAAAAACAGCAAAAATTCCCTAAAATTACCAGTTCAGGGCAGCAACCCAATAACGGGTTGTCGGATTCATCTGAAAATTTGAGGGCAGATAGATCTTGACCTGATAAACAATTTTACCCCATGTCAGATTTGCTCTAAATGCTTTGGTTTTTGAGTTATAAGCCAAAAACTGCATTTTACCCCTATGTTCTATTTTTAGCCATGGCGGCCATCTTGGTTGGTTGGCCAGGTCACGCCACACATTTTTTAAACTAGATACCCCAATGATGATTGTGGCCAAGTTTGGTTTAATTTGGCCCAGTAGTTTCAGAGGAGAAGATTTTTGTAAAAGTTAACGACGACGGACGACAGACGACGGACGACGACGACGACGCCGGACGCCGGACGCCAAGTGATGGGAAAAGCTCACTTGGCCCTTCGGGCCAGGTGAGCTAAAAATAAATGCTAGCAATAATTTCTAATCTTTAGTAGAAACTATATACATGCTATATTAATTTACAAAGACCACAACAGGGTCCCAGACAAAATAGTTTAAATCCTTGTTTGACTGGTTTTAATTCTGTTTTGAAACCATTTCAAGAAAGCTGGTTCCAAAAAAAAATTAATGAATTGTGTATTGTTCGACTATTTCTATAAGTCATATTGTACAAAAAACAAGAATATGTCCATAGAACATAGGTGCCCCAGTTGACTATAATTTTCTATGTTTAGTGGACCTGAAATTGGAGGCATAATTTTAATTTGGCATTAAACATGTTAAAATTAGAAAGATTATATCATAGATAGGGAACATGTGTACTAAGTTTCAAGCTAATTGGACTTCAACTACATAAAAAATTACATTGACCAAAAACTTTAACCTGAAGCAGGACAGACAGAGACAGAAGGATAAATGAACGAATGGTCAGACCGACAGAAGGATGAACGAACTAATGGTCAGACCTACGAATGGATGCACAGACAGAAAAAAATATGCCCCTAAGTGGGGCATAAAAATAAAAAGCAGATTAAGTTATTTTCATGACCACCAAAATTCATTGGTTCAGGAAAATTTAATGGGTATTGAATTTTGTTTAGCAAAAGTTTGCATATAAACCTTTCAAAAATTTGCATTTATATAGTTAAACAATTTGATTGTAATTTTCATATACACATTAAATCCTTGATAATTGGTATCTATACTATTAAACGAGAAGACCTCATTTTGTGTGTCGCTTCTCTTCCTTCCACCATAAATTAATCATCATAGCTCTGTGTTCTATATGTATCATGCATAGTCGCATTTGTCATCCATTCTTATCATTACTCAGATTGTGTTATTTTTGGAGAAAAACGAAAAAAAAGGAGTCCGAATATTGATTCCGTCATCAGACTGACTTTAAGTCATAGATAAACTTCCGGTTTGAAACATGCACAAGTACAACCAATCGTATGATAGATAACAAAAATGAAAAAATAAATAAGCCAATCAGAGCGTTCTCCATATCATGGTGTTTAGATCGCCAGAACCACAACTTTTATACCTCCTTAGAGAGAATTATTTTTCGAAAAACGAAAATAAAAGGAGTCCGAATATTGATTCCGTCATCAGACTGACTTTTAGTCATAGATAAACTTCCGGTTTGAAACACGCACAAGTACAACCAATCGTATGATAGATAACAAAAATGAAAAAATAAATAAGCCAATCAGAGCGTTCTCCATATCATGGTGTTTAGATCGCCAGAACCACAACTATTATACCTCCTTAGAGAGGACAATTATTTTTCGCGTTTATCTACATGTAAACTACAATTATAATACTTTAATATATAGAGACTCTCTGTATTCTGTCTGCAGTTTTCTTTGAAGTACATTACTATTTAAGGGGTCATACCAGTTAAATATATATTAAAATAAGTAAAACATGTGGAAACAAGAATGTGTCCATAGTACACGGATGCCACATCGGCACTATATTTACTAAGTTTCGAGTTGATTGGACTTCAACTTCATCAAAAACCTCCTCGACCAAAAACTTTAACCTGATGCAGGATAGACGGACGGACGAACGGACAAACGAACGGACAAACGAACGGATGCCCATAAATGGGTCATAAAAATTTATTGTTGGAAGTCAAAGTAGTGATTTGGCAAAAATGAAAGTAGGGTAGATTAGAGGGAGGCAGGACCTTTTTCGGGACGTCAGGGTCGTGTGAGTTTAAGCCTGGGATTTGGGGATTGTTCCTTACAGGATTCGGGAAAATATTTTTCGATTTCGGGATATGAATTTCTTTAAATTCTGCATCTCGGGATTTCATGTTTTTAAGCCCGGCTTTTCAGGATCAGGACCCCTCCGACCACCCTCAAATTGGCCTTAGTCGGTCTTAATCATTTATACAAGATTCATATCCTACCATTGGCATGTTTAATAAGGCTCTCAAAAGAAAAAGCACTTATGGATTGTCCTAGAAGCATATTTTATCAGACGAATAATGGTCTATATATAAGCAGTTACATTTATTTCATGTTTGAAGCGGTGCAAATTTTTAATTTAATTTGACTTTTACCAAAAGATGCATTGTAGCAAAGGAGAAGAATAATTGTGGTCTGAGGCACAAAACACGAAAATAATTAAATTTAACAGAAAGGAAACAAATATCGTACTTTGCAAAAAGGGAGAGGGCTTTTGATACCTTTTATGAAATTCTCCATACATAATATCTTTTACAAAAAATCACCCTACAGCAGTTCACAAGCTGTATATGCCCGCAATTTCGCAGGTGTGTTCTAGTAATATTGAATATACAGTACTGAAAAATATTTCTTTCCAAATCTGTAAACCCTTTTTGGTGAATTAGTACAGCCTAATATATATATATAGATATACATTATGAGTGCATCAGTAATACAGATAATATCTAGCAAACAAAAATGGGAGGAAAGCTCAATATTTTTTTTTATACCATTGTACATGTATCATTTAGTCTGTTTTGGAACCATTCAATCTTTTTATTGGAGCTCCCTTTTTCTTCTCTAGCAATATTCTGACCAAAATGCTCATCTGTGTCTGCTTGGGTATTACATCCAGCAGCCATCCCTTTAAATATTCATTTAAATCAAATGTGAAACTTTGGTTAAATATATCTATTTATATTAGTTTTTCCTTTTTTGAGGTAACATAAGATTGAATAAATTGCTTCGCTGAGTGCTGCTGGATACAAAGGCAGAGGTCCTGAACAGTTGGGGCAAAAATTGACACAATTTTTGCGCTTGATACAGATCTGAATTTGAATTGTAATTAAATAGTTGACACATAATAGGTTTCTGACACAGAATAACTGTAGTCAAAGAACTTAGAATTGGTTATATGATTTGAATTTATATATTTTTTGCTTTTGTGCTTTTGCAAATTGACCACCACCCCCAACCCACCCCTAAAAAAAATGTTTACCCCATTTTTTGCTTTTGTGCAATACACTATGCTGTTGCCTATTGGCTCCCCCCAAAAAAATATGGCTTGAGCCATAACCCCCCAAAGTCAATCCGAACCATCCCTTTGTGGTATGGAAACTTGTGGTATAATTTCAGAGAGATTAATACACTTAAACACAAGTTGTTGTCTGGAAACTACAAAATGCTTATTTGGGCCTCTTTTTTGGCCCCTAATTCTTAATCTGATGGTACCATAACCCCAAAATCAATCCGAACCTTTCTTTAGTGGTATTGAACCATCTGGTAAAAATTTATAGAGATCCATTTACTTAAACTAATGTTTTTGTCCGGAAGGTAAATGCATCTTTGGACAACGACGACATGATAGCATTATACAATGCAAAAGATTTTTGGCAGGCGTATAAAAACATGTATTTTTTTTTTTTTTTATATCAATGATGTCACAGAATATGCCCTTCTTATTATAAGCGTTTAAATACAAAAAAAGTCCTTTGACAAATAAAAACCATACTATTTTTTGAATTTTTAAATATTGACTTTGGACCTTGAAATGTAGAGCATATGCAAGTACCAACTAAATAACTTACCATAATGTTTGTCTATATAAACAACATCTTTCAAGTAAATATTTGTGTTAAACATCAAGTCTTTCAAACTGACAATTATCTTTAAACAAGCGAAGTGAAACGAGTCATTTTGGTACAGGCTATAATTGGCCCTGATCAATGATTATGTTCAATGTTTCAAGGTGAAACATGCTCCAAGTTGATGAAATCAAAGAGCTGATAGCTCTGAAGTGGAAGAAGGTGAATAAAAGGTAACTTGAATTACCATACATGTAAAAGCAGCCCCACTTACCCAGGCTGCTTTGTTCCATTATCGTTAAAATGTATTTTTTTTCTTCAAACAAGAAAAGGTCATAAGTACATGGATTTCCCATCCGTACAATCATTTTCTATGTTCAGTTGACTATGAAAATTAGGTAAAATCTTTAATTTGGCAGTAATTAAGAAGATCATATCAAGAGGAACACATGTGTACTAAGTTTCAAGTTGATTGGATTTCAACTTCATCAAAAACTACCTCGACCATAAACTTTATAACCAGAAGCAGGACGGACGGACAGACTAGAAAACATATTGCCCATAAATGGAGCATAAAAATAGTAAGACTTGTTACATACCTGCCAACTTTTGAAAGTTCCCATATGAGTTTTTACTGTACAACAATTTTAAAGGTTACAATTTTTAGCGACATATTTTGCAAGATCTGGATTGTCTAGAAAAAGTGTCATATTTGTATGATGAACTTACATGCCTTTTCCTTAAGTCTGTTTGCATGATTCTAGTTATATATTAAATCGGTAGAAAAAATATACATGAAGCTAGCAGACCAGGGTTTATTTTCCAGATTAAGAATATTAGATGCTTGTTGAAATTTCCAATTTTGAATTATGCACAAAGATGGACCTTTAACAGGTTGGGAACAACACTCCAAATGAGGGTAACCTAACTGGAAGATCATCACAACCCACTGTAAAAATTGAACACAAAATATAATTTTTCAATAAAATGCTGAAAATAGGCTTTAAAGTATTAAAATGCATTGCAAAAAACAAATATTTCATTAAATAAATTTAAGTAGAATATTCCTATGATATTCCTTTTCATATTGGATACAAATTTTATTGAGTCTACTGCAGACACTTTGTAGTCAAAGTGTTTCAACTGAGGTACTACACAGGCGTCAAAAGGCGTCATTATGGAGTAAAGGGGGTGGCGTCAAAAAGCGTCATTATGGAGGAAAGGGTTAAGTACTGAATGGTCAAAACATCATGTTTTTTTTATCGACATAAATTTTGTCATAAATGTAACCAAATGATGTAGAAATTGTGTTTTTTCTTCAAATTTCCATCAAATTGTAATGTTTATAGTTCCATTATTGCCTCTCTATTTGAATAAAATAAAATAATAAGAAGAATCTGTTTCTTGTTTTGTTTTTGACAAATGATTGCTCACTGCTAGCAAATGAATCATTATATTTATATATCTTATCTGTATATATTTCTGTTCATGTCTTCATCTCCTTATCATTTGTAAATGTATAGACAAATAAGAAAGAAATAAGCTCCACATGTATATTTGCAACATCGTAAAATAATTAAAAGAAAAATTCTGTTGTAAACAAAATTATGATATAAACTTCAATTTAATCCTTGAAAGGAGGTCTAGATTGCTAAAATAATTTATAAATTTTAATTTTTTTATTTGTCCAAAATCATTTAAATTCATTTAATCAACATCCTTTTATGATTATTTGATTAAAATATTAATCATTTATAGTCTTTTTACAATTTATATTTTTAAAAGCAAAATAACTGAAAACAGGATAAAACAAAGGGAAGTAACAAAAAAGTATTTCAATATTCCCAATACACATCGTTTTGATAACACAACGGCAGTTAGCCGGAGGTAAACATCGTTGATTACCAGTATGTTTGACACCCAAGCTGTCAAGTGAAGCCATATAATTATACATCTTTTTTGATGTTCAGGTAAAATTTAACACAGGTGTCAATTACACCCGTACAGTAGTAAGAAATGATCAAATATGGCGTCTGAAAAATTTCATACACGGGAGTTTTTTCTCCTAAACGGGAGGTTCACATGTATGTTACGAAGGGCATCTAATTCACATGACAAAGGAAAACCATGAATAAAGACAACACTTTATATATCCTTTTTATTTATATAAAAACAAAATCTTCTTGTCTGTAGGATTGCAAATTCGTAACTTCAAGGGCGAACTTGTAAACAGGGCGAGTTGTCCCAATACCAAATTCACGCATGCGTAATACAAATATCTACAGTTAAAACATACTGTTACAAGTAAACAAATAACGTTCATGTGGATGAGATGAAATCTAATAATTTACATAAATAAAAGGGTCATATTTACGATAGTGATTGTTTTACAATCATAATTTACAAATTAAATGATTCAGATGCCTAATCATGTGTAAAAATTGGTGTCAGGAATCTAAGTTGTTTTGAAATTGTAATACACGAAATGAATGCGGCATACGGAGACTCAATGCCAATGGTCAGCCCCTTAAGTCTTCAGAAGACTTGACGTCTTCTTCCACTAAAAACTATGAGAAAGTTTTATTTTCAAAGTGTTGAATTTTACATCACAAATATGCCAAAAATAGAGAATTTTGCTTAAAATTTAAAATTATCCATAAATTTTACCAGATTAAGGTCTGGGAAACATTAAACGCAGGTGTCAAACCAGATGCTCCACAGGGCGCAGCTTTATACGACCACAGAGGTCGAACCTTGAACAGTTGGGGCAAGTATAGACACAACATTTAAGCTTGATACAGCTCTGAATTTGGATTGTGATTAAAACCCTTTCATCCCCGACGTTGCTTTGAGGCATCACCTGAAGTTGGCCGGACAGTGCTTCAACGCATTGCCTGACATTGGCCCATAGTTTTTCGGTATTTTTAAAATCAGTTTTATGACGAAATGACAGGGCATATGAACGGAGAAATGGACGTAGTCATTAAGCGTATTTTGAAATTTGTTTTCATGCTTCATTTAGTGTAATCATACAGTTTAAAATTTAAAAAAAATACAGTTGAAACATCATACACAATGGGAGAAATTAATGGTGTCCTCCGTGGAGCAACTTATGTACAACGGACGTTTATTTCCATGTTAAACGTTTTGAAAGAGGCCTTCTCTGGTGAAAAATTGGAAATGTTTATTCCCTGACCTCATTTGCAATCATTTGCATATCAATGCAGATATTCAGGGGTTATTTAATACAACATTTCATTGAAAGTTGCCGTTTTCAGATTCGGATGAGCTAACCTTATTGTTCCTTCGCTATTTTTTTATTTGTGCCTGTAAATGGCCACGACAAACATTTATTTAGTCCAAAAATGAGACCGCATGCAAGTCTCCATTTGTCTTTTGTTTTTCGATTCTATTTTATAAATATATTGACCTTTAAAAACGGCCTTCTATTGACGAATTTATGAACACAAAATATATATCATCTTGTTCTGGGGATATTATGTTTTTTTCTTATTTCTCGGGAAATCGTGGTACCCCAGACTGAGAGAAAAAATTTTTGTGAATGGAACAAGGTATTGAATCTTTCTAATTGTATCTCTTCAGAAATTTAAGAATGTGCAAGTCTTTGATCTTACACTCCCAAGTTTGCAGACCACAATTTTTAAAAGTCCAGTCACACTCACAGCAGGATGGATAAAAGTAAATTATAAAATACACAAGCTAATGATATATGTGTATGTCCAGTCTTTTTGCTTTGATATATATTAGAATAAAATGGAAAAAGAGTTGATATTTTAACAGATTAAATTATAAAGATTGTAGTTAGCTGGTATTGCAAAGTACATGTTGACATGTAGCAATAGAGAAGAACAATAATTTAATAATATTTAATGTGAAAGGAAAAGAACATGTTTACCTCCAGCTCCAGATTAATGACATTTATATATATTTTTTTAATTTATACCTCAGAAATTAATGGGCACTATCTTATTAATGTCTTATTTATGGAGGGCTTTAGGTAAAAGCAAAATTTTTTTTTTAATTTATTGACTTGTAAACACCAACCTAATATACCCTAGGTACTAACTACAGGAAAGGAGTGATCTGAGAGACTGTACTTCTGAAATATTAAGTCTTTTCATTTTCAAACCTTAGAAAATAATACTTCAAGTGACATGTTATATGATGTTTCATAATGAAACAAATTAAGCAAATAAAATGTACAAAGGAAGACTTTCAATTCAAATTTGAGACACCACAGATAATACAAAATTCTTATCTTTCCAATATGTAAATAATATCTTGTGAAAATATACATGAGGGTAAATGTTGGGAAATGGTTTACATAACAATTGTTAGACAAGCAACCCAACTATATATATACACAATAAAAATAAGATATTCAGATGTCACCTAGAGAGAGGATTAAGACATGCATTGCATCTCATATGTATTACATTAATGTTTACTGGGTGTAATTCAACACAAAATACGTTGTTCAGTTGCCCTGTCCCAAATACAAAGAGGGAAAACATATTGGTACTTGAAAATTGGCTGTCTTTTATAAATTTCTTTTTTTACTTTAATCTGATTAGTCTAACAGTGGTAATTTTGAGCAGATTCCAGGATGTTAGTATCTGACTTAAAAGCAGAAATTATTAGAAAAAATATTTCAAACTCTATGTCATTTCGGCTCTGGTATATATTTTAGGTCACTGGTGTAAGATATCAGATATAGCTTTAATGTTTTATAAGAAATCATCAGTTTGGCATAATGAATAAGGGGAATATTAGATTCTATATTTAATGCTTAAAGTGACAAGTCATGGGCAGTATAAATAAATATATTGTATCTCACTTTCTCTTGTCAGGTGTATGTGTTTTAATTTTAATGATTTTTAAGGGGGTAACAAAATCAGAGACATAATGTACTCTGACAAAATTGATATTCCTTTTAACAAGAGTCCAATTCCAAATTTTATTTTCAAAAAAAATAATTTGAAAAACCTGGGTGTTGTTTAGGAAATTTCAATTCCAAATGTTAAAGTCCAAGTGTTCATATATATGCAACTATAAATAAATCATCAAAATTCCCAATGATAAGAAAGTTTAGGTAAAGATTTTATACTCTGACTTCTAGATAATCAAGACCGTCAAGGGAGCGTTTCTCTGTAATTTCCTCCTAAAAAAAAATCAGATGATTTTGATGCTGAAATAGTAAAAAAACCTGCTTCTACGCTACTTATATTGTTGTGTTTTGAAACATGACCTATTTATATAAATAACTGGGGAAAGCCGATTCCAAATCAAGTCAAGGTCAACAATGGCTGCAGATGAATGTTGGACGCTGACAAAATATTATGATCATCGTGAGACGTGGACCATATGGCATACACTTTCCTTTACACAACTGTTTTAATAATTAAAATGAGCAGTCACCGATTTGTTTGATGAAGGTATTTTAGTGGAAAATACGCGAATATGATTCTTTTCAAAGAGACTTCTCCTTTAAAAAATTCTGTTTTTTTACGAATGGACTTAGTTCTTCCATAGCTTTGCTTAAAATCAAATATTTATTTTACACCTATTTACAGAAAAAATACGACAGAACAGTTCGTATATTATTCACTTATCGATGTTTAATCAATAATTGCACAACAGCTCCAGGAAAAGCATCAACAGTCAGATTTACGAAATGACAACAAAAAACATGCACTTTTATTGAAATCAATTCAGGCGGGTGACGGTCGCATGCAATTTTTATAATGTCATAGAGATGCTCAATCCAGTTCAATCCGGTAAAGAAAGTGTTAATTAAATAGTTGACACAACATAGGTTTCTGACAAAGAATGAATGTGGTCTAAGAACTTAAACTTAAAAACTTAAAAATTTTAAATTGGACATTTACCTATTATGGTCCAATATCCAAAATCTAAATACATGGTTAGATTCAGCATATCATAGAACCCCAAGAATTCAATTTTTGATGAAATCAAATAATGTTCAACTTTTAGACCCTTTAGACCTCAATGTGGACCAATTTGATAACTGGGCCCAAATATTAAAAATCTAAATACATGGTTAGATTCAGCATATTGAAGAACCCCATATATTCAATTTTTGTTGAAATCAAACAAACTTTAATTTTTGACCCTTTGGACCTTAATGTAGACCAATTTGAAAACGGGACAATACTGTGCAATTGAATATTTCTTGCTACTGCGCAAAACTGTGCAATTGAAAATTTCTTGCTATTGCACAATACTTAATATAATAATTTTGGACCCCGATTTGGGCCAACTTGAAAACAGGACCCATAATCAAAAATCTAAGTACATGTTTAGATTCACGATATCAAAGAACCCCAAGAATTCAATTTTTGTTTAAATCAAGCAAAGTTTAATTTTGGACCCTTTGGACATTAATGTAGACCAATATTTGAAAACAGGACCAAAAATTAAGAATCTGAATACACGGTTAGACTTGGCATATCAAAGAACCCTAAAATAAGTTTAATTTTGGATGCTTGGCCCCTAATTCGTTTGGACCAAAACTCCAAAAATCAATCCCAACCTTCCATTAGTGGTCATAAATCTTGTGTTAAAATTTCATAGATTTCTATTAACTTATACTAAAGTTATTGTGCAAAAACCAAGAAAAATGCATATTTTAGACCTGTTTTTGGCCCCTAATTCCTAAACTGTTGGGACTAAAACTCCCAAAATCAATCCCAACCTTCCTTTTGTGGTCATAGACCTTATGTTAAAATTTCATAGATTTCTGTTTACTTATACTAAAGTTATTGTGCAAAAACCAAGAAAAATGCTTATTTAGGCCCTTTTTGGCCCCTAATTCCTAAACTGTTTGGACCAAAACACCCAAAATCAATCCCAACCTTCCTTTCATGGTTATAAACCTTGTGTTTAAATTTCATAGATTTCTATTTACTTTTACTAAAGTTAGAGTGCGAAAACCAAGTGTCTTCGACGACTACAACGCCAATGTGATGACCTTAAATCAACTACTCAACAGTTCTTTAAATGAGTAAAATAACTCAAGAAACCTGAAATCTATTTCTAAATTTTGTTGGGATTGCAATTGGCCGTTTCAGAATCTAAAGCATCATGGGTAATTTCATTGTTGGTACCCCAAAGTGAAAATAACGTTACGTCATTGGTTGAATGTCCATTGTTTATAACGTTTTAAACCAATCAAAACGCTTTGGTGTACACTTTTGAAAATATTACCCAGGATGCATTAGATTATGAAACGGCCAATTGGATGATTTGTAGCTTCACTCAGCAGAACAGATACCTATATTCAATCATTTCTCTAATCCATATTGTTTGTTTCTTTGTGTCATATGAACCAATATAAGAACTAGTATAAGTATTTATAAAACCATCTGCTACACAAAACATCTTAAGAAATATAATATTGTACTCTTTAATGCTTGAAAACATTAGTAATTATGTACCCAGTAGTTGTAATTTATTTTTCAACCTTTTTTTGTTATTAGCCTTCAAATACAATGGCATATGCTCTTTTCTCATGATTCACTTTGAAATCAGATCACAAAAGCAGTGGGAGAATTGATTGAAAATAAAGGTAAAGAAAACATTTCCCAGTTTAAGCATTATAGAATTAATGTAGAATATGACACTTTTAGACTGAAAAAATTACAAAGTTTAAAGCTCAGTCAGTGAATCATTGGTGAACTCTAAAATACAAAATAGAAAGTTTTTTGTACTTAAATTATCTGCATGTAACCTTTCATAGATATATTTACACCTTTGGGTATTAAGCTGATTTTTTTGATGACCTTAGTCATAAATAATCTTTAGATGTCATATGCATGCAAGAATCATATTTTTATGAAATCAAATGTTTTTGTAATTGTCATACAAAATTTTCTGAGAACTTGTGTGAGATCTTAAGTAATGGCAGACAGTTTTGCATACAAATGTCTTAAAATAGAAAATAAATAAAGCTTATTATAAGGATACATTAAGCTCAGTTAAAAACAAATGTTAATTGAAAAAAAATGTTCTTTATTTAAAAAAACAGTTGAAATAATAGGATAACTTCGCTTAGTTTCCTTCATTTTTAAAAATGAAAAATGAATTCCTGGCTACAAATGCCATTTCATAAACCAGACCAATGCTTTCTTCTATTTTAGGACACCTATACAAAATGTTACTTTAAAACATTACTATATCTAAATAACAGGTAAGGAGTGAAAACAAAGAATCTCCAGTAAATATACTTACAGTAATACTATGTGACCACCATCCGTTTGTTGCCTTCTCAAAACCAACAGTATCTAAAGCACTGGCAGCATACTGATCAGGGTAGGGGATCCAAAAGCTGCCTTTCTTTACCTTAGACATTTTGGTGGCAACAAAATAGGGCAATACACTCTAAAAACGAAGATAAGAGTTAAAATTGATTAAAATATGATGCATTCTGCTTCTATATGCTCAAAGCCTGGCACAAAAGATGATTCTATTCAATATTTTGACAGTCAGCTGTACACGCCTGCTTTGACCTATACAAAATTCAAATATTGAGTAAATTAACAGTCATTATGCATCTTAAGTTTGCAAATTATTAAACAAAAACAACTTAACATGCCATTTTGGAATCAACCAAGGACCATAATCCTGAATGGCACAAGGTAATTCATCAATATCTAATTTTACTTCAATTTTGTTTTTAAGTGACATTGAATTAATTGGAAAAGCATTATATGTTCCAATCACTTGTAAATGCAGAAAATATGACTTAAACTGTAATTTTCCAAACAATTTAGGACCATTATTGCCAAAAGGAATAAGTGAAAATCATCAATATTAATCTTGACCTCCATTTGTCACCCAAAGGAACATATAAAGTTGAAAGCATAGATTAAAAGGTTCATACGTTAATGTAGGAAAACAGCTTGAATCCCCTGTCTTGTTTGCCCAAATGCTGTACTATAACCCGAAATCAATAACCAGATTTCTGTTGGGGAAAACTTTTGTTTCAAAATTTATGGAAAAGTTTTAGTACATGTGAACCTATTTTAAACTGAATTGATCTGTATAAAGAGTGTCTGATTGTCAGACCTTGAGAAGGACTTAAAGTATTACATGTATAACGCATTTGATATAACATTTCTTTTTTTTTTTAAAAATAAAAAAGAAGCTAAATTGAAATAAACATGATACATTTTGCCCAACATGCATGCCCAAAGGCATATTATATCACATTATTCAAAATGTTACAAAATTGACATAACAATGAAAAATAAACCCTATAGAATTTTGAAAAGTCAAAGAACAGAGTTCCAATGTACCTCCCATAGTACATATTTTATCTATCAAAGGAAAAATGGCAATAACTAAATAAAACACACTATTTTTTAGCACTAAAAAGACCATTTTCCATAAATTTATTATATCCTAGGGGCATAACTCTTCCAAAAAAAAGTTGATCATCCACCATTATAGAACTTGTCCAAGTATTGATGATATTATAAGCATATAGTATAAGGTTTATAAAACATCTGGCAGGAATTGTTCCTGAGCTAACATGACCTGATGGACAGACAGACAGACACATTGACACTCAGTATTTCCATGTCCTCCTCAACACATTACGCGGTTGACGCAGTTCAAACTTTAAATCTAAACACAATAATCTTGATTCTTACAGGTGAGAAAAAAACAAGTTGAAAGAAAAGATTGGTTATGAAAAATATCAAACCAAACACCTTTAGTTAATATAAGTTAAAAGATGGAAACTTCATCTCAAAAATAATGTTTCTCTATTTTTCTGATAGTTTGGACTTTTTTGTGGGTACAAATTTTCATAGCTACTTGATATCATGGATTTGAAAAATATCTGCATGCAAGCCTCAAAGAAATCTGTACTTTATTGAACCCTGTATGGTGATTCTACACCAATCACATTTACAATGTCTGCATGCAAGCCTCAAAGAAATCTGTACTTTATTGAACCCTGTATGGTGATTCTATACGAATCACATCTACAATGTCTGCATGCAAGCCTTAAAAGAAATCTGTACTTTATTGAACCCTGTATGGTGATTCTACACCAATCACATCTACAATGTCGGCATGCAAGCCTTAAAAGAAATCTGTACTTTATTGAACCCTGAATGGTGATTCTACACCAATCACATCTACCATGTCTGCATGTAAGCCTTAAAAGAAATCTGTACTTTATATTGAACCCTGTATGGTGATTCTACACCAATCACATCTACAATGTCTGCATGCAAGCCTTAAAAGAAATCTGTACTTTATATTGAACCCTGTATGGTGATTCTACACCAATCACATCTACAATGTCTGCATGCAAGCCTTAAAAGAAATCTGTACTTTATTGAACCCTGTATGATGATTCTACACCAATCACATCTACCATGTCTACATGCAAGCCTCAAAGAAATCATTACTTTATTGGACCCTGCATGGTGATTCTACACCAATCACATCTACAATGTTGCATGCAAGCCTCAAAGAAATCAGTTGTTTATTGAACCCTGTATGGTGATTCTTCACCAATCACATCTACCATGTCTACATGCAAGCCTCAAAGAAATCATAACTTTATTGAATCCTGTATGGTGATTCTACACCAATCACATCTACCATGTCTGCATGTAAGCCTCAAAGAAATCTGTACTTTATTGAACCCTGTATATTGATTCTACATCAATCACATCTACAATGTCTGCATGCAAGCCTTAAAAGAAATCTGTACTTTATATTGAACCCTGTATGGTGATTCTACACCAGTCACATCTACCATGTCTGCATGTAAGCCTCAAAGAAATCTGTTGTTTATTGAACCCTGTATGGTGATTCTACACCAATCACATCTACCATGTCTGCATGTAAGCCTCAAAGAAATCTGTACTTTATTGAACCCTGTATGGTGATTCTACATCAATCACATCTACAATGTCTGCATGTAAGCCTCAAAGAAATCTGTACTTTATTGAACCCTGTATGGTGATTCTACACCAATCACATCTACCATGTCTGTATGTAAGCCTCAAAGAAATCTGTACTTTATTGAATCCTGTATGGTGATTCTACACCAATCACATCTACCATGTCTGCATGTAAGCCTCAAAGAAATCTGTTGTTTATTGAACCCTGTATGGTGATTCTACACCAATCACATCTACCATGTCTGCATGCAAGCCTCAAAGAAATCAGTTGTTTATTGAACCCTGTATGGTGATTCTACACCAAATAAATCTACCATGTCTGCATGCCTCAAAGAAATCAGTACTTTATTGAATCCTGTATGGTGATTCTACACCAGTCACATCTACCATGTCTTCATGCAAGTCTCAAAGAAATCATTTATTTATTGAATCCTGTATGGTGATTCTACATCAATCACATCTACAATGCTGCATGCAAGCCTCAAAGAAATCTGTACTTTATTGAACCCTGTATGGTGATTCCACACCAATCACACCTACCATGTCTGCATGTAAGCCTCAAAGAAATCTGTACTTTATATTGAACCCTGTATGGTGATTCTACACCAAATACATCTACCATGTCTGCATGCCTCAAAGAAATCAGTACTTCATTGAATCCTGTATGGTGATTCTACACCAGTCACATCTACCATGTCTACATGCAAGTCTCAAAGAAATCATTACTTTATTGAATCCTGTATGGTTATTCTACATCAATCACATCTACAATGCTGCATGCAAGCCTCAAAGAAATCTGTACTTTATATTGAACCCTGTATGGTGATTCCACACCAATCACACCTAACATGTCTGCATGTAAGCCTCAAAGAAATCTGTACTTTATATTGAACCCTGTATGGTGATTCCACACCAATCACATCTACCATGTCTGCATGCAAGCCTCAAAGAAATCTGTACTTTATATTGAACCCTGTATGGTGATTCTACACCAATCACATCTACCATGTCTTCATGCAAGCCTCAAAGAAATCTGTACCTTATATTGAACCCTGTATGGTGATTCTACACCATTCACATCTACCATGTCTGCATGTAAGCCTCAAAGAAATCAGTCGTTTATTGAACCCTGTATGGTGATTCTACACCAATCACATCTACCATGTCTGCATGTAAGCCTCAAAGAAATCTGTACTTTATATTGAACCCTGTATGGTGATTCTACACCAGTCACATCTACCATGTCTGCATGTAAGCCTCAAAGAAATCTGTACTTTATTGAACCCTGTATGGTGATTCTACACCAAATACATCTACCATGTCCTTAATAGAGGACAGGATTGAGGCTACAACAAACATAACATATCGATGGTCATCTGTGTAGTTTATTTACATAGATATCATAATGTTGAAATGTAATATTTCTATTTTAAAGTATAATTTCTTGTCATTTAATTACCTGTACAGTAATACCACGGTCCCTGTATTCTCGTTCTAGACACAGTGAAAAGTAATGAACAAAAGCCTGAAAAAAATAATCAGTAAGATTATATTTACATAAAATTAGCTTTTTTATAATCATGATTATAAAATATCACAAACATTTCACAATACAATTATTAACATCTGAAGTTATAACTATATGTTAACTTTGCAATCATAAAATGTATTCATTATTTTCATTGCATATATATTAATAAAATAAGCTTCACCCATAATAAAACAAACAGTTTACTTTTAATTTCGATGACGTTTGTATAACACAAAATGACCTCCAATGGAATAATCTCAGTTATAGAGCTCAAAGTCCTTAACCTTTTTTTTTAAACTCTTGAATTGAAACGGACACATGCAAACTTAAACAACTTAACATCTGATGGTTCATATATTTTCTTTTACTCTGCAGAAGTATGAGCTAACAAGAGTGTGTCCCTAGTACACAGATGCCCCATCTGCACTATCATTTTCTATGTTCAATGGACCGTGAAAATGGGGGAAAATCTCTAATTTGGCATTAAAATTAGAAATATCATATCATACAGACATTAGTACTTTTTCAAGTTTATTGGATCTCAACTTCATCAAAAACTATCTCAACCAAAATTGTAACCAGAAGGTACAAGTCTTGTATTACAACTCCAGTTTCCGGTGCATGTCAAAACATGGAGGCATGTGGCATGACCCACTTTTTTTTTGATTAATTCACAATTTCACATCAGTACATACATGATATGAACATGAATTTTTTTTTTCTATGTAGCATTTTTTATTTTTTTATTTTCAAAGATCATCTGTTTTGCATGTAAGCCTATGGAGCAGTCAATTACAAGACTGCAACCTGAAGTGGACAGACGGACGGATGGACAGACAAACGAACGAACGGACACAGACCAGAAAACATAATAATAATAAATGGGGCATAAAAACCTGTAAACAATGTTGAGAAAGATAACTACATGTGAAAAGAAACAAACATTCAATTAATTTGGCTGCATGATGGGCTGGACAATCTTCATATTCAGAGTAATCTTCCGTTACTGAAATTGTGAAGGAACACCAAAACTTATTTCCTGGTTAATATTACTGATAAAAGGTCTGGCTACAATAACTTTTAAAAGATAAAAATGAATTGTAAATTTTGAAATTTCTCTTTGTCTTGTAGCCTTTTTTTTTAGATAAACACAAAAAAATCATTTAATATAAAACTATAAAATTAATAAAAGCTACACTTGTGGATTTAACTGTTTTTTTCATGTGAGTAAAGTACTCAGATGCATTATATTGTCAAATGATTTTATCAATTAGTCCTGTGAGTCTTCATTCTAAATTTCTTTTCACATGGTGAGTTTGCTTTTGAAATGCATACCCCTGAGATAGATATAAGAAGATGTGGTATGAGTGCCTATGAGACAACTCTCCATCCAAGTCACAATTTGTAAAAATAAACCATTATAGGTCAAAGTACCGTCTTAAACACGAAGTCTTGGCTCACACTGAACAGCAAGCTATAAAGGTGCCTGATTTACAAGCAAAGTCTATGTTATATAACCATCTAGACAGTATACAATAAAAAGTACCTTGGAAGCTGAATACACAGTTAGAAGAGGACAAGGATTTACACCTGAGGCAGACGCTACATTGATGACCACTCCTCTACTCCGTGACACCATTTCAGGTAAAACAACACTTGTCATCTGTGGAAAAATACAACATTTTCCTCATTTATACTACCATTAAAATGTGAATTTCTCATATGGTAAATTCAGAAATGATTGTAATATTATTATTAATACCAAAAAGTTGACAGGTTAGCCACTATAAAAACTGGTCATTGTTTTTTTAATCCAAGGTTCCAATAATCTAGGCTAACACATGACTAAATGTAGTAGCACATGCCCAATAAACAAAAAATAAAGCCCTAGTAATGAGACTATAAGGTCGGTAGGTCAGCAATTTAAAAAAAAACAAAACATTTTTCTATTTTTTGCAGTCAAAATCCAGAAAAAATTGTGTGTTTACCGAAATTGTTTCCAGTATTATTCACACCCTACTGGAAGTTGACCATTTTACTTGTGTTTGGTTGTAAAATAAACAAAATACAATAAAAAGTCATGATACATTTTTAGTTAATTTTGTTGCATTCTGTTATGAATTCTTGCATTTTAGTCATAACAGATACTTCTGATAGAAATTTATCAGTTTAGTTTATTTTAATTCAGGACCCTCAATATTTGATCGTTTGAAAAGTTCTAGGGTCAGTCTGGTAACTGGAACCAGATATATTTTTATTTGGCCTTAACATGAAATTGCCCATATTTGATTCAGATATAATTTTCCCAAAAAGTAAAACACATCATTAAAAAATTGTTTTTGAGAACATATCTTAACATGTATGTGGGATTTTCATTTTTTTTTCAATTTCCATTTATTGCAAAAACATAACATTGTGCTTAGGCCACTAGTCAGCATTTTTTTTAAAAAGAAAGAAATAAAACATCTGACATACTTAGACATTTAATTATACCAATCTGAAGTACAATGAACGCATTATTGTTCTTAGAGTACTAACTTCCATTGATTTTGTTGGTAAATGTAAACCACAACTTCTGTCAAGTCCGATAGTAACAGGCTTTACCTTATACTTAGAGCTAGGCAGCTCATTAAATGTACAATCAAGTTATATAAGAAACAGAATTCTCATTAAATTGGTGATGTTGGTATTTAATATTGGTTTTCTGTTAATTGGCGTCTTCTGAGGACAAATGATACACCTTAAATTGTAAAAGTTCATTCTACATGGGATTTTATTTGATTGATCTTAAAACTGTACCTCAGATTATCTCTAAAAACAAGATAGCTTTTATAATATCTAAAAAATACAAGATATCTTATATAATCTCTAAAAAACAAGATATCTTAAATAATCTCTAAAAAAAACAAGATATCTTAAATAACATGAATAATCTCTAAAAAAACAAGATACAGTCGACTCTCGTTGTCTCGAAGTCAGCTGGACCAGGGAAATATTTCGAGATACACATAGTTCGACTCAAACGAAAACCGGAAGTTTGACAGAACAAGGGACACAACTCTTGTTTAGCTTGGTAAAGCAAAAATAAATCCGGATGAATATGGGGAGGGGATCGATATTCTGGTATCAGATCGATGTATTTGTACGTCATGGTCTTTCATGATTATAATAACATTATTTTTACTTATTCAATTGTTTCATTTACAATTTTTTCCTATGGCTTTTATCGGAGAGAGTAATTTCCAATGGATAGTTTCGATATTCAGGTTGTTTATAGTTGACAAAATTGTTTATTCTCGGATACAAGAGACTTCAGAAAAGTTATATTCCTCTTCATTTTGTTTTATCTCACTCTTTCTTTTCAAAAGAAAATACAACAAGATTAAAGACGCCGATTGAGTAGTATTTAGGTGATCATCAACGGAAGTCATAATCCTTACTGTATACACACCCAAGCTCATAAGTGTAAATCACAATTAATTGTTTTGTAAACATTTTAAATGTATCACTAATTATTTATAAAAATTCTATAAAAATAATCTTAGGTAAACACTCGTGGAAATAGCATGTCATAAATCAATACAGTGGTCAGTGACTGGAAATTTAATTACACGTGTATTGTCAGATTAACTCTTCAATCCATTTAAATGGCGGAGGTTATGTTTTGACATATGTGTATTAGTTTGAGAAAAATAATGAATTTTGAATGCTTTTGTTAACCTTGGGATCGTAAATTTAGTTCGACTCAACCAAAATTTCGACTCATCCAATTTCGACTCATCAGGAGTCGAATTACGTACATTCATATGGAACAAAGTTTGGGACCACGTGAAAACTTCGACTCATCTGAAATTTCGAGTCAACCGAGTTCGAGACAACGAGAGTTAACTGTATCTTAAATTATCTCTAAAAAAAAAGAAGTTATCTTAAATAATCTCTAAAAAAAAACAAGATATCTTAAATAATCTCTAAAAAAACAAGATATCTTAAATAATCTCTAAATCTCTGCTGTTATCGTACTTGGCAATACATACCATTGTTACAGATGTAATATTGACATGCAGTAAGTCCATTATCTTCTACAAAGAAAAATATTCTAAATAAAGAACTTTGGATACAGATTATATCAAAATAGCCATTATACACCAATTAATGATATCAGACTCCTGGTGTAGTGCGGGGACTAATTGTTAATATGTCAGAACTTTACAATTGTATATTACTCAGCTTATGTATAAAACAAGAGTGCACACGCTGAAATGTCTCGCCTTCTATACTAATCATTGATATTATGTTGATAGTCCTAAGTATAAAGCTTAGTTTTATTACAACTGTCTCATAAACTTAACTTTAACCAAGATAACTAAACAAAGGCTAATGAACCTTGAAAATGAGGTCAAGGTCAGATGAACCATGCCAGGCAGACATGTACAGCTAACAATGCTTCTATACAACATATATAGTTGACCCATTACTTATAGTTTAAAAAATAGACCAAAACACAAAAACTTAACACTGTGCAATGAACTGTGAAAATGAGGTCACCGTCAAATAAAACCTGCGCGACTGACATAAAGATCATAAAATATTTCCATACACCAAATATAGTTGACCTATGGCATACAGTATAAGATAAAAAGACCAAAACTCAAAAACTTAACTTTGACCACTGAACCATGAAAATGAGGTCAAGGTCACATGACATCTGCCCGCTAGACATGTACACCTTACCATCATTCCATACAACAAATATAGTAGACCTATTGCATATAGTATGAGAAAAACAGACCAAAACACAAAAATTTAACTATAACCACTGAACCATGAAAATGAGGTCAAGGTCAGATGACACCTGCCAGTTGGACATGTATACCTTACAGTCCTTCCATACACCGAATATACTAGCCCTATTGCTTATAGTATCTGAGATATGGACTTGACCACCAAAACTTAACCTTGATCACTGATCCATGAAATGAGGTCGAGGTCAAGTGAAAACTGTCTGACAGACATGAGGACCTTGCAAGGTACGCACATACCAAATATAGTTATCCTATTACTTATAATAAGAGAGAATTCAACATTACAAAAAATTTGAACTTTTTTTTCAAGTGGTCACTGAACCATGAAAATGAGGTCAAGGACATTGGACATGTGACTGACGGAAACTTCGTAAGATGAAGCATCTATATACAAAGTATGAAGCATCCAGGTCTTCCACCTTCTGAAATATAAAGCTTTTAAGAAGTGAGCTAACACCGCCGCCGCCGCCGCCGCCGCCGCCGTAGCCGCCGCCGCCGGATCACTATCCCTATGTCGAGCTTTCTGCAACAAAAGTTGCAGGCTCGACAAAAATAATGTGATATTTGGTCTGGAACATGACAATGTTCAGTTGAGTGATTTTAAAATTTGCCAGACTCCTTTTGAGTATACTTTTAATTTTTAATAGACCATAAGGCTTTGAGTATATTTTTTTTCAGTGTATAATATGATACATTTGGCTATACTTGAACAACATCAAATAGATGCTCTCATATCTTATTAATTCAATGATTGCAATATTTACTCGCTTTATTGTAAATTCAGATATTTTGGGGTTCATTCTTCATGGACTTTAAGGATTTTAAATGTAGCATTTTATAGTTAAGGCTTTCAAACAATATGCATAGTAATATGGCAATTTTTTTATCTGATGAATTAAATCTAAGCCTTAACTAATACTTAGAGACTATTGAAGTGCTCTTTGCATCAATATGCCAATGATTTGATATGTATTTGAGGAACTAATTCCTATTCCTATATCATGCATATTAAATGCCTTCAATAAACTGAGAAAAGTATGAAGATTTTTTTTATATTCTTTATCTTTTCGAACTATTTCATTTTGAGTAAACCAAGCGTAAACTATAAAAACAGAGCATTAGTACCCCTTGTAGCAAACCCCTAGTATATTTTTAAAATTGTGAAGATAAATCTTTTTTATCATTTATGTTTACCTTTTCTCGATCAGGGATTTCCAAGAAGTACATAGGGAAATCATATGACATTCCCACGTTATTTACTGAAAAGATAAAAAGGTAAAAGATATTACTGTTATTTTTAATTAAAAGTTTGTTGAATTCTAAGCATACATGTACAACTAAAGGTGCTTTGTGGTGTATTTGTATATCATAAGTACTTAATTAATGGAGAAAATGCTTAATTCATATACTAAACAAGACAAAATACCCCTTCAACAGTTTTTATCAAAAATTGTCTGTCAACTTGAAGAAAATGCAAACTCGACCTGTTAGTCATTACCTATCATAATCTGCTCCAGATCTGCAAGCATTAATTATAAAAGAATTGTTCATAAGAGAATAAATATCTCTTTCCATTTAGAATCAATATACACTTAACTGTACCAAACATTAGCGCAATATCTATAGCCATTACACAAACCAGTTAGTCAATTAAGTACAATAAATTTTGTAATTTCAATATGTTCAAAATCCATAATGCCCCAAAAATCAGTTAACTGGAACAAGATGCATCTGTAACAGTGTAAGTCATTATTGTACAAAGAAATCAGATTAATATCTGTAGGATCAATTATTAAACTTAAAGAACAAAACTTGACCCAATACTTTTCAATAGTGATGGTGTATCCAATAAGGACAAATCTTCTTTTTCAATTTACTGATTAACCTAGTATATAAATTCCAATAAATACAATATAACTTCTCAAACATTATACAATAAAACTAGCATTATATTTAAAATATCATATATCTGGATTATAAACATAGGAAATTCATTTTTATGTAAAAAAAGAACAGAATTAAAATGGGCACTAGCTGTCAAATTCATGTTCACCGATTTGACTCAAATTCTCAATTTTGATTTAAAACAATGTAAAACATTTATCAAAATAATAAAAAAGTCTAAAATAAACAATTTACCAGGCATGGGCTCATATTGTGTATATTAGTCTAGATTCCATTTAATTTACCAAATTTGGTACTGTTGAGTTGACCAACCTAGACCTCAAATTGCCATATCAGCCTTTTAAACATATATAGATATGAATAGGTATCAGACTCATGTACAATGTATTTGGATTTTTCTATGTCTGTTTAATATAACATCACTTTTACCTGTATTAAGAATTATTGTTTGTGAATCAAATTGGTCAATCAAGTGATTTACCTTTGTTTCACTTTCAATGTTGACATTCTTTACCTTTAAATAATTTAACATGCACAATGTATGTGGTATCCAACTCTAACTAAGGGGTTAAATTGAAGTTCATATGAATACGGATTTAATGAGGTCAAATTACTCACTTGCAAGTGAATAATTCATCAACAATGTTTCTTAGCTTATTTTGGCAAAATTGAACCATACTGACTGCTTAAAGCGATATATTATTTTACTTTTTCACTTTATAAATGATGAACAAAAATGTGAAAGTTTACAGAGCATAATGAAGGAGAGATAGACACCATATGATAGCAATACAAACTTAAATTATATTTTTCTGTTTGAATAATTGATGTAAACATTTATTACACACATAAAGTACATGAATTTGCATGAATTTCAATATTTTCATAATAGAAAATAAAGCTAGGAAGGTGAATTTTACCAACTACAAAATGTAGTTCTAGCGTATACATGTATGCATTCAATTGACTATTACATTCTGTAGTTTAGTTTAAACATATTTTATTGTTCTAATCCATTTGTCATTTTTGAACAATAAAATATGTTTAAACTAAACTACAAAATCATGTAATAGTTATATAATTGAATGCATACATGTATACCCTAGAATGACTTTGAGGTGTCATATGAATTGCAGCTGCAGGTTGGTTGGGGATCATGGGTGCCTGTATCAAATCGCAGGAAAAAGACTTTTATTCAGTTTTTTGGTAGATAAAGACTCAAATTTGATTTTGTCAGAATTTATAAACTTCCTTATTTTTGACATTACCTTTGAGTTTGTTATTTTTTTCATACTTTATTTATGAAATGAGTTTTGTATTATTCTAATTTTACAGAAAATATATGGGCGAATTTAGAGTACAGGAAGACAAAAGAGGGACGATTGATACAAAAGGGACATTCAAACTCATAGATTAATAATTTAATTTTGGATGTAACACGTCTTCTGATTGGCTGACGTTATTTTGTTATGAGCCCATAGACATAATTTAGTCATGCGACCGTAACGTCATCAACGTTTTTTCATGGTTTTCTACGGTTTAAAATGGAATTTAGAATTAAATTATAAGAAATGACTGTAATATTTTTTCTGTCTATTCGAAATAACATAAAAAATGTGGTGCACACTGTTAAATAACCCGCTACGCGCGTTATTCAGTGTGCACCACATTTTTTATGTTATTTCTTCATAGACAGAAAAAATATAACAGTCATTCCTTAAATAAATTGACAACGTATGGCTTAAAAAGAAAATGATAAATTTGAAGACAAAAATTCAATAACAGTATATTTCTGAAGATTTTGACAAGATAAGAATATTGTTTACAAAAAAGTCAATACAAATGTTTTATAGTGAAATATATATAGCCATTCATGTACATAAAACATCTTCAACTTTTTATTTTAATATT
Organism: Mytilus galloprovincialis; assembly: GCF_965363235.1. Taxonomy (NCBI): domain Eukaryota; kingdom Metazoa; phylum Mollusca; class Bivalvia; order Mytilida; family Mytilidae; genus Mytilus; species Mytilus galloprovincialis. The sequence goes on from NC_134844.1 coordinate 29,069,357, forward strand.
TGAAGAATTATATGACTTAAAGAGTCCTGATGTTTGTCACATGGATGTTAATGTGAATAAAGAAATTCAACACAAGCATAAAACATCTTTTTTTACAAAAAAAAAGTCATGTTTTCCATTCATTATGTTTAGAAAACAAATATATTATTCCTTGAACCCACCCACTTTATATATTCCAAAGATTAATATAAATTGTGATACAATATTAAAAGCAAGAACAGTTCATTCACCCATTGTTTTATTACAGCAGTGCAAAGATATAAAAGTAAAACATTTATTCTGAGAGCTAAGGAAACGTTACGTCTTTGCTTTCTAAGAATTAATCAAGAATATTGCTTCTAATATGACACATAAATTGAACACTTCTGGCTTAAAGGATTACAAATTTCTTTTCAAAATAAACCACAGTTTCAGATTTCTTAATATATTACAACAATTAATCCTACACTAAATATTTAATTGCATTGCTTGGAAATTTTATTGATAAATAATAACATGATTCTTAAGATTTATAGTTTTATCATGTTTCAGTTGAGACGGTTCACAAGTACAGTTATTGGTGAAAGCCTTGCTGACTTAAACTTTAGGGGACTCAACATTCCTATACTGTAAATTCAGAAATTATTGCATGCATTTATTTTGGTGATTACAGACAATTGCGGAAAACTTTTATTCCATTGAGCATAATCAAACTACAATTCTTTTTTTCATAGGCAGTTTTAAGATATTGAACAGTTAATAATGGTAAAGGTTAGAGCAAATTATTGTCAATCAGGGACAAAAACACTGATGGAGTACGTAGAAAGATCTGAACCAAGCACTTCATAAATTATGGGTTAGATTTATAGCTTTTTGTTCGGTGTGAGCCAAGGCTCTATATTGACCTATAATGGTTTACTTTTATAAATTGTTATTTGGATGGAGAGTTGTCTCATTGGCACTCACACCACATCTTCCTATATCTATTGGATGGAGAGTTGTCTCATTGGCACTCACACCACATTTTTCTATATCTATCTAGAATTGGGATATTAATAGTCACATTTATCATAGGAGGACATGACCCAAGCTTTTTTTTTGGGGGGGGGGGGCAAACCTTAATATAAGTAGCCTAAACAGGTCTTTCAATATCAAACAAGAAAAATGTGGTAGAGTGGACATGCAAAATTCCATAAATAAATTACTTTGAAGGACAAAGGGCAAATTCAGAGGTCATCAACCAATAACACATGTTCCAACTCTTCTGGAATTTTGGAATTTTTTTTATTTTCTTCAAAATCCAAATAAATCTTAATTAAAATAAAATATCCAAATATAAGCAACTGATAAACAGAAATCTAGGTTAAAAGTTAAGACATTTTATTACAAAACTTTTTTCAATCACCCTAAAATAAAACTTTTATACCAAGAATCTTCATTTAATTGAAAATACAAGCTATGAAAGCCAATTCATTCATGATATATGATCTGTCATTAAAATGAAATTAAACCAATCCTACAATTAATGATCTTCAATTTTTGTGTGCCAGATATAAATCTAGAGCATCATGGGATATTCTTTGGCATTGGTAATATGGTTAATCCAATTATATTCCCTTAAAGATGCATTGCTTAGTCAGGATAATGACAGTTTTATCACTCGTAAGTATTTTCAATGATACTCTGATTTCTACAATATACCATAAATTTAGATATCATTGGGTGCATTTGTTATTGAGATTTTTGAAGAATCGACAAAATGTGAGGTTACTAGGTAATTATTGCTATTCATGAAAATCTCCATCTAGATAATAAATTCTATATCAGAATTCTATTTTTTTTTTATTATTGCATTAATTTCTGTAAATGTTTTTTTATTTGTCAAAGACACTTATATCAAAATATCAAAGGGTAATCTTAAGCTATTCTTCATAAGCATATCTACTCTGGAAACATACAAGTAAATAAAAATCTAAAAATTCATTTTGCTGAATAAACTGAGAATTTGAATGGGGAATGTGTCAAAGAGACAATAACCCAACCAAAGAGCAGAAAACGGCCAAAGGCCACCAATAGATCTTCATAAACACAGCAAGAAAATCCCACAACCAGAGGAGTGCTTTAGCTGACCCTAAACAAAAATGTGAACAAGTTCAGTGATAATTGACATCATAAATAGCATGACAGAGAAGACTTATCGGATACGCATGAAGGCATCATCATACAATATAATAATTGTATACTAAAAAAAATCTACATAAATTAAATACAGTTAATTTGAAAACATCATTATGCCTCAAGTATTGTCCAGCGTTCTTATGGAAATGCAATGTCCAGCATAGGTCAAGCTTCATAAATGCATGATAACCAAAGTAAAGCAAAGAGCAAAACTGTATATTCTGTTCTTACTGTTGAAAAACTAAATGCAAAGAGGTTAATATAACAAGATACCAAAAAAAGGTTTACAAGATACCAAAAATAGGTTTATCGTAAGTGATTATCAGTATTTCGTTTTAACTTACTGTAAATAAGAACATAAGCATAAATAATAGACCATTATTGAAGTCTAACACCTACACATGTACATCTTGATCATGTTGATGTGAATTAATAATACTGGTACTTTTATTGATGCCTTACATCTTGATTTAAGTTAAACTGACCCTGTATCATCCATCTGGCTTAAATCATGAACAAAATAGCTAGGAAGTACATGCATTCTGGTGTACATGTCATACTACTACAGTAATTGTCTGTTCAGGGGAGACAATTCTTGGAATTTTGAAAATACTTTACCAAAAATTAAGTTATCTTTTTTTCGATAATCATCTACATACTTCATTTAAAAAGGAGACTCTAGCACAGATAGTTAAACAAGAATGTTGCTATACAAAGTCATATTTCCAAGGGAAATATATTTTTTTTACTAAGTGACAACAATCCTAGCTAAACTGTTACAATTATATAACATGCAATGTAGTAAAAAAATCATTATTTTCATTTTTGTATGGGTATGAACAACCTAACATACTTTCACAATTGTTTTTTTCTCATTTTACTATCATTATATCTTAAATTCAGTAAACACATAGATCTGCAGAGGGCTAAATCTTTAGGAAATATATTCTAAGCAATTATTTACATACAATTGTGTGAGCACAGCAAAATTTATATAATTTACACTTTCTTATTTACTTACAAACAGACTTGATGACATATGTTCTACTTGTAGTGGGCCATTTACTACTGTTATCAATGATTATGATATCAAAATAACTTATACATTTGAGGAGTTCCAAGGCTAGTCAGAGATGTTAATCTATTTGTTTAGTGTATGTAGATATTAAAACTCAATAAATCATTGAGGAGAAAGCATTAATCAAAACAAATAATGTGATATATATGTGAATTATGCTGTCAATGCAGACTCAATGTCTATTTTCAATTCATAATAATGTTTTTTCCCTACCAATAAATATATTTTTTTTTTACGATTTCATGTAAATTTCCTTTAAAAACAATTTAATTGCAAAACCTTTGACATTTGATTTAATATTTAAAAAACAAGAATGTGTCCATAGTACACGAATGCCCCACTCGCACTATCATTTTCTATGTTCAGTGGACCGTGAAATTGGGGTCAAAACTTTAATTTGGAATTAAAATTAGAAAGATCATATCATAGGGAACATGTGTTCTAAGTTTCAAGTTGATGTAACTTTAATTTCATCAAAAACTACCTTGACCAAAAACTTTAACCTGAACTTTGCACTATCATTTTCTATGTTCAGTGGACCATGAAATTGGGGTCAAAACTATAATTTGGCATTAAAATTAGAAAGATCATATCATGGGGAACAAGTGTACTAAGTTTCAAGTTGATTGGACTTCAACTTCTTCAAAAACTACCTTGACCAAAAACTTTAACCTGAAGCGGACAGACGAACAGAGGCACAGACGGACAGACGGACGGACGGACGGACGAACGGAGGCACAGACCAGAAAACATAATGCCCCTCTACTATCGTAGGTGGGGCATAAAAAAGAAATTTCTGGAGAATGACATATACATGTAACCTTTATTTTGGTTTTCATGTAAAAAAATAAAAGATTTGCTGAAATTGTAGTCTTTTAACAGGTGCTGTGACCTTCACCTTTTTTTGCTTCAAGGCCAATAATCCACAAAAGGTAGGTAAAGATCTAATTGGGTTGGGGCTCTTTGGTACTAGATAAAAAAGTTCCCCTTACTAAAAGTCACTGTTTTTCACCCTGTTCATAACTACAATTGAAATTAAATTATAAAAACAATAAGATGTTACATTTATTGTTAATGGGACAACTAGCCACCAAAAACAAAATGATGTATATGCCAAGAACTATAGGTCTACATACAACATTCAACAATGAGCAAAACTAATACCGCATAGAAAGCAACATTTCCCCACATAACAAAATACAAGAGTGCACACGCTGAAATGTCTCGCCTTCAATATCATTGATATTAAGTTGATAGTCCTAAATATAAAGCTTTATCACAACTGTCACATAAACTTAACCAAGAAAAGTAAACATTGACCAATGAACAATGAAAATGAGGTCAATGTCAGATGAACCATGCCAGGCAGGCATGTACAAGTAACATGACTTCCATACAACAAATAAATAGTTGACCCATTGCTTATAGTTTTTAAGAAAAACAGACCAGACACAAAAACTTAACACTGAGCAATGAACTGTGAAATTGAGGTCAAGGTCAAATAAAACCTGCGCGACTGACAAATAGATCATAAAATATTTCCATACACCAAATATAGTTGACCTATTGCAATTTGTATTAGAAAAAAAAAAACCAAAAGTTTTGACTACTGAACCACAAAAATGAGGTCAGATGACCCCTGCCAATTGGACATGTACACCTTACAGTCCTTCCATACACCGAATATACTAGACCTATTGCTTATAGAATCTGACATATGGACTTGACCACCAAAACTTAACCTTGTTCACTGATCCATGAAAAGAGGTCGAGATAAAGGGAAAACTGTCTGACAGGCATGAAGACCTTGCAAGGTACGCACATACCAAATATAGTTATCCTATTACTTATAATAAGAGAGAATTTAACATTACAAAAAATCTTAACTTTTTTTTCAAGTAGTCACTGAACCATGAAAATGAGGTCAAGGACATTGGACATGTGACTGACGGAAACTTTGTAACATGAAGCATCCAGGTCTTCCACCTTCTTTAATATAAAGCTTTTAAGAAGTTAGCTAACGCCGCTGCCGTAGCTGCCGGATCACTATCCCTATGTCTAGCTTTCTGCAACAAAAGTTGCAGGCCCAACAATAAAACAATTCAAAAAAGAAAACTAATGCCTGCTTTTTACAGAAAACAATAATAAAAAAAAATACAAAATATGATAGATAAAAACAATCGACAAAACCAATGAATAACTGGCTCTAGACTTGGGACAGGCAATTACAGCATGTGGCAGGGATAAACACACTTGCTGGCAAGCAACACTCCCATAACCTGAAACAGTGGTGTTACAGCACACTTGAGATATTTCAGGTAAATAAAAATATGGAGAACAAGAATGTGTCCAAAGTACACGGATGCCCCACTCCCACTATCATTTTCCATGTTCAATGGACCGTGAAATTGGATAAAAAATATAAGTAGGCATTAAAATTAGAAAGACAATATCATAGGGAACATTTGTACTAAGTTTCAAGTTGATTGGACTTCAACTTCATCAAAAACTACCTTGACCAAAAACTTTAACCTGAAACATGCACTTTCATTTTCTATGTTCAGTGGACCGTGAAATTGGGGTCAAAAGTTTAATTTGGCTTTAAAATTAAAAAGATCATATCATAAGGAACATGTGTACTAAGTGTCAAGTTGATTGGACTTCAACTTCATCAAAAACTACCTTGACCAAAAACTTTAACCTGAAGCGGGACAGACGGACGAACGAACAGACGAACGAACGAACAGACGGACGGACGAACGAACGAACGGACGCACAGACCAGAAAACATAATGCCCCTCTACTATCGTAGGTGGGGCATAAAAATATAAAATCGTTTCATCCCGCTGCAATTGTTTGCATCTGTCCTGAGTTAGGAATCTTATGTTAAGTGATTGTCGTCTGTTTATGTTTTTCTTTTAAAGTGTTTCTTTATTAGACTGTTAGTTTTCCTGTTTGAATGGCTTCACATTAATAATTTTTAGGGCCCTTTTTTACGTTGCTGTTCAGCGCACCTGTGAGCCTTGGCTCCGTGTTGAAGACAGTACCTTGACATATAATAATTTACTTTTATAAATTGTGACTTGGATGAAAAGTTGTCTCAATGGCACTCATACCACATCTTCCTATATCTGCTTAGTTAAAGTTACAGGTATTTTCAATCCTTTAAATTTATGCTAGTTGAATGCTTCTTTAAATTATTTCAATCAACAAAGATGTTGATAAATAGCTCTCCATCAATGACCTAAGCTTCCCTCCCCATCTCTTCCTGCTTCCAATGCTAACAACAATAATCATTAACACTATATAATATTTGAAAACAGAAAACAAATAATGCAATGATACAGAGCTTTACGTTTTCCTTTTCAAGTATAAAAGTTGGTCATGAAGGGTATGACCTAGCAGATCTTAGTTTTCCCTAAAATTTTCAAAACTATAACTAAATTAATAAGCACAGTCCTTTCAATGTAAACAAACATGTATTCTATCCTTGCAAACTTGTTGAACTGATGAGACAAACTGTATATCATGCATGTTTATGCAAGATAAACCCTGGTGTGTCTTCAATGACAAGAGCCTTTCACAATCCAATTATAGTAGTTTGTAAGATGTTGAACAAGTGAACAAGATAGAAACAACTATTAATACACACCAAACACCACTGCTTCTCTACATATCTGTAGAAATACAGCAACATTGATATATAAAGCTTGCAATCATTAAAACAAAAAACATACAAAAAGTATTACACAGCATAAGGTATTAAAGTTAACTCCAGTCAAAGATTCTCAATAATCGTTTTGTTTGAAAATGCAAACTGATTAACAAAAAAGTTATAACAAACAATCATGATTCCAAAGGTCACTGAACATCTCTACTCCACAAAAGATAAAAAATAACCTTCATCAGTAATATTAATGGAGTAACCTTCATCAGTATCACTTGACTTTTTTAAAATGTAATTCTACAATTCTGAAATACCAAAAATGTATCTTCATGTGTATACTGCATGAAAAATTCTATCCAATGTATAATCTATGTTTGAAAATCACATTTATTTACAACTATACAACTGTTTTTTTTTTTAAAAGAACTCAAATATTTCTACAATACTGTATAAGGGGAGGTTACTGTTCCTGAAATTTACAACACAATCATTCTTTAATTTACTGTTCATTTAAAAAAATGTCAATGGAATTAGATGCGATGAATTATTCATGTTATTTGTATACACCTCATTTGCTTCATGCTAATAACCTTTCAATTAGGTCATGAGCTAGAATACTTAATCAGTCGACCCGTTTGTAGAGGTGAATTCAAACTGCAAATTGATAAAACATTTTAGCAATTGGTATTATGAAAGGACACTATCTTTCGTATATCACCTTCAATAAATCATTCACGCAAAAAAAAAAAACTTTTCCTAGATATACTTGCAAATTTAATTAACAAATTGTGTAGAAACCTCTAACAATTTTTTTGTAATTGTTGCCAAAATAGGCTTTAACATACAACAAACACCAATGAATTCAAAAGACTGGGGATTGGACTCAACTTACTCAATCTAGACAAGCACATAAAGTCAACCAGGTTTCAAGGTCATAAATCTGAGTCATATACCAAGTAAGGCATGTGATAAAGTTTTTTTTTCTACTGTTCTATAGCTATGATTGTATTAACTTGATGTATTTACATGCATATTTTTTTACTGTGTGGTCAAATTCAAGAATATGACCACATTTCTCCCATTCAACATGTTTAGATAAACATATAATGTTCTTTACCCTAAAAGTAATGGAGAGAAAATGCAGTTTATAGGTGTAATACCACCAAATCTTGGAACGTCACATCCGGTTGTATACGAAAGTAGGTCTAAAAAAATATTCCCTTGAACTTGACAGTTGTAGAAAATTAACTCTGCATTTCAATGCACTTAAATTTTTCTGAGTCATAAACATGTATGTTGAGTGTCTGAAAGCATTATTCCTTTTTAATTTGATGGTCTTATAAAATATTTTGGAAAGTTGAGGTTACATAGTTACCAAAGCAGGTAACCAGTAAATAACAGTGTAAAAATTGGGTTGTTTACTTCCAGTGATGGTTACTTTCTTATATGCAATGAAATATAGTGTGAAATTTTCACTGTAGCACTGGAAAGGATTAAACTTGCAAAGTATTTCTTTGGTTGAAATAAAGGTAAATACTGTACATTTTTTTTAAAAGTGCCAATTTAACAAAGACTAATAGGGGAAAATCAATGGTGGTATTACACCTATAGTTATATAAAAGTAAATTTAGTTTTTCTGCCAGTGACAAATAGCCTTACCAAGAACTCCAATGTCAAGTCCAGCTAACTGACTTCTTATTGCATCATATATTTGTAAGCCAGCACTAAAATCAGCTACAATTATCTTGGTTTTTACTTTGAACTTTTGTTCTAAAAAAAAAGCACATTAGAATCAGAAATGATTAAGAAATTTAATATCAATAAGTTATGTATGAAACAAAATTTGTATCAATTGTTCAACTTTGGCGTTGCTAAATATCAAATTAGTCTAAACAAATTGGTAACCACCTATTCAATGAATTCAAAGAGTGAATTGATCAACTGAGTGTTTTTATCTGGTTTGAATGCTCATACATGTATAAACCATTGTGACACTAATATTGCATTTTCAAAAAGAATGGTATAATATAGAAAATTGAAAAGCACAGTTCACAAAGAGCAGAAAAAAAACCTTTACTCATCTGTTTATGTTACAGATGCCTCATGTGGAGCTGGGTTCTGCTAAACTTTATGATGAGATCATCCTGGTTTTCAGTGAGGTTTGTGTTGATAAGTCCTTGGTTTTTATATGTAGGTGTTTGATGTATGTCTTTTGATAAATTTTTGGGATTTAGTCATTGCATTCTCATTAGCCTTGTTTCGTGAAACATTGATATTGATATTCATTTTGTTTAGTCAACTAATAAGTTAAAAATCACTTTTCTACAATATTGATTGAAAATCTGTTTTTCTACAAAAACCATATATATATAAAGGATTCTGTTGAATGTGTGTTCAATACTTCCTATGCTTCATGTTCTTTGATCTTAAGATATTATTTTTTTTTAATCCTTTAATATATAACTTGGACTTTGCTCCAGGATACAGGTTCAAAATGATCATTCTATTTCTCTAGGACCATCTTTGTAATTATCTTAAAATAGATGTACCTATTTCTTTGGCACAATCTTCTAGCTTTGACTTTGTCCTGCTTATCAAAATAATGTCCATTCCTTTCTTGGCCAGCTGTGAACATTAAAATGTATTCCATAACCATACATGTATGTTGAAATTGGATCCCTTTTTTGAGTGAAATGTATCACAAAATTTTAAAAAAATCAACAAAACCAAAAAAATTTTATGAGAAATCTCCTATTGGTCCTGTGCTAATTTTAAAAAACTTTTTGTACATGACATTTTGAATATAACAACAAATTCTTTGTTGAAGTATTCTTGTGATATGATCATATGCTTCAATCATTTCAAGCTACTTATAATACTAGTATAAGATTTGAACACGTAATCTTAATAATTTCCTACTTCCTATATCAAGTGTCTGGACCTGCATCAGGCCAACCTTAAAAATATGTTTGTTTGCAGTTTTCCGACTGTACCTTCAGACTGAAGGGTCGGTAGGTAGGAAAAATATTTTATTTTATCAGCCAAAATACAGTTTAAACAAGCAGTTACACTAAACCAAGTTTCTTGTGAAGAAAAAAAAAAAACATTTTAAAACAACAAACACTGGACATGCTGAAAACCAACATCAAATGAACAGGCATTTTCAGATAAAAAACTTTTTAACCAAAACTGAAACTTTAACATAGTGTCATTACCCAATTTATGACATAAAATATGGTATAATTATTAAATACTGGAACACTTATAAACAAGGAATGTCATTATGACTAGAACTGTTTTCAAGAAATATATTCAGACATGTATGCTTCTTGACTAGAATATTTTCATGAGTAGAGTATTTTCATCAGAAAAATGTAGATATTAAAGATTTATAAGACAATGTGTTAAAGAGTGTATTTTTAATAAAAAAAAAAATAACCATTGAATCTTCCTCAATTGAAAAAAAGGCAACTTGAAAAACTAGAGGCTCTAAAGAGCCTGTGTCGCTCACCTTGGTCTATGTGAATATTAAACAATGGACACAGATGGATTCATGACAAAATTGTGTTTTGGTGATGGTGATGTGTTTGTAGATCTTACTTTACTAAACATTCTTGCTGCTTACAATTATCTCTATCTATAACAGTACTTTCTGTGGAAAATGTTATTGAAAATCTTCAAATTTTAAGAAAATTGTTAAAAATTGACTATGAAGGGCAATAACTTCTTAGGGGGTCAATTGACTATTTTTGTCATACTGACTTATTTTTAGTTCTTACTTTGCTGTCCATTATTGGTGTTTACAGTTTATCTCTATCTATAATAATATTCAAGATAATAACAAAAAAACAGCAAAATTTCCTCAAAATTACCAATTCAGGGGCAGCAACCTAACAACCAATTATCCGATTCATCTGAAAATTCCAGGGCAGATAGATCGTGACCTGATCAACAATTTTACTTCCTGTCAGATTTGCTCTTAATGCTTTGGTTTTTGAGTTATAAGCCAAAAACTGCATTTTACCCCCATGTTCTATTTTTAGCCATGGCGGCCATCTTGGTTTGTTGGCCGAGTTACCGGACACATTTTTTTAACTAGATACCCCAATGATGATTATGGCTAAGTTTGGTTAAATTTGGCCCAGTAGTTTCAGAGGAGAAGATTTTTCTAAAAGATTACTAAGATTTATGAAAAATGGTTAAAAATTGACTATAAAGGGCAATAACTCCTAAAGTGGTCAACTGACCATTTTGGTCATGTTGACTTATTTGTAGATCTTACTTTGCTGAACATTATTGCTGTTTACAGTTTATCTCTATCTATAATAATATTCAAGATAATAACCAAAAACAGCAAAATTTCCTTAAAGTTAACATTTCAGGGACAGCAACCCAACAACGAAATGTCCGATTCATCTGAAAATTCCAGGGCAGATACATCGTGACCTGATCAACAATTTAACTTCCTGTCAGATTTGCTCTAAATGCTTTGGTTTTTGAGTTATAAGCCAAAAACTGCATTTTAACCCTATGTTCTATTTTTAGCCATGGCGGCCATCTTGGTTGGTTGGCCGGGTCACCGGACACATTTTTTAAACTAGATACCCCAATGATGATTGTGGTCAAGTTTGGTTAAATTTGGCCCAGTAGTTTCAGAGGAGAAGATTTTTCTAAAAGATTACTAAGATTTATGAAAAATGGTTAAAAATTGACTATAAAGGGCAATAACTCCTAAAGTGGTCAACTGACCATTTCGGTCATGTTGACTTATTTGTAGATCTTACTTTGCTGAACATTATTGCTGTTTACAGTTTATCTCTATCTATAATAATATTCAAGATAATAACCAAAAACAGCAAAATTTCCTTAAAGTTAACATTTCAGGGACAGCAACCCAACAACGAAATGTCCGATTCATCTGAAAATTCCAGGGCAGATACATCATGCCCTGATCAACAATTTAACTTCCTGTCAGATTTGCTCTAAATGCTTTGGTTTTTGAGTTATAAGCCAAAAACTGCATTTTAACCCTATGTTCTATTTTTAGCCATGGCGGCCATCTTGGTTGGTTGGCCGGGCCACCGGACACATTTTTTAAACTAGATACCCCAATGATGATTGTGGCCAAGTTTGGTTTAATTTGGCCCAGTAGTTTCAGAGGAGAAGAGTTTTGTAAAAGTTAACGACGACGACGGACGCCAAGTGATGAGAAAAGCTCACTTGGCCTTTTAGGCCAGGTGAGCTAAAAAGTATTAAGACATTCGACTGTTTTCATATTTCTAACAATATTTAATTATATGTGATAAGGTTATATTTTTGCCAGGCTTTAATGAAAACCAAAGAAATCTAAAGTTTGGGGTGAAATCCATAGCACCCCATTAAAAGTAAATGGTCTGTACTGAAATGTTTTTAATGCATAAAAAAAATTGGCAGCATAGCTCCTAAGGACATGTTTTAATTGAATTCACACAGGCCACACAGTTTGGGTATATTTAATATTGTAAGAAAGAGAATAATTGCAATGAGTGGGGCAGCCCCCCTTATCCTAAAGGAGCATACTCATTGCAATCAAAGATAGATTTAATATAGAGAGAGTATATTTATTTTTCAAGCTAACCATTCATTTTCTCTACATCTTTGTGTAGTTAGGGTTGCTTCTTATTGACTTGGCATGATCTATATCCATTAACATTTCAAATGAGCCCATTTCTCCGTACAGGCGTACAGATATCCTAGTCCTATAATACAAGACTCTGCAGGTTCATATCATTTACATTCAACATTTTTTATCGGATATTTTTTTTTACTATCAATGTTGAATCTGCGGTTCAACATTAATAGTAAAAAAAAATATCCGATAAATAACGTTGAATGTAAATGATATGAACCTGCAGAGTCTTATATTATAGGACTAACAGATATCCATGAAGATTTAAGTCACGGAGGAGTGGTTTCATCTTTGTCGTCTTCACAACGATTTGTAGAAAATATGCCATACTTCAAGCTGCTGTCGAATTATTTAACCACTGAAATTGGTTCCATAAAGTCAGGCTCCACAGATTCTGTACCCGATTTGTTTGAGACAGAATGGTTATCGTGTCAGTTATGAATATCCGCTGCATCATCGTCAATGATATCATCACACATCATTACATGTGCCTGAATCTGTATAAACAGTTTACTAATAAACTTTTTTGTTTGTTATTTGTCTTAAAATTGACACGAGACGACAGCGTAAAGTACTCCTCCGTGACTTCATGGATACCTGTAAAGGGAAAATGGTAGTATTTAATATTCCCAGCATTAGGTTGGCCTTTTGTGTACCCAAGGCAGGTGAAGGAAGTCAAATTAGGAGCGCTGTGATTGGATGTAAGGGTACAATATATTTTTTATTTATCTATGAATAACTGCAGTGTGTATATTTACAACATAAATTTTTTTGAAAAGACTTGCAAAATTTCATAAATTTGGTGCAAAATGACGGTGGGCATGGATAACATAAACAAGCTCCGTTGGAAGTTGGTCATGATACTATTTGGCTTTAATTTTTAAAACACAATAATAAAGTACTAACACAACATATAACTGTTTTATCCAGGTTTTTATCTTAAAAAGTTGTAAATTTAGAAAATGTTAAGATTGTCGCCTATGGCAGAATAAATAGTACCGTTTTCCCTATACTGAAGATAGCAAGGGAAATCAAAGTCACTTAGACTTCAATTCTTTTATACTATTTTGAAGCTTTTGATTAGTACATTTGATTTTTATCACAAAGAATAGAAATTTTTCACTGAGAACAATACTGTGTTGAGGAAAGTGCTGAGTCATCATGATAGGTCAAATTGATTGGTAATGATATAAAACTTTATTCTAGGATGTCAATACTAACTATATTGTGTAAAATGCACCATATTATAGTTCTTTTGTATTTGATTTCACCTTTCGCAATGATTTTTTCAATTGGAAACACCAGAATTCAAGTCGCGACAAATATTTTTTACTGAAATGTTTGCCTTTTTTGCTGCGTAATTCCCTAAATGTATCACTTGGGTATTTCTGTAAACATAATCTATTAAAATGGGAAATTGTCTGGTTAAGTTTGTACTGTTTATGGAATTAGGCAATATTTGGTCACATTGGAAGCATTTTCAGTGTTAGAATTGTTCATCTAAGAAAAAAAGAGGCCCACTTGAGGCTAAATTTACATAGAATTTATGCTCTCCTGTGTAAAGAATTGTTCACATTCTTGATAATTCATGCAGCAAATATTTCAAAAGTGCTTCATTTTGTAGTTTCTTTCTTTTATTATATCAGACATAAATAATTTTTCATTTCCTACTGTTTGAATGGACTTTTGGTGGAAATTAATACTCCCAAGGGACATAATTCAGCTTTTTCATTGATTAATACAGGCAACAAATGCAACTTTACAGCTGAGTATTTTGCATATTTAATGTTTAAAGTGTCTAATATCTTTGTTTTCATCATCTCAAGACAGAATAGTAGATTTTATAACAAGCTCTGAAATTTTTAACCACAATATGGCATATACTAAAGCATGGAATGGAGATTAGTATGAAAAATCTTGAATTTGTGGATTTGTTGTAAATTTTTGATAAAATGAATACAAATTGAATGGAACTGTCCATTTTATCTGTTTAAATGGAACTATTTATCATTCTTTTTGAATAAGATAAGATATGATTGGATACAGGTTGTTTATTTAGGCTTTTCTGAAAGAAGTAGAGAATGAGGCAAACCAGCATGTGGGGGTGGGGACATAAAATGATCTATGTTTCTTTAAGTACTGGGAACATACAAGTATTTATTATAGCCAAAGTTTTCACAATAGCCCAGTATCGCAATCATAATGTCATAAGAATTCTTTATATCTTTATGTCACAGTATAGGGAAAACGGTAGTATTTAATATTCCCAGCATTAGGTTGGCCTTTTGTGTACCCAAGGCAGGTGAAGGAAGTCAAATTAGGAGCGCTGTGATTGGATGTAAGGGTACAATATATTTTTTATTTATCTATGAATAACTGCAGTGTGTATATTTACAACATAAATTTTGAAACCTATTGAAATATTTTCTAGAGAATTATTTGAAAAGACTTGCAAAATTTCATAAATTTGGTGCAAAATGACGGTGGGCATGGATAACATAAACAAGCTCCGTTGGAAGTTGGTCATGATACTATTTGGCTTTAATTTTTAAAACACAATAATAAAGTACTAACACAACATATAACTGTTTTATCCAGGTTTTTATCTTAAAAAGTTGTAAATTTAGAAAATGTTAAGATTGTCGCCTATGGCAGAATAAATAGTACCGTTTTCCCTAAACAATTTCCATGTGCTTTATCATTAAATGGTCACATGAACGCTTGACGGGAAGCTAAGAAAAACCGAACTTGAAATGCATAATTGACCCAGACTTTAAATCATTTCCGGAAAGGACCCAAAGTTCCGGATCGCGGCAATTAAAGCAATAAAATTTTCACAGTCGGGAGGATTTTCAAGGGTCGGTCGGTAAACTGCAAACAAACAATATTTTAATTTAAGCCTCAGCTTCTAGCAATTGATTGAGGAAACATGAACAATTAATAATTTCCTTTCAATGAAGCCAAAAATATTTCCTTGTTCAACAATGGGTTGTAAAATTACAAATAATGGCAAACAGGTATAGTCATTATAGTAGGAGCTTCATTGCAGAAATATCTTACAGCCTACAACTCAATATTATCAAGCTGTAGTCCAAATTTAATAATGGATCCATCCCTTCCATCAGCAGCCTAGAAAATTTTCAATAACATTTTTCTTGAGCTATGAGTGTCGTAAATTTACTAACTATCAGCAAACAAAAAGAAGCTGTACTACCATGATTACAGTTGTAAAAATTTCTTACACACTACAACTCAACATTTTAAAGCTGCAAAGAAGCCAACGCAAATTTTTTGTATGTACAAGTTTCTACCCAAAATATCATGGAAAGACTAAGGACAGTAAGTCAGATGGAGTTAAGCAGTTCATGGACCTTTTTTTCTGTTTATTAAGGTAGATAGGGTGTCTTACTCCATTTTGGATTTTGAAATACCAGAAAACAAGGTCTAGATTTTTGATAAAATGTGCAAATTTTGAAATTAGTAGGTAATTCATGAGTAAGATTTTTCATTATAACATAGAATATGCCATGTTTTATCATATTTATGATTGTATTTTACCAAAAAAAACAAACTTTTGCTTGATTCATTTTTTACCAACTTTGCCAAATAAGGGGAGACAACTCAAATGCAAGGGCAGATAATTCAGATAGTGTTACTTTTACAATAGAATGTGTTAGGAATTTACCCATTTTATTATGTAGCAAGAAAACAAGTCTGGTGACCCCATTTTTTCTTCTTCTTGTCAGAAAGAATAATATTGGAGCTATCTTCACATATTTTATCTCAAATCTCTATGGTGTAGTTTTAGTTTTATGACCGAAAATTGGGTTTTCCATGCACAATCTATCCAAAATTTGACAATATTGCACAACCTGTAGTGTGAAGATAAGTCCGGTGACCCATTCTTTTCATTAATGTTCTTAAACAAGCAGGATATAAACTACATTTTGGCAAATTATTAAAAAATTCTATGGATTATAATTTAGACACCCCATCTACCTTAAGCAGGAAAAACAGCTACTGTATTTTTCTTTTATCATGTTTATATGACTTACTTAACATGCTTAGTTTCATGTGGACCTTATGGCTAAAATGGCTGTATTTTCACCTCAAAATTTACTCCGAGTACAGACAAACCTGTGCATCTGTAAAAATTTTCAGGCATAGCATGCCCTAGATAAATAAATTTCAAATATGTTTTGTGTTTTAGAAAAATAAAAACTTACCAGGATTTTGCTGTGCACTTTTTTTCATTCCTCCAGAAGGTGCCAAAATAAACTAAGTTGGGAAACAGGTTTGAGAACTTCCCCACAGGTAATTATTGAAGTGAGCTGGGTTTTTTTTACATGGACATGAGATGGACAATAGATACCTGACAATAGTTGGTTATTTAAACTGTGTACCTGAGTGGACCATATCAAGGTAAACTCAACTGTTTGTTTATTTTATCATCTTCTGCAGGGACGAAAAAAAGTGTACGGTAAAATTCAGTTAAGTTATGAATTTTCTAAATTATACAATGCATTTGAATTCTATTTATCTAGGGCATGCTATGCCTTAAAACTTCTCAAAATGCACAGGTTTGCCTGTACTCAGATTAAATTTTGAGGTGAAAATACGGCCATTTTAGCCATAGGGTCCACATGAACCTTAAGACCTGAAACAGTATACAATGGTATATATGATTACAAGCTAAGAGATGCTATGAAAAGAGCAACAATTCTACAACACAAACAAACTAAAAGATGTATACTTATTGAATAGTCAATAACTAAATGTAATAACTTAGAAAGGAGAACTTACTTGGTGTGTGTATCCTTTTCCAATGCCATCTGTAGCACCAGTAACCACTGTCAAAAAAGAAATGATGTTTTTATATCTATGTTTTATTCCACATTATCAAGAGCAGTGCTGCCAAGTCTCACGCATTTTCATGCATATTTGGCAGCATTTTCCTTTGATCTATTGTTTTTTCTCTTTGATCTTTACAAGATGTAGTACACGGATGCCCCACTCCCACTAACATTTTCTAAGTTAAGTGGACCGTGAAATTGGGGTAAAAACTCTAATTTGGCATTAAAATTAGAAAGATCATATCATAGGGAACATGCATACCAAGTTTCAAGTTGATTGAACTTCAACTTCATCAAAAACTACCTTGACCAAAAACTTTAACCTGAAGTGGGACAGACAGACGAAAGAACGAACGGACGGACAAACAGACGGACTAAGAACGAATAGAGGGACAAACGAACAAACAGACGCGCAGACAAGAAAACATAATGCCTCTCTACTATGGTAATAGGGGCATAAAAAGTACAATGTAAAAAAATAAGGAGATGTGGTTTTACAATCAGGGCCAATTCACCCAGATTCCTGTTCACTAGCTGTGATACCTGTTCACCCTACATGTAGGTCCCTTCACCCTGATCTTTACTTTTATTTTGTTGTCTTATTGAAAAATATATATTATATATTATGAAAAAAATTTCGGAAAATTTCGGATGATATTTATGTTGCATTGCTGCTACTGGATAATTACTATTCATTCTCATTTGATTTGTGCTATGAAATGTAGATGAAGGGGGTCTCATTGGGGGTTCTGATCTCGGTTCCCGCTTACTGTTTTGCCAGATTCCTAGATCCTGCTTACACTGTGAACGTAAGGAATTCTTATTTTTTTTGTAATTTCCCGTGGCCTGCTAGTCATGCTAGTCTTCATTTCCCTTTTTCATGTTTTTCACGGCACAATAATTTGACATTCACATGTCACGTTTACAAAAAATCAGCAATCCCGCCTCACGCTGAGACCCATGATGAATACAAAGATATTTAATATAAAACAAATGATAATCAAATTCCATATAGAAAATTTGGTCAAAACAAACTTGAGATCAAAGAAGCCAAATATATATTTTCTTTTAATATGTTGATATTTTCTATATTGATATCTGAACAAGTTTATTAAACTTTAATATAGAAAAAAAAAACTAAGGCAGAAGGACTCTACAGTATGGGTTAATGAATATGTACATATGGGCATGATGGGAGTCAACCCAGCCCAATTCTTTCAGTTCAAAAGTTGTTTGACAGTAAATTCAAAACTGTTAAATATGAATTTTGGACCATAACGACCTCAAATGGATCCACATCAAATGATGAAAGAGGGGGGTGGGGAGGACCTTTTTAAGAGACGTCGGGATCGGGTGTTTTAAAGCTCTGGATTTTGGGATTGACCCTTTCGGGATCCTGGATTTGTTTTATCGAATTTCGGGATGTTGGGATTTAATTTTTTTTTTAATTCAGGGACTCGGGATTTCATGTTTTCAATCGCTGGATTTTGGGATCAGGATCACACCCCCCCTATGAAACCTGTTACCAAAAGACATGTGAGACAACCATGACAACATTGACTTCATTGACTTTTAGAGGTTTACATACAATATGCAGGCTTCAACAATAGACAGTTGTTTTACATGCAAATCGACCCCTCACATCATAGCTTTTAAAAGTTAAAATTTGCCAGATACTATTCCGACTCTAAATAAACTTATTACTACAAGTCTATATTTTTTCATAAGACAAGTTGCACCTACCAGCCCACTGTCCACATTTCTTAAAATTCTTAGTTAAACCAAGCGGTTTTGCTAACAGAAAGACTTTGATGCCATTAAAAATTGACAGGGCGAGTTTAAGTGCGATGTATGAAACAGACACCACTCCTGCTACTGCAAAAAGGTCTGAATAATTCCCAAGGAAACTTTGGACATTAGACGCCATGTTGAGACTACCGGCAAGTGAATCATGTGATGTGTAAGATTTTTATGTAGAACGGTAATTTATCGTATGTTTTTAAACACTTCAGTGATCAAAATCGTGTGTCCAAGGTAAACACTGATAAAAATTTAGAGTTATCTCGCTTTGTGTGCTATTTGGCACATTGTTCTTCAAACAGTTTTTATTCGAGCGCAACTGCTGAGACTTGAATATACAAATTGAGCGTGCGTCTGGCACACCAAGCATTTTTCCATTTAATTTAAGGCAGTGTCTGCGCGTACCCGCATGCGGGTACGAATAGTCATATTGCCAGTCTTGGCTGCGCGTACCCACATCCGATTTTCTATTAAAATGCCATCGGATCGGGACTGAAACGTGAAATATATACGGAAATTATCGATAATATAGGGATTTCGTGTAGAACGAGTGAAGAGTATGAAAAATAATATTTTCAAATTGTATTTATTAAATAATGATACATAATAAACATTGCAAAAATTAAATGCACAATGATGGAAAATGAAACTGTACATTCCCTGTAAAAGAAAACATGATAGAAATTAATACTATTATAAAATTTAAATGAAAATTTTAAGAATAAAATTTTAATAATTTAAAAAAATACCCATATGATATCTTAAAATAATCTTTTAGTAAAATGTAAAACAGAAACTGAAATTTTAAAATATATAAAAATTCTAAAATTTAAGCTTGAGTTTATAAAAATTAAAGAAGCAAGTAATGATATCAATTTAAACCAATTATAAAAGATTCATGTAACCAGAGACATATAAATACATGTCTCTGATGTAACTAATTAAGGTTTTGTCCATCTTTAGTTACGCCAAGTTTAATGTGGAAAGGACATTCCATTTGGAAAGTACTGAAATTAGACTTATCCTTAATATCACGAACGATTTACAATACAAAAACTATAAGTAATCGACATTATAAAAAAAACTTAAATGAAACGCGTGGCAAATTCGATTAAAAACTACAATTTAAAACAAATACCTTGTATTAGGCCTTTTTCTTGTCGAATTTGTTTGGAATTGCTTCCTACCATGAATGCAGGAAAAATTTATTCTGTTGTACTTTAAATCTTCTTTAATTTTTGTGCTCCCGGTTCTTCTTTCTTTTCTCTGCGGCTTCTATAAATTCTTATATACAATTGTATGAAATATATATGTGTATATTTATGAAAATTCTGAGTAGTTTTAATCAATTTATTCACTTATTGCAACAAATTCCGTATATATTTCACGTTTCATTCACGATCCGACGGCATTTTATTATAAAACCAGATGTGGGTACGCGCAGCCTAGAACGGCAATTTGACTATTCGTACCCACATGCGGGTACGCGCAGACACTGCCTTAATTTAAATTGCGAACCTGATAGAAAACACCCCCTATAGAAAATTCTTTGATTTTGTTATCAGTATAAAATTAAAAGCAATAAAATTTCTAAATATCATTGTTAAATATATATATGCACATTCATGGATTTACAATCTGTCGATACCTGTATCTTGACATTATTGCATAAGGTCATGTTTTTCTCTGACTGTTTATGACGCCTTTATACTAAATCCCGTATTGGATGTTGGATGTGTACTGATTGATAATTTAGTCTTAGATGTATGATTTTTACTAGTTGTTAGTTGTCATACCCAACTATATCAGTCACATTCAGGACCGATAACTCTGTCGACAAATATTGTCGTGTATACAATGTCGTTGAAATCAGAGGCAATTGTATACTAGTATATGTCTATGTTGAAATGTATACAATAACTTTTTTTTACACAAGTTTAACTTTATATCAATTTATTGAATGCCTGGATTTTTCTTAAAATATTAGATTAAAGGGAAACTTCGCAAAAAAATCAAAAATTGATATTATGTTCATTCTGTATAAAAATGCTCAAATTCATAGATATTAAAGTTTTATTCCGCTAGATAAGCGATCACCATCGATTTTAAATTTAGAGTATCAATTCTCTGCGTTCGGCCATTTTGTCTTCTTTCTCGATTAATAACAACGATATGTCTATAAACCACAAAGGAACAAAACGACAGTAACCGATGTAGTCGTAATTGCGTGTCGATATCTTGTCACTCGTACGGTTGTTTTATCCGACTAACTAACTTGATACGGAAAATATTCTTATTTCTTTTTAAATTACCATGGTCTGTTGTTTTTAAACTGTTAATATTGGAATTAGGTAAAAAGTCAAAGTTGAAATCATAAATAAGTGTTCCGTGAAAATTGTTTTCGAAAATCTAATTTGTTCATAATTCTTTTAAAGTAATAAACTTTTTTCAAATAAATTCTAATCTTCCCTCATCTGATCACCAGCATGACTAAAGGCATTACTTCCAAAGGTATTGTGAGGGGTGTGAGGTGACACGTCCAGGTATTCAAGCGATTTCCTGTCGGGCTTGCAAGTTCATGCATCGTTTCACTTCTGCAGGTATTGATCAGTGTACACGGCCGATAACTTATAACTTTCCATTTTGAACTATCAGATGTATAATATACAAGTCTGTCTTACTTGTCATTACTAAACTCATACGCTTGTTTATAAATAACATTTCTGGTGTAAAGAATATTATTCATAAAAATATAAATAATACCCCAAAAAATAAGATTTGATGAAATTAAAATCTATTTAAATATTTTTTCCAAGGGTGAATTTGGGAAAATGTAATATATACTCGTTGCCAATAGTGAAGGACAGAGTGGAACATACCAGAAATATTGATTTAAAAAATGAACGCACTTGTCGACGATTCGTTTATACGACTGGGTAGAAAGTTACGGAACTATAGCGCAATTTAAGATATATACATGTATACATATTGAACATAAGAAAAAAATATATATTTTGAATAAATTGGGGTAAAAGTTTTGTAAATAGACTAGTCCACGTATGCCAACAGTATGTAATCATCGAATGTCGATAGACTATTGTATACCAAAAGAAGAAGAAGAAGAGAACCAATTTGATTTAAATACAGGTTGATGTATAACTTGCTTTGGTTCATCGAAGTTGTGGACATATTAAAATTACAGATTTATATTTCAATAAGATTGTTCTCGAACAAAGGAAGGAATTCGTCATCACAATTGTTATATATGCCACTGGACGGACACTAATTATAAAAATACATTGCTTGTCCGCTAAATAGGGGTATTCTTGTCAGATAAAAGACTTTTAGTTATATTAAAAAAATAGGAAAATATGACATTAAATTGGTTCTGTCTTTTTTTTTAAACATCGTTAAAAAGATGTGTGTCTAAGGTGAACGCCACAAGAACCCTGTAATACTAGTACGAGAGTATAGCATGTAAACATTCCTTCTCAATAATATGGTTGTATTGGAAATCTTTTCATACAGATTGAATGACAACTCATGGTCCGATATGCATGTAATATTTGCCACATGACGCCCATAGTTCTTTCTACCATCATCATCTTATTCTTTAATATTGCTGTTAACATCGATGGTTCACACCCAAACAAAATGGGATGATGTACCTTCAGAGCTTCTCCGTGTTATAACTTGTGAATCTTAATATATAGACGAAATTTCGGTATTGAAATGAATCTACATCTCACAAACAGGATGTTTAAATAACGATTTTGAGTAATCCCCTAACGAACCAATATAAACGTATGGCAAGATATAACCATGATTGAAGGAATTTAGTTTTTGTCAGACGCAAGAACTCATCACTATCATAAACGTATACGTATATATGCATGCAGTTTCAAATATCAAGAACAAGCGGTCGATGTCGATAGTCCGTTTTCTAACTGTTCAGAGTTAGACATGTCACTTGTTCATTCTTGGAAGCCTTCATATTCCCCGTCCAACGATTGGAACTCTTTCTGGTTGTGTTGACTATATATGCTTGTATGGTTATTCTGTCGTTCAAGTTATCTGTACAACTGGTTGCATTTCCTCTCCTTTCCCAACAAACAAACTAACGAAACGCTACTAGTCTGCTTTCTCTGGAGCTCATCCTCAATGGCGCTTATATATATACGTCAGTAAACTTACATGTATACTAATAATGATTGTTTCAAGAACAACGATGTAGGGACGAACTATATTATTATTCTAATTTCGTCAATATCAGTTATGCATGACTAAAATAAAAGTTTTATTACAACAACTGTATTTGGTCTCGAATGTATGTTAACTAATTAATGTGTTTTTATAGACTAGCTCAAATCCTCATCCAAATAATATAATCTATATGTAATTATCGTTTCCTACCACACCGAGATTTAATGCCAAGCGGTAGACATATTTTAGGTACTGAACAATATTATTGATAACAATAATTAATCATTAATGTGCAAAGATTAAAAAACAACAGTAGTTTTTCTTTATTTGTACGTATTATATTCCGCTTCGGTAGAGTTATCTTCAAATAGTTTCAGATATTAATAAATACATGGGTCTCAAAAGTCTAAATGTAAGTATTCTCGTACATTTTTTTGCCTAATAAAGACAATCAAAATGCTTTGGTAAAGCTATTTCTAATTTCCCCTTTTTTATGAGACATAAATCAAGGACAAGAGGTGTATATCATTTCATTCTGACACATGAATTAAGTTTCCCAACCGAAAATTGTTTATTTCTTAGTAAATTAATTTATTTGAATTCAAATAAATAATAGCACCAAATATAATTAAATAATTCCACGGCGATCTATTTTCAATTTGTCACCAACTTGAATATGTATTTTAAATGTGTGTATTAAATGCTCCCTTGTTTTATAATCCACTGATCCGAATAGACAGTCACACCTGGCAAGGTGTGCCCTAGAGGCGTGGTTAACATGATACCGAAGTGCAAATAACAATTTACCTTTCAACAAGCCATCTACGAGTTTTGCCACAGAACCGTGAATACACACATCGTATAAACCTAGTCATAGCAGAGACAGTAAAAGGTCAATAAGAGTACATCAACATCACAGGCACTTGTCTCAGAAAAAAAATTTTCCTATATACCTTAATGTTACAAGTGCCTGTGCCCTGAAAGCAGCCGTTAGTGAAGAAATAACAACAAAATAGTAAACAAAGAAAAATCAACTCACCAAAACCAAAATGGCGGCCTCCATTTGGCGTCCTCTACTACCGGTTCCTGACCCACGGCAGAAAATATTTAAACTCTCATCAATCGCCTTCGGGCACCGAGGCGACCGTGCGAGGGCTGTATAGCCAGTCAAGGTCGTTAAACACTTCCATTTGTTGTAACTGCGAGTACTCTCAGATCGCTCAGATCTGTACATCGTGTCTTTTTGTTGTTGGGATGGAAGAAGAAGAAGAAGAAGAAGAAGAAGAAGAAGAAGAAGAAGAAGAAGAAGAAGAAGAAGAAGAAGAAGCAGCAACAGAAGCAGAAGCAGAAGCAGAAGCAGAAGAAGAAGAAGAAGAAGAAGAAGAAGAAGAAGAAGAAGAAGAAGAAGAAGAAGAAGAAGAAGAAGCAGCAACAGAAGCAGAAGCAGAAGCAGAAGCAGAAGCAGAAGAAGAAGAAGAAACAGAAGCTGAAGCTGAAGCTGAAGCTGAAGCAGAAGAAGAAGAAGAAGAAGAAGAAGAAGAAGAAACAGAAGCTGAAGCAGAAGAAGAAGAAGAAGAAGAAGAAGAAGAAGAAGAAGAAGAAGAAGCAGCAACAGAAGCAGAAGCAGAAGAAGAAGAAGAAAAAGAAGAAGAAGAAGAAGAAGAAGAAGAAGAAGAAGAAGAAGAAGAAGAAGAAGAAGAAGAAGGAGAAGAAGAAGAAGAAGAAGAAGAAGCAGCAACAGAAGCAGAAACAGAAGCAGAAGCAGAAGCAGAAGCAGAAGAAGAAGAAGAAGAAGAAGAAGAAGAAGAAACAGAAGCTGAAGCTGAAGCTGAAGCTGAAGCAGAAGAAGAAGAAGAAGAAAAGAAGAAGAAACAGAAGCTGAAGCAGAAGAAGAAGAAGAAGAAGAAGAAGAAGAAGCAGCAACAGAAGCAGAAGCAGAAGCAGAAGCAGAAGCAGAAGAAGAAGAAGAAACAGAAGCTGAAGCTGAAGCTGAAGCAGAAGAAGAAGAAGAAGAAGAAGAAGAAGAAGAAGAAACAGAAGCTGAAGCAGAAGAAGAAGAAGAAGAAGAAGAAGAAGAAGAAGAAGCAGCAACAGAAGCAGAAGCAGAAGAAGAAGAAGAAAAAGAAGAAGAAGAAGAAGAAGAAGAAGAAGAAGAAGAAGAAGAAGAAGGAGAAGAAGAAGAAGAAGAAGAAGAAGCAGCAACAGAAGCAGAAACAGAAGCAGAAGCAGAAGCAGAAGCAGAAGCAGAAGAAGAAGAAGAAGAAGAAACAGAAGCTGAAGCTGAAGCTGAAGCTGAAGCAGAAGAAGAAGAAGAAGAAAAGAAGAAGAAACAGAAGCTGAAGCAGAAGAAGAAGAAGAAGAAGAAGAAGAAGAAGAAGAAGAAGAAGAAGAAGAAGAAGAAGAAGAAGAAGAAGAAGAAGCAGAAGACCACAAAGAAGAAGAAGAAAATTCACGTACCCACAAAGAGTTTGTTCTCATGCTCAGTCAGACAAAGCAACTAACACTATCATGTAAAATAAAAAAAAGAAATTAACAACTATAGGCCGTCGTACGGCCTTCAACAATGAGCAAAGCTCATACTGCATAGTCAGATATAAAAGGCCCCGAAATGACTAATGTAAAACAATTCAAACGAGAAAAACTAACGGCCTACTAGTAATCTATGTACAAAAATGAACGAAAAAAATATAATACACCAACCGTTAAAACGACAACCGGTGAATTACAGACTCCTGACTTGGGACGGGCACAAACATACAGAATTCGGCGGTGTCAAACATTTTAGCGGGAACCCAACCTTCCCCCTAATCTGGGACAGTGGTCATGCATTACAATATAAGAACGAAAATGGTATGACGTCATAATTCTGCACGTTCTTATACGGACCGGTCATTTTACGGTTGCTAAAATGTAATGAATTAAGGGGATGGAGTACGAGTTATCATTTGTTGCTGAAATGTAATGAATTAAGGGGATGGAGTACGAGTTATACATTTCTGGAAAAGGGGGGAGGGTATTCAATGTTTCAATACTTCAGTGGGGTAGCGCATCGCCGGGGAAGAATTTTACAATATTTTAACTAGTCCTGTTTTTCAATGATATACATGTAAACATTATTCCTGATTTGATGAATGGTCTCAATCAGTATCTGAAGTTATTGAACAGAAGACTCTAGCGCTTGGTTCAGATGTCATACCGGTATTTATAAATATTGCGTCATATTGTTTTGGCTTAAAACTTCATTTAAAAGTTAAATAATTTATCATGCGAGTCGTTACCATTTCCGTTTCTTTGTTGCACAAAAAATTTACACGATGAAGAATCACAATAATAGGGAATACTAGTTTTATGTTTATCAGTTTTGCTTTGTTTTTTTAAAGGTTTTTTTAGTATTACAAAAGACATATATGTCTCTTGTATCATATCCATTTCAATGCATTTAATAAAAACGCTGGTTATTTGAGAACTCAGGTCACTGAATCTAGCCTCATTCTGTGTCAGTCTAGTGTTATTTGAGAACTCAGGTCACTGAATCTAGCCTCATTCTGTGTCAGTCTAGTGTTATTTGAGAACTCAGGTCACTGAATCTAGCCTCATTCTGTGTCAGTCTAGTGTTATTTGATAACTCAGGTCACTGAATCTAGCCTCATTCTGTGTTATTTGAGAACTTAGGTCACTAAATCTAGCCTCTTTCTGTGTCAGTGTAGTGTTATTTGAGAACTCAGGTCACTGAATCTAGCCTCTTTCTGTGTCAGTGTAGTGTTATTTGAGAACTCAGGTCACTGAATCTAGCCTCTTTCTGTGTCAGTGTAGTGTTATTTGAGAACTCAGGTCACTGAATCTAGCCTCTTTCTGTGTCAGTGTAGTGTTATTTGAGAACTCAGGTCACTGAATCTAGCCTCTTTCTGTGTCAGTGTAGTGTTATTTGAGAACTTAGGTCACTGAATCTAGCCTCTTTCTGTGTCAGTGTAGTGTTATTTGAGAACTCAGGTCACTGAATCTAGCCTCTTTCTGTGTCAGTGTAGTGTTATTTGAGAACTCAGGTCACTGAATCTAGCCTCTTTCTGTGTCAGTGTAGTGTTATTTGAGAACTTAGGTCACTGAATCTAGCCTCTTTCTGTGTCAGTGTAGTGTTATTTGAGAACTCAGGTCACTGAATCTAGCCTCTTTCTGTGTCAGTGTAGTGTTATTTGAGAACTCGGGTCACTGAATCTAGCCTCTTTCTGTGTCAGTGTAGTGTTATTTGAGAACTGAGGTCACTGAATCTAGCCTCATTCTGTGTCAGTGTAGTGTTATTTGAGAACGGAGGTCACTGAATCTAGCCTCATTCTGTGTCAGTCTAGTGTTATTTGAGAACTGAGGTCACTGAATCTAGCCTCTTTCTGTGTCAGTCTAGTGTTATTTGTTTGGAATAAACTTAGTTTATCATACAATTTAAT
Organism: Mytilus galloprovincialis; assembly: GCF_965363235.1. Lineage (NCBI taxonomy): Eukaryota > Metazoa > Mollusca > Bivalvia > Mytilida > Mytilidae > Mytilus > Mytilus galloprovincialis. The sequence continues at coordinate 29,097,222 of NC_134844.1, forward strand.
ACATTATGTATGAAGTATAGATTTGTTGACAACTTATAAACTGTAAGGTAAGATGGCTGAGGCATTCATCCTATGTTATCCGCGACCATAACCATCATCCGAAAATATTATTATTGACGAAATGTATATAACAAAGACAACTAATACTTTTTATTCCGTTTGATGTCCGGAATCCAATTTTAAAAAATGCATATTTTTTTTGTTTTACTAGAATGCAATTTTATGGCAGGCCTAGATGTTTTCAAAAAAACATTTGTACTGCCTACTTTGGACTACAATAAACCCATCATAGATACCAGGATTGAAATTTAGTAGTAGAGCTAGACGCGCGTTTCGCAATCTACAGAAGACTCATCAGTGACGCTCGAATAAAAATAATGAAAAGGCCATATAAGGGAGCTACCATTTGATTTTTATGGGGGGGATGAAATATTTTGTTCTGCATTTTTTTAGCTGTAATCTCTGTCCTGCCTTTTTATTTTTCACTCTAATCGGTCCTGCCTTTTTTTTACCTAAATTGTCGTTCTGCCTTTTTTTTACTCAAAACTCCTGTCCTGCCTATTTTTTTCAAATTTCATCCTAGCCCCCCCATTAAAATCAAATGGTAGCTCCCTAAAGGTCTCTCTATTTTTTATAGAGGGACGAACATCAAAGCCTATACACATACTTCCACATTTAATTTTTTGCTTGGTAAAATCAGAATACTTAAATTGAGAATGGAAATGGGCAATGTGTCAAAGAGACAACAACCCGACAATAGAACAGACACTAGCAGAAGGTCATCAATAGGTGTTCAATGCAACGAGAAACTCCCGCACCTTGAGGCGTCCTTCAGCTGGCCCATAAACAAATATTTATACTAGTTCAGTGATAATGGACGCCGTACTAAACTACTAGTATAAGTATACTTGTATCTTTCTCTGCTTAACAAAAAATTCAACTAAGACATAACTTACGGGGCATTTTATAACTGACTATGCGATATGGGCTTTGCTCATTGTTGAAGGCCGTACGGTGACCTATAGTTGTTAATTTCTGTGTTATTTTGGTCTCATTGACAATCATACCACATCTTCTTTTTTTTAATTTCAAATTTACGATACAGTAACATATCTCAACACAACACAAGTAATCTTAATTCACTTTTCGAAAATTGACATCAAAAATCATGAAAACATAGATTTGATTTACCATTTTATTTATTTTTGCACACGTAGATTTTGTTTTACATAATGTCAACCAGCCTTAGAAAACATGTTCACAGAAAAAAGAAAATTAAATGAACTGCTCTTATAACATCACATTTTCAACACTATATATTGCATCTGTAACTTTTCACATTTTAATCTTCCTATGAGCAATATAAGAATTTACCTTTACAGAGTTTTATTTTTTTTATGTTGACCACATACAAACTGGCTACCACGGTAAAAAATGCGTTATAATTGCCCGAAATTGAAAAGGTCTTTTGTGGAAACGCTGGTGTATTCAATTGGGATTTTGCATTAAAAAACCATGATTTGTCCTTCAGTTTCCTAATTCTGAGCAAATATTGATGATAGACGACACCGTGAATTCTAACTAGGGTGTTCCTATACTTGTTCTCATTTTTTGGTGCCACAACGAAATAAAAAAAAACAGCCCTCTACGCTGTAACATAACACAACATACGGAAAACACCAAGAAACAGTTTCAAAGGAATCGTCTCATACATAGATATACATTATCACGTGACTAAGGCAAAATGGACGTGTATTTTTTCTAGCTCTTATCAATGTTCGATTTCTTCATATTATGTTGGATATATTTTGACTAAGTGGGATTAAAGTGGTGATTTATTATGCCAAGAACCAACAGAAATGACAATAGCAATAGCAATAGCAATAAAAGAAAAGATCGGAATAGCAGCGACAGTGGAACTGATACTAAACAGAATAAACAGAGTAAATAGCACAAAAGAAGTGAGTTTCAAGAATATAAAGAGACATCGGACATATCGGTGAGTGAAATCTTAAATCACACAAACTCAATTTTGTATAATTCTCACGACGATATAGAGAGCAAAGTCTTCAGTGAAAGATCCGTAGAGCAAAACCAAACGAAAAACAATACAGAAACAAAAATGGCATCAAGTGGAAAAAATCAAAATAAAAACACTGACTCTTCAGTCTCTGAAAAACTTGATACCTTAGTAAGTGCTATACATGATCTCAAATCAAATCAAGAAGGAATGAAAAGAATGTTCGAGTCAAAACTTGATAAATTGAGAACTGATTTAATGGCAAATGTAGACAACAAAATTCGAGCACTGCCTGACGAGTTATCAGTGGACATTAGTATGGAAGCGATATTCCAGTAACGGAAGGTGAGGACTTGATGTCCAAAGCGGAGAATCTTATTAGCGCTCTCGGAGAAGATGTATTTTCAAATGTCAACGTTATAGCTGCAACTCGACTTACTAACAGATTCAATGACCGACCTGGAATTGTAAAAATAAGCTTCAGAAACACAGCAGAAAAAGTTAGAGTTTTAAGAAACAAGATGAAGTTAAAAGATAGTGAACATTACAATAATGTCTATATTAAAAGCAGTAAGTCGCGCGTAGAACGGATAATTGAGATGAACGCACGTACTGTTCAGGAATATGACAGTTCTTGTCCATTCGTTTTTGATGCGTTTTGTTATTTGATTTTGCCATGTGATTATGGACTTTCCGAATTGATTTTCCTCTGAGTTCAGTATTTTTGTGATTTTACTTTTTTCTTAGAAATCTACCACAAGGAAAGTCGTTTCGAGTGGACGCAAATGGTCGAATTAAACCGAAGAACAACAATGTTCAGCAAAACGAAAACCCGCAAAATGTAAACACCGAAAATGAGCACATGTACATTTGTAGCACCTCAACCGGCCCATATCAAATATAGTTATCCTATTACTTATAATAAGAGAGAATTCAACATTACAAAAAATTTGAACTTTTTTTTCAAGTGGTCACTGAACCATGAAAATGAGGTCAAGGACATTGGACATGTGACTGACGGAAACTTCGTAACATGAAGCATCTATATACAAAGTATGAAGTATCCAGGTCTTCTACCTTCTAAAATATAAAGCTTTTAAGAAGTGAGCTAACGCCGCCGCCGTAGCCGCCGTAGCCGCCGCCGCCGCCGCCGGATCACTATCCCTATGTCGAGCTTTCTGCAACAAAAGTTGCAGGCTCGACAAAAATCAGTACTTATTGAAAATGTTCATCAGGATGATTAAAGAGGGGACAAAGACATGAATTTATTTTATTGTATTAAAATTTCTTTAAATATTACTTTTAAATTTCCCCTGTTATATGTCATACTTATTACACATTTATTGTGAGCTGCTTCAGTAATTCAAATTTCACACCAACATACTTGGTTAGGTCAGAGACATGTCTCTGGTTAGGTGATAGGTAATTTATTACCTGTCTTTTTCTCTTATTTAATGCAATTTAATTACCTGTTCAACTCCAACATTTTTAAGAAATATATTTTGATAATAGAGATATATATATATATGGTGAAGTAATTGATATAAAAGTAATGAAATTTCTACACAGATCATTATATATACATTCTAAATTTTAAAATGTGCATTTAATTTCATATTGTGTTTATACAGTACATGTATGAGGGGGGGGGGGGGGGTCTGTTATTCTGTAAACATTTTCACCCCTTTTTTCTCAAATCTTAAAAAAAATTAACACCTTTTTTCTCTAAATTTTCATTTTTTTTGCCCTTTATTCTCTAATCTTCATTTTTTAGAGGCATTATTCTATAATCATTTAACACCATCCAAACCCTCATGTATGTATGTAGTGTGGCTATAATAAACTTTAAACTTGAAGTGTACACTAAAAATTCAAATTATTAAATTAATATATAAGAACCAAATAATTGGTGGTAAACAGGGAGATATCCAGCCATTTTCGAAAAAAAAGGGGGGGTGGGGGGGGGGGGGGGGGGGGGGGGCGGCAACTTTATGTCCCCATTCAAATATATGGATCCGCCACTGAAATTTTGATTGCTACTCAGACAACTATCCATGAAAGCTCAAATTAAAGGGATTTAAGAAGTAATATGTATATTTCTCTATGTTTTTGATTTCATTATAATTGTAATTTTAGACCATTTAATTATTCAGAAATGCAATTGACCATCATAGGCTGATCCAGGGGGGGGGGGCCTTTTGTGGAAAAATTTGGTTAATTATATAGGGAATCACTGAAGCATTTGTGACTGGACTGGAGCAAGTGCAACCCTCCCCCCCTTTGTAGGTGTCAGTGGGACCCCTTAGGAAAATTTCTGGATCCTCCACTGACCATGATTGACCATTGTTGGACCACTTGTTTTTTATATCTCTTTCATAGTAAAGTTGTGTAAAACTAAATAAACAACAAATATTTATTCTTTGCAGATCCTACAGCTTGCATATGACAACTATGAACGAGAGACGGAATGTGTACAACTCCAAGTACCAGACAGTACCACAACACCAGAACCAGAACCAGAACCAGAGCTGCCAACCTCCAATGTTACAGAGAACAATACATCCAAAGTTACCATGGTTACACAGACTACTCCACCACCATCACCAAAAGTAGTAAAACACAAGAAAAGCCAATCCTACCTCCGTCCACAGCAACGTACCAGGAAACATCAAACAGATCTTAAGATAACACAACCTTCAGCAACATACAGTACAATTGCTACACAGACTGATGATGACATTACAAAATGTACATGTGCCAGTACTCTACCTACAACAACTCACACCACTTCAGCCCAAAACTCTGATGACGATGAGGTTTCCAGCCATGCAGATAGTGATGAGGACTACCAACCCTCAGATGATGATCAGAGGTATGTAGTACTATATGTATAATTATTTTTTGGAAATAGAATATATATAAATTGATCAACCTGTTTAAAAAACAGACTCTGTAATCCGCTTCCAGTCTCTTTGAAACATTCGTCAATTCCATTCTCAATTTTTAAAACTTTATAAACTTATATTAATTCAATATGTATATATAAAAGAAGATTAGGTATGATTGCCCATGAGACAACTCCCCACAATAGACCAAAATGAAATCAAAATTAACAACTATCTATAGATCACATATGGCCTTCAACAATAAGCAAAGCCTCTAATGCACAGTCAGCTACAAAAGGCCTAGAAATGACAATTCAAATAAGAAAACTAACACATGTTTTTAAAAACTAAATCCTTAAAACAAAATATAAATAAAAATCGCTGAAAGAAAGATGCTATACTGAGGACAAGAAATAGTAAATTTTGATTCATTTTGTATGTAGGTTGAAATTTAACATGTAAAATGAACATAGATAAAAGAAGAAGTTGTGTGAGTGCCAATGAGACAACTCTCCATCCAAATAACAATTTATAAAAGTAAACCATTATAGGTCAATGTACGGACTTCAACATCGAGCCTTGCCTCACACTGAACAACCAACTTTTAATGTATGTGCATTTGTCATTTCATACCTTATTGAACCAATTCATTTCTTTTACCAACAAAATGTAATTAATTTTCATCCAAAAATAAGGTCTTAAGACCATCCAGTGTGCAAGTATTTGCTGGAATTCATTTTAGTATCGCATGCAATGTAAAACTATATATTTTTTTTTAGTTCTGATGCTGACGCCGATGACATGAATGATGAACCCAAAAACTACCGTCTTAATGCAAAAGCAACCCCTGAAGAACAGAAGCAGTTCCTTGTAAGCGAGTCAGCCCTAGCAGAGTTATTGTCCGTGTGCAGATATTGCAGCAGTGAAGCTGTTCCAGTGATTACAGTATCCAAGGGTACCCTGATTGAGACAAACTCTATCTGTGTAAATGGACATTTGTCCATCTGGAAAAGCCAGTCCAGCCACAACAGCCTGCCATGGAGCAACTTAATGACAGCTACAGCAATTATGTTAAGTGGATGCAACGCAACATCAGTTCTTAGAATGTTTGACCACCTAAATGTCCAGATGTTTTCTATGAGGACTTATAACAGACTACAGTCTTTTTATGTTTCACCAGCAGCTACCATGGCCTGGGATTCCGAACAGTCCAGTTTGCTACAGCAATTGAGAGGGTCTGATGTTATATTGGGAGGTGATGCAAGGTGTGATTCCCCGGGTTATTCTGCCAAGTATGGGTCGTACACCCTAATGGACCTACAGACAAAGAAAATCCTTGACTTCCAATTGATACAGGTAAAAATAGGCTTTTATCTTTAAAATGTGTACATAATTAAAAATTAACAGTAGTCTTGTAAAAACCAGAAGATGTGGATTAATTGCCAATGAGACAACTCTAAACCAGAGCAAAAAAAACATGGAGTTAATTATAAGTCAATGTACAGTGAGTCTTCAATAATGAGCAATACCCACACTGCTTAGTCAACAATGAGGGGGAAATACTATGAAAAAAACTAAATGAAATAAGTTTATATTTCTCTTTTGATTTTATAAATTTTTCTAGATGTTCTTATATACATGACGATGTATATTTAATTAGCTAGATAATTAGAAATTTATGTCTATTTGAGATAATATATATTTTATTTTGTTTTGTAGAGCAACGAGGTGAAAGGTTCAACGCACATGGAACTAGAGGGCTTGAAGCGTGCTCTGGGATTTCTCAAAGACTATGTCAATATTAAAGAAGTTGTGACAGACAGACACTCATCCATCAAGAAGTACATGAGGATCAGCGAGGGCGACAAAAAACATCTTTTTGATGTATGGCATGTAGCTAAAGGTAATTAAAATGTATATCTGTAAAAATCATTCCAAACTAAGGTTTTATCCATCAGATAGAAAAAAAATTTAAAGCTAATGCTAGATATAATATACCAAAAGCATAGAAAAAAATGATGACAGATTGACCCATCTAATAAAGTAATTCCAATTTCTTCGTTCATAAAAAGATTATGACCTTTAAATGGGGTATTGTCTTATATGATTAATTTCACTAAAGCATGCATAATTATAAAAAAGAAGATGTGGTATTATTGCAAGGACACAACTCTCCTCAAGAGACTAACGGGCTAAAAAATAAACAACAGTTCACAGTTAAGATAGCCTTCAGCAATAAGCAAATCACATACATGTAATGTCAGTTTCAACACAGGGTCCATAGTTATCAAAAGGATATGTGATGAATACAAAGTCTTGTTTTGTCACAAAAAAATAATTCATTTATGATTGTGAGCTGTTTACCCTAATTGTTAATGTTTATATTTTCATTTTGGACATAGTTTTTTATATTTTCTTTCTTATTTCCAATTACAGGTGTTTCTAAGAAGTTAGAAGCGGCAGCAAAAAAGAGTGGAGGCAAAGACATCCGTCCATGGATCAAATCCATTGTTAACCATATCTACTGGATTTCCTCTTCTTGTGGAATGGATGGGGATTTGAAGACAGCCAAGTGGTTGTCCATCATGAACCACATGTGCAACAAGCATGAAGGGCATTCTAGCATCTATCCAAAGTGCGACCATGGTGAATTATCACAAGACCGTCAATGGCTTGAAGAAGGTATTTATATTAAATTAAATGTACCGGGTATATATAGTATTTGTTTAGAAAGAAAGACATGTAAATGATGAATTTTAAGCAGACAAGCACAATATCCATGTCAGTTTATTGGACTAAATATTTTATACAGAATCAACACCTGAAACCTTAATGACAGATAATGAAAACACTAAAACAGTGTACTTATACCTTTATTTTCAGAAGCAAAGTTAGTAAGACACAGGTGCCTTTGTTATAATGAGACTAGTAACAGAGTTATTTCCCTTATCATTTCTAACAAGATTTGTCTCTCTTTGTTCCATTGATAATTCTGCAATTATTTTCAAGCTTAATATACATTTTTTTAAGGGTCATCTAAAATTGTTATTTCAGGTTCTGTGCCGTATAAGAGAATGAAAGCTGTTGTAGAGAGCAAATACCTTCTGACAGATGTACCAAAGTTATCTCCAGTATACCAGACCTATGCCTTGGAGGTTTTCCATTCTGTGGTTAACAACTTTGCACCAAAGAGCACCCACTTTTTCTACTCATCTATGCTTGCACGGTAAATATTTAATTTTATTTGCTGTGTGTAATTATGTCCCACCTACAACAGTAGAGGGGTATTATGTTTTATGGTCTGTCTGTCCGTCATGCTGCAGTTTAAATTTTTTTGTCAAGGCACTGATTTAAAAAATTAAAGTGAGAGTTTCATGTGAAAGTTTTTGGTCGAGGTAGTTTCTGATGAAGAGGTAGTCCAATTAACTTGAAACTTAGTACACCTTATCCGTATCGTATGATATTTCTATTTTAAATGCCAAATTACATTTTTACAGTCAATTGAACATGGGAAATGAAAGTGCGAGAGGGGCATCCATGTACTTTGGACACATTCTTGTTTATAATTTACTAATTTTACACCTAACAAAACTTTTATTTTTTCAACATATTGACTAATAAATGTTGTAAATCCCTTTCAGATTGTGTGTTGCAGCATTGCACTACAACGAGAACTGCAACAGAGATAGAGCTTTCACTAAAGATGGTCTGCAATGCTTCAGCATGATTTATCCCAAAGCAAAGAAAGGCAAAGAAGCTGTTGTTAAATCCAGACCTTCACCAGCTACTTATGGTATGTATTAAAATCCAACTTGTGGTTAAAAAAAAAAGATAAGAAGTTGTTTGATTGCAAAAGAAACTATCCATCAAAACTAATATGAAGTGGATGTTATCACTACAGATAACCTTACGGTCTTCAACAATGAGGAAAACTATACTGTATGATAAGCTTTAAAAAGGCACTGACATCAAAATATCATTCATATAAAACAATTTAACAGACATTTGTATGGTATGCAACAAAGAGCTAACATAGTTTTTAACCAAGTAATCACAGCTTGTACATGCTTTGCTATAGGATGTCAGTTAAAAACTTGATGCATCAATTCATTTTTATTTAGTAAAAATTAAGAATAACATTGTAATACTTGCAGTGCACAAAATTTGAAAATAATATTGACTATTTTTTTGTAGATTATGTTCTGCTGATCAAGCAAGCTGTGGTGTCCAGAAGGGAACATGACTGCTCATCCTATTCAAATGCTGCAGGGGATGTAAAGATACTTCAAAACCATTTTCCGGTCAGTTTGACACAGACATTCGAGCCATTCCAAAAGGCAGACCTCATTGCAAGACACAGGTCCCGCTTTCAGAGATAGAGGAAAATTATTAAGAACAGTTTAATGTTTGTACGATATGCAGTGGATGATCATTGTAAACTTTTACATGTGAATAATATTCATGAGTTTTGAAAAATGCAGGCTTTTTTCATGTTATTTATTGTGAAGAAATATCAACCTTGATTTCTTATTTCGCAATAAAAAAAATGGTATAAGGTACACTTTTATTATTTAAATTATTCTTAAAAACTGTTGATCTACTGTGCAAGGAAAAAAAGTCAATGTTTTTATTAATACAAGTGTTTCATTTAAAATAAATAGTTACAAAAAGTCATCACTCCAAACTTAATTCATACAACTGCATATTTGAAGCCACAGTATTCTTCAGACGGGAAACTGTCTCTGATTTTTTTCACAACACATGCAGGCAAGATCTTTCTGTTGTGACGTCCAAGGCGATGCCATATCCACTGAACAAATCTCCTATATGCCATAAACCTATATTTCCTACAAAGCAAAACATCAATTATATTCATGTACAACTTTCAGTACCATACTTTTAACTGATGTAAATATATTTACAAACATACAATGAAAGTTATAATGAAAAATTTCTTATTGATCTTTTTTTTATTTTCGAAAGACCAAAACATTTTAAATCTGTTGTACCTGTCATTTTGTGTTGTATTTAGGTTAAAAAGAAATATTTAGGATTGATAAATATTACCTAAGGTGTACTGCCATGTATATATTTGCTACTTATGTACATGATGTATATTATTATGACACGAAAGAACTTGGGCCTTTCTACATGTTCAATATGCTTTGAAATATGTTATGTATAAACAAATTGTTTCTGTGATATTTGAATTATGAATTTATCTGTGATATTTGAATTATGAATTTATCTGAGATATTAAATTATTATTGAATTCATCTGTTAGTTTCTTTATTGAATTGTCAATGATTGTACTAACTCTGTATAATTAAAAATATTGAAGTCACTTAAGTATTGTCTCGAAAACAGTGAATGAACCTGGATTCAATAAAACAATAATTGATTTGAAATTGATCCAACATGAACATGAACCTAGCCTACTACTATTTCAAAACTTACTCATTGATGGGTTCATTGTCGTCAAATGGACCAACATGCTCCATGTATGCATACATGCTGACTTGTAACACATGACGGTTTAAGCAGTTGGCAATAAAGACCTCATGTTCTGTGATGCAGTTTAAGTCATCTGGTTGCATTAAATAGCTTACAGCTGATATGTCTGAACAGCATACACATTCATCTGCTGTTGTCATGGAATTGCAGTTTCCACAATCACACCTATAACATGAAAAAAAAAACTTATTTATGTGAAACCAGCAGTACAAAATACACAATATAGAAAATATAAAACAAGAGTAGGTTTCACAAATAAACTTTTGGCCACGGTTGATCATAAGCAAGTGCAGGCCAAACCATGGGTAAAGATGGGAGGGGGCAACTGTGTGTCCCCATTCAAAATTATGAATTGATTGTGGAGGTATATTTATATATCTTGAATTAAACTCTATAAAAAAATATCATAAATGTGGTGAATGTCTTGTTCATATATACTATGCTCATCAAATATATATGGACATTTTTTTTCTTTTCATTGCCAAAATTGTATTACTGTCTCTAGTGACTGGTTTACTCATATACTTCAGGTGGTCTGTTTATACAATATAATGTTGGACAATTTTTTCTTCCCCCCCCCCTGTCCATTTATTATATTTGACAGTTCGTAATTCTTTATATAAATGAAACAAAAACTGTATACGACGTTGTAGGAAGGCGTCCCAGAAAAAATAAATAAAATAGCCTTGCCAAACGTCATAATTATTTGGATTAGGGCAGAGGGAAACAAACTATTTTCGGTGGATAAATAAATCGTAAAAAAAACCAGAAATTTACATTTTTAACTGTTATACATGCATCTGCCATCAATTGAACTCTGAAAGTGTTTGGTTACAAGTATATTTATAATACGAACCAGTTTGTGTTTACAAGGCGATCGACATTGCTTGAAAGATCGTCAATGTCGGACTCTTCGGATGACGAATTTATATCTTCTTCTTGATTATTTTCCACAAGTAACGGCTCAAACTGATACGGTCGAATATCTAAACTTTGAGAATTGCCTTGTAAACTGCTGTCAACACCGTCCATTGTTTAATTACGCAAAAATGCGATGTACTTCGTCCATATTGAGACATTTTCTCAGCTTGTATCCACTGACGTCATCACGATCACGTGATCGGTATCTCATTAAAAATCAAAGATGACGACAAGCGCTGGATTCTTTGACCATAAAAAGTCATTTTAATGAGGTTTTGACAAGAAAAATTAATTATAATATATTTTTTTACCAATTTGAATTGATTAATTAAAAAAAAAAAAAAAAAAAAAATTGTGTCACGTCTCCTTTAAACTCAGACACATTAATATCGGTGGATGGACTAGAGAAAACTGTAATTTAAGAATAGGCATTATAAACGCACTTGAATGTGATATTATTTCAGTGTGCAAAACTCATTTACGAGCGAAAATCAATATTTCTATGGAGGGTTATTCATGGTATGGTTTCAACAGATCAGAAATACACATAAATGCACCGAAATCTTCAGGGGGAGTCGGCATTCTTATTAAAGACTGGATATTTGAAATTTTTAAAGTTTCAGTGATCGACAAGTCGGTTGACGGAGTTCTCGGACTTAAACTAGAAAGTCGTTCTACAAATTTTAATTTCTTAATGTTCTCGTGCTATTTACCTCCAGAAAATTCTAATAGAGGACGTGACGCCCAGAGCTTTTTTGCACATTTGCTTACTCAAATTTATATGAACTGCGATAGTGATGGTATTTTCCTACTTGGTGACTTTAATTCGAGGATCGGATCCATGTCTGAAATGCTGTTTGAAGCCGACGAAATTACAAAAAAGAACCAAATAAACAATTGTGTAAACCAGCATGACCACGAATTTATAGAATTTCTAAACGAATCAAAATTTTGTGCACTGAACGGTAGATTTGTCGACGGGGATAATTATAATTCAATATCGAAGAAAGGTAAAGCGGTAGTTGACTTTATATGTGTCCCCCAGGACATGTTTACAGATGTTAAATACTTTCGAGTGTTAACGGTCCAATCAATTGTCGATGACTTTAAATTACATGATGATAGGAAGCAAATCAAAATTACCTGATCATTCAGCTATTGTGTCGGAATTCAATATTACGCGTCACTGCCTCGCAACACAGACAAAAGATACACGTAGCTCTTGTTCTCGTTTTAAACTCAATCAGATCCCGTTAGATTTTATGACCAGTGATATTAAACGTACTGCCTTATTGAATTTAATAGAAAAGATTGAACGTTGCAGAGAAACTCAGGACAATGTTGATAAAATTTACACCGAATTGTGCTCAATTATTTTTTCGGAAATGACAGACAAAATCCCGAAAGTTGAATTTAATGGCTCAAAGAAACGCTTTAAGCAGAAAAAACCGTATTGGAATGGCCAATTAATGGACCTCTGGAACAAAATAACAATCAATGAGAAAGAATTTACTCGATGGAAAGGTAAAAATCGTAAAATTAGAGCGGGATTACGGAACAACTATATACAAGCACGAGATATGTTTGATAAAACATTGCGGCGAACTGAGCGAGCTTATAGGAGAATGAAAGCTGTAGATATTGAATCGATGACTACGAAGAATCCTTATGACTTTTGGGAGAAAATTCGAAACCTTGGTCCGAGAAATTCTAAAACTTTACCAGTTGAAATTGTCGATGAATTGGGAAATATTGTAAAAGATGAACAGTTGGTGTTTGATAAATGGCGAATAGACTTTGAAAATTTATACAACTTAAGCAACAGTGACGAGTTTGATGATGAACATTACGATCGTGTAAAGTCTCATAAGTACCAATTAGAATCTAATATGGAGGACCCACTATTTGCTCCGAATGAATATTTGAACCGCAACATTACTCTAGATGAAGTTAACAGTATCGTTATGCACGCCAAATCAAAGTCTGCGAGTGGTTTCGATGAAATCCCATACAGTGTTCTGAAATGCCCTGTAGTGATTGAGACATTATTACAGCTGTTTCAGCTCATTATGGACACTAGCTTTATACCATCAATTTGGAGGAAAGCTGTCATTTGTCCTATACTAAAGGATACTTCTTCAGATACACGGCTGCCTATGAACTACAGAGGTGTTAGTCTGCTATCATGTGTAAGCAAACTGTATAGTGCTTTCATTAACAAGCGAATTACGCATTATTTAGAAAATCAGGATATACTCGCAGACGAACAGAACGGCTTCAGAAAAAATCGATCTTGTGAGGATCACATTTACACGCTAAACAGTATTGTCCGTAACAATAAGTCTCTCTTTGTTGCGTTTATTGATCTTAGAAAATGTTTTGACTTCATAGACAGAGATATGATGCTGTATAAACTACTCATTCACAACATTGATGGCAAACTGTACAACTCTGTGAAAAGCATCTATCAGAATTCTGAATCTTGTGTCCGATTAAATGGCAAACTTACAAGCTGGTTTGACTGTAAATCCGGAGCGAAACAGGGGGACAATTTATCCCCGACACTTTTCTCCATATTTATCAATGATCTAGTAAAGGAATTGAACGATCTAAACGTAGGAATAGATTTAGATAATAGAAAATTGTCAGTTCTATTGTATACGGACGACATAGCTATATTAGCGAAATCTGAATTGGACCTTCAATGTATGTTAGATAAACTTCACCAATGGTGTAAGCGATGGCGAGTATTGATTAACACTGAAAAGTCGAAATGTATTCATTTTAGGAAAGGGAAATCTAAACAAACTGAGTTTAATTTCACCGTGGGCAGGAATCAGTTGGAATAAGTTAACGAGTACTAATACTTAGGTATAACATTTAGCTACAACGGCAGTTTTTTGTCAAATGTGGATCTTCTTGCGAAAAGTGGCGGACGAGCACTTGGGAATATAATTGCTAAAATTCATAATATTAAGGACTTTGGATATAAATCATATGAAAAATTATTCAACTCATGTATTGTTCCTATACTTGATTAGTCGTCTGGTGTATGGGGATACCGAAAATATCAGTCAATAGACAATATTCAGAACAGGGCTATTCGTTACTATTTAGGAGTACAAAGATTTGCACCTATCCTTGCTATACACGGAGATAGCGGCTGGATCCCGAGTCAGTATCGGCGTTGGATCAATATGGTGAGATACTGGAATAGACTCATTCGATTTGACAACAACCGCATCACCAAATTAACATTCAATATTGACTATGATCGTTGTAAAAGTAACTGGTGTAGTGAAGTAAAGGATATACTAGACCAGCTTGAACTAGGACATTTTTACGAACTGAAATCAGAGGTCGATTTATCTTTGGTTGAAACTAACATTTTTCGTCTGTATTCAGATATCTGGAGGAATTCCGTCCAAGAAGTTTCAAAATTACGAACATATAGGAACTTTAAAACAGTCTTTGAAACTGAAAATTACGTGAATTTGAACTTGAGTAAAATTGAGCGGTCACACTTAGCGCAATTTAGAAGTGGAACTTTACCATTAAGAGTGGAAACTGGTAGATACTCAAACGAAAGTGTAGAAGAAAGACTATGTATATTTTGTAAAAATCAAGAAACTGAAACTGAGTTCCATTTTATGTTTGATTGTCCATTGTATATTGAATGTCGAGTTAACTTTTTTGGTAAACTTTTAATTGAGAAAAATTTCACAGATTTGAATCATGCTGACAAATTGAACTTTTTAATGTCTTTCCACATAAGAAAATTAGCAAAATATATAGTTCGTGCATTTCATATAAGACGTCAGTTGTTATATAACACTTAATTTTTTTTACATATTTAAAGCTTAAATTTTTGTTTACAAATATTTTTATGTCTATATATTTTTGAAATTTACTTACGTCAACAAAAGATTAGAACGTGATATAATTATTTAATAATTGTTTTACTTTATTTGAGGTGACTTATAGGTCCATTGGGCCGGGTGTATTACTATTTATCATATATTATATGTTTATAATCTGTACATAATTTACACATGTCACTATAATAAATAATTTACTTACTTACTTACTTACTTACATAGAAAACAAAAACATGCATGAATGCACTAAGGGTGTCTCTTTATTTATTTCGAGTTTTGTGTTGTCAATCTGACATCCATCCAAGATGGCTGTCAATGTGGAACTCAGTTATGTATAGAACCTTCTCACGTTTTACCAAAATTTACTATTCACACTGATCTGTGTCCACAAGATTTGAATATGCCTGTATATTGATCTCGTCCTTCAGAATAAGTTTATCTTTGTTTTATAGATTATATTAAAAAAAAACTGACTATAATCCATCAGAAACAAAACGTATACAATATCATCTTTCAGAAAGAACTATCAAACATTTAATGAAAAGCCATATAATCTCTTTCTTTATGCAGCATTATGCTCATAGTACAACAAATCAATCAATTGATCTGAAGTCATATGTCACTAAGTCATTTAAAGACACGATGTCTATCAAGCTTTAATGAAAACTCTAAAGCCAAAGTTATATCTTCATGTAGGTTTACAGTTTTATCTTTGGAATCTGTACTAATTCCAAGATATCTGGTGTTTTTCTTTCAGCAAGGATACGAAATGGTTCACATTTCATTTATAGAAATAGAACTGGATATTTAAAGATTTAAAGCTACACACAAAAGTTGGAACCTTGATGCAATTTCTGATTTAGATATAAAGGCTAGCAGAGACTGATCCTGTCATTTTTAAAACAATTTAAGGAGGTAGGGGTTCCAACCATATATACCAATTCAAAAACATCGATCGTAAAAAAAAGTAGGTTTCCAACCCCGGAGCCCCTTTAGATTTGCCACTGTTTTACTAACCGAAAACGCGATTTTCGGGATTTGTTTTCGAAAATTTACAGTATAAGATGCCTTCTACACAAGGCAGGTTTCAATACACTATACAAGAACAAAACAATGGCTTGCAAATTGAGTAAAACATTTCACTGAAACAAGACTTAGTGTAAATGTATAGTCCATCAGCTGGTAAGGCAAAATTTCAATTCTGTGTTACACCCCAGGGTACCGCAATTTTTTGGTATAAGTCTAAAGAGTAATGTCTGAAGAATATTTTAAGAGGTGTTAGACTTTTGAAAAAGTGTCCAAAAGGGGTTAAAAGGGGTCTTTTTTAAGAGTATATCAAAAATTTTGTTTCACACATATATACAGAAAAAAGAAAAAATAACCAAGTATTCAGTACAATTACCCTTAAATTGAACAAATCATATCTTATTAATACGGAGGCTAATTTTTATTTGATTTTTAAATCGTATAGGACCAAGAAAAAAAGGGGGAGGGTAATATCCAAAATCCATGATGTTGAATGAACCAAAGCATACATACTAGTTTTCTTGATAAAAAAAGGTATATTTTTACATTGAAACATAAAGCATAAAGTAACTAAAGGCAGTTGAACAAAATTCAAAGGTAAGAAAGGAAAAAAAAACATGGAATCAATGACAAACACAAACATAAGCAATGTACATCACAGTCATTGAAAAACACACATAGTACTAAACAATTAAAAGAACTGTCAGGGATTCAAGGTCTACTAGAACACACCCGCGAAATCGCGGGCATAAACAGCTTGTAAACTGTTGTAGGATGAATTTTTGTAAAAGATATTATGACTGGAGAATTTCATATAAGGTATCAAAAGCCCTCTCCCTTTTTTCCAAAGTCCGTTATGTGTTTCCTTTCTGTTAAATTCATTTTTTTTTTCGTTTTTCTGGCCTTATACTACAATTATTCTACCCCTTTGCTACAATGCATTTTTTGGTAAAAGTCAAATTAAATTAAAAATTTGCACCTCTTCGACATGAAATAAATGAAACTGCTTATAGACCATAATTAATCTAATAAAATGTGCTTCTAGGACAATCCATCAGTGCTTTTCCTTTTGAGAGCCTATTATCATGCCAATGGTAGGATTTGAATATCGTATAAATGACTAAGGCTCATTTGAGAGGTGGTCTGAGGGGCCCTGATCCCGAAATCCCGGGCTTAAAAACATGATATCCCGAGGTGCGTATTTTAACGAAATTCATATCCCGACATCACGAAATTAAAAAAAAAAAATATTCCCGCATCCCGTAGAGATCAATCCCGAAATCCCGTGCTTAAAAACACCCGACCCCGACGTCCCGAATAAGTCCTGCCTCCCTCTAATCTCTACCCTACTTTCATTTTGGCCAAATCACTACTTTCACTTTCAACCATAAATTTTTATGCCCCATTTATTGGAATTATGTTTTCTAGTCTGTTCGTCCGTTCGTTCGTTCGTTCGTCCGTTCGTTCGTTCGTTCGTTCGTTCGTTCGTTCGTTCGTTCGTCCGTCCTTCTGTCCGGCTTCAGGTTAAAGTTTTCACTTTCAACAATAAATGTTTATGCCCCATTTATGGGAAATATTTTTTCTAGTCTGTTCGTCCGTTCGTTCGTTCGTCCGTCCGTCCGACTGACGCGCTTCGGGTTAAAGTTTTTGTCGAGGTAGTTTTTGATGAAGTTGAAGTTCAACCAACTCGAAACTTTGTAAATATGTTCCCTATGATATGATCTTTCTAATTTTAATGCCAAATTAGAGATTTTACCGCATTTCACGGTCCACTAAACATAGTAAATGATAGTGCCGATGTGACATCCGTATACTATGGACACATTCTTGTTTCTTCATGTTTTACTTATTTCAATATTTATGCAACTGGTATGACCCCTTAGATAGTAAATATTTCAGAAAAAATAGACAGAATACAGAGAGTCTCTGTATATTATAGAAGTATAATCGTAGATTACAGGTGGATAAACGCGAAAACATAATTGTCTCTAAGGAGGTATAATAGTTGTGGTTCTTGCGATCTAAAAACCATGATATGGAAAACGCTCTGATTGGCTTATTTATTTTTCATTTTTGTAATCTATCATACGATTGGTTGTTCTTGTGCATGTTTAAAACCGGAAGTCTTATCTATGACTAAAAGTCAGTCTGATAACGGAAACAATATCCGGACACCTATTTTGTCGTTTTTTCCCCAAAATAACTCAATCTGAATAATCATAAGAATGGATGACAAATGCGACTATGCATGTTACCTAAAGAACACAGAGGCATGATGATTAATTTATTGTGGAAGGAAGAGAAGCGACACACAAAATGAGGTCTTCTCGTTTAATTATATAGATATCAAAGTTATTTTAACAACAGAATCACCACCTTTTAAGGTCATGAAGAAGGTCAATCCATAGAATCATCTTCATTTTCGTCAACGCCATCTACCGAATCATCATCACCATCATCTTCATCATCTTCGTCGTCATCGTCAGCCATATCAACGATTTGATTATTCTTGCTGCTACAATCACTTGTATATTTGCAGCCATCTGTACAGGATAAACCTTGTCGAATACATGAACATCTTTTGATGGCACAACCAGCGCAGCTATACATGAACAGCTTATCAGTATCAATAAAGCATCTAACGCTGGCGGTTGGTCTAGCCAATTGATGCTGATCAAATCGTTCTTAACAATCCAATCATGGTTGTTTGGCGATGGAACAGTGTTGTGTTATAGAGTAGATTTCCAAATCTTTGCCTGAATGTTGAATCGTTTGATGTGCTTTAACATTGCATCTTTTGTTGGGTCAGTAGATGACAATGAATGTTTTTTGCATTGCAAAAAAAATCTTAAATCCATTGATGTTATTATAATCGTATCCATATATAGCACACAAAAACCTATCGAGTGTTTTCGACAGTTCTTCGCCTACCTCTTTAAAATTTTCACCAAGACGGGATAGACCTTCTGAAAACTCCACAGAACGATTCAAAACGCCAAATGCTTTGCTTTTTCCCTTACCAGACAAAGCACTAACTGAATCACAACCACTAAAGGCGTGAAATCCTGTCAGTGCTCTACAAACATTCTCCCCAAATTTTGCGCACATTGATTGCACATTTAATAATCTGCATTTGGAAGACGTACCTATCAGAAGAATAATATTTGAACTGATGCGATTCTGAAAATAGCAGGCCAATACTTCCACATCAGATTGATTTTATTACAATGGAATCGTTACCTTTGTCAGCTGCGTGTTTTGCATGAAGAAACATTTTTGTGTCGGCTTCTTCCTGTTTGCTTAGAAGCTTTTTTACATTTTACACTTGTCACTATTTCATTTTCAACAGTGATACAAATAAATCAATTCCTTCAAGTGTATAAAATCTATAGGATTGTTTACTCCATTCCGACACAAAAATTTAACAAAAGCAACTTTGTTTCTACCAACTGACAACAATTTCTTCCATTGCCGAGGACACGATTGTGATGGTCTCGAAATTATTGTTATGATTTGCCCTCCTAAGGACCTGCGATCCCGTTCTAATTTTTTATGGATATTGTGGGATACTGATCAGTGACAAAATCAATGCGGGGGACAGGATGGTTTTAAAAACAACATTTGCCAAATCAGAAAAAGTACTTGGTATCTTTGTGATGGATTGAATGACTGCCATGCCATCAAATATCCACATGCTTTTCTCAGGAATAGCTTGCATTTGTTCAACGCCCTTTTCTATAAGACCAGCAATGACAGATTTATTTGTCTTTACTAGTGTACCATCAACGTTTGCAAGAGACTATGGAAGAGGACATAATTCAAACTTGAGGACCTCTCGCATATCCAACTGTCTTGTCTGGGCTATTACTCTATATCTACTTTCAATGTGTTGTTGTTCATATATCAGTTATTAACTGCTTACCTTTATTTCCTTTGTTGAAAATGTAAGCAATGATTGTCTTTTAATTGGTTTGAAAATGCCGATTGACTTTTGAACAAGCCGTTCACTGATGAAATTGTCTGATGCCAACTTTCCCTTTTTATAGGCGTCGCACATTAATTCAGAGGAAGAAACAGTGCCCGAGGACAAGCCTGATAGCTGCTCAGATGTCTCAAATGGGTTTGTCCACCTTTGCAGTGTTTGAACCAATTTCAAAACGTCAGTTTCATTTCATTTCATTCGAGTTTTGTCAAGTTCTGTTTTTGTGGATGTTTCAGGATTAACTATTCATGCCAAATCTCGACATTTTGATGATATTGAAGCTCTTTCATGTGCATTTAGCAACCAACGTTTAACAGAACCTTTATTCAAACTGAAACCAACAACGCCATCTCTTGTTTTGGTATCTCTGTTCAACGTTTGCTCGATTGTTTGGTCAACTGGAGATCTAGAAAATCCATGAGAGTCTCTCTCAACACAAAAACCACCAGATGAAAGATATACATGGGTATCAGGATATGTATTTGGCAGTTTTTGCATATGAAGCAAATAGACTGACATATATCGGGAATAGTTTTGACGTCATGCGAAAAACCATGGTAACATTTTTTCAACACAAGCCAAATGAAGTTCCCAATTACCTTCCCTTGTTGCTCTTATAAATGCCAATAAAAGTTCGACCATTTCTATGTAAGAATTCCAGAACTTTTTCATTAGTCCCTCACTTAGATTACAATATACACTAAAGGCCTCAAATAGTTTACCAACATAAGGTGAAATTAGCAAGGTTTTTAATTTGTTTTCTGTTAAATTTTGTCTGATTTGAGCTAAGATTGACAGAACAGATGCTGAAAATTAGGATCGAAAAATTCATTCTCATCATTTGAATTAAGCCAAGAGCCAAATGCTTCCCAACGTAATCGTTTAAAAGCTTCAAAAACAATTTTGAGCAATCGCAGCGCTCGATTATAATGTTTTACCTTCAAATACACCAGTCAAAGAACCTGACCCAATAACTCCAACAGCAGATCGCCCAGCCCTGCATCGCCAAACCGTTTCCCAATGACTGCTATAAAAGCACATGTAGTGTGACAATATGTACAAAATTTATAAAACAATAGTGAAGCAATATATCCAATCAAGAAGGAAAGAAAAATGATAAAAAAACACTATCAAATGAGGAACAATGTATATATTACGAAAAGCAAATAAATAATAACCAGATGGTATGTCAAATCGACATAATTGTGTGCCAAAGAAAGTAAAAAGTCTTAACAAATTCCCCAACTGACTATTTGACCTACGTTCAAAGCAATGTTTGTCGATTGAATGACTTAACAATCGTAACTCAATCACCACATAGCTAAAACACAAAATGTAAACAAGCACACCTTTATTGAGTTCGATAGAGTGCACCTTTTCAAAACGCAAAAAATTAACTTTAATTTGTAATTTTTTCATAAATATTTTGTTACACATTTACTTTCTAAAATAATTTGTCTCACAAAAACAACATAATCGACAATTAAATGTTTGTTTTCAGTTGCAAATTTATGAGATTAAAGTGCGTATGTGTGCACTCAGGTATGAATATATTGTTGACTGAATCGAAGACGGTAATTTGATGATTTCCGGTATTTTACGAGTATTTGCACGTACATATGTTTTATTGAATAATTCATATTTTAGACGATATATACATACTGCAAATAGTTTAAACATTGCATACTGGTCAATTTTAAAGTTTAATTCACAAAAACGGACAATTGTATTACGAATTTCTTCATGAAATGAGAAAATATGCCTTAATTTTAACCCAAAAAAATCGAATTGTTTGTAATGTAAATACACACTTTTTTAAAACAAAAAATCTTTAGTTTTACATTAAATATGATAGTTTTATATCTGTTTTAGTTGTTTTAACCTAAACTTTATTTTTTTTCAATCGCTTTATATTAAAAATTTTAATTAAAAATTACTAAGTGGTGATAGCTAAATAAGGGGACCATTGTAAGGGACGTTTTTAAACATCTTTTGGACATTTTTTTTTTGGTCTAACACCTTGTATTTTATCAATAAGATACTGAAGTTGAATTCTATCAAAAAAAATCGCGGTACCCTGAGGTGTAACACAAACTCCTTAACTAGAGCGCTTTTGAAAACTAGCTGATGGACTATAGTAAATATGTTGCAAGTATAGATGCCACTGTTTACCAGTATTCTTGATACAAGTTGTCAACATGCAAAATTTAAACAAATTTTATTTATGGAAAACTTGCTAAAAGGTAGGTAGCTTCTATAAAGTAAATAACTAGTATCCAATTGTGATGAACATAATCATTAATGGAACATAGAGGTTAAACGGTGAAATATTTGCGACGTGTGAATGATCAGTATGATTTTCTTCCAATTGTTCGGTTTTTTTTTGAAATTTTGATGGATAGCCGACTCTTTTTAGCAGTTATGTCATTTATTGTTGGTTTTAACAAAATTTTGCATTTCCTGGTAACCTATTCTAGCAGTTAAAAAGTAACCTTCAAGAACAAGATAAGAGATATAGTTTTACAAACAAGACAAATCATCGTTGTCAGCAATTAATTGACGGTTTTAGTCGTCATAGTGTTGTGATGTTGCAAAACCTACATGTATAGTAGACCGACATATTCTCAAAGGAAGTCGTTTGTTGATGTGGCTCATACGTTTTTCTCATTTTCGTTTGTTTTCATGTTTGCTAGTAATTTTGGGGCCCTTTATATCTTGCTGCTCGATGTGACCCAAGGCTCCGTGTCGACAACCGTACTTTGACCTAGTATGATGGTTTACTTTTACAAATTGTGACTTAGATGGAGAGTTGTCTCATTGGCACTCATACCACATCGTCTTATAATTATTGTCAACAAGACAAGACCTTCTTTCAGTTATTGTCAGTAACGAGTTCACCTATTATCACTGGGGTAAAGCTGATGACCGTAACTGCATTCACGGTCATCCCAAGATGTCGGATGAAAAATTAGGTCAGTATCTGTATTGTCTGTTACAGTGTTTCTATATCATTTTCTATACAAAGTATACATTGATATGATGTAAATTTATAAAAGATTCACACAGAAATCACAAATTACTACCAAAAAATGTTCAGGAAACGGGAAATTCAATTTGAAAAAATCGCTAAGATGTCCGTAAATCATTATCAAAATATTTTCAAGATGACCGTAACATAAAACAAGGATGACCGTGATTGGTAAACAGATGACCGTAACTTGTAAAAGATGACCGTAATTTGTATTTTTTGGATTCGAGCGTCACTGATGAGTCTTTTGTAGACGAAACACGCGTCTGGCGTATATACTAAATTTAGTTCGGGTATGAGTTTATTTACAACCACTGGGTCGATGCCACTGCTGGTGGAGATTTATTTCCCCGAGGGTATCACAAGCCCAGTAGTCAGCACTTTTTGTGCTGACATGAATTGTCATCGATATGGTTATATTTATAAATTTACTGTTTACAAAATTTTGAATTTTTTGAAATCATAGGCTTTTCTACCTCAGGAATAGTTTACCTTAGCTGTATTTGGCAAAACTTTTAGGAATTTTGGTCCTCAATGCTCTTCAACTTCGTACTTTATTTGGCCTTTTTAACTTTTTTTTGGATTCGAGCGTCACTGATGAGTCTTTTGTAGACGAAACGCGCGTCTGGCGTATATACTAAATTTAGTCCTGGTATCTATGATGAGTTTATTTGTAAAGAATGACTGTAATTTATAAAGGATGATCGTAACTTTTAAATGATGACCCTCAATTCTAATCATAGCTTTTTGTTGTGTTTGTCTCAATAGGGGCCCAGTTAGCGGATATAAACATGTTTCATCATTAATTTTTAACTATTTGCCGTATTTTGGGTCATGACAATTATAGTAAATTGCAAATTTCTGGTAAACAATGAAATATTTATTGACAACGACTTTAAAATTTTAATACAAATTGACAGAGATACCACGAAAAGTTGAAGAAACAATAATGTGTCTCTAGTACATGCCTCATCTACACTATAATTTTCTATGTTCAGTAGACCGTTAAAATGGAAAAAAAACCTGTAATTTGGCATTATGATTAGAAAGATCATATCATAGAAAACATGTGTACATGTACTACGTTTCAAATTCAAATTCATATATTTTATTGGACAAAGCACATATGATACAATGCGTATTCCAAGATACAAACACATTAAACATGACAATTTATGCAAATACAACATAAAGAAAACATTTCAAGTACTAATTATATATATAATATCACAGTATTACCCAGTATTATACTTATGGTAGACCAACTGACATTAAGTTTCAAGTTGATTGGACTTCAACGTCATCAAAAACCTCCTTGACCAAAATCTTAACCGTCCGAGGTTGGACAGACGGACGAACGAGCAGACGAACGGACTTGTGGAGAGGGCTTACATAGGCTATGCCTGTTGCCCAATCCAATTCAATTTATTTGAATAAAATATTGTTTAAACTAAACTAAACGAACGGACGAACAAACGAACGGACGCAGACCAGAAAACATAATGCCCATAAATGGAGCAAAAAAAAAAAAAAACACTCATCAAACATTATGAATATCCGGTAATCGACCCTGTGTATATGGTTCCAGAGGATTTTTTTTTGTTGGGATTCATCTCAAGAGAAAAGTGTTGTGGCTTTTAAAGACGGAAAGAAGTTTGTGCACTGAAGTCTCGTATAGTCTATCCACTGCCTTGGCAATTTGGGTTCCCCTCCAAAATCCCGGATTCACGCTACCCTTGTCGTTGCTGACAGAAAATCAGTAAGTGTATACACGCCACATGTATGCGTAAAACATACATGTGTAGTCTACCTGTTAAAATATAAAAATCAACAATAATGTTTCAATAGTTTATCTGCAATTGTCCAAAACCACCCTCCGAACTTGGCGATTTGGATACCCGACGTTATACAAAATCAGACCCGAGTTTTACGGATTTATCGTTATTTTTTTCATATTATTTCCAATTTTGTCTTCCATCGATACAATGAATCATATCATGCTAGAAATCTACTTCATTTCTGATTATGTATTCGATGCAATTTCTATCATAAGTTAAACGTTACATCCACGTATAATAGAATAATTTAAAAAAAATAATCATACATGATGCCTATTTTAATGTCTTGAAAGTTTTCAAATTGTATCAACCAATCAACTTAGGGACGACATCAAAAGATCAATGAAGGATAAAAAACTTAATTCAAATAGTTTGGGGGTGGGGGGTTAAACTTGCTGCAAGTTTTGATTATCCTACATCGATTTTACATATATCCATATGGGTCAATCAATTTTTCCCAAATTAAGTTAAGAGGGGGGTAGGGGGGTCATTAAAAAAACTATGTGAATTAAGTTTTTTTATCCTACATTGAACTTTTGATGTAGTCCCTTACATGAGAAGGAAATATCTTTCAATCAGGTAGCAGACAATATTATCATCGAGGACTTTGCATCTATCCACTGTTAAAATAGGGAAACAATAATAAATATATGATTTTAGTGACCAGAACAATTAATACGTTGACGAAATGATCGAATCCTTAGAACATATACCACTGGATCTAACAGTGGATTTAGAAAAAGAATCAAATCAGAAATTACCAATGCTCTGATGAGTTTCTCATTCAAGGGATTACGGATAGCTGCAAAACCAAGTATAATTTTAGGCATCATTGACATGAGCAAAATTGATATAAGTATCCCTAATGTAATCACTGTTTTAAAAAATCTACGAGATCCAGTATTTGAAATCGATTTCGGCATTGAAAAAGACTGTCCAGAGGTGTTTAATTGAGAATTGACTGGATATGTGTCCAGTTGTATATTTGTTATCTCGGAGGAATGGTAAGTTCTTTGAATGGCTTGTTGTCTACTAGATACTGTTTGCACCGACAAAGAGAACAAATCAACGTTGTTGAATTGAGGTATGACTGAGGGACTCTCTGATTGTAAAGGTGTAAAACGTGTAGAATTGTTACCTTCTCGATTAGCTTGTTCAATTTGTACTCTATTTGTCAAGATTCTTAGGCTTGTTCGCTGGCAAGATCTGTATATGCGAACTACAACTCCAATATATATAATAATTATTGCAGAAACCAATATCAAATACATTGACTGAAATATACGTAGCGCGAGTAATCTATTCTGTCCTAAGAATGAATTGAGAGAACATGTTGACTCTGACCAAACATTTCCGAAAACATAATGGAATATAAAACTAAAGACAAAAAAGACAACAAAAATTCCTATTGTTATAGCAACGATGGGTATCTTCTGACAAGGATTTTGTACTGTTGGAAATGTAGCTATTAAACGTTCAATGCAAATCCAGAGATTTTGAATTATTGAAAAGAGAATTGTCGAATTAAGCATTGATATTCCGATGTAACAGAACGGTGGCGAATAATTCAAGGTAAATCTTGTATAAATAGTTCCAGCACTAAATGCAGCAGATACTAATCCTGTGGCCGAATCACTAACACTCAAACACATTACCAGCATTTCGAATCTTTTTTCTTTAAGTTTCTTATCCTTGCACAGTATTACCATAGAACAAATGTTAAATACCGAGGTAAACAAAGCCACAATAAATGATAATATATGAAATTCAATTTGTCGTGAATTGTTTGTTGATTCGGATGCGTTCATGATTGTATTCATGTATATGGTCGTTTGTTCGTTAGTACTTGTGGCACCGTTAAAGTCCACAATTCCTCTAAAGTCCACAACACCACTAAAGTCCATAACAAATTGCCGCTAAAGTCCACAACGCCGCTAAAGTCCACAAACTTTCCGCTAAAGTCCACAAAATGACCTCCGTTAAAGTCCACAAGAAAACGCCGTTAAAGTCCACAACAACAAGTTCCGCTAAAGTCCACAAAAAAGCACCGTTAAAGTCCAAACATTTTTTTTTATTAATAAAAAATCAATTCGCTTCTTTTTTTTTTTACTCCCGATAGTATAGATCTAATAAAAAAGCCTGGACTTTTGTTCTTGTAAAGTATTTTTTATCAGCTTGAATTATATTTTTGATAAATGAAAAGATTACAGTTTCTGATTTTGATCCCAACAAATCTGATCTTTGTATTGCGATTTCCTATCAATCAAACAGAATTCATTTCGTAAAAGTTATCTACATGTAGCTATGGTGCGTTTTTCGTATTCTTTAGTAAACATTTGTACATCCACAAGAAACTCCAATATAATCGTTCTTTTTATTTATATGCTGAAGATACTGACATATCTTGGAGCCTATATTTGGGGTCCTACTAAAAAGCGCCCCTGAGCGCCATGGGGAAGAAAAGGCACCCGGGGAAGAAGAAAAAAAAAACGCCCGGGGAAAAGAAAAGGCGCCCGGGGAAAATATATAGATATTATATTGGCATGAGACAACTATGTGTCGATGAAATAAGTTATACACATTTTTTTTTTTAAATCTAGACAAGTATTTTACTAATTCAGATAATAGACATTTGTTTGTAATAAAGCACAAAAACAAGTATAAATGTTTCAATTTTAACAACAATATATGAATACTATTTCGAAAGACAGATAATAATGAATCACAGTTAATGCTGAAGATTTTTATAAACGTTAGTCATCAAAAGACATGATTCTCAAAAACGATATCAAAATGAAAAACGCAAAAACAAAACAGATAGATATTAATTTTATCCGTTAAATTCTAGATACTATTTTATGATCATGAACAAGCTTCTGGCCAAATTTCCTACAAATCCAGGATAGTTAAAGAAAAATATTAAAATTTTAAACACTTTAACCACAGAGTGAATGTTATGTTTCCTGGCAGAAAAACTAACTTCATTTATAAGTAAAATACGGGAAGAATGGATTTTTTTTTCAAAATTAACTTCTGGATACCAACTTAATAATATCATAAACAAGCTTCTGTCTGGTACAAATCAAAGTTTTCTCGCTTGAATTGTTTTACATTTTCATTTCGGGGCCTTTTATAGCTGACTATATGGTGACACTGAAATTTTCTTTACAAATATATGAAACATAAAAAAGAAATCCATGCAGTGTCTGTTAGGCTCCACAGCAGCCAACATGGTCTGTAAATCTCAAAAATAGACTTTGAACCATAATGTTCTTGTTTGAAATCAACATAATGATAAAGAATCCACACTTTCATGCATTTTGTAGTGCTAAGCAGATTTCCATCACTCATTGGTTTCATGTTTGTTTTGTTTTCTAAAAGAAAAATGTATTTGTTTCAAAATGCGTTGAAGATGAATTGAATACGCGGATGCGGTTCTGTACTGTCTATTACCTATGATGAGTACACGTATAAAAGATTTTATTTTAACAATGCTATATGTATATAATTGTTCCAGATAATATGTGTACGTGTACGGTCCGGACCGTATAGGTATACGCGAACGTATGCTCGACCCGTATGAGTATACTTGTACGGCCTAGGTACGAGCTCGACCATACACGTGTATTTGAACCATATGGGTTGATTTGTCTGTATCAATAGTTAGAAAATGAAATAAAAACTTTAACTGAATACAAAAGTGACGCTACTTTGTCACTTTATCAGTTAAGATCCTGTATTAAATATGAAATTTGAGTTCAAATGCTCACTGAAGTTATTGGAAGTACATACATGTATAATGTTGGAAGATACGTATACGTTTTTAGAATATTCAGAACTTTAATAGAAAAAAGTCAAGCCAATAAATAGTCAGAAAGATGTGTAGCCTACAATTTGTTGTTACAGATATCATCATTGTATCATGAAAATTTAAGTTTTTCATAAAAATATTTAGGGCCTATTTCCTTCAGGATTTTATCAAAATTGGTACCAATGGAAGCAGAATTCTCATTAGTTTATTTGTTTATTTAAGAAATAATTCATGGGGGCTCAAAAAGAGCAAAAACAAGATTAGTTTTTCGAAAATAATAATATTATAGGCAACGTAACTATTTTTGCGTTAAGGTAATTTTGAAACGCATCTATTTTACGGAGAGAATACATAAATATGAATTTATATTATATTTTTCATTTATCTACGTTGAAATGAGTTCTTCTTTTCTATATAACATTATTTTTTAAATAAAACCTGATTTGAGAACATTTCAATGAGACAGCAACTCAACAATAAATATAACAAATATATATTTAAACCACTCATCTGGAGACCAAAGTGAAAATTTAAATATTACTTGCATCATACTTGTACATTTATAACATAAATATCAGTTAATAGGATATTGATTAGGTTTTGACTTATAATGAATTTACGAAAACTTTTGCACAATAGTGTATGTGTTGTACTGTTTCAACACTGTTCAAAGTTAGCGAAGGGTTTGGTGCCAGCAATGTGTTCAACTTCGCCACATTCTGTATGTACATGTACCTATCCAAGTCAGGAACGTGTAACTAGTTGGCTGTCGTTTGTTTCTGTATATCATATTATTTTCACGTTTATTGTTATTTAAATATATCAGGCCGTTACTTTTCTCGTTTGAATTGTTCAACAGTTTTTTTTTTATATTGGGGTCTTTCATAGCTTTCTGTGAAGTCTCGATGTTGCTCATATTGAAGGACGTACGGTGAGCTATAATAGTTGTTAAATTCTCTGATAGAGATGAAATTGTCTCGTCGGCAATTATATCATATATTTTTTCTATCAGTTAAATAATTTCCGAGGCCTTGTTTGTCGAGCGATCTAAGAAGTATATATATCTACAGTAATCACTAGGATGTCAACACAGAGGTTGTAAATTCGACGAACCCCGCTTGAGGCATATGCGTTCGACTCCAATCCTTATCAACTACTTCGTTATTGTTCCGCACTCCCTTATTTAAAACAACAAATTGTTGACTAATTCCTTACACTCACTTCATTTGAACCTTGGTGGAGAGTTGTACTATCGACAATCATACCACATCTCCTTATTTTCATATTGACTGCTTACTTATGGTGTCCGTACTTTGTACTGTGTACTATGTATTTGTTTTCGAGACAAAAAATATACATACAATAGTTGTTTAACTTGGTAAAGTGTTTTTAATCACATGCAAAATTACACCAAGATTAATATGTATAAACTCACAAAACAGTAAATCTGTTCTACAGTAACCAATAAAATTGTATTGAAAAGAACAGAATATAATGATTCCTTGAAAGTTTATAATTCGTTAAAGTTTCAGCTCAAATCTTCATACTAGACTTCCATTAGGCTTTTCAAAATACTAATCAAAGTACTGAAATACTGAACAAATGACAGGAAATTCAACCTCACCGTGATAACTATTATATTGTAGTGATACAAATCAGTATATTATATTAACATAACAGTTACATGTATATATAATTTAGAATTAACTATCCTGGATTTGTAGGAAATTTGGCAGGAAGCTTGTTCATGATCATAAAATAGTATCTAGTCTAAGAATTTAGCGGATAAAATTAATATCTATCTGTTTTGTTTTTGCGTTTTTCATTTTGATATCGTTTTTGAGAATCATGTCTTTTGATGTCTAACATTTTAAAAAATCTTCAGCATTAACTGTGATTCATTGTTATCTGTCTTTCGAAATAGTATTCATATATTGTTGTTAAAGTTGAAACATTCATACTTGTTTTTGTGCTTTATTACAAACAAATGTCTATTATCTGAATTAGTAAAATACTTGTCTAAAATTAAAAAAAAAAATAAATGTGCATAACTTATTTCATCGACACAAAGTTGTCTCATGCCAATATAATATCTATATATTTTTCCCGGGCGCCTTTTCTTTTCCCCGGGCGTTTTTTTCTTCATCCCCGGGCGATTCTTCTTCCCCATGGCGCTCAGGGGCGCTTTTTAGTAGGACCCCAAATATAGGCTCCAAGATCTGTCAGTGTCTCCAACATATAAATAAAAAGAACGATATATTGGAGTTTCTTGTTGATGTACAAATGTTTACTAAAGAATACGAAAAACGCACCATAGCTACATGTAGATAACTTTTACGAAATGTTGTCTGTTTGATTGATAGGAAATCGCAAAACAAAGATCAGATTTGTGGGGATCAAAATCAGAAACTGTAATCTTTTCATTTATCAAAAATATAATTCAAGTTGATAAGAAATACTTTACAAGAACAAAAGTCCAGGCTTTTTATTAGCTCTATACTATCGGGAGTAAAAAAAAAGAAGCGAATTGATTTTTTTATTAATAAAAAAAATGTTTGGACTTTAACGGTGCTTTTTTGTGGACTTTAGCGGAACTTGTTGTTGTGGACTTTAGCGGCGTTTTCTTGTGGACCTTAGCGGAGGTCATTTTGTGGACTTTAGCGGAAAGTTTGTGGACTTTAGCGGCGTTGTGGACTTTAGCGACAATTTGTTGTGGACTTTAGCGGTGTTGTGGACTTTAGAGGAATTGTGGACTTTAACGGTGCCACAAGTACTAAACGACATGATACCTGTTACCATATCAACAACATTTCTAGATCACTGTCATATCACCTAAGCTTTTATAAAACATCCCATTATTTCATTTTCAATACTGTAATGTCTTTTAAGTGTATACAGCCTACATTGTTGAAAAAAAATTGCTTTTTATAATGTTATGATCTTTCCAGTAATCTTTTTACCTTCTTTGATATAAACATGATAAACGATCGAAGCTTTTGTTTGTGGGACAATGAAGATTTTTTATTTGATTTTAGATTTTCTCTCCGCTATTTTCTATATAGGAACGTGGTGAATAAAAAAAGATATTTAGTGTCGTATACATGCGACTTACGATGTGTCTCATGTGTTGGGTATATCAAATAACAATTAAACCGGTACTCAAGAACTAAACAGTCTTTAACGAATAAAAGGTGATATTAAGTACATGTTCTGCCATCAACCTTCAAACTCCAAAGCAAGTTTTTGGACTAATTTATTTTCGTGTGTATCAATTGTCGTGGATTGAGGAAAACTTATATTTTCGTGGATATATAATTTTATCAAGTTGGCATTAATAAGCCTTTAGAAAATTAATATGTCGTTCATCTGTTCCAACGAAGTGAACGAAAAGTGGTATCAAACGAATAATTATAAATCTACTGTTTACGTTTTAGGCAAATATTTTGAGGTTAAGCTACAAAAGTAGCTATAAACCAGGTAAGATCCAACATCTTCTTCGGACAATGCTTATATAAAGGCATGAATTTGACAATTGTTTTTCACAAGTTTCGTTGGTTAAAGACATGGGATTTTGTCGGTTTTATTTATGAATTTCCCTTATTTGAATTTAGCTTGGAGTTTGGTATTTTTGTATTGCATTTTTTAACTAAGAATACACAACTTTAGACTAAAACTCAATCGTTTCCTGCACGTGTGTCCAGTGTTGGTTAGAAAACATATAATATCATTTAAAGTAAGCATGACTCGCGTGTCTAGTATATTTAAACATATTTATTCATTGTGGATTGGGAGGCAAGTTTTTACAACTTATATTAATTCCTTTCCACTGTGCTGATGCAAATGCTGCCTTAATTAACCTTCTCTTCTTCGAAATCTACAAGGGTGTCTGTAACTATATAACGATATTGCTCTCTCTAAACAAGTGTAAGGCATTTGTCGTCACCTTTCGACATAATATCATCGTTTCTCAAGAGCATACTCGCAAATAATGCCAAGATAGAGAGCCGAAAATTCAGTCCCTAAACATTTCTCTCCGGAACGGGAATCGAACCAGGAACATTTGTGTTTGAAGTCCGATACTCGAACCACCACACCACGGCTCTTCTCCCCTCTGTCTAAAATAGATACACTTTGGGCGAAAGTCACAAATTCAACTTAACGACGTTTACCGTCAGGTACGTTTACATATTTGTAAAGAAGGGGTTGGTAATTCAGTGTCACTTCGTAGAAAAACTGAGGAGGAAATAACACTTTACCGACAGGTAACGTTTACACATTTGTGAAGGAGGGGTTGGTAACTTCACTGTTTATTTGTAGAAACTGAGTGGGAAATAACATTTGAAAGTTTCGTGCGTTCCAATTTTTTTGTGGATTTAGCTTTACAGTACTTTTATGTCCAGGGATTTTGAAAGCTTTGTTTTTTGCCTTGTTCGTACTTGATTAAGGTAATTAAAACACGGTGGATGCATACAATTTATAAAGGGATTTTTTTCTTCATTTTTTTGCTGTAGAAATATACAAATTGTAGTTTCAAAATATAAGAATGAGTAGCGTTGAAAACAATCCAAATTAGTTTCCTGCAATCTCTTTTCATTTTACTAAATTTCCATAGCATACGAACTAGCTAGGTTAGATAAAAACACTGTCTTGCATAAGGGATATAACTGAGAGTTCACCAACAATCTCTATGTTATTGTTCCAAAGAAGGATCATATAATCTGTCAGTTGTTGTAGATTACTGACTCATTCGGCATTCTGCTCACACATAGTAAAACGTCACCACAGTCCGAGTAGAAAGTTGTTGAATAAGTGGTATGTTAAAGAACGTCTTGTCCTTTTTCTATAACAGTTAATTGAAAGGCCATGTGATAAATACTAGACGATGGTCTTGAAGTATAAATTCTAGGTACTGATGTTGTTTATCATCTAAATAACGTGTTTTATTACATTGGTTGCAATGAATTACATTGATTTCCCAATGAAATAAAAACCAATAATTTCACATATGAAATAATATCAGATTATTACATGACATTTTTCATATCGCATGTATTATCAGCCCTAGGTTCAATATCAGCCCAAGAGCCGCATGGCTCGAGGGCTGATATTGACCGAGGGCTGATAATACATGCGATATGAAAAATGACATGTTATGATCTTTTTATCATATGCTTCAACAGTAAAGAAAAATAACAGATTCATATCATGATCCTTTTAGAAAAGAAGTTCAAAGAGTGAAAAGTTCAGGGACGTCGGACCCAAATTTTGGTACATTCGATATGAGTCTTTCTAACATATGCCTCAACAGAGAAAAAAAAACATTTTAACATGGACGAATCGACAAAAAAAAATAATTCAACAATATACATAATGAACATTGTTTGGAAAAGACAACCTTTTTTAAAGTAACTTTCTAAATTATGTTTGAAACTTTTAAAAAATGCATTTATTAAATAATTTTTTTTTTTCTTTTCTTTTTTTAAATTTTTTATATTATTTTACACAATATATTTTCCAGTATCCAAATAATTGTTTTGTACACTACTTTGTAATGTTTTTCACTGAAAACGTAGTATTGATGTGTATTTTCCGGAATTTGCCGAGTATCACCGGAATGCCATGTGATAACGTTACGGAAAGGCATGTGATAACAATCGAAGCATGTGATAAACTTTTCATATCAGCCCGCTAAGCACTAATCGGAAAAAATATGAAATATACGTTAATTTAATGCTATTATCATACGGTAAAATTCATATGTTATTTAGTCTAAGTATATGATAAACGTGGTTATTTAATTCCTCTGACGTCATACAACAATAGGCGTTGTCAAAACGTCGATTACGTCAGATTAAAAAAAATTGTGAATACGTAGAAAAAGATATAGTAGTTCCTTACATTTTCTACTTTAATTTCATATAAAAAGCCATTTGCCAATGTAATAAAAAGAATAACTTATCAAAGAATTCAAATTTAATTCACCAATTTCTACAAAAGAGAATGCCTGCAATATGACAGTTGTTATCACTTCGTTAGATGTGTTTGAGCTTTTGATTTTGCCATTTGATAAGGGACATCCTTTTTGACTTCCTTCGGGTACTTTTGTGATTTTACTTTTTTCCAATTATTGTAACCACATTTCTGTTCCCCTTTCTTCGAATTTCACCTATCGAATTAGACTTACATGAGCAAGAAATCTGATGTTACATATGGATCGAGACAGTTTACTCTTTTTGAGCACCCAAGATCGCCTCAATATTTGATGTGGTTCGTATTGATCAGTCTATCATTTTCAATGTTGAGGTATGTGTACTGTTTTATATGTCTTTTTGACGCATTTCCTTTTTCGCCAAATGTCGGTGTCAGTTTGTGATCGACTTATAAGTTTAAGCTGGGATTGTATTGGCGCATGACAAATATTTGTACCTTATTTTTTTCAAAATTTATTCTAGTTAATAGTTCCAGAGTATAAGATTTTTGTAATCATTACTGAGTTTTTGAACTGTGGTTATTTTTCTACTTGATTAATCACTTATGTTGTATTTTAAAACTTATAATGAACCGAACGAGAGCAGCTGATATGGGTCGTTTTCAAAAAATGTCGAATTTTCAGTACACCCATGCTAACTTTTTTTATTTCTAATGGAAATTTCAGTTGTAATGGTTTAAATGAAAGCTTGTCGGATTTGTGATTCAGAACATTAATAATAAACACACCTTACATCTATTTTGATAAGATTAAACTGCATTTAAGACCCATTTTGGGGGTATTTGTCTGCGTACAGTGTCAGAAAAACACATTTCAAATGATTTTTTTGCGATTTTCTGATCGCCTCGATATCTGCAAAAGGGACTTTTTAAGAACGTTTAATATTACTCTAACGAAAAATCGTAGCTTCTATATCATTGTATGTAACATATTATCTACAAACTAAATTGAATCTGCGTACAGGAGGTTCATGTCTTTCCTGTTACCGCTACTTAAATCAGCCGTGAAATTATTCTCCCTATGAATATTGAATCAGTCAGTGTTGATCTCAAAAGTGCAAAGTAATCTTTACATTTAAAACGCCTCGTTTCTTGAACGACAGTGTAGAGAAAAGAAATTTCAAGACATTTAGTGAAAAAAAATATAGCGTACTTTTTTTCATGTCTATGCTGTTACCACCAATTTTGATTAAATACACCAACAGTATACTTGTAAAAAGTGCAATAACGTGTTGGAAACCAAATTCACAATAGAAAAACATAATCACTTCACCAAAGGGAGTAGTCATTTCACAACAGCAATCAAAAACGAAGAAATTTGTCTATCCTGTTATGTCTATCCTGTTACTATGGTTGCTATGGTTACAGTAACAGGATAGACAATTGTAGACAAAAACGTCGTTAATTTTTTTATCTTAACATATAGGTGCAAAACGAATGAAATATTTCGTTGTTTGAAGTCATCTTAAGGTTATAACGTATT
Organism: Mytilus galloprovincialis; assembly: GCF_965363235.1. Lineage (NCBI taxonomy): Eukaryota > Metazoa > Mollusca > Bivalvia > Mytilida > Mytilidae > Mytilus > Mytilus galloprovincialis. Next base: position 29,133,596 of record NC_134844.1, read on the forward strand.
AATCTTCCCAATTAAGCATTCGCAGGTGCAATACTGATATCGGTAACAGGATAGACAAAAAGGTAACAGGATAGACTTTTATATAGTAATATATCAGAAACGTACGTTCCTGTTACCAATGAAATATAGAGAAAAGTAAACTACCTTATGAGGGATTTACTTGATGTTGGGTTTATTTGAAAGGGTGAAAAAATGCCGAACAATATAAATTGCTATCTTAGACTTGCATTACTGGTGTTAATTTTTACAACCTTTGAAAACCAATTTTTAGAGGCATTTTTCAGTACAACCTGTTAAATTGGCAAATAATCTATTATATTACAGAATGAATATTATATATAGAAGTTTATTCTCTTGAAAACCATCTAATTGTCTACGTAAAACAAGCTTAACATTTTATCTAAACCTTTTCTTAATAACCCAAAATTTCTTTTGAAATGGTAACAGGATAGACAAAATAATGTACCACCGATCAAAAAATGTTTCAACATATTTTTGTATGACATCATTAAGATTGCATCTTTTAATATGTTGTTCTTAAAGTACTGTTTGTTTTGATTTGCTTATGTAGAGGGTTGTTTGAATAAGTAACTTTTAATAATATTTTCAATTTCAAAATTCGACATTTTTTGAAAATGACCCATATAGTTTACACTCTTCGGTTCTGTATCATAAAATGATAATGTGTTAGACATTTTTCCTTTACCTTTTTTTTTTATGACCGGTGCATTTTAATTCACGATTTGTTAGTGATAACTATTGAGTAACATGCATTAGATAATGAATCACATAATTTATTTAATTCTTGAATCATTAACAGTTCCATTTAACATGTTTAGTTTTTGCATTTAAATTAACAAAATCCACAATAAAAAAATCGGATATTTTAGAGAATACAAATTTGCTTATATATTTATCGAACGAGTCCTAGGATCTGTCCTAATACAAGTCTTAGGACAAGACTTAATAAGGTGGAATAACCACTGTCCTACGCCATTTTTCCTGGTTTGATATCATCCTTGTGAGCAGCAACCCTCTTTCACAGAAATCATGATAGGAAATACAAGCCAAGGACTATCGTTTCAACTGGGAGAGATATACTCCCTATACCGATGCTGCTTTGATTTTGCTACAAAAAAAATGAAAAGTTCGCAATTGGAAAGCTGAAATCATCTCTTTTGTCATAAAGTTTTGTTCTCAATCGACTCATCATTGTCAATTTTTAGATGTAAGTCGAGATATAAGACAGACTTAACCTAAATTGCAACATTTTTGAAAACCCCACTTAGGGCATGTTCTAATTCTACGACAACTTCGATAAACAGGACTCATTTTGACAAGTCTACGCATGAGTAACAATAATTTTAATGGCTAGAAAAAAAAACCTTTTGTGACGATGAGATGAATGCTCTGTTCCACTATATATACATACATGTATGCAATTAAATAATTGCAAATATTGAGCGAAAAAGACATTAAATATCGGGAGCCAAAAAGCATGTCATACATATAAGAAGAGTAGGGATGAATCCCAATGAGATATTCTCCATCCAAGTCACAATTTATAAAAGTATACCATTATAGATAAAAAAAAGTACGGTGTCAACACGGAGCCTTGGCTTATACCAAACATCAAGCTATAAAGGCCTCCAAAATGACTATTGTAAAAACAAGAAAACCAACGGTCTTATTTAAATAAAAAACGAGAAACGAGAAACACTTATAAACCACATCAACAAACGTCAACTAGTAAACATCAGATTTCGAACTTAGGACAGATACATACAATTGGAGCGACTCGTTTTAAAAGGTATAAACCTCCACCATTATCTGGAACAGCCGTCTTTTTTTTCACACCTGGAACTCTGTTGTCACGTAAAGATTCAGTGAAGATGTCAGGATATGACAATTGTTTTTCATTCATTTTCAGTTTGATCTTTTGAATTTGTCATTTGATAAAGGGCTTTCCGTTTTAAAATTTCCTTGGAGATCGTTTTTTTTTACTATTTTACTTTTAAGAGTAATGATGTTAAATTTCATTATTGATAAAAGTGAATTCAAATTTGAAATAATCAGTAAAGATGGTGATAATTTTTTTTATCGTACTGTGCATTGTTTCTTCTTTCCAATAAAGGTGGGGCTTGTGGATTTAAAAAAAATATATCTTAATACAGGAAAGTTAAACTTTTACAAACTATTATATTCATTATTGAATCTCTGCTTGTTCTGCGAAATAAATCCAGTTTCTACTTACACTGATGGCAATATTTGGATTTGAAGACAAACAAAACACTGAATAATGTTACGAGTTAACATAATGAAATACATATTGTTCATGAACAACAACACCAGTTATTTAGATATAGAAGAATATCTGGACAAAAATCAAACATACTGATATATTTTAAAGGATTTGAAAGTATAACGTTTAAATCTTTCTTATCAAAATTAATCTTTAAAACAAGTTAAATTTAAAGCGTTCTCGGAAAGAGTTAATCCGTATCACATATATTACTGGATCTAATAAAGGGTTTATATAGATAGATATGTCTACAACTTGTATGGCCACTAAATGTTCAGGTGTCAATATTGGTTCGTTCATGACAAGAAGCCCAACAAAAACTTTAGGTAATGTAGCTATTAATAAAATCAATATGATTAATCCCAGTGTTATCGCTATTTTCACGGTCTTCCGTATTTTGGTTTTTGATTTATCAACGCTTCGTTGGTTGGTTGATGAATGACCCTGGCTGTTAGCATCTGGATTGTGTGTGGACAAAGCAGTTTGTGCCGTCGTCATTGAAATCGAAAATACACGAGACTGCCGTCTTCCGAGTGTAGTATTTCCCAGTAGTGGTTGAATTCGCCGCCATGATCTATATACACGAAAGATAACCCCAGAGTATGTTAAAATAATGGCAATTACTATTATCAATTTCGTCGATTGATAGATGCGTAAAAAATGTTTCCTATTTTGTCCCAGTATGCCTTGTATATTGCATGCTGTAGACCAGAAGTTACCATATAACAAGAAGTATATAAGAACCAATACGAAACAAAGCACATATAGAGCCACCGTCATTCCAATAATAGACACTTTTTGACAAGGATTTGTTAATGATGGAAAAGTAGCAATGTATCGTTCAATACAAATCCATAATGTCTGAAGTAATGAAAAAAGAAAAGTTGCTATCAAAAGAATTTCTATAAAATAGCAAAAATGTGGCACATTCTCTCCTGACGATCTGAGATAAAGGCTCATTGAACGTGAAGTTACGGATATAATACCAATAGCAGCGTCACTTATACTCAAACACATTGTCAACATTTCAAATCTTTTTTGTTTTATTTTCTTGTCCGTTGCGAGAATAATTAAGCAGCAAACATTCAAAATAACAATAACAATTGACACTACTAGCATTCCAATCGTCACAGTCAATAATCTAACTCTGTCTGTATCTATTTTATGTGTTGAATTTAAAGTCAAAGTAGAGTTGAACATTGAAGTATTCATTTTGATGAAATTCTAACAGCACAACTTCCTTAATGCATAGTACATGTAGGACTGGAAAACCAAACACTCTAAATGATAGCTTTATATCATCATTATATATATTCAATCAGAAAATATTTAAGGAAAGTTTTTTCTGTTTATTTTAGTGACCAATTAAAAGCAAGCACAGTATTATTCTAACCTGTAAATCCCGTTGAAAAGGAAACAGTACGGTGAAAAGGAAATATGATTCTTTGTGATATTCGTATTACAAAGAAAAACATTCTTAATTAAACAAACGTATATCCACAAAAAGCAATTATTATCTTTCAGTAATATTTTCTACGCATTTTCATGAAGCCTGGTAGGCGTGGTATACAAGACTTCCTTTTAAAATATTTTCAGGCTTTTAACTTAAATGAGTACCATAATTACAATATATTAAGGACCATTTAGTAGTAATGAACAAGAAAAGAATTGGTTACTAAATCACGTGTGTATATCACATGTTGACGATATGGAATTGGTACATGGACATTCACGAACGTGTGAATTAGTATAACAAGAAAAACAAATCACAAGCAAGTGCAGAAGTCAATAAAAACAAATAATTTCAAATGTTATTAACAAGTGAAAAACAAATATCATATTCTTGACTTTGTACAGACATTTTCTGAATAGTGGGTTAAACCTGATTTTATAGCTAAATAAACCTCGCACTAAATCGTTGAATAATAAATGAAATAATGATCGGAATCAAATCATGATAATTAAAAAGTTAGAAACTTATCAATTCTCAAATAAAAAAAAATATTTCCTCGACTTCATTTTTATAATGAAGTGGAGGACAAAACGAATTATTCACGAGTTTCAAATTAAAAACGGGTTTAAAAATATCAGCTAAATTCTTCATTACAATTTCATGTTAAATCTTTTCCAATTGTGTAGTTGGTTTTGATTTTTATATAAAATTCTTTATTCGGCGTTCTATATATGAATAGTTCATTTTATGGAAAACTGGTATGAAATGTGAACAAAAGCAACACAGTATATTTTTTCATGTGTCTGAAGCATTTTTCAGGATTTACCTTTATCAGTCTTAATGATGTCATACAAGTGGTATATTAAACATTGCCATTAAGCGCGAGGTTTGGCTAGTCACAAACCCAGGTTCAACCCACCAGTTCGATTCTATGTATTTTGCAGTGTCGTTTTTTGGTTGTTGCATTCAGTGCTTCTGTTGCTTCGTTAATTTCCTCTTATAGCTGATGTCTTTCCCTCGGTTTCAGTTTGGAACCCGGATTTGTATTCTCTCAATCGAGTTATGATTTTTGAACAGCGGTATACTACTGTAACAGTTGCCTTTATTTAAGCCGTTACGATAAGGAAGATATACAAGGATTTTTCAAATAAACATGTTTAAAAGAATACTACCTATTTCTATAACGTTCTGTTTATTGTTTTGGAATAGCCTCCCTTTATCTGTATCGTCAAATATCTTAACCATGTGCAAAAAAGGACAGATACATATAATATTAGTTCATTTTTCTCATATTTTAATGAACATTATAAATATGTACATTAAACACACATACATATATCTATAACGTCTCAATAAAGCAACCATAAGAATTCAATCAAAAAAGAAGTAACTTTAAAACGATAATGAGTGTTATAAAAAGGATGTTATATTCTTTATATGTACACAGTATTCCGTTAAACTAATTAGCTTCATCAGGCGCGTGCAGACATCTAGGTATGCTGTTCAGCTTAATATTGTTCATGTCCGCAATATACCTTTTTAAAGATTATTGCACTCTGCAAATAATAGATAAAAACAAAGAATTGTGTTCGTTATACAGTGCGGTTTGTATTCCATTTCTTTTACACTTTTTCTCAGCGGATGCAAAATGGATGTGATATTAGCAGGGATACAAAATACTTTTTCTAAATCAATTTAGTTTTTAATCAGGATGACGCTGTCAGAATAGTATAGTGAATAGTTTTTTTTTATGTTTATGTTCTAAGACAATGTCATTAAACTATGTACACTATTCAAGCAGCAGCGTTTAACAAACGTTGTACAAGAACGCTGATTGGACATAAGGGAAAATATACCATGTCCTCGTGAATGAACGTCATATCAAATACATTCAGAAAGCATTCATAAAAATTATTTAGTTTCTAAACAAAATATCAATATGAATTCATTTAATTTTGTTTTAAACGTGTAAAACAAAATATGTTTGTTACTTGATTTCCTGAGTTTAACAAAAGAAACCCCTTTAACATGTTTAATATCTTCTCATGACAAGCACGATAAGTCGCAAAACAGAATTCCAAACAGCAAGCGATGATTTCTAATCATACTAAATTAGTGTAATGGAATTATTAAATGCAATGTAAAACTTAACAATTCAGATATTTCTTATCCTAGATTACTTCCTTATGAAAACTATATTGTATTATTTCATGGTACACCGACCAGAAAATAAAACAAAACATTGCAATTGATTTATGACATAATTGAGCAATCATTTGAGACTTCGAAGCTGTTGATCGCTTAAAACACTGCACAATAATAAATTAACATATACATTTATACATTATTGTTTAATAATTTAATTTTGGATGTAACGCGTCTTCTGATTGCCTGACGTTATTTTGTTATCAGGCCATAATTTAGTCATATGACCGTGACGTCATCAACGTTTTTCATTGTTTTCTACGGTTTAAAATGGGATTTTGAATTAGATTTTAAAAATTACTGTAATATTTTTTTCTGTCTATTCAAAATATCATAAAAAATATGGTGCACACTGCTAAATAACCCGTTACGCACGTTATTCAGTGTGCACCAAATTTTTTAATGTTATTTCTTCATAGACAGAACAAATATTACAGTCATATTTCTTTTGTTATCTATACCAATATCAAAGAGTATTAAACTTAATTGTTTAAGTTGTAGACTACTGATTCAAAATAATGTAGATAATGACGACAATCTTTGTAACCTCTGAGAAAAAGTTTTTCATCTCTCTGTTGCAGCCATCATGTTTAGTTCGTACATGTAGCTAATATAAAAAAAGATGTGGTATGATTGCCAATGAGACAACTGTCCACAAGAGACCAAAATGACACAGACATTAACAACTATGGGTCACCGTACGGCCTTCAACAATGTGCAAAGCCCATACCGCATAGTCAGCTATAAAAGGACCCGTTAAGACAATGTAAAACAATTCAAACGAGAAAACTAACGGCCTTATTTATATAAAACAAATGACATAATACACATAAACAAACGACAACCACTGAATTACAGGCTCCTGACTTGGGAAAGGCATATACTTAAATAATGTGGCGGGGTTAAACATGTTAGTGTGATCCCAACCCTCCCCTAACCTTGGACAGTGGTATAACAGTACAAGATAAGAACGAACTATAAAAATCAGTTGAAAAGGCTTAACTAATCAGATGGACAAAAATACAAGTTGACGTGGCCGGGTACTTGTACATCCCGACAAAAAAGACACAAGGAACAGATCTGAGAGTACTCGTAGTAATCTAACTGCTAGTTCAAAGCCACTAAAAACTAATAAAACAAATCATGCACCTAAGACTAAATTATCAATCCGTACACATCCAACTTCCAATGGATTTAGTCTTAAGACGTCATAAACAGCCAAAGAAAAATATGACCTTGTGCAATGCCAAGTTACAGGTATCGACAGATTGTAGATCCATGAATGTGTATATGTATATAACATACTAGTAATATTTAGTTTTCTTTTAATTTACTGATAGCAAAATCAATATTTATGCCAATAAAAACAATATTCAATGATCTTATTACAGTGTTGAATTGGTAACCCTTTAGAAAAAGTTTATTCAAAGGAGCGATAAGTTTACATAGATCATTTCGAAATTTCCGGGCACGGTTAACAACATTTCCGTAAAAATGAGGATGTGCTATCCCGTTTGAAATAAGTTTTCTACAAGTACAACCAAACTTCAAAACCAAATCTTTATATCTATGGAAAAAATTTAGTAAAGGTTTTAAGTAATTTATGGTAACGATATCCCTGGTTTAATTATTTACCAGTAATACATAGATTACGTTCGTTAAAATCAAAAACGTCACAACAGACACGGGCATAGCGAACGAGCTGTGAAATGTAAACACCGTGAGATGTTTCCAAAGGAACAAAGGAACATCAGGAGCCTGTAATTCAGTGGTTAATTTAATTTAAACATATTTATTTGTAGTGGATTGGGAAACAAGTTTTGCAACTTATATTAATCTCTTTCCACTTTGCGGGTACGAGTGCTGCCTTGTAGCGGCATTAGCCTTCTCTTTTTTCGAAATCTACAAGGGTGTCTTTAACGTGCAAGAGATGTGGCTCTCTCTTAACACGGGTCAGCCATTTATCGTCCCCTTCCGACGGACTATCATCGTTTCCTCAAGACCATACTCGCAGATGGTGTCAAGGGAGAGCCGAAAATTGAGTTCCTGAAATTTTCATCCCAAACGGGAATCGAACCAGGAACCTTTGTGTTAGTAGTCCGATGCACTAACCACTACATCACGGCTTCAGTGGTTGTCGTTTGTTTATGTGTTACATATTTGTTTTTCGTTCATTTTTTTACATAAATAAGGCCGTTAGTTTTCTCGTTTGAATTGTTTTACATTGTCTTATCGGGGCCTTTTATAGCTCACTATGCGGTATGGGCTTTACTCATTGTTGAAGGCCGTACGGTGACCTATAGTTGTTAATGTCTGTGTCATTTTGGTCTTTTGTGGATAGTTGTCTCATTGGCAATCATACCACATCTTCTTTTTTATATCATCATCTAAAAATGGAAAATAAGCAATAGGGAGCAAAAAATGTCCCTTTTGCCGTAAATTTTAGTGTGAAGTTTCTCGTTTAAAATCGAAATATCTAAATCCAGGAAAGGACAGTTATTACCGAATAAATTTGATTTATTTAAAGTAAGTTCCGTGGGGTAAAGTTCAGCAGTATATTGAGAAAAATTCTGGATTATTTAATGAAAAAATATCATCAAGATAACGGTAAGTATTGTTGAATTTATCAATTAAATGCAATTTGGACGAGTCTTTACTGAGTTTAGTCATAAACTGTGATTCATAACAGTACATAATGCATACAAAAACACATACAATTGCGTCTTCGAAGGTTATTATAGTAAATCTTCGAATATTATAGTAACATTTTTTTGTCATTTGCAATGAAGTGAATTGCTATTTTAGTACTAATGCATACAAAATCTTTCTGTTTTCAACTTTGGGTGTCCCTATTTTGGATGACCTCTATTAATTCAAAGATGAGATTTTCAAAAGTATATTATGGCATTGGGCAAATTTCTTTATTTGGTATAACATGACCTGTGATTATTACATCTGAGGTTAAATTTTGTTTCACGTTCGCCAACATATTGCAACATGCAAGTTCCTCATCAAGTAAGAATTGGAATAATTATTTCCGTTTTACTATACGATATTACATAGATGTTGTACCGCTGATTTGTAACTGTGCTGGTAAAAGAGTTTTATATATGTTTTTTTTTTAAATTATCGCGATGCAGTACAGGACACATTATTTTCACAGACCCTCTGGATTTAAAATTTATTTTCTAGGAAATTTGTGATGAGACACCCTCCTATTCCCCTTCTACACTGCCTATTTCTTCCCAATTTTCGGCTAGTTTTAATATCTGAGTACGTTTTTTTTCATAAATACAATTATAAAATATTTTGTCATGTTCCTGATCCTTGCTTCAAATGTGACCTTGAAGTTGTATGTTGGATGATGCAGACATTACAGGTAACTGTTCAGTACTTGATCACTAAAACACATAACACTCAACATTACTAACTGAAATTAAATAAATAAACAAGGCCCCTTCTAGTATGGATTCATTCATATGATCTTCAATGTCATGCCTTTTTATGTTTGCCTTTTCAAATGTTTTTTTTAATTCGAGTGTCACTTATTTGTCTTTTGTAGACTTCTTGCGTACAAAGATTTAATTCTTACTAGAGCACACCCGCCAAATCGCGGGCATATACAGCTTGTGAACTGTTTTTTTAAAAGATATTATGTATGAAGAATTTCATAAAAGGTATTAAAAGCCCTCTCCCTTTTTCCAAAGTCCGATATTTGTTTCATTTCTGTTAAATTCAATTATTTTCGTGCATCTGGCCTCAGATCACAACTATTCTTCTCCTTTGCTACAATGCTTCTTTTGGGAAAGGTAAAATAAAATTAAAAAATTGCACCGTTTAAAACATGAAATAAATGTAACTACTTATATATAGATCATTATTAGTCTAATAAAATATGCTTCTAGGACAATCCATCACTGCTTTTTCTTTTGAGAGCCGCTTATTAACATGCCAATGGTAGGATATGAATCATGTATAAATGACAAAGACCGACTAAGGCTAAAGGGGTGGTCGCAGGGGTCCTGATCCCGAAATACCGGGCTTAAAACCATGAAATACCGAGATGCAGAATTTAAAGAAATTCATATCCCGAAATCCCAAAATCGAAAAATATATTCCTGGATCCCGTACGGATCAATCACCAAATCCCGAGCTTTAAAACACCCGATCCCGACGCCCCGAAATAAGGTCCTGCCTCCCTCTAATCTCTACCTTACTTTCATTTTTGCCAAATCACTATTTTCCCTTTCAACAATAAATGTTTATGTCCCATTTATGGGCATTTTGTTTTCTAGTCTGAGCATCCGTGCGTTCGTTAGGTCGTCCGTCCGTCATTCCCGCTTCAGGTTAACTTGAAGTTTTAGGTCGAGCTAGTTTAAGATGAAGTTGAGCATGTTTTACTTATTTTAAGATATATGCAAGTGGTATATGACCCCTAAATAGTAAACATTTCAAATAAAACAGTAGACAGAATCAGGGACTTTCTGTACTCACATAGAAAGTCCCTGACAGAATACAGAGAGTCTCTATATATTAAAGTAGTATAATCGTAGTTTACATGTAGATAAACCCGAAAAATAATTGTCCTCTCTAAGGATGTATAATGGTTGTGGTTTTTGCGATCTAAACACCATATTATGGAGAACGCTCTGAATGGCTTATTTATTTTTCATTTTTTGTTATCCATCAAAGGATTGGTTGTGTCACATGTTTTACTTATTTTAATATTTAGGAAACTGATATGACTGATAGTAAACATTTCAAAGAAAACAGTAGACAGAATACAGAGAGTCTATATATTAAAGTAGTATATGTAGATAAAAGCGAAAAATAATTGTCTTCTATAAGGAGGTATAATAGTTGTGGTTCTTGCGATCTAAACACCATGATATGGAGAACGCTCTGATTGTCTTATTTCATTTTTGTTATCTATCATACGATTGGTTGTATTTGTGCATGTTTCAAACCGGAAGTCTTATGTATGACTAAAAGTCAGTCCGATGACGGAATCATATCCGGACTCCTTTTTTGTCGTTTTTCTCCCAAAATAACTCAACCTGAATAATCATAAGAATGGATGACAAATGCGAATATACATGTTACATATAGGACACAGAGGCATGATGATTGATTTATTGTGGAAGGAAGAAAAGCGACACACAAATTGAGGTCTTCTCGTTTAATAGTATAGATATTGACTTACAGTTATGAACAGAAAATCTACCAAAAAAATCTACTTTGCAGTTAAAAAAATCGAGATTTGGTGTTCGGATGTAGGAAGGTAGTTTACCGATAGCATTGTATGTTTTCGTTATATATGAATTTGTATTATTCAATCTAATGCATTGTGAATATTTATTACCAAATATACTATTATATAAGTCTAGAATAACGACAACAGTAGAATACCGCTGTTTAAAAGTCAAAATGGATTAAGAGAAACAAATCCGGGTTACAAACCAAAAACCGAGTGAACCTCACCAACTATAAGAGGAAAACAACGGAACAACAGAAATACTGAACTGTAACAAAACCAAACACCAACATACATAAAAACAGACTATTACTACCATATATCTGACGTGGTAGAGGGCATCTTAAGAAAAACATGGTGGGTTAAACCTGGTGTTATGGCTAGCCAACCCTCCTGCTTATATGACAATGTTAAAGAAATATCGATAAATTGACAATATTAAACAAATATCGATAAATGACAACATGTTAACCACAGAATACCAACGGTCATTCCTAATTAACGACAGAACAGACCCACCACAAACAGGGATGTTTTTTGTGATGTATATATAAATACAGTCTTTAAATTCATACAATTACTTTAAACGAGATCCAAAAATTCACAATTATTTTCACAATACTAGTTCAAATAAATATCATTTAATAATAGTATTTGATTATTAGAATGTGACCAATTACACTTATATGAATATACACGACGAGAAGATGTTATAAAATCGTGTTGACAAATTATCGGATGAACAAATCGCCTTCGTCAGTGTCCATGTCTTTCAAATGCATTACAATGATAATTTATCTTTGTACATTACTACCTTATATTTTAACTTTTTTTTATCATTTTTATCAGTTTTATTTAAATCATATTCATGAAATTAATGTTTGTTAGCTGTGAGTTTATGCCTCGACAAGTGACTATGTAGAGATTTTACATTATTAAAAAAATGAATTTAATATCTAATTTACCTTTTGGTATTTCCATATTTGACAAAATAAAAAAGCGATACGAAGTACATGAATACATAGTACATCAAACTTTTAAACTGACATCATATGCAGAAAAAAATCAAACATTGTTATAAAATTGATTAAATGGTCCGTAGAAAAAAATTCTAGACATTCATAGTGTGGGCAATTATGTCCAAAAACAGCAAGTTCAAAAGAAAATAGAAAAATCACAAAAATATGGAACTCCTAAGAAAATTCAAACAGAAAGTCCCTAATCAAATGGCAACACTATCAACGCAAACACATTAAATGAATGAACATTAAACAAAAAGACAGGGTTAAAGTATAAGCATTATTAGTACAAATGTAGTAAAGCTTTAAATAATTTCAGTCTGTATTACCACATTTGAATTTCAAACGCTCTCTAAAAGTGTCAATCCGCAATACATATATAATTGGATCTAATAAGGGATTCAAATAAATAAACAAGTCTGAAATCTGTATACCAACCAAATGTGCAGGGGTAAGTGATGGTTCGTTCATGACGATAAGTCCAATTACAATCTTAGGTAATGCTGCAATTAATAAAACCAGTATAAGTATGCCGAGTGTTATAGCCATTTTCATGGTCTTCATCACCCTTGTTTTAGATTTACCTACGCGTGGTAGTTGTGTTGAAGAATGACCTTGGCTGCTATTGTCATTATTATATGTCGAAAAATCAGTTTGTACCGTCGTCATGGTAACCGAAGATCTTCGAAATGCTTGTCTGACATGTATGGTATTACCAAGTTGTGGTTGAATTCGTCGCCATGATTTATATACACGGAAGAGAACACCAGAATATGTTAAAACTATGACAAATACTATAATCAATTTCGTCGACTGGTATATGCGCAAGAATGTTTTCCTGTAATTTCCAAGGATACCTTGAATATTACATGCAGTAGACCAGAAATTACCATAGATCAAGAAGTAAATAAGAACAAGTCCGACACAAATCACATATAAAGCAACCGTCATTCCAATAATAGACATCTTCCGACATGGATTTGTAACTGTTGGAAAAGTAGCAATGAATCTTTCGATGCAAATCCATAATGTCTGCAATAATGAGAATAAAAAAGTTGCTATCAACAAAATTGTAAAAAAATAACAAAAATGTGGTGTATTCTCACCAGTTAATCTAAAATAAATCGTCCTTGAACGTAAAGCAATTGATATGATACCAATACCAGCGTCACTGATGCTCAAACATATTGTCAACATTTCAAATCTTTTTTCTTTTAATTTCTTGTCCTTTGCGAGAATTATTAAGCAGCATATATTTAATATAGCAATTACGATTGAAATCGACAGCACAATGATAGTCAAGTGTAATATTTTAATTCCATCTGTATCTATTTCATCTGTATCTATTTCCTGTGTTGAATTTAAATTCAATGTGGAGTTGTGTACTGAAATATTCATTTTGATGAAATTTTAACGGCACACCTGCATTAATACAATATGCATGTAGAACTGAAATTCCAACTACTCTGTTTGATATTGTACATCAGTGTTACATTGTTTCATGCATTGCAGATTGAATTGTTGTCATTACGAATTAATCCAATGTGAGGACGTAATTTACACCTGCTACTCCTTTTAAGATGAAATATAGATCAGTGCATAGGAAACATGATACAGGTAATATTCGTAAGTTAAAACAGAAGATTCTTTATTAACTAAAAGTATCAAAAGATTCTCCCAATAAAATGTTAAAAGCAATCTTTGTCATAAAACGTTATTTCCTTCTCATTTTTAATTAAATGGACGTACTGTACAAAAGCAGTTTTATATGATTTGGCAGTGTTATATGATGTGAAAAATAAGTTTTCACAATTTTGTTTAGAAAACACGTATTATAATATCGATTGCTAAAGCAACAGTTTGAATTACAGTGGAAATTAACAAATATTTATATTATCACACAGAACAAATAAAGAGAAATAAAGGATTGCATCAATAAAAGATGCAATATTGATCGCCATCATATATGTGTGAAGCTTGATTATATTATATTGTACCTTCCTCGATCCCGATGATGGCTAGATAAAGACAACAGTAGTACATCAGTGTTCAAAAGTCATAAATCGATTGAGAGAAAAAAAAAACGGATTAAAAACTTAAAGTTAGAGAAACACAACAACTATAAGAGGAAAGCAAAGGAACAACAGAAACACTGAAGTGCAACAAAACAAAAGCCAACATACATAAACACGAACTATGTAATAAAAGATGCAATATCGATCGATATCATAGATCTGTGACGTTTAATCGTATTATATTGGACCTTTGTCGACACCGCTGATGGCGGACTGCTAGTACACAAAAGTAAACAGTTCTTATTATAACGTGAATCAAGAATAGTTTACTTCTAAGGAAGTATTCAGGTGAAATAAAAAAAATCTAGAACGGCGAGAAAAGGCTGACTTGGACTTTTACCTTATGTTTGCATGGGTATTATTTTGGTCTCAAATCGAATGAAACGAAATCTAAAATCTGCTTTTATTTTGTTTAATAACCTTTAATGAGCTATATTAAGGGGGTAGACCTTAGTTCAGGGAGGTAACTCTTTAAATCAGTTAAGCGTTTGTAAAAGTCAAGTTCAATCAATGTATTTTAAGCATTTACCTGAAACAGATTGAAAATAATCTATGTAACCTAGAAGCTTAGAATAAATTTTTGAAAATAGTTGACGCAAACGTTCTGATGATTTTAAGAGTTATTTCCCTGAACCTAAGTCTACCTCCTTAAAAGAAAATAATTTACCCTGTTTCGTAAGGGAAAAACAAGGAGTCCGAAAAGCATGTTACTTTTAGATATTTTCTAATGTTGACATGTTATATCTTTACACATTTTGTGTTTAAGACATGTTGATTGACTGTACCTGATTTTACCTGTTTAGTTATACAAATATCTTAAATATAAATTTACTGATAACATTGATTTGAAACCAAACATGAACTTGAAATAGGATGACATTTTGGATTTTTTCTAAAGCAGCCATTCCATTGTAGTTACGCGATAGTTTTATCGTAATTACGCGATAATTGTCTCGTAATTACGCGATAATTTTCTCGAAATTACACGATAGTTTTCTCGTAATTACGAGATAAATAAAACAACTTTGTGACCCTAATAGACTTTCGTAATTTAACAGTTTTTTTTATCTAAAAATATTATAAACATTTGATTTGTTTGGCTTATTCAAATTACAAAAGATAATAAATACAGGCAATACATATGATGAAGACATAATCTTTCAATCAGTTTAATTGAAGTCTGTAACTGGCATTTCAGTTAACTGCTAGAAGTCTGTTGTTATTTATGTATTATTGTCATTCTGTTTATTTTTTTGTTGTTGTTTTTGTTTGTTTTTTTTTGTAATATATATATTTTTTTTTATTATTTTCATATCTTTCTCAAATCTCATCTTCAAATATAGATGTACAAACAATAGTTTTGTAATTTGAACCATTTTGCTTTTATTTTTATTGCTTTATTGGTCGAGCACATACTCATAGAGACTAGGCCAATTCTATAAAACCTAAGCCATTCAATTGCTACAGCAACAGATGGGACTATAAATCTTACTCTACATAGGTAAACATATCTCTTCAATATGAAAATACATGTACTAAGAATATCTTTAAATACATGATATTTTACACCCAAGATTATACTTGATAAGGTTGAATGAAAAATTATTTTACATATCACTTCCAACTTTTGAAAAAAGTAAGTTAGAATGTTCGAACATATCTTCATTAAAAAAGAGATGTATATATGTTTCTTTCGTTTCTGTACAAAATGTGCACAATTCTGTTTCACAATATTTACACTTCATAAGTAAAGTATTTGTTCCTAGAATTCTATTGAGTAGTGTGTATTGAAATACCCTTAATGTGGGATCTTCAGTTATAAGTAAAGGCAGACTAGAAAAGAAACTCCATTCTTCAGCCACGATATTTATTCCCAATTATATTTTCCATTTCTCTTGTATACGAGATGGGGTTTCCTTTTTTTTTTATCTAGAAAAGTTTTATAAATTTTTTTCGATACTTTATCCACTGTTTTTATAGCGGTTACAGTTTTGTGACCGACAGTATTAGTTTGAATGAATAACATTTTCCCAGTCCTTTAGAAGTGCAAAGATTAGTCAATAGAACTCTAGGAAAATTGTTTTTATATTATATTTCCTAATAAATTCTTCAAAGATGTAAAATCCTTCATTTACCTTAATTATATCATTTATGAATAATATATTATTCTTTATCCAACTATTATAAAAAGCTGTTTTTCCATCCATTATAATATTTTCATTTGAAAATAATGGTTGAGACAAAATGTCACTTGGGGCTGTGGTCAGAGGTTCACACAGTGAGGCCCGTGCTGAAATTAAATTTTGCCCAAAATGGTTAAATTCTTCTTTAATCTTATTGAGTGCTGATTTTGATAAATGCCGCATAATTTCTCCATCATTCATTTCAAGATGATCTGCCAATAGAACCTGCCAGGATGAATAATTTGTGGGGTTTAAAACTTTTTTAACCCAGGATAGCTTCAGTGATTTTATAATGGATTCAATATCTGGCATTTTTACCCCGCTATCCTCATAATTTGAGATTAGTGTATTGCTTTTAATTTTGTCCCCTTCACCATCCTACACAAATTTTTATAGCATAGCTTGAATCTGCTTTAATATATCTGGAGATGGGTGAGGTAAAACCGTAAAACATTGTATTAAAATCGGTAGGGCAAGAGTTTTTACAACTACAATTTTTCCATATATAGTTATATTTGTAAATGACCAATCACTTAAGAGAGTTTTTACTTTTTTACTTTTTTCTTAATAATTATCAACACATATATCAACTTTTGACAAACAATATTGAATGCCTAGGAGTTTGAAATTTCCGGAATGGTTCCATATTTTTTTTTTATTTGTGTTCAGCTCCTCACCACAGCCCCTTTTTGCCCCAATCCATATAACTTGTTTGTTTTCTTTTGTTACATCTTCTGAAATCAAACTTCATTAATCAGATATGTTTTTTTTTCTGTAACGAATTCGATTATACGTACCTTTTTCAATAGTCGAAGATGTACGTTCTAAAAAGTATGAGATTGACAAAGATCTGTTATAGTGATTAAGATTATAGCACTATGTTCACTGGTGTAGCCCGATTGTTGACATTTGTACCTATTTTTTCTGTTTATTTTGTTCACACATCGTTGTCAATATTATGGAATTTAATGCGACTGTCATGCAAGTGAGAGGTTTAGCTAGCCATGAAACTATGTTTGATTCACCATATTCTACATGAAAAAAATTCTTGTACCAAGTCAGGAATATGACAGTTGTTATCCATTCGTTAGATGTGTTTGAGCTTTTGGTTTTGATGTTTGATTGGGGACTTTTCGTTTCAGTATTTTTTCTGATTATATTTTTTACCAGCTTTAGATAAATATTTCAGCTTACTCAGGGGATTGATATAAATAAGGTCACGATTACTATATCATATGCATCATCATTTATTACAATGACACCACGAAAAACTGTTTTTTTTTAATTTAATGAAAAATAAAGACACGAACCCCGGCATATCGGAAATTGCAAAATATAGATTTGATACCAGGGCAGATTTATTGTTTAGAATATACATTAACATTTTATACCAAAGCAGATTAATTGTTTAGAATGTGCTATTGAAATTTTATACAAGTGCAGGTTAATTGTTTAGAATATACTATTAAAACTTGTTTGGATTCTTCAAAGGGATACATTGAATAGAGCAAGAAGCAGTGATAGAATGTCATAAGTATAGACTCGTTAGAACACAAACCATTTCCACACTACAAAGCTATGTTAAAATAAAAGATTGTGAACTCATCAGCGATGAGGAAATTGAAAATATTTTTTTACGTTTTTTTATTTTTTTATATTTTATTTTGAAAATAGGGTTTATAAAACTTTTATTTTTATGTCGATTGAAATGTTGAAACTTTATAATAATAAATATCACTTCATTTTTTTTAAAAACACTTACATATTAACACAACTAGAAAAAGAATTGATCACATCTTTCAATTAAACTGACTTCTTAGTAACAGGCAAACCACAGACTAAACATGTAATGTAAATCAAAAATCGAATAATAGCGGGTTTCATTGCACTATGTTCCCAATGTTGTCGTTTTGTTAAGCGACACGGTTTTATATGCGTTCATCTCATTTTCAAATTCCTATATTTCTATTAAATAATCATAATTTGTGCACTTGTGAAAATAAAACTTAGAATTGACTATAGAATTGTAATGTATTACATGTAGCAATCTGATGTTGTTGTGCATATTGTTGTTTCAAATTGTATATACATTTTTCGTTAACCCATCTCTACAGCTAATATTTTAAGTGTACCATCGCACACATTAGATAAGATTCACATACTTTATATAAAATATACCTTGTCAAATAAAAGCAATATTTGCTGAATTTAGTGAGGTCGTGATGATCAATGCTTCCAAACTCTAATAATATACAAATAATTTGACACTGCCTGCATTTTCTTCATTTTCAATTGCCGATTTTCAATTTCCTGGTAGTATTATGGTTTCGAATTATTCATTTTGATATGATATGGTTTCGTGCGCTTTTCTGGCTAAAACTAAATACGGCGATTTTAATTGTAATTTATACTAAATATATGATCATTAATCATTCTAATAAACAAGTTTTAAATGGGTAGTAGATATCTTTTAGTGACTTTCTAAAGGCTTTTTAATGATTAATGACGCATTCTTTGATGGAAATAAAAGTTTTCGATGATATAAAACTTGAAAACAAAAGTATAAAAAGAGAACTTCAATCGAAAAAGGAAGAAGCAAATATTTTTAGAATCTTAATGCTTATGTTAGCAGAATTATTGTATCAGTTCTAAGGGTTTCTTGCACGATCGATTGGATTGTAATAACTTAGCGTTTGCCTTCACTATAGTATCTTAAATCGAAAAGTTCTGTTTTGAGTTGTTGGTTTTGAGGTACAAAAAACTTATTCGGGCGCGGTTAAGAAACATATATAAAAAAATAGTACATCCAACAACGTAACAGATTTTAGAAAAAACTAATAGAAGTGAAACATATATTTTTTTTAAATTTTGACATTCTGTGAAAAAGTTCTGAGCCATAACATATATATTGAGCATTGTAATTATTTACTTGATGTACATACAATCATTATTCTTTAACTGCTCGATTTATGTATTGGTCTATACGAGAGGGTAACATTATCTCCCGCTCAGCCATGGGATAAAGTATATTGTCTCCCTAGTATAAGCTAATCAAATTCTGGAATTTTAGCGTGAAGTATAAGAAAACACATTATTCAACCGAAACTATAACAAGAACATATAAATGAAAACATGAAGGTTTGATGTACAAAATACCGAGATACGTCGTATAGCAATGTAAATTAATTCTCGGTATAACTTAATATTCGGGAATGGGTTACGTCTGGAACTTAGCAGACATACGACAAACCACAATCTAAGACGTGGTAAAATGTCATTAGTTCAGACACAACGTATAGATCAACCACTTCGTGATGGTGTTCATAAAATTTTCTAAGTATCATTTTTAATCGTTCCTCCTATTTGAAAAGTTTCTGCATAAGGAACACACTCCTGTGTACAAAGTCAGTATAGTGTGAACACGCACGCGCATAACGTATCAATTGAGATATGTTCTCATCATACAACGGAGCACAGGGTATCTAACTGCAGATAAATGAAAAAATGTATAATTGGAAAGTTGCAATCATCCCGTTTGTCATAGATTTTAGTGTGAAGTCGTCCATATGTGTCAATATTGAGGAAAATGTCAAGGTATGAAACAGTCCATCTTGTATCAGTAATATCCTTAAGGCGTTTTTATACAAGTATTGAATATCTGTTTGCGAGACAGAATCAAAATAAAAAACAATATATTAAAAACAATTGTTCCACAGTTGCAGCATTCTTAGGAAAAAAGAACACATGTGAAACTAAAAAAACTACCAAAATGGACGCCAGAATATGAGAAAAAGCCTGCAAGAATATTTAACCTGTCCTGGCATGACAAATATCAATGTCGGCTGTACGTTCTATACAAATAAGAAGATGTGGTATGAGTGCCATCGAGAAAACTCTCCATCCAAGTCACAATGTGTAAAAAGTAAACAATTATTGGTCAACGTACGGTCTTCAACACAGAGCCTTGGCTCTCACCGAACAGCTAGCTATATATGACTGGTGTCAAACAATATAAACAGGAAAACATATGGTCTAATCTTTATGAAAAACGAAAAAAACTTATAAACTTCACCAACAAATGACAAACTCTTTAAGAAACAGGAAGAGTGTTACAGTACTGTCAAGTTTTGCAAATAATCTTAGATTTTAAAAACCTATTTTTGATTTATTATTCTTTATCTAGTTACAAACAAATTAATTCAATACAACACATTATTCCAATCATCAAGTACGCTAAAATTAGAAAGTGTTTCTTTAAACATTATGTATATATAAAACTTTAAACATTTGAATACGACAGGCGAATCAAGATATCGAACAATTTAATTTGATTGAAATGTGTCCGACTATTTATATATATGATAATGTAGAGGCCTGAATTTCACATCTATCGAGAATATACTAGTAAGCAGAAGAACATGTGCAGAAATGATATATACTAAAACATTTTCTTTAAGTTCTATGCTGTGTTTAGCAAAGATTTCCTTTTGGTTAATTAATCAGTACTGTTACAGACAATTGTAAAAATAGGCGGGTAAAACATATAATTAAGACAATGCCTTATAGAAACAAAATCTTTAGAATTTAAAACTCAAAACACTGATTGTAAGCTTTAACTATGACCTAATTGAAAAATGTTATTACTTTCGAAAACTGTCAAACATGTATAATATGTATTGAAATTCTAGAAGTGCAGTTCAAGTGTTCACATAGAAAGAATTAATTGAACCCAATATTTGCATATTTGTCAAGTCATGTTGATTTAAAAGCCCCTCCTTCCTGGTATCTTTCATTGATATAAGGTTCGTTGTTAACCATCAAAGAAACAAATAATAATTTGATTTCATTAACAGTGACGTTAAATTTGACCTATTTACCTTACTGGTAATAGGTTTCTCTCTCGGGTCGACAGCTTCCATTGTTTTTAGTGTCGTTCTAAGAGGGCAAGTGACCAGATTTCAACAGGAAATATTTGTTTGATGTATCTAGGTTTAGAAACAGCTTCTGTTAACCTGACCTATTCACCACAAAAAGTGTAACATTTCCACTTTTATTATATCTTCTCTCTATTTACGATTACAAATCCTTAAAAAAACGTACGTGAATCTGATGATTGCATCGGTAAAGCATTTACGTCAGACACACGGAAGCTTTCTTACTGATTACGCAATAAATTATTAAGCGTGTTGTTTTCAATTTTTTACATCACTGAGTCGATACCTCTGCTGGTGGACTATCAGTCCCGAGGGTATCATCAGTTCAGTAGTCAGCACTTCGGTACAGACATGATTTAACAAACTTTACTAAAATTGTCCGTTTATAAATTTTGAAATTATTAAGAAACTAAGGTTTCAACTCCATCAGGCAAAGTTGGCTTTAGATGAATTTGGCTAATTTTTTTTTTACATATTTTTGACATAAGGGGATTGTAGTTACGACGTAAGGAACATATCCGATATCATTTGTGAAACGGTTATTCCATAACGGTCAACCAACTCATGATGGCGTCCGTAAAATGTACGAAGGGTTGATTTCAACTTCACCATTTGGAACTCTTGGTTTAATAGCTTCCTTGTGAGCAGCAACCCTCCATCAAGAAAATCATGATAGGAAATGCAAGCACGGGAATATCGTATCAATTGGGAGATATATAGCCCGTATGCATGTGCTGCTGGAATGTTGCTACCTAGAAATGGAAAGTTCACAATTGAAAAGCTGAAATCATCTCTTTTGTCGTAAAGATTTGTTTTCAACCCTCATTGTCAATTTCTAGATGTAAGTCAAGATATGAGGCCGACTTAACTGTATCTGTAGTATCCTTTATCTCTAGCTCGATTGGATAGATGCGTTCCACATAGTCACCAAATTTTGAATTATTTAGTGAAAGAACATCATCTATATAGCAAAAAGTAGAGTTAAAGGATATTGCCAATTTCTTATCTTTCTTTCTAAGAAGTTCCTGCATGACGCAGCCTCATAATAATAAAGAAACAAGTCGGCAAGTAGAGGGGCACAGTTTGTTCCCATTGGAATGCCGAGAGTCTGTTGAAAAACACGTCCTCCGAACGTAACAAATATGTTGTCAATCAAGAAATCAAGCATCTTGATAATATCAGTTTCAGAGAATTTTTTGTTCGAATAAACATAAATAAGGCCGTTAGTTTTCTCGTTTGAATTGTTTTACATTGTCTTATCGGGGCTTTTTATAGCTGACTATGCGGTATGGGATTTGCTCATTGTTGAAGGACGTACGGTGGCCTATAGTTGTTAATGTCTGTGTCATTTTGGTCTTTTGTGGATAGTTGTCTGATTGGCAATCATACCACATCTTCTTTTTTATATATGAAGATGGAATTGTAACAGATCAGCTGAGTTATCTTTTGTAACTTTTGTATTCACGCCACACACGCGTTTCGTCTTCAAAAAACTCATCAGTAAAGCTTGAATCCAAAAAAGCTAAAAACGCCAAATAAAGTACAAAGCATTGAGGACCAAAATTCCGAAACGTTTTGCCAAATGCAGCTAAGGTTATTTATTCCTGAGGTAGAAAAGCCTTAGTATTTTAAAAATTCTAAAGTTTTGTAAACAGTTAATTTATAAATATAACCATATCAATGATAATTCATGTTAGCACAGAAGTGCTGACTACTTGGCTGGCGATACCCGCGGGGAATTAAAACTCCAACAGCAGTGGCACCGACCCAGTGGTTGTGAGTTAACACATCATAGATACCAGAATTAAATTTGTATTTACGCCAGACAATCGTTTCGTCTTCAAAAGACTCATCAGTGACGCTCAAACCCCAAAAAGTTAAAAAAAAAAAAAAAAAAAAAGGCCAAATAAAGTATGGAGTTAAAGAGCATTGAGATTGAGGACCAGATGCAGTAACAGAAAGATTTAATCCATCCGATCACAAGCAGTGATAGTGATACTAGGCTGACAATACATTTTGTTTATATAATTCGTCTAAACACCAGCCCAAT